>NC_086447.1:526978982-528178982 GCF_028390025.1 Pseudophryne corroboree | reverse complement strand
GAAAAAAAAATTTGTCTATGTTTTTTTGTGTCGAACATTTTCATGTCGACCTTTTCTTTAGTCTACCTATTCTATGTCGACCTTTTTACCCTGTTGACCTAATGCATGTTGACCATTAGTGGTCGACCTACTGACTGTAGACCTTTTTAGTGTAGATCTAATGATCAACACCCGATTGCGTCGCCTCTTATGGACTCTGTTGAACTTGATCATGCTTATGATTGTTGAGACGTGTACCAACTGGAACCTGGGGTGAACCAGCTACCATTTAAAAAACAACTAATTTGCAAAGTGAGAGGATCTACAGCCCCCAACTGTTATTCCACGCTCATATTTACTTATTTCTGGTATGTTTAGGATCCTGTATTTTTAGCATTCTATATGCTTTTTTTGTGTGTTATTTTATGAGCAATAAAACTGTTTGCTAAAAAGAGAAATCACTGTCAAGTGATTTCTCTGCTTACATGGATGACTGGGTTGGTACAATGTGCTTTAACCATTGCTTATAGGAGACTTCAAGACAGGTCTAGGAATTCTACCAACCCTTCGCCCACACTGTGATTTACACCACATTTAAGGCAAGTGTTATCCTTCTATTACTCACATCATTCACTAGCGCCAATGATTGTGCCATTACCTCTGTATCCATAACACATTTGGTTCTAATGTAGAACCAGGCATTCAGACAGCTTCTGCCAGAAGTGCCCCAAGGTGCAGGCTTGAGGTTCTCCAAACCAGAGAATATTCACAGGCAGTTGAGATATAAACAAATCGAACAGCATACCATGTAATAGGTGCTCAATGAGAGACAGAGAGAGAGAGAAGGGGATGGGGGGGGGGGGGGTTTGAGAGGTATGTGTGAGAGAGAGAGATACTCAGCAGTGGCCACAAAAGCTTGCGACTTCTCAGGGGATGGGACCAAAATATTAGTGACATATATGGCTCTAATATATGGATAAGTTTATTTCATTTTTATTGCTGCTGAAGATATGCATGAATAGAACACACTGTAAAACACTTCCAAGAGAGATAAGATGGGTAAACACTAGGTGATAAATTGACTGATATATTGCTGGTGGGTCAGCTGTTTTATGCAAACAATATGTCTGTTAACGTTGTCGTTCGCAAACACAGCACGTTGGCTGTGCAGCACAGCTGATGGCTAATATATCTTAGGATATCTGATTGGTTGCTATTGGCAACATCACCTTAGTAAATTTACCCCTTACTATCTTCCCAGTGGTCTCTCTCACTGTCTCTCTCTCTCTCTCCACTGTGGTCTCTCACTATCTCCCCTGTAGTCTCCCTCACTATCTCTCTCACCTCTGTGGTCTCTCACTATGGGGGCCATTTATCAAGAATTGCATATGCAATGCGATCTGGGCAGTATATTAGCACTTAGTATCGTGTTGCAATATGCAATACTATCAGCAGGATGTCCGTCCCTGTGATGTGCACCAAGTGCTGCCATAGATACTCTGCATGCGTGATCCCGCTGACTGCACATGCGTAGTGGCCGTTGCCATAGAGGGTTCCGGGGGCCCTCTGCAGGCCAAGTATAAACCCTCTGCAGGATAAGTATGTAATGTGTGACCCATAGCTGTGGGCAATGGTAGCTGCGGGGAACAATTTCCAAAAATTGGTAAATCTGGCAGCATCACATCCCCCATAGAAACCTCTGCTAACGGAATTGGTAAATCTGGCAGCATCACATCCCCCATAGAAACATCTGCTAACGGAAATTAAGGGATTGCAGTGATACTGAGGGGTATATTCAATAAAAGTCGGATCCATTCCAACATGTATTTGTTGGAATGGATCCGACAACCCCTATTCAATCCCATCTAAAATTCGACTTTTTCAAGCTTAGCTTAGACATATTGTAGTAAGGAGCCATTATCATGTGGCTCCTTGCTGGTTAATCTTAGACCCAGATTGGGGTAATGGAGGTGTGAGGTGTGGTGCCTCTGGACTGGCTGAGCTGGATGGCCTTAGTGTGGCATACCTTTACATTCTATTAACACTTTTCACTTATTAATTTCTCAACACTATTTCTTTATTTTAATTGCATTTCATTTTGTATCACTTTCTCTATAGCTTCGGCTTCCTAAATACTAATTTATTAACACTATAGTTTTTTCACTGGTATGCCACGCTGGGCTTTCTGGCTTATGCTGGTGTTTTGGGTTGCCACACCATGCACCTAGATATAGCGCTAGGGACCCCAAATATACAGAGACGCCTTGATGCGGCTTTGGGGCTTATTCACACATTTGCGCAAATATGTGTAACGAAGATCTCTGAATTCTGTTATCATGTGGAATTTATATCTGGTTACGGTTATGATTCAGGGTGCTGGGGGAAACAAATGGCTTTTTTCTTGCTTAGAAATACCCCTCCCTTTCAAGCACCTGAATTATATCACTAAGCTAATTGAGCATCTACCAATATATGTGTTTGTTGTGAGAGGCAGAGAGGTTCCTGCATTAGGAGGAGGTGCAGGCCCTGACATGCCACAGGGAGCATTATGGGGTTGCTCCAAGGTAGGTAGCTCTTAGCTTAGACATATTGTAGTAAGGAGCCATTATCATGTGGCTCCTTGCTGGTTAATCTTAGACCCAGATTGGGGTAATGGAGGTGTGAGGTGTGGTGCCTCTGGACTGGCTGAGCTGGATGGCCTTAGTGTGGCATACCTTTACATTCTATTAACACTTTTCACTTATTAATTTCTCAACACTATTTCTTTATTTTAATTGCATTTCATTTTGTATCACTTTCTCTATAGCTTCGGCTTCCTAAATACTAATTTATTAACACTATAGTTTTTTCACTGGTATGCCACGCTGGGCTTTCTGGCTTATGCTGGTGTTTTGGGTTGCCACACCATGCACCTAGATATAGCGCTAGGGACCCCAAATATACAGAGACGCCTTGATGCGGCTTTGGGGCTTATTCACACATTTGCGCAAATATGTGTAACGAAGATCTCTGAATTCTGTTATCATGTGGAATTTATATCTGGTTACGGTTATGATTCAGGGTGCTGGGGGAAACAAATGGCTTTTTTTCTTGCTTAGAAATACCCCTCCCTTTCAAGCACCTGAATTATATCACTAAGCTAATTGAGCATCTACCAATATATGTGTTTGTTGTGAGAGGCAGAGAGGTTCCTGCATTAGGAGGAGGTGCAGGCCCTGACATGCCACAGGGAGCATTATGGGGTTGCTCCAAGGTAGGTAGCTCTTAGCTTAGACATATTGTAGTAAGGAGCCATTATCATGTGGCTCCTTGCTGGTTAATCTTAGACCCAGATTGGGGTAATGGAGGTGTGAGGTGTGGTGCCTCTGGACTGGCTGAGCTGGATGGCCTTAGTGTGGCATACCTTTACATTCTATTAACACTTTTCACTTATTAATTTCTCAAGACTATTTCTCTATTTTAATTGCATTTCATTTTGTATCACTTTCTCTATAGCTTCGGCTTCCTAAATACTAATTTATTAACACTATAGTTTTTTCACTGGTATGCCACGCTGGGCTTTCTGGCTTATGCTGGTGTTTTGGGTTGCCACACCATGCACCTAGATATAGCGCTAGGGACCCCAAATATACAGAGACGCCTTGATGCGGCTTTGGGGCTTATTCACACATTTGCGCAAATATGTGTAACGAAGATCTCTGAATTCTGTTATCATGTGGAATTTATATCTGGTTACGGTTATGATTCAGGGTGCTGGGGGAAACAAATGGCTTTTTTTCTTGCTTAGAAATACCCCTCCCTTTCAAGCACCTGAATTATATCACTAAGCTAATTGAGCATCTACCAATATATGTGTTTGTTGTGAGAGGCAGAGAGGTTCCTGCATTAGGAGGAGGTGCAGGCCCTGACATGCCACAGGGAGCATTATGGGGTTGCTCCAAGGTAGGTAGCTCTTAGCTTAGACATATTGTAGTAAGGAGCCATTATCATGTGGCTCCTTGCTGGTTAATCTTAGACCCAGATTGGGGTAATGGAGGTGTGAGGTGTGGTGCCTCTGGACTGGCTGAGCTGGATGGCCTTAGTGTGGCATACCTTTACATTCTATTAACACTTTTCACTTATTAATTTCTCAACACTATTTCTTTATTTTAATTGCATTTCATTTTGTATCACTTTCTCTATAGCTTCGGCTTCCTAAATACTAATTTATTAACACTATAGTTTTTTCACTGGTATGCCACGCTGGGCTTTCTGGCTTATGCTGGTGTTTTGGGTTGCCACACCATGCACCTAGATATAGCGCTAGGGACCCCAAATATACAGAGACGCCTTGATGCGGCTTTGGGGCTTATTCACACATTTGCGCAAATATGTGTAACGAAGATCTCTGAATTCTGTTATCATGTGGAATTTATATCTGGTTACGGTTATGATTCAGGGTGCTGGGGGAAACAAATGGCTTTTTTTCTTGCTTAGAAATACCCCTCCCTTTCAAGCACCTGAATTATATCACTAAGCTTATTGAGCATCTACCAATATATGTGTTTGTTGTGAGAGGCAGAGAGGTTCCTGCATTAGGAGGAGGTGCAGGCCCTGACATGCCACAGGGAGCATTATGGGGTTGCTCCAAGGTAGGTAGCTCTTAGCTTAGACATATTGTAGTAAGGAGCCATTATCATGTGGCTCCTTGCTGGTTAATCTTAGACCCAGATTGGGGTAATGGAGGTGTGAGGTGTGGTGCCTCTGGACTGGCTGAGCTGGATGGCCTTAGTGTGGCATACCTTTACATTCTATTAACACTTTTCATTTATTAATTTCTCAAGACTATTTCTCTATTTTAATTGCATTTCATTTTGTATCACTTTCTCTATAGCTTCGGCTTCCTAAATACTAATTTATTAACACTATAGTTTTTTCACTGGTATGCCACGCTGGGCTTTCTGGCTTATGCTGGTGTTTTGGGTTGCCACACCATGCACCTAGATATAGCGCTAGGGACCCCAAATATACAGAGACGCCTTGATGCGGCTTTGGGGCTTATTCACACATTTGCGCAAATATGTGTAACGAAGATATCTGAATTCTGTTATCATGTGGAATTTATATCTGGTTACGGTTATGATTCAGGGTGCTGGGGGAAACAAATGGCTTTTTTTCTTGCTTAGAAATACCCCTCCCTTTCAAGCACCTGAATTATATCACTAAGCTAATTGAGCATCTACCAATATATGTGTTTGTTGTGAGAGGCAGAGAGGTTCCTGCATTAGGAGGAGGTGCAGGCCCTGACATGCCACAGGGAGCATTATGGGGTTGCTCCAAGGTAGGTAGCTCTTAGCTTAGACATATTGTAGTAAGGAGCCATTATCATGTGGCTCCTTGCTGGTTAATCTTAGACCCAGATTGGGGTAATGGAGGTGTGAGGTGTGGTGCCTCTGGACTGGCTGAGCTGGATGGCCTTAGTGTGGCATACCTTTACATTCTATTAACACTTTTCACTTATTAATTTCTCAACACTATTTCTCTATTTTAATTGCATTTCATTTTGTATCACTTTCTCTATAGCTTCGGCTTCCTAAATACTAATTTATTAACACTATAGTTTTTTCACTGGTATGCCACGCTGGGCTTTCTGGCTTATGCTGGTGTTTTGGGTTGCCACACCATGCACCTAGATATAGCGCTAGGGACCCCAAATATACAGAGACGCCTTGATGCGGCTTTGGGGCTTATTCACACATTTGCGCAAATATGTGTAACGAAGATCTCTGAATTCTGTTATCATGTGGAATTTATATCTGGTTACGGTTATGATTCAGGGTGCTGGGGGAAACAAATGGCTTTTTTTCTTGCTTAGAAATACCCCTCCCTTTCAAGCACCTGAATTATATCACTAAGCTAATTGAGCATCTACCAATATATGTGTTTGTTGTGAGAGGCAGAGAGGTTCCTGCATTAGGAGGAGGTGCAGGCCCTGACATGCCACAGGGAGCATTATGGGGTTGCTCCAAGGTAGGTAGCTCTTAGCTTAGACATATTGTAGTAAGGAGCCATTATCATGTGGCTCCTTGCTGGTTAATCTTAGACCCAGATTGGGGTAATGGAGGTGTGAGGTGTGGTGCCTCTGGACTGGCTGAGCTGGATGGCCTTAGTGTGGCATACCATTACATTCTATTAACACTTTTCACTTATTAATTTCTCAACACTATTTCTCTATTTTAATTGCATTTCATTTTGTATCACTTTCTCTATAGCTTCGGCTTCCTAAATACTAATTTATTAACACTATAGTTTTTTCACTGGTATGCCACGCTGGGCTTTCTGGCTTATGCTGGTGTTTTGGGTTGCCACACCATGCACCTAGATATAGCGCTAGGGACCCCAAATATACAGAGACGCCTTGATGCGGCTTTGGGGCTTATTCACACATTTGCGCAAATATGTGTAACGAAGATCTCTGAATTCTGTTATCATGTGGAATTTATATCTGGTTACGGTTATGATTCAGGGTGCTGGGGGAAACAAATGGCTTTTTTTCTTGCTTAGAAATACCCCTCCCTTTCAAGCACCTGAATTATATCACTAAGCTAATTGAGCATCTACCAATATATGTGTAGTATTGCATATTGCAACACGATACTAAGTGCTAATATACTGCCCAGATCGCATTGCATATGCAATTCTTGATAAATGGCCCCCATAGTGAGAGACCAGAGGTGAGAGAGATAGTGAGGGAGACTACAGGGAGATAGTGAGAGACCACAGTGGAGAGAGAGAGAGAGAGACAGTGAGAGAGACCACTGGGAAGATAGTAAGGGGTAAATTTACTAAGGTGATGTTGCCAATAGCAACCAATCAGATTCTTTACATTATCTTCTAGAAGCAGCTAGATAAATGTTAAGTAGAATCTGATTGGTTCCTATGAGAAACATCACCAGTGCGATTGCATTGTGATTGCCAGGAAGTGGTAATTTGTGGGAGGTTACATGGCATTTGTGAGGAGTGGCAGGAAAAATGCAGGCGTGTCATGGATGTTTTTGGGACGTGCATCTGGCGTCAGCTGCGATTAAAAACATGGCACCGCTGCGATGGCAGCCGCAGATATCCTGCGTATGCATGGGTCAACCGGAACTGTCGATGGTACTCAATGTCTGCATATGCATTGCAATTATGCGACTGTATATGCAAATTTGCGAATGCATTGGTGGGCATATTTTACCTTTCTTGGCGGCTCTTCACATATATTTTTTAACAAAAGCATTTCTGAGAAAAACTTTTGGGGAGAGTATTTGACAATAGCGCAGACCCAGGGGCGTAGGGAGGGCGGTACTGGCGGAGCGCAAGCTCCAGGCGCCGAAACCGTCAGAGGGCGCCGCTGGATCCCGGAGCTACAGGGAGCAGGAGTAGAGCAGCGGCGGGTCCCGGAGCTGCAGCCTGAAGGGAGCGGGAGTAGAGGAGCGTGGATCCCAGAGCTGCAGGGAGCGGGAGTAGAGGAGCGGCGGATCCCAGAGCTGCAGGGAGGGTGAGTAGAGAGGAGTGGCGGAACCCAGAGGTGCAGGGAGGGTGAGTAGAGAGGAGCGGGGGATCCCGGAGCTGCAGGGAGGGTGAATAGAGGAGCGGCGTGTGACAGGTCCAGGAGCTACAGGGAGTGTGAGACACACACACTCTCCCTCTCTCCTGGCTACCCGGCGTATTGTGTATATATGGCTACCTGGCGTATTATGTATACAGCATAAGGGCTACCTGACATATTGTGTATATAAGGGCTACCTGGCATATTGTGTATATAAGGGCTACCTGGTGTACTGTGTATATAAGGGCTACCTGGCGTATTGTGTATATATGGGCTACCGTGCATAATGTGTATATAAGTGCTACCTGGCGTAATCTGTGTATAGGGCTACGTGGCGTAATTTGTGTATGGGGCTACCTGGCATAAAGTGCGTGTATACAAGGGATACCTGGCGTAATGTGTATATGGGGCTACCTGGCGTAATGTGTATATGGGGCTACCTGGCGTAATGTGTATATGGGACTACCTGGTGTAATGTGTATATGGGACTACCTGGTGTAATGTGTGTATGGGGCTACCTGGTGTAATGTGTATATGGAGTTACCTGGCGTAATGTGTATATAGGGCTACCTGGCGTAATGTGTGCATGGGGGCTGAGGAAGGTGATGGGAATGTGTTTGTACATATATGGGAGGCGGGGGTGGGTGCCGTGACACGAGCTTGCTCCGGGTGCCATGGCTATACGCTATGCCTCTGCGCAGACCACTTCCAGGCTGTCTCAGTCGCAGATTAGTGGCAGCCTCAGACATACTCACATTTGCTCAGACAGCAAAAACTCTTTGATGTTCTGGGAATTGCGTATCCATCTGTGAGTGTATAGCAATCTGCGATGCATTCACAATTTTGCACAGGGCATTTTATCGGCTCCTGTCGGGGCATCGCCTTTCTACTCGCAGACAACTGCAATTTCTCTGAATAGCAATCCATGCTCAATTAGGCCCAAAATAAACAATTGTTTAAGTTCTAACTGCACCACATCTAATGAGGTGGCAGGTGCAGTCAATTGCAACAAAAGCAGCCATTTTAAAAACTACACTGTCACAGGGCCTAATTCAGACCTGATCACTGAGAAACTTGACTTCAACCTCCTGTAGAGGCTCGAACCAATTCGACTGGAGAAGCTGTAACACCACGTTAAGATCCCAGGGTGCCGTAGGTGGCACAAAGGGAGGCTGGATGTGCAGAGCCCCTTTCAAAAAAGTCTGAACCTCAGGGAGGGGAGCCAGCTGTTTTTGGAAGAAAATGGATAAGGCCGAAATCTGGACCTTTACGGATCCCAACCTCAGGCCCATATCCACACCTGCTTGCAGGAAGAGGAGAAAACGTCCCAGTTGAAACTCCACCGTAGGAAGCTTCTTGGATTCAAACCAAGATACATACTTTTTCCAAATGCGATGGTAATGTTTAGACGTTACTCCTTTCCTAGCCTGTATCAGGGTAGGGATAACCTTGTTCGGAATGCCTTTCCGAGCTAATATCTGGCATTCAACCTCCATGCCGTCAAACGTAGCGGTGGTAAGTCTTGATAAGCAAACGGCCCCTGTTGTAACAGGTCCTCCCGAAGAGGAAGAAGCCTCGGATCTTTTTCTGCCCAGAGGATGATTCTTGTTACCTCTAACATTGCAGCTCTGCTCTTCATTCCGCCCTGACGGTTGATGTAGGCCACCGTCGTTACATTGTCTAACTGTACTTGAATGGCACGATCTCACAGAAGATGTGCTGCTTGGAGAAGACCGTTGTACACGGCCCTTAGTTCCAGAATGTTTATTGGAAGACTGGATTCCAGACTTGACCACCTTCCTTGGAAGGTTTCCCCTTGAGTGACTGCGCCCCAACCCCGGAGACTTGCGTCCGTGGTTAGAAGGATCCAGTCCTGAATCCCAAACCTGCGTCCCTCCAGAAGGTGAAACATTTGCAGCCACCAGAGGAGTGAAATCCTTGCTTTCGGCAACAGACGTATCCTCAGGTGCATATGTAGATGAGACCCCGACCACTTGTCTAGGAGATCCAGTTGGAAGGATCGAGCATGAAATCTTCCGTACTGTAGAGCCTCGTAGGAGGCAACCATCTTCCCCAGAAGGCGAATGCACTGATGAACCGATACCCAGGCTGGCATCAGGACATCCCAGACCATTGTTTGAATCAACAACGCTTTTTCCTCCGGTAGAAACACCCTCTGCACTTCCGTGTCGAGGATATTCCCCAGGAAACAAAATCTCCTTGTCGGCTCCAAATGTGACTTCGGAAGGTTCAGGATCCAACCATGTTCCCTGAGCAGACGAGTCATGAGAGCAATGGACTGCAACAAGGTCTCCCTGGTCGATGCCTTTATCACCAGATAATCCAGATATGGAATTATGTTCACTCCCTGTCTGCGGAGGAGAAACATCATCTCTGCCATCGCCTTGGTGAACACCCTTGGTGCCGTGAAGAGACCGAATGGCAGTGCCTGAAACTAATAGTGACTGTCTAACAGTGCAAACCTGAAATAAGCCTAGTGCAGCGGCCAAAACGGAATTTGGAGGTACGCATCCATGATATCCAGGAATACCAGAAACTCTCCCTCCTCTAGACTTGAGATCACCGCTCTCAGAGACTCCATTTTGAACTTGAACTCCCTCAGATAAGGGTTTAACGATTTCAAGTTCAAAATCGGTCTGATCGAACCATCCGGTTTCGGTACCACGAAAAGGTTTGAATAGTAATCCTTGTTTTGCATATGCAGTAGAACTGTAACAATGACCGCTGACCTTTCCAATTTTTGAATGGCTTCCTGTAGGACAGCCCTGTCTGTCAGTAAAGCTGGTAAGCCTGATTTGAAGAAACGGTGAGGCGGGAGTTCTTGAAACTCCAGTCTGTGCCCCTGGGATACAATATCCTGTACCCAGGGGTCCAGGCCGGACAACACCCAGAAGTGGCTGAAACGTCTGAGCCTAGCACCCACCAGACCGTCCTCCAGGCTGTGCGGTCCACCTTCATGCTGAGGATTTTGAGGAACCAGAAGCAGCCTTCTGGTCCTGGGAGCCTGCAGGTCCAGGCTTTTTGGATTTTGCACGCCCACCTCTAAAGAAAATGGTAGGGGGCTTGGACTTTGTCTTAGCGGTCCGAAAGGACTGCGATGCAGATGAAGAAAAGGGTTTCTTCTTAGAAGGTGTAGCTGAGGGAAGAAAAGATGACTTACCCGCGGTTGCCGTGGAAATCTACGCATCCAACGCTTCCCCAAATACAGCCTGACCTGTGTAAGGTAGGTTCTCCACACTTCTGGATTCTGCGTCTGCCGACCAATGGCGTAGACAAAGTCCCCTGCGAGCTGAGACAGACATGGAAGATATCCGTGCATTCCGCGTACCCAGGCCCTTCATGGATTCCACCATGAACCCCGCAGAATCCTGTATGTTACGTAAAAACAGTTCAATGTCACTTCTATCCATTGTATCTAAGTCTTCTAGTAACGTGCCTGACCATTTTACTATAGCTTTTGAGATCCATGCACAGGCAATAGTAGGCCTTAACGCCACCCCTGAAGCAGTGTATATGGATTTGAGCGTAGCGTCAATCTTACGATCAGCCAGTTCTTTTAATGCGGTAGATCCAGGTACAGGTAAAACCACCTTTTTTTGGAGACCGTTATGTCAACTATGGGTGGGTTTTCCAATCTTTTTCTATCCTCCTCAGGGTAGCCAAAAGCAACCAGAACCCTCTTGGGGATCTGGAATTTTTTCTGCGGGGTTTCCCAGGATTTTTCAAATAAAGCATTTCATTCTTTAGATGCAGTAAAAGGTTAGTGAGGCCTTCTAATTGTCTGTGAAGTAAGCCTCCTCAACCTGCTCAGGTGGTGTGTCAGTAATGTTTAACACATCTCTAATGGCCTCAATCATGAGCTGCACCCCCTTAGCCAGAGATGCCGCTCCCCTCAGCACATCCCCACCACCGTCTGCCGTGTCAGAGTCAGTATCCGTGTCATCTTGCATAATCTGGGCAAGTGCACGTTTCTTTGGGAATATGCTAGGAAATTGAGAAGGAATAGGAACAGAACCTGACCAAACTGCCATAGAATTCTTTAAAACCTGAGTTTCTGGGGGGCGTGGCTTGGCACAGCATGGAGTAGGCAGCAGGCTGCTGTAGCTCCCTATTCTTCATCCTTGAACCCATCCTTAACCCCGGTGTTTTTGGAATTCACACTCATCTGCTGCTGTGTGAACCTCTCCTGCACCCCCTGAGACGTCTGGCGCCACTGTGCGCCTTGTACCTGCAGAGATTTGGACATTGTGGAGGGACCTGCCCGGCCCGCAGCAGCGCCTTCTGCCCTGCTTGTGACCTCTCCCTGCACAAGGTACTCTACCCTCCCCTCTCTGTGGTGCTGGGACACATGCTCCATTATTAACTGCTGCTGGCAATTACAGAGGCCTGCTGCTTCCCACCCAGTGTGCTGCAGTATATATGTTTATGCCTGGGCCCTGCATTGGGCTGGTCTCTCTCAACATATTTGGATTACAATTTTGATGTGCTGCACTGCCTTCTATGAATACTGACTGTGCCCTGTTTATCTTGGATCCTGTTTGATCACACTCAGGGGTGCATTTTGTGTTTCTTAATTCCCTGAAGCAGCTACTGTACTCCAAGCTTCACTATATAAGACTTTGCCACTCTCTTTGTGCTTATTTACTCTTTTTTTCCTGAAGCGATTATTCCTCCTGCAGTGGTATGGGAAAAACCGGCAATGCTGCTGCGCGCTTGGAAAGATTTGCTAGAAATTGACGCGGGCCGACACCCCTGCGTACCCAGGCTACACCGCCTCCCTCACCGCAGCACGCTTCGGAGGAAACCTCTGTTACTAATGTTATGCAATCCACACAGCAAATTCTGCAAGCCATCAATACGTCTGAGACGAGGGTGATGGACAAGATCAGCCAGGTTCAGGCTGATATCTCAGTTATTCATCATGACATGCAAAGGCTGCGTGAGCGTGTGGGGGGTGTAGAGCAACGTGTCTCTGACATTGAAGATGTGACTGCACCACTCAAGGATAGTGTCGCTGACCTTTCATCCCAGATGGCTGCTATTAAAACCAAGTTGTCGGATATGGAGGGCCGCTTACGAAGAAATAACGTACGCTTTGTGGGGCTGCCTGAGCGAGCTGAGGGTACACATCCAGAAAAATTCTTGGAGGACTGGCTACTCAGTGTGTTTAAAAAAAGATGATTTTAGTGCGCAACTCACCGTGGAGCACGCACATCGTTTAACCTTTCAGGCCCCCCTCCTGGTGCCCCAGCGCGCACCTTTATTGCCCGCATGCTCCACTTCAAGGATCGGGATGCCATTCTCCGCCTGGCCAGGTTGCACGGTCCGTTGCAGTTTGATTACCACTCTCTGTCTGTTTTCCCTGACTTTGTTATGGACGTACAGAAATCCAGGTCCCAATTTCTTCAGGTCAAACGAAAGCTGAGGGACAGGCAGATTCAGTATTCAATGCTGTTCCCTGCCAGACTGCGGGTGATATATGAGGGCTCTACCCATTTCTTCAACTCTCCGAGAGAGGCCGAGGCGTGGCTGGATCAGAGACCCCGTGCACCTCGCTGAATGGAGCTCCTATTGTACCGCCAGTTTATTCTGTGGTTTTTTCTCTGTCAGGTTTTTTCTTTTTTTTTAATTATGTGAGAGTTCATATGGTTGACTATTGTATGTGAAGGTTTATTTGTATGTCTTTTTACCGGGGGCCACTCTCCTTTACAGGGAAAAAAAGGAAAAGAGAGCGCAAGCAGACTAAACTTGTAATTACAACAGATTTATTCATAAAATATGCTAAATCACACCAGGTTTAAAATGTTTTTTTTGATAAGAACTAATGATATATATATATATATATATATATATATATATATATACAATATGTATCAAATAAGAATCCACATTAAAAATTATATTATGACAGTCCCACAATACTAGTGCACTAGTAGATGACACAAAAACCGATATATGATCCTTAATAGAACCAGTACATCCTTCAGTTCATTTGCAGAGTGTTATCAGCTGATGGTTTACACAGGAGTTTTCATGTAGCACTTTGGTAACAGTTTCCAAAATAAAATGTATCCCTTTTGACTAAGTAGCAACTATATTCCTGCTAACAAACGAACAGTCTCTATGGAGATATCGTGCTGAGCTTTGTGTTATAACAGTGCATGCGCTCCGGCTGTCACTCTCTCACTGTGACAGCGTACCGGAGCCGTAAATGCTTACCGCTTCAAAGAATGTCGCAGCGGCAGTAACCATAGACCGGGCGCCGCTCGTTCTAGCTGCTTGATCCCCCGTTCTCCTACCAGAACCACGTGGCAGAATCGCTCCTTCCCTGCCGCCTCCAAACAGACCCTGGTGGCGCTAATGATGGCTGGGCGCCGTTAATTCCAGGTGAATCGACTGGCGGCCACGGTCCCCGTATAGCAAGCGGGACCAATGCAAGTGGCTCAAGTCGAATAGGTCGATTCCGGCAGAGATTGCAGATGCAATAAACAAAGTCGTGGGACTGAAAGAGTGCTTGGATCCTTAGAGCCCTTTACAGGGAGCCCTTGCTGTGATATAGTAGTCTACTCCTAACTGTTCCCTTTTTACGACCTTTACTATTTAGTTTTTTTTTTAGTTTAGGTAACGGGAAGTTTGGTTGGGGATATAGGTATATCTAGGTTCCTGATGGATGTACAGGGTGGGGGGTGGTTGGGTTGTTGCTGTTTTATTGTTTTTTTGCTTAATTATTGGTATTTTTTGTTATGGTCAAGTACTGCTGGTGATTTAAGGCTGCAATGTATCTTTATAGTCATGGTGGATGTGTTCTGGCGTCCTTGTTTCTCGATTGCTCCGAACTTTTTCTCTTCCTCTCTTTTGCGTATTTGTACGCCTGCTGCTCTGATCTACATGTGCTCTGATGAGGTATTCTCTGTCATTGTGTCATTTCACCTTTTTCTCCTTTTCTCTTCTTTTCTCCTGTTTTCCAGTCTAACGTCTTTCAATGTTGGTAGCATCTGAGGGGCTTCACCTAGTCGGCTGGAACGTGAGGGGCCTTAACAATAAAATAAAGAGAGCATTGGTCCTGTCGCAAGCTAAAAAATATAAGGCGGATATTATTTGCTTTTCGGAGACTCATTTGGTTGGTGTTAAGACGATGGCCCTGAAAAAACCGTGGGTGGGATGGCTGTTTCATTCTACCTTTTCACAAAATGCCAGGGGGGTATCTGTACTTATCAGAAAATCTGTAAATTTTCATTTAGATCATAGTCAGGTGGATCAGTATGGTCGCTTGTTTTTCTTAGAGCCTTCGTTAACTCCACCCTTCTACATATTCTTGCAGTATATGTCCCCCCCCTTACAATAATGATGTTTTGCGACAAGCTATGTCGTTTGTTGCATTGTCACCATCTACTCCCACCATCTGTATTGGTGACTATAATAATGTAATGGACTTCTCTTTAGATAGGTGGAGAGAGAGCCCCCATACTGATCTATCATCTCCTTCTCCTACCCCCTTCTCTAATTTAACTACTGGGATTAATTGATATTTGGAGGGTCCGGTTTCCCCATGAGAGCCAATACTCCTGCTATTCGGCTACTTTTAATACATTCTCCCGTATTGACCTGGCCCTCATATCACCAGATTTGACCCCTAAGGTAACTCAGATTAAATACTTACCCAGAGGGATTTCCGACCTTTCACCTGTCTTGGTCTTAGATCCTTTGTCTCCCCAGGGGGTCTTGTTTTGGAAACTTAACCCATTCTGGCTGTCCTTAATGGGTGATGGAGCTGATTTGCTTGCTGACTGGCGAGACTTACAGGATTTTAACGCCTCCTGCCCTACCCCTACTGTTAAGCATGATGCATTTAAAGCCTCTATCAGTGGCTCCCTTATTAAAAGGTTGGTTGCTATTAAAAGGTCTAGTAGGGAAGAGGAATCAGCCTTGAAAAAAATTGTTGTCAATTAGAAGCCGGCTATATTTTGCACAAATCCCCCTCCTTGCATGCTAGCTGGGAGATGGTCAGACGGGAGTGGACGTTTCTTTTAGATAAATCCAAGCGTCGGTTATTGTTCTCCAAGCATTCTCTATACTCACAGGCGGAGATTGGGGGTAGTTATCTCGCTTTCCTATCTAGGGAAGAGAGGGGTAGTATTTCTGTCCAACAGGTGTGTGATCCCCAGGGTGTTATGAAGTACTCGTGCCCTGATATTACTGAAGTATTTTTTGATTACTACTCTTCGCTGTACGGGTCTAAAGTGTCTTATACAATGGATCAACTGAGAGACTATCTCTCCCATATACAATTGCCCCAACTGTCTCCGGAATCTGTTGAATACTTGGATTCCCCGTTCACCACTGAGGAATTAGATGCTGCTATAGCATCGTTCCCCAATAATAAGGCTCCCGGGTGTGATGGAATACCCATTGAATTGTACAAACGCTTTAAAGAATTCTATACCCCTTATTTGGTTGAACTATTTAACACTTTGTTTGACTACGGTTCTTTGCCCCCCTCGATGTCTGAGGCTATAATAATAGTAATTCTTAAGCCAGGTAAGGACCCCACCTCCACGGACTCCTATCGCCCTATCTCCCTATTATCTACAGATGTAAAAATGTTGGCTAAAATTTTAGCTGTTCATTTAAATAAAGTTGTTACATCTATTGTCCACTGTGACCAAACGGGTTTTATGCCGGGGAAGTCTACGGTACAGAACCTCCGAAGACTCTTTTGCCATCTGCAGAGAGGGGACAGGTCCGAGGCGGGGGCAGTGGTGGTGTCCCTGGATGCTGCCAAGGCCTTTGACTCGGTAGAATGGGGGTACCTGTGGGAAGTGCTTCATAAATTTGCGTTCGGTCCTAAATTTGTTCGGTGGGTCCAGTTGCTCTATTCTTCCCCGGCTGCTCGTGTTTCAGTCAATGGTCATGTGTCACGACCCTTTTCACTGGAGAGGGGTACGAGGCAGGGCTGCCCACTCTCTCCGGCCCTATTTGCCCTTGCCATTGAACCGCTAGCTAGTTGCATACGTATGTCCCCGGACATTGTAGGCATTAAGGTTGGGAGCCATGTTGATACTATCGCACTATATGCTGACGATATGCTTTTATTTCTTAATGATTCTGAGAATTCATTACTCACTATGTTGCAGTTAGTTAATCATTTTGGAACTTATTCTGGTTTACAGATAAATTGGAACAAGTCCAATATTTACCCCATATCTGGTGTTCTCCCTGATGTGACGGACTCCTCTTGCCCGCTGCAGTGGACCCTCCAGTTTAAATATTTGGGGATTTGGATCTCTCCTTGTCCGCAGGACTATGTTGCACCAAATGTGGAGCCTGTGACACGTAATTTTAAAAAGAAGGCTCACCTGTGGAAGAAGCTTCCTCTCACTGTGATGGGCCGTATTAATTTATTTAAAATGTCTATCCAACCCAGGTATCTGTATGTCCTGCATCATTCTCCTGTGTACATACCTAAAAAAGTTTTTTCCTCTATTGACAGCGTATTGAACTCTTTTGTTTGGGGAGGCGGGGCGCCTAGGGTGGCTATGAAGGCCCTGGTTAAGTCCAAGTTAGATGGAGGTCTTGGCCTCTCTAATTTGAGACTATACTACTTGGCCTCTCAGCTAGTTTACCTTTCTTGTTGGCTCCTGGATGCAGGTGGGGACACATTGTTGGGGTTCTATTCCGAGTGGGTGGAGTCTCCTCTCTCTCTACTTCATTTTTTGCTATCTGGCTCTACTCTCTCTGGTCTTCCCCCTATTCTTAGACAGGCTCTTCTGGTTTGGCGATTGGCGCACACCTTTTTTGACTGGAAAGACATTGATACTGATACACCCCTGTGGTTTAATGCCTCTTATAGGGAGCTACTGCCCCTATCCTCGGATACTTTATGGCGGCGGATGGGAGTTACAACATTTGCTCAGCTTTATGATAATGGTATTCTTAAATCATTTGAGTGGCTACGTGGCGACTATGCTGTAGCTAATACTGCTTTTTTCACTACCTCCAGCTGCGTCATGCACTGCAGGCGCAGCTGGGTACGGCCCCCTTAACTATATCGGTGTCTCCAGTCAAGAAATTGCTCCTTTCGTTGGGGTCCAGGGGACACATATCTCTGATTTATGCCGCATTGAATGTGCAGGTTAATTCTAATCTGTTTGACCCCTTGAAACTTAAATGGGAAGGTAATATTGGCGATCTCTCCAATGAACAATGGATACAGATTTTGGGATCCATTCGTTATACCACCCCTTGTGTTCGATATCAGCAGGTATATTTTTATACCTTACATCGAACATATCGTACCCCAGTAATGTTGTATAGTGCACATCTTCGCTCTGATACCCGCTGTCCGAAGTGCAATGGGGAGGGTGCTGACTTTTGGCACCTATTATGGTCATGCCCAAGGTTGGCACCATTTTGGGCTGCAGTTTGGAATGATATTGTCCTTACAGAACCATCATTGCCAGTAATGAACTCTAGATTGTGCCTGTTCGGGTTAGACCTTGAAGAGACGCATTCTCTGGTCATATATCGTTATGTACTATGCTTAACCACTCTGGCAAAAGTCTTAATAGCCAGAAAATGGTTCTCCCCTGAATTACCCAATATATCTCATTGGCGGGCTATGGTCAACAAGGTTTCTGGCCATGAACGAGCAATGTTTAGATCTAGTGACATGCTGGTTAAATACTCTAATAAATGGGATAGATGGAATACGTCAGCCCTTGGAGTGGGTGGGACGTGATGGAAAGGGGAAGGTATCCTGTGTAATGTATACTGTAGCTAATACGGAATGTGATATTATGCCTGTTTGCTCTGGGGCGGTGCGGGAAGCATGGAGGCTTTAGAAATGACTCCTTATTGTTGTATTGACTATATATATATATGCGATATGTTGCCTGCTACAACATGTCATATCTTGTTTAACAGATATACTGTAAATCAATCCAATGTCATTGATGTTTTTGATATACTATTTTTTGTATTTGACCTGTTTGTTGAGCTAGGTTTAGCTGCTGCATGTTTTTTTTGTTTGTATATGTAAAACACTATCAATAAAAAATTACTGAATTTAAAAAACAACAACCTGAGTTTCTGTCTCAGTATGAGCTACTCTAGTAGAGATCTGGGAGATCATTCCCTTAATAGAAGTCAGCCATTCTGGCTCTTTTATAGGAATCTGAGACAATACATTACATTCCTGGGTACATGGAATGGATTCCTCTGGGGATGAAACGTCCTCTGCAGCATGAGACACAGAGTCCCAGGACATGACCATGGCCCTCATTCCGAGTTGTTCGCTCGTTATTCTTTTCTCGCAACGGAGCGATTGGTCGCTAATGCGCATGCGCAATGTCCGCAGTGCGACTGCGCCAAGTAAATTTGCTATGCAGTTAGGTATTTTACTCACGGCATTACGAGGTTTTTTCTTCGTTCTGGTGATCGTAATGTGATTGACAGGAAATGGGTGTTTCTGGGCGGAAACTGGCCGTTTTATGGGTGTGTGCGAAAAAACGCTACCGTTTCTGGGAAAAATGCGGGAGTGGCTGGAGAAACGGAGGAGTGTCTGGGCGAACGCTGGGTGTGTTTGTGACGTCAAACCAGGAACGACAAGCACTGAATTGATCGCAGATGCCGAGTAAGTGTGGAGCTACTCAGAAACTGCTAAGAAGTGTCTATTCGCATTTTTGCTAATCTTTTGTTCGCAATTTTGATAAGCTAAGATTCACTCCCAGTAGGCGGCGGCTTAGCGTGTGCAAAGCTGCTAAAAGCAGCTTGCGAGCGAACAACTCGGAATGAGGGCCCATGTGAGAAAACATACAACCACACACACACACAGAAAAATGTCACAGTTTCCCCCAAGTACCTTCAGAGAAACACAGAGCTTGGAGCCAGCACACACACAGCGCTTCCCTAGGTATAAATAATACAAATACCCGGTACTGACTGTGTGCCTTAATACACTACAAAGTAATTATACAGCCTCCCCCTCTTCTCCAACCCCCTGGTACCGTACAGGATAGCTGGAGTCGTGTGGAAGGACAGCTCTCCCTGTCAGTCTCTCTGTAGCTGGATCTGCAGGGAGGAAAATGGCGCTGAACGAGGAGAAGCTCCGCCCCCTGAAACATAGCACTGCTTCCCACATTTTACATCTTTATACTGGCAGCGTTACCGAGGTTCCTGACAGCCTGAAGAGGGAGTGAGCGGTCGCCTGGGGCGGCTAACGATCATCACCCTCAGGAGCTCAGTGTCCTGTCAGCGGAGATAGTGGCCATTAACCTCTCAGGGTTGGACACTACTCCCCCCCATAAGTCCCACGAAGCAGGGAGGCTGTTGCCAGCAGCCTCCCTGTGCCTAACTCTAATAAAAACAATAAAACTAGAAATCTCCTATCTCCTAGCTACCCTAGCTGTGACCGGCTCCTCCGGGCACATTTTCTAAACTGAGTCTGATAGGAGGGGCATAGAGGGAGGAGCCAGTCCACACTATTAAACTCTTAAAGTGCCAGTGGCTCCTAGTGGACCCATCTATACCCCATGGTAGTAATGTGGACCCCAGCATCCTCTGGGACGTAAGAGAAATTTGGAGGATAAATTAGGGAAAGATCAAGAACCACTTCCTCCTAGCTGCCACTATGACATAGACGATGAAATGCCATCAACGTCGTCTGCCAAGGCCGATGCCCAATGTGATAGAAGAGGGCATGTAAAATCCAAAAAGCCAAAGTTCAGTAAAAAGACCCCAAAAAATTAATTTAAATGGTCTGAGAAGATACGTAAACTTGCCAATATTCCATTTACGACACGGAGTGGCAAGGAATGGCTAAGGCCCTGGCCTATGTTCATGACTAGTGGTTCAGCTTCACATGATGATGGAAGCCCTCATCCTCCTGCTAGAAAAATAATAAGAGTTAAGCTGGCAAAAGCACAGCAAAGAACTGTGCGTTCTAAGATGGTATCACAAATTCCCAAGGAGAGTCCAAGTGTGTTGGCGGTTGCGATGCCTGACCTTCCCGACACTTGGAGGGAAGAGGTGGCTCCTTCCACCATTTGCACGCCCTCTGCAAGTGCTGGAAGTAGCACCCACAGTCCAATTTCTGATATTCAAATTGAAGATGTCACTGTTGAAGTACACCAGGAAGAGGATATTGGTGTTGCTGGCGCGGAGGAGGAAGCTGATGATGAGGATTCTGATGGTAATGTAGTTTGTTTAAATCAGGCACCGGGGGAGACACCTGTTGTCCGTGGGATGAATAAGCCCATTGTGATGCCTGGGCAAAATACCAAAAAAGCCACCTCTTCGGTGTGGAATTATTTCTCCACAAATCCAAACAGGAGGTGTCAAGCCGTGTGTTGCCTCTGTCAATCTGTAATAAGTAGGAGTAAGGACGTTAACCACCCAGGAACATCCTCCCTTATACGTCACCTGCTGCGCATTCATCAGAAGTCAGTGTCAAGATGTGAAACTTGCGTAAGCAGTCCACTGACACCTAAATCCCTTCTTCCTCTTGTACCCAAGCTCCTGCAAGCCGCACCACCAACTCCCTCAACGTCAACTTCCTCCTCAGGCCATGTCACTGGCAAGACTGAGGAGGCCTCTCCTAAAAGGGATTCCTCCGGAGGATCCTTGAGTGGTACGCCTACTGCTGCTGTTGATGCCGCTGCTGGTGTTGCTGCTGGGAGTCGATCGTCATCCCAGAGGGGAAGTCGGAAGGCCACTTGTACTACTTTAAATAAGCAATTGACTGTCCAACAGTCTTTGTGAGGAAGATGAAATATGACAGCAGTCATCCTGTTGCAAAGCGGATAACTGAGGCCTTGACAGCTATGTTGGTGTTAGACGTGCGTCCGATATCCGCCATTAGTTCAGTGGGACTTAGAGAACTGATGGAGGTAGTGTGTCCCTGGTACCAAATCCCATCTAGATTCCACTTCACTAGGCAGGCGATACCGAGAATGTACAGAGACGTCAGAAAAAGTGTCCTCAGTGTCCTAAAAAATGCAGTTGTACCCACTGTCCACTTAACCACGGACATGTGGACAAGTGGAACAGGGCAGACTAAGGACTATATGACTGACAGCCCACTGGGTAGATGTATTGCCTCCCGCAGCAACAACAGCAGCGGAACCAGAAGCAGCATCTCGTAAACGCCAACTCGTTCCTAGTCAGGCTATGCTATGTATCACCGCTTTCTGTAAGAGGCACACCGCTGACAACCTCTTACAGAAACTGAGGGACATCATCGCACAATGGCTTACCCCACTTAGACTCTCCTGGGGATTTGTGATATCGGACAACGCCACCAATATTGTGTGTGCATTACATCTCGGCAAATTCCAGCACGTCCCATGTTTTGCACATACAATTAATTTTATGGTGCAGAATGCGGTCGGTGGCCTAATAAATTTTGGGCCACTTTCAACATTCAGTCACCGCGTGCCGAAGACTGGAGCGCCAGCAAACATTCCTGAACCTGCCCTGCCATCACCTGAAGCAAAAGGTGGTAACGAGGTGGAATTCAACACTCTATATGCTTCAGAGGATGGAGGAGCAGCAAAAGGCCATTCAAACCTATACATCCACCTACGATATAGGCAAAGGAGGGGGAATGCACCTGACTCAAGTGCAGTGGAGAATGGTTTCCGTCTTGTGGAAGGTCCTCCAACCCTTCGAACTTGCCACACGTGAAGTCAGTTCAGACACTGCCAGCTTGAGTCAGGTCATTCCCCTCATCAGGCTTTTGCAGAAGCAGCTGGAGAAATTGAAGGAAGAGCTAAGACGGAGCGATTCTGCTACATATGTGGGACTTGTGGATGGAGCCCTTCATTCCCAGGATTCAATGATGGTCAATCTGTTGAAATCAGAGCACTACATTTTGGCCACCATGCTCGATCCTAGGTTTAAAGCCTACATTGCATCTCTCTTTTCGGCAGACACAAGTCTGCAGAGGTTCAAAGACCCATCAACAGCTCCTCCTTCATTTTCTCCCGCAACTTGGGCTGAGAGGTAAAGGTTAAGATTTCCTAGTCCACCCGCTGGCGGTGATGCAGGGCAGTCAGGAGCGAGTGCTGACATCTGGTCGGGACTGAAGGACCTGCCAGCGATTACTGACCTGTCTACTGTCACTGCATATGATTCTGTCACCATTGAAAGAATGGTGGACGATTATATGAGTGACAGCATCCAAGTAGGCATGTCAAGACAGTCCGTACATATACTGGCAGGAAAAAGAGGCAATTTGGATGCCCTTGCACAAACTGGCTTTATTTTACCTAAGTTGCCCAGTGTGTACTCCGAAAGAGTGTTTAGTGCAGCCGGTAACCTTGTCAGCGATCGGCGTAGGAGGTTACCTGCACAAAATGTGGAGAAGATGATGTTAATCAAAATGAATTATAAATTCCTCCAGGAAGACCTTGACCAGCAATTGCCTCCAGAAAGTACACAGGGACCCCTGATGGTGGATTCCAGTGGGGACGAATTAATACTCTGTGAGGAGGAGGAGGATGTACACACTGAAAGGGTTGAGGAATCGGAGGATGAGGATGACACCTTGCCTCTGTAGAGGCAGTTTGTGCAAGGAAAGATTGATTGCTTCTTTTTTGGTGGGGGCCCAAACAAACCAGTCATTTCAGCCACAGTCATGTGGCAGACCCCGTCGCTGAAATGATTGGTTTGTTAAAGTGTGCATGTCCTGTTTATACAACATAAGGGTGGGTGGGAGGGCCCAAAAACAATTCCATCTTGCACCTCTTTTTCTTCTTTGCATCATGTGTTATTTGGGGCCTAGTTTTTTTTAAGTGCCATCCTGTCTGTCACTGCAGTGCCACTCCTAGATGGGCCAGGTGTTTGTGCCTCACACTTGTGTTGCTTAGCTTAGTCATACAGCCACCTCATTGCACCTCTTTTACTTCTTTACATGATGTGCTGTTTGGGGCCTAGTTTTTTTAAGTGCCATCCCGTCTGCAATTGCAGTGCCACTCCTAGATGGGCCAGGTGTTTGTGCCGCACAATTGTGTCGCTTAGCTTAGTCATACAGCTACCGCATTGCACCTCTTTTTCTTCTTTGCATGATGTGCTGTTTGGGGCCTAGTTTGTTTATGTGCCATCCTGTCTGCCACTGCAGTGCCACTCCTAGATGGGCCAGGTGTTTGTGCAGCACACTTGTGTCGATTAGTTTGGTCATTCAACCACCTCGGTGCAACCTTTTGGCCTAAAAACAATATTGTGAGGTGTGAGTTATTCAGAATAGACTGGAAATGAGTGGAAATTAATGTTATTGAGGTTAATAATACCGTAAGATCAAAATTACCCCCAAATTCTGTGATTTTAGCTGTTTTTATGTTTTGGTTTTTTTTTTTAAATCATCCAGATCCAAATCCAAAACACGAAAGGGTGGTTTTGGCAAAACCAACCCAAAACCAAAACCCCAGCGGGGAATTAGAACCAAAACACGAAAAGTGCCCACCGCACATCTCTAGTCAAAACCTATATATATATATATATATATAAGAAGAAAATGGGAGAAAAATAGGGTAAGGGGGGAGGCCAGATTCTGAGGCAACCTGGATTACATCTGCAACCTAGAAAGCACTGGGCCTGGTTCAACAGTTGGGAGGAAGATCAGCAGCCCAGTGCCAAGTGTCAAAAGGATAGATAGCACACAAATTAGATTGGCCATGGATCATGGGGTGTACAGCAGCGATTGTTAAGTGGGAGAACTCTTAATGTCTATTGCATCCAGATGGCAAGAAACTCAGAATATCTATCTAAAGTGGAGAGAAAAATGCTATCCATTGCCATATAAAAATCAAATCTATGAGACCAAGCTCAGATGGCGGGTATGCGAACACCAGTGAATCAGAAGAACTGTCCTAGCTGTGTTATTTATGTGTTTGAGTAACAAATTGTATGTGGTCATTGGAATATCTGCGTTAGACAATAATCAAATCCCAGGGCCAGATGGAACCAGGCATCCCAGGATTTCTGCAGCTAAATCTGATATCGTGTTATAAAAATGGAGTAATAAGAAGGCACTCCCAGCAGACGTAAAATAACTGTAGCTTTTTCACAACGCCAGCAGAGAGGGGACACTAACTTATCACAATTTATGATTGGTGACTGGGCATCAATACCACCTGGTGAGCACTACTGAGTTTTTTGAACCACAAGACTAGAGGAACAAGCATTAATGACTTGCTACACCTTATCACAGACCACCCGGTCTCCTCTTGATTCTAGGTCTCTATACCATATGTAAGCAAAGTGTGGAACTGTGGGATATAGCCCTTGCAGGAACATTTTTTTATATGCCTGAGTTTCGGCTATAGTATTGCAGAACCAAACGCAGCCGCGCGTCTGTACACAACGGCGGGATTCGGGTGGTGGGTGCACGTGCGCGACCTTACACACTGCGGCTGCATCCAAGAAGGATGCGGCTGCAGTGCGACTGACACAGGGTCTGACAGACTGAGAGAAAATCAAATAAAAAGAATGGAGGTAGCAGCCAAGGTGCGATGGCCCATCTTGGCTGCTAAGCCATGCCCCTGACCACAATGTATTTTAATGTACAACCTTCAAAGTACAATGAATGTTATCACAGTTCCGCCGACAGTGATTTAAATAATGCTATATCTGTGTAAACTAATTGCTATAATCCAATCAGCAATGGAAAAAAGATCCTGTGAAGTTATGTGTATCATGCCAGAAATTACTAAAGTGTCCCCTAGGCATGGATAAAATTCAAAGGCAAAAAAGTGCATGAACACATTATATATTTAATATAATCACTTGCCTTCTATTTCAAGAATTCATTACTTTGCAAATGTAGTCTCTCCACATATAACTGTATGTATCAAAACCACTGTGCCTGTTGTTAAAAATAAACACACAGCTTGATAATGATACCACTTAGACTCAAATTCTTGCTTGTTACAGTTTCTTCCACAATTTATACTCTATAAAAACACCTAGGAAGAGAAACTATGGATTACACAAGCTCTAATTAGTGTCAGTTTTATAACTTGGCAAAGAATCTGTCTTTTCCAAAGATTTTGTGAAAAGCGTACGGTGTGTGACAACTCTGTAACTGATAACCCCCTACGCACGTAAAGTTGCTCTAGAACAAAATGTTTTTCTGTTACTTGATTAAGATATTTTAAAAACATAAATAAAAAACAAACAAAGCATCAGTCAGTTACACGTCAACATCAGCATTACACTATTGAGCATATTTAACCACTTGCCTGATGCGACCATACCAGCAAGTGTTTTACCTGACTGGTCACAGTGTTAGCAGCGGCAGGGAAGGGAGACTTCCCTCAGAGGGACCCTGCACCCTCCCCCAGTATCTGCCATGCTGTCAATCACTGCTGATCGGTCAGCACAGCAGGACCCCCCACCCAGTGGCTGCAGACAATAGCAGCTGCTGGGAAAGTATAAACCAACCACAACAACCCCCCCCCCCCCCTCTCCCCCCTTTGTACCTGGCAGCTGTCTGAAGTGCTAAAAGTAACATCGCGATGGTACAGATGGTACCGATGTTATCGATTTTCTCGACCGATGTTCCTATGTTTGAAAAAAGGTTTGTTTTTCTTAAATGTAAAAAATATTTTTTTTATTATTATTATTATTTTTCTATTATTTATTTTTTTACTAAAATCATTTTGGATAAGGTTAAACTCAAGTTCTTCACCTTATTCACTCATGAAAAACCCAACAATTTCTGAGCGTTTTTTTGGGGGAAAAATCGTCAGTCAAGTGGTTAAAAACATATTTACTAACGTTCAATTTATTTTTTGGGGGTGATTTTGCATTCGATTTGGCATTTGGTATTTTACTTATGGAAAAATCGAATGTAAAATCAAATATAAAACAAAATTCCACTCAAAATCGAATATCAGCAAAACATCTGTACTTTTACAAAGATGAATATAAGATCCCCTGATTAACTATCATTCGAATTAAAAATTTAAAACAAATCCCTAAAATAACAGACTAATAACAGACGTGATTTTAGCTTCTATACAACATTCTATTGGTTGGGAATTACTTGTGATGCCTACAAAAGTACAGAAGGCACCAAAGTCTAACAGCGATGCCATTTGCAGCATTTATCTTTGCGCAGAGTGATTGACAGTCAGGCAGCGATTGTGGGCATTGATGTTGGAGTGGTGGCAAAAACGCGGGCATGTCTCTGGCATTTTTGTGGCATGCCGCTGGGTGCCCCTGCGAATCCACACTCAAGCAATGTGCCTCTGGCATCTCTGTTCAGGATGTCATGCTGCGTGGCCGTTGATTTAATCGAGCTGCTGATTATTGAAGGATATGCGTGTGTACTGTAGATGTGTACGCAGTTGCTAAGCCTTTGCAATGGCTCTGCTGGGTGTCTCAGCGGACTAACATGTTGTTAATTGTAGCTGTAGGAATTATGGGCATCATTCAGAGATGGACTGCATCTTTGTATTCAGACTGTGGCATAGAGGGCACTGTGTGCGACGATGCTGGACTTGTTCTGCATATGACGCCCCATCATCGGAGAGGTATGCAAACCAGAATTAGAGGAACTACAGCAGCTTCTTGCAGGTGACATATTTGGACCATTAAGAATAAATGAGGACTTTTTATGATTTTGTATTTGATTCTGCATTCAATTTTATAGGTGATCTTATAGGAGATTTTGAAATGTATATCCTAAAATCGAATACAAAATCACTAGTCAAAATCAAACATTGAATTTGATTTTGAAATCGATGTCAAAATCAAATATTAGTAAATTTGATGAGTGGAACCTAAGGAAGCTGGATACAAAGAACATCCTGAAGGAATGTCTGAACTTCCGGAATGGTTGTCAACTTTGGAAAAGGATTGACAAGTCCAAAACCTATCCTTTAAGAGTACAAAGATGAAGGCCCTTAGACAGTCCTTTCTGTAGAAAGGACAAAAGGAGAGTAACCCAAAATACCTCTGCTGAAAACTTTTGACACTCACACCAGGATATATACAACTTCCACATGCGATGGTAAATCAGGCAAGTAACTGGTTTGTGAACCTGCATCATGGTCTCGTCAAAAGACCGGGAAAAACCCTTAGCTCTTAGGATCTTGGTTTCAAGAACCAAGTCGTCAAAGCCAACCGAGGTAAATCGGGGTGAAGACAGAGGCTGTGAATAAGAAGATCTGGGCACAGAGGAAGATGGTACAGATCATTGGCCAACATGTTCTGAGGTATGGTATACAAATGACAGCGAGATCAGTCTGTGGAATGAGAATGACCAGCCAAACTTTTTGTCAAATCCACTGAAGGACCTGTAGAAGCATTGCAAGGGGTAGGGAGAGATACCCCATTAGGAATGACCAAGGAGCTGTCATGGCATCCAGCAGAACTACCTGAGGATACCAAGACCAAGTGCCACACTGTGGAAGTGTCTTGTGGAGACGTGAAGCCATGAGTACAATGTCTGGTGATTCCCACCTGGACAATAGCTCCGCAAACACCTCCTTGTGCAGTTCCAATTCTGCTGGATAAACTGTGTGGTGGCTTAGGAAATCCGCCTCGCAGTTGTCCACACCAGGAATATGAACTGCAGAGATTGCTGGAATTCAAAGCTCCGCTCAATGAAGAATGTGAGAAACCTCCCTCATTCCACCCTAACTGCGTGTGCCACTCTGCTTGTTTATGTAAGCCACTGCCGTGGCATTGTCCGACTTGATACGCACCAGTAGGTTCCATAGATAGGACTGATCCTGCAACAAGGCATATCAAATCGCCCCCAAATCCAAACTGTTAATAGGAAGAGTGGATTCCTGAGTGGACCAAAGACCACTGCAGATCCATGTTCAGAACCACCGCACCCCAGCCTCTTAAGCTGGCATCCGTGGTGACAATCACCCAGCTCCAAATTGACGACTGAGAGCCCATAGTCAGGTTTGGAACATGAAGCCATCAGAGAGACTGATGAGTCTGCAGAGATATCCTGAACCTGTCCAGTCAAGGGTCTGATTTTTACCAAAGATGAAGAAGCTGGTTTTGAAAAGGTCTGGCATGAACGAAACTTCCTCGAATGTCGCCACAATCTTTCCCAGCAGTTGCATGGCACTGAGAATCGTGACTTGTGACAACTGTAAAATAGTTTTAACTCTGGACTGGAGATCCTGAACTTTCTCCTGTGGAAGGAACACTCTCTGACACTGGATGCTTAAAAGGCAGACCCAAAAAACACCATCCTTTGAGATGGAACAACGTTAGATTTGGGAAAGTTGATGATCCATCTGAAAGTCTGGAGGGTGTCTACAGTCAATTGAAGATATTGCTGCAATAGGGACACTGCAGGAGCCCTGAGCAACAAATCATCCAGATAAACTATAAGACTGACACCCCAACATCTGAGCAGGGAGATCATGTGGGCCATGACCTTTGTGAAGACCCTGGATGCAGTGGAAAGTCCGAAAGAGAGGGCTTGGATCTGAAAATGCCAGTGGACCACTGCCAATCACAGTAGATGATGATGACCCTTCCAAAAAGGAACTTGAAGATAGGCATCCATAATGCTAATGGAAGAGAAATAGTCTCCTTCCTCCATAGAGTTGATAACTGACCGCACCGACTCCATTTTGAACTTTCCCAAGTAGAGATAAGGATTTAACCACTAGAGGTTGAGGATTAGATGGAAAGATCCACCTGGTTTGTCCCCAAGGAAAAGAAAGGAATAAAACCCCAGATCCTGCTGGTGCACAGGACTGGAATGATCACCCCGGAGTCAGAAAGAGAAGACACTGTATATATGATCCCATCTTCTGCAGCAACTTTAAGGAAGTGGAGTGGAAAAAAAAAAGTTTGGAATGGGACTCTCCAAGTGCAGAATGTAACCCCTGGACACAATTCCACTTACCCAACGATCCGGGCAGGATTGAATCCAAACATCCAGAAACCTGAGCAAATGGGCTCCCACCACCTGAGGGTGGGCCAGGGCCCCCAGGCCGTCATGCAGACTGCCCTGTTGCCTTGGTGGCAGGATGATGGGTTCCAGGGGTACCACAGCCTTGAAAGGAACCTCGATGGTAAAATATAAACATACCTTGGAAGACCTGAAAGTTTCCCCTACACTGGGACCGAAAGGAATGGAACCTGGTAGATTTAGGATTTGGAGTCAGGATAGGAAGGTAAGGGCTCTTAGCTTCCATAGCCTGAAAAATAATCTTTGTAAATTATGATCCAAATAGGAAGTCGCCCTCAAAAGCCACAGAGAACATCTTGCGGAAACTGCTTAAACTGAGATGCAAGACTAAACATAAACAGTATCTAATAAGGCCTCCCCCATATAGGCCAGAGCCTCTGTAATCTGATCAGAAATAGCCTCAGATAGATCATCCGACTTGAACCCTGAGACCATCTGGGACAGTCAGGAATCAATAGCCTTAATCACCCAGGTGCTAGCCAGAAAAAGCCACAGGAAGCCTCGCTCTTTCTATCCAAGGGATCTATAAGTGTAACGCACTGAACCAAAGGAATAACAGTTGTTTCTGCTAGCTTAGCAATAGGAGCATCCACCTTAGGTGGAATCTCCAAAGGCTTGGTTTCCTCATCGGTAAAGGGGTATAGATATTTAAACTTCTTCGTTAAAATTTAAAAAACATAGCCATTTCTGAAAGACACCGACCCATATAACAAGCCATTAAATGGCTCTTCAGCGGGATCAGCAAAATATTGTGGCTGAACACAGGGTAAAACATCTGTAGCTTGAGATGGTGTAGCTCTGCTATGGCATCCACCATAGCCTTGGCCCAATCAGACATCAACGTCTGCTCTGCAGAACATCTGGGCAGCGGGTCTAATAAGACTCTTCAGCATACTGCGCAGAGCGATTCCGAATCTGCACAACCTTTAAGTCATTTCTTAAAACATTTATTACTGATGAAAGAAAATGAATACAATATAAAATACAAGCTCTAGCCAATTGGACTTTTATATTAGTAAATGGCATGCATACCGGTATATTAGTTTGTTAGAAAAAACAAGGGGACTTATCAGTATCAACGTTGGAAAGCTGTTAAATAACCATGACTTGTATTATGAAAAAGAGTCACAGTCCCGTACTGTTTACTGCTAGGATATTTGTTCACTTTGGCAGTTTTGTTCAGGCAATGATGCTAGCAGCAGTTAATTTCATAATGTGATGCTGGTAATTACTTGTTCCCCGGCATGACACTCCTATGGGCAATGCTTACCCCTCCACACTGCGGCGGTTCTGGTGTCTTGTGCCTGGCTTGGGGTACCGGCTTAGTGCGGCTGTCTCCGGCTGAGCATGAGACGCTGTAGCGTGTGGTGTAGCAGAGAGCGCTTGGTCGCGGACCGCGACTTCTGGGTTTTTCGGAGCTTCCGACTTCCGCTGCGTTCCACCTGACATTTTCAATCACCTGACGCGTTTCTCCGCCTTTAGTGGGTGGCGGTTTCCTCAGAGGTTTAGATTTCCAATTGTGCAGTCTCTATTTATCCCCCTCAGGGACTCCTCATTGGTCAGAGATTTCTATTAGAACATTATTGATAACATCTGATCGGTTCCTACTTGGGATACCTAATTTAACGAGCTGTAGAGTCCAACTGTGCCTTTCTATAGAGCTTTAGTATTGAATAGTACATACTATACATACTTAGAAAAATATAAGAAATATATATAAATAAATATATAAAATTAATATATAAAAAATAAGATTTTACTTACCGATAAATCTATTTCTCGTAGTCCGTAGTGGATGCTGGGGACTCCGTCAGGACCATGGGGATTAGCGGCTCCGCAGGAGACAGGGCACAAAACTAAAGCTTTAGGATCAGGTGGTGTGTACTGGCTCCTCCCCCTATGACCCTCCTCCAAGCCTCAGTTAGGATACTGTGCCCGGACGAGCGTACACAATAAGGAAGGATATTGAATCCCGGGTAAGACTCATACCAGCTACACCAATCACACCGTATAACTTGTGATCTAAACCCAGTTAACAGTATGACAAACGTAGGAGCCTCTGAACAGACGGCTCACAACAATAACAACCCGATTTTTTTTTTTTGTAACAATAACTATGTACAAGTATTGCAGACAATCCGCACTTGGGATGGGCGCCCAGCATCCACTACGGACTACAAGAAATAGATTTATCGGTAAGTAAAATCTTATTTTCTCTGACGTCCTAAGTGGATGCTGGGGACTCCGTCAGGACCATGGGGATTATACCAAAGCTCCCAAACGGGCGGGAAAGTGCGGATGACTCTGCAGCACCGAGTGAGAGAACTCCAGGTCCTCCTCAGCCAGGGTGTGCCCCTGACCAAGTAGCAGCTCGGCAAAGTTGTAAAGCCGAGACCCCTCGGGCAGTCGCCCAAGATGAGCCCCCTTCCTTGTGGAATGGGCATTTATATATTTTGGCTGTGGCAGTCCTGCCACAGAATGTGCAAGCTGAATTGTACTACACATTCAACTAGCAATCGTCTGCTTAGAAGCAAGAGCACCCAGTTTTTTGGGTGCATACAGGATAACAGCAAGTCAGTTTTCCTGACTCCAGCCGTCCTGGAAATCTATATTTTCAGGGCCCTGACAACATCTAGCAACTTGGAGTCCTCCAAGTCTCTAGTAGCCGCAGGTACCACAATAAGCTGGTTCAGATGAAACGCTGACACCACCTTAGGGAGAAACTGGGGACGAGTCCGCAGCTCTGCCCTGTCCGAATGGACAATCAGATATGGGCTTTTGTGAGACAAAGCCGCCAATTCTGACACTCGCCTGGCCGAGGCCAGGGCCAACATCATGGTCACTTTCCATGTGAGATATTTCAAATCCACAGATTTGAGCGGTTTAAACCAACGTGATTTGAGGAATCCCAGGACTACGTTGAGATCCCACAGTGCCACTGGAGGCACAAAAGGGGGTTGTATATGCAGTACTCCCTTGTCAAATTTCTGGACTTCAGGAACTGAAGCCAATTCTTTCTGGAAGAAAATCGACAGGGCCGAAATTTGAACCTTAATGGACCCCAATTTGAGGCCCATAGACACTCCTGTTTGCAGGAAATGCAGGAATCGACCGAGTTGAAATTTCTTCGTGGGGCCTTCCTGGCCTCACACCACGCAACATATTTTCGCCACATGTGGTGATAATGTTGTGCGGTCACCTCCTTCCTGGCTTTGACCAGGGTAGGAATGACCTCTTCCGGAATGCCTTTTTTCCCTTAGGATCCGGCGTTCAACCGCCATGCCGTCAAACGCACCCGCGGTAAGTCTTGGAACAGACATGGTACTTGCTGAAGCAAGTCCCTTCTTATCGGCAGAGGCCCTGAGTCCTCTGTGAGCATCTCATGAAGTTCCGGGTACCAAGTCCTTCTTGGCCCATCCGGAGCCACGAGTATAGTTCTTACTCATCTACGTCTTATAATTCTCAGTACCTTTGGTATGAGAAGCAGAGGAGGGAACACATACACCGACTGGTACACCCATGGTGTTACCAGAACGTCCACAGCTATTTCCTGAGGGTCTCTTGACCTGGCGCAATACCTGTCCAGTTTTTTGTTCAGGCGGGACGCCATCATGTCCACCTTTGGTCTTTCCCAACGGTGCACAATCATGTGGAAACAACTTCTCGATTAAGTCCCCACTCTCCCGGGTGGAGGTCGTGCTGAGGAAGTCTGCTTCACAGTTGTCCACTCCCGGAATGAAAACTGCTGACAGTGCTATCACATGATTTTCCGCCCAGCGAAGAATCCTTGCAGTTTCTGCCATTGTCCTCCTGCTTCTTGTGCCGCCCTGTCTGTTTACGTGGGCGACTGCCGTGATGTTGTCCCACTGGATCAATACCGGCTGACCTTGAAGCAGAGGTCTTGCTAAGCTTAGAGCATTGTAAATTGCTCTTAGCTCCAGTATATTTATGCGGAGAGAAGTCCCCAGACTTGATCACACTCCCTGGAAATTTTTTCCCTGTGTGACTGCTCCCCAGCCTTTCAAGCTGGAATCCGTGGTCACCAGGACCCAGTCCTGAATGCATAACTGTGGCACTTTAGTAGATGAGCACTCTGCAGCCACCACAGAAGAGACACCTTTGTCCTTGGAGACAGGGTTATCCGCTGATGCATCTGAAGATGCGATCCGGACCATTTGTCCAGCAGATCCCACTGAAAAGTTCTTGCGTGAAATCTGCCGAATGGAATCGCTTCGTAAGAAGCCACCATTTTTCCCAGGACCCCTGTGCAATGATGCACTGACACTTTTCCTGGTTTTTGGAGGTTCCTGACTAGCTCGGATAACTCCCTGGCTTTCTCCTCCGGGAGAAACACCTTTTTCTGGACTGTGTCCAGAATCATCCCTAGGGACAGCAGACGTGTCGTCGGAGACAGCTGCGATTTTGGAATATTTAGAATCCACCCGTGCTGTCGTAGAACTACTTGAGATAGTGCTACTCAGACCTCCAACTGTTCTCTGGACCTTGCCCTTATCAGGAGATCGTCCAAGTAAGGGATAATTAAGACGCCTTTTCTTTGAAGAAGAATCATCATTTCGGCCATTACCTTGGTAAAGACCCGGGGTGCCGTGGACAATCCAAACGGCAGCGTCTGAAACTGATAGTGACAGTTTTGTACCACGAACCTGAGGTACCCTTTGTGAGAAGGGCAAATTTGGACATGGAGGTAAGCATCCTTGATGTCCAGGGACACCATATAGTCCCCTTCTTCCTGGTTTGCTATCACTGCTCTGAGTGACTCCATTTAGAATAGGTCTCACCGAGCCGTCTGGCTTCAGTACCACAATATAGTGTGGAATAATACCCCTTTACTTGTTGTAGGAGGGGTACTTTGATTATCACCTGCTGGGAATACAGCTTGTGAATTGTTTCCAATACTGCCTCCCTGTCGGAGGTAGACGTTGGTAAAGCAAACTTCAGGAACCTGCGAGGAGGAGACGTCTCGAATTTCCAATCTGTACCCCTGGGATACTACTTGTAGGATCCAGGGGTCCACTTGCGAGTGAGCCCACTGCGTGCTGAAACTCTTGAGACGACCCCCCCACCGCACCTGTTTGTACGGCCCCAGCGTCATGCTGAGGACTTGGCAGAAGCGGTGGAAGGCTTCTGTTCCTGGGAATGGGCTGCCTGCTGCAGTCTTCTTCCCTTACCTCTATCCCTGGGCAGATATTATGGGGACGAAAGGACTGAGGCTGAAAAGACTATGTCTTTTTCTGCTGAGATGTGACTTGGGGTAAAAAAGGTGGATTTTCTAGCTGTTGCCGTGGCCACCAGGTCCGATGGACCGACCCCAAATAACTCCTCCCCTTTATACGGCAATACTTCCATGTGCCGTTTGGAATCTGCATCACCTGACCACTGTCGTGTCCATAAACATCGTCTGGCAGATATGGACATCGCACTTACTCTTGATGCCAGAGTTTCGCATATATAGAAATGCATCTTTTAAATGCTCTATAGTCAATAAAATACTGTCCCTGTCAAGGGTATCAATATTTCCAGTCAGGGAATCCGACCAAGCCACCCCAGCGCTGCCCATCCAGGCTGAGGCGATCGCTGGTCGCAGTATAACACCAGTATGTGTGTATATACTTTTTAGGATATTTTCCAACCTCCTATCAGTTGGCTCCTTGAGGGCGTCCGTATCTGGAGACGGTAACGCCACTTGTTTTTATAAGCGTGTGAGCGCCTTATCCACCCTAAGGTGTGTTTCCCAACGCGCCATAACTTCTGGCGGGAAAGGGTATACCGCCAATAATTTTCTATCGGGGGAAACCCACGCATCATCACACACTTCATTTAATTTATCTGATTCAGGAAAAACCACATGTAGTTTTTTCACACTCCACATAATACCCTTTTTTGTGGTACTTGTAGTATCAGAAATATGTAACATCTCCTTCATTGCCCTTAACAAGTAACGTGTGGCCCTAAAGGAAAATACGTTTGTTTCTTCACCGTCGACACTGGAGTCAGTGTCCGTGTCTGTGTCGACCGACTGAGGTAAAAGGACGTTTTAACGCCCCTGACGGTGTTTTAGACGCCTGGACAGGTACTAATTGGTTTGCCGGCCGTCTCATGTCGTCAACCGACCTTGCAGCGTGTTGACATTATCACGTAATTCCTTAAATAAGCCATCCATTCCGGTGTCGACTCCCTAGAGAGTGACATCACCATTACCGGCAATTGCTCCGCCTCCTCACCAACATCGTCCTCATACATGTCGACACACAAGTACCGACACACAGCACACACACAGGGAATGCTCTGATAGAGGACAGGACCCCACTAGCCCTTTGGGGAGACAGAGGGAGAGTTTGCCAGCACACACCAAAAACGCTATATTATACAGGGACAACCTTTATATAAGTGTTTTTCCCTTATAGCATTTTAATATATATATACATATCGCCAAATAAGTGCCCCCCCCTCTCTGTTTTAACCCTGTTTCTGTAGTGCAGTGCAGGGGAGAGCCTGGGAGCCTTCCCACCAGCCTTTCTGTGAGGGAAAATGGCGCTGTGTGCTGAGGAGAATAGGCCCCGCCCCCTTTTTCGGCGGGCTTCTTCTCCCGTTTTTCTGAGACCTGGCAGGGGTTAAATAGATCCATATAGCCTCCAGGGGCTATATGTGATGTATTTTTAGCCAGAATAAGGTATTATACATTGCTGCCCAGGGCGCCCCCAGCAACGCCCTGCACCCTCCGTGACCGTTGGTGTGAAGTGTGTGACAACAATGGCGCACAGCTGCAGTGCTGTGCGCTACCTTCATGAAGACTGAAAAGCCTTCTGCCGCCGGTTTCTGGACCTTCAATCTTCAGCATCTGCAAGGGGGGTCGGCGGCGCGGCTCCGGGACGAACCCCAGGGTGAGACCTGTGTTCCGACTCCCTCTGGAGCTAATGGTGTCCAGTAGCCTAAGAAGTCAATCCATCCTGCACGCAGGTGAGTTGAACTTCTCTCCCCTAAGTCCCTCGATGCAGTGAGCCTGTTGCCAGCAGGACTCACTGAAAATAAGAAACCTAAAAACTTTTTCTAAGCAGCTCCTTAAGAGAGCCACCTAGATTGCACCCTGCTCGGACGGGCACAAAAACCTAACTGAGGCTTGGAGGAGGGTCATAGGGGGAGGAGCCAGTACACACCACCTGATCCTAAAGCTTTAGTTTTGTGCCCTGTCTCCTGCGGAGCCGCTAATCCCCATGGTCCTGACGGAGTCCCCAGCATCCACTTAGGACGTCAGAGAAAGAAAAGATTAAAGAATTAATTAAACATAATCTAATGACCACATTGAGGTGTCTTGGGTCTTATACTAGATATCTAGTCTATACATCCAAATCTTGGTTAACCCTTATGTAGTTCAAGTCATTAGTGATAATTAGTTCTAATTACTTTTAGACGCTAATGATCAGAGGATACACAACCTACATTTTCCTTTGATGTACAGCAAAGAACATAAATAAAATAAATAAAATGGAATAGAACATACAAACACTCATGGATATAGATATATGGAGTATCAATCTAATCTGAACTAAAGAATGAGTACAGATGGGGAAATCGCTAGCAGAGAAATATTCTATGTCAGCTTAAAGGGGACTATGGATATACATTAGAAACTTATTTATGCGCATATTCAATTAGGACTATCCTCTCTACTATTCTACCATACTGATAACATTACACATACCATCCTAAAAATGTTATTATTTAGTGTATAGACACATATTGTTCAGTATTTATTTGTACATTGTAGTATAAGGTGCACTATTCCCTGAATGCAGACAACTTAGAACACAAAAAATAATAAAAATTAACATCACTACAATTGTATGCATTTCTATTTGGGGGGCTCCTATATTAGGAATATTTATTTGCTTGAAGCGACATAAATGTGAATATATATATAAGACATTTGAAAGTAATGGTCTAAAAGACACGTATATATTAGGAAAATCTTCTTAGGGAAACACATGTATATAAAGATGTTATATATTATTAAGCTCTATGTTCTCATTTAGGCCCAAGGGTTCCAGGGTCTTTAAGCGAAAGATCCAGATGGCCTCTTTCCTGCATAAAGCATTAAACCTGTCGCCTCCTCTTTCTGTTATCTTGATCTGCTCAAGAGCCTTTAGTCGAACATTGGAAATATTACCTTGTTTACAATTACTTGTGTGTCGCGATACACTATGTGCAATGTTTTTATTTATAATATTTCTTCGATGTTCAAGAAAGCGTACCTTTAATTTTCTAATAGTTCGTCCAACATATTGATACCCACACCCGAGTTCTATAAGGTAAACCACATAAGTGGACTCACAATTCAGAAAGCTCTCTATGGTAAAAGATTCACCTGTGACTCTTGATTCAAATATCTTACTGCACGAATTTACATTCATACAAGTAAGACACTTGGTTCGAGCACACCTGAAGAAACCCTTAGGTCTTTCTCTCAATCTATCCAGAGGATTGACAGTTACCGTTGTCTTTATCTCTCTGTTCTTCGCTATCAGATGACCTTTTTTCCTGTCAATATTAAACATACTGGGTGCTAATTTAGCTTGTAGCGTTTCCGATTTCTTGTATACAATCTTGATATTCTGCCCTATCTCTGGTTCTAACAGAGGATCTATTGCTAAAAGTGGGGTATTCTTTTTTAGAATTTGATTAATCTTAGTGGCATGAGTATTATACTGTGTTACAAAAACACACTTTCCTTTATATGAATCTTTCTTTCTATATTTTGATTGTTCATTAGATTTCTTAGTCAAGAGTCTATTTCTATCCTGTTTTCCCACATCCTCCAACGCTTTATCTAAGATATAATCTGGATAACCCTGTTCTTCAAAGGAGGAATGTACTCTCATGACTTGTTCCTTGTACCTATGGTCTCTAGAGCAAATTCTTTTTATTCTTAGAAACTGTCTCTTTGGGATATTATCCCGCCAAGCCCTAAGAGGACTACTGCTATATTTTAGGAAGTTGTTGGTGTCAACCGGTTTGAAATAAGTTTCTGTGTGTATATTTACACCATTTCACAAAAATATACCAAAGAAAGGTAGACAAGAACTCTCCTAAAATGGGGCACTGAAAAGTGTTAACACTTTTGAGTGCCCCATTTTAGGAGAGTTATTGTCTACCTTTCTTTGGTATATTTTTGTGAAATAGTTTAACCTAACTCTCAGGGAGCACCCCCCCCCGTGTCTCTAATTAACATAAAAGCACAAAAGTGCATGATATATGAAATTGGGGTAAAAGTGTCATTTATTCAATGATTGTCCTTCGATCTTTAGTCATTTTTGTTTGGGTTTGTTTTTAAGTCTGTGCGGACAACACTTTTTCTTTCTGTATATTTACACCGTCAGACAGGAGAGCAACATCCAGGAAAGTGATATATTGAGAATCACATGTATGAGTGAATTTTAATCCATACGTGTTAATGTTCAAATGTGATAAAAGTGAAGTGATTGAATTAAGATCCCCATCCCAGATGAAAAATAAATCGTCTATATATCTGCCATAGAGGACCAGGCTCGCCCCAAGGTCCGCCCCCCAAATGAGCTCCTTATATTTTATATTGTATTCATTTCCTCTCAGTCTTGATTGTTATCTTATTGAGATGTTCTGATAAATGTGTAGGTAGGGGAGAAGAACAAGCGCCATATGGTGTAGTAATTCAAAACAAATGGAAAATAGAGGATACGTAGATATACTGTAAGTACCGGATATCTTCTTGGAATCGGGCCTATCAGTCTCTCTTTTCTGACTAGCACCCCTCCCTCACCTACCAAACTGATTTTAAGCAGGGACCTACATCTGACTGCACATCAATGATTCAGGCGTAATACAAAGTGGGGGACAGCCATTGTGAAAAGAGAGACTGATAGGCCCGATTCCAAGAAGATATCCGGTACTTACAGTATATCTACGTATCCTCTATTTTCCATTTGTTTTGAATTACTACACCATATGGCGCTTGTTCTTCTCCCCTACCTACACAGAATCGCATGACTGAACTTACCCAGGTCATTTCTTGGAGAACTGAGCTGCCACCAAAGAAGTTTGGAAGGTGTCCATAGAACACGGAATATTTACTAGGCGGCTAGAGATACGGACACGGATACGACTAATTAAGTCGCAGCATATTGACGTTTGGCGACCCCTTCTTTGGAAAGGGATTATCGAACGTTGGACAAGCGCACTGACCTATAAAAACAATTTCTGCATGTTCTGATAAATGTTTATATAATTCATTGTTTTTAGGAGACAAATAAAGGTATTTTTATTAAACCAGCAGCCTTTGATTAAATTAGATGTTCACAATTGTATTAGTGCGCTCACACTTGATATACAAATTCTTTGGACCTTGTGTCCTATAATTTGAGGATATCCAGATCCTCGCTGTGTGAGCTGCCGTTTATTAATTTATTGTATAATTATTTTATTTAAATTCTGTAGCGCCAACTTTTCAATTGTGATGAAAGAAAAGGCTGATCCCAGCTTACCGTTGGGAAACTTTTGTGGCTTCCCTGCCATAATATTCCAAAATACAGTAAGTATTAAGTCAGCAAGACTGCCTAAGTCCCTAAAGGCAATAGTGCAGAAAAAAACACTTTAGTACCACAATTCATTCCCAAAATTGAACACTGAGGGGCATATTCAACGTGAAAAAATTGTGAATGAGAATTTTTAGTTTTCAATTCTCACTGTATTCTCTCACAATTTTTTCATGATTTATCATGCCCCCATGAGAAAATTATCACTTTTGAAAAACTGGTCTTTGAGAAATGTGATAATTTTCCTCTCTGGCTGCCCAGCTGTAGAAAGGGTCACTTCCGCCCAGACCCCAGTTGGTATGTTCTGTGGCCCCCACCCATCCCCCGGCTTGTTGTCTGGCTGGCTCACTGCAGCGCCCTCCCCCTCCGCAACCTCCCACCGGGAAAGCTAGTTGTCTGGATGACCGGGGCTGTGGCGCACCCCCCCCCCCCCCCAGCGCACCCTTTCATCCACACGCAAAGAAATAAGGAGCAATATGGATTTGTCCTTGGAAAAGGTCCTCCCACCCACCCTTATATTGTATATTAATTAAACAGGACATGCAGAGTTTAATAAACCAATCATTTCAGCGAGAGGGACTGTCACTTGTGGCTGAAATTATTGGTTTGTTTGGGTCCCCACAAAACAAGCTGGCAATGGGCAGGACTTTGGAGGTCGGACCATGGATATAAATTGGAGACATGGAACAAGTAATTAAAAACAAGAATGTATTATTTTGATTGACCAAAAAAGAACACCACTGGACCAAAAAAAGAACACCCCTAGGCCTAGATGGATGCAGCGGCAGGGACAATGGACATAAATTGGAGACATGGAACAAGTTATTAAAAACAAGAATGTATTATTTTGATTGACCAAAAAAGAACACCCCTGGACCAAAAAAAGAAAACCCCTAGGCCTAGATGGATGCAGCTGCAGGGACCATGGACGTAAATTGGAGACATGGAACAAGACGGAACAAGTTATTAAAAACAAGAATGTATTATTTTGATTGACCAAAAAAGAACACCCCTAGACCAAAAAAAGAACACCCCTAGGCCTAGATGGATGCAGCGGCAGGGACCATGGACATATATTGGAGACATGGAACAAGTTATTAAAAACAAGAATGTATTATTTTGATTGACAAAAAAAAAAAAGAACACCCGACATCGAACTCTCTCTGCACGTTATACCTGCTCCCCCCCCCCCCCCCGCCCTGCACATGGTTTTGCCCATTGGAGAACAATTTTGCTTCTGCAATCAGGTCTGAATTAGGCACTCAGCTGGCAGTGTCTGCACTAACTTCACATGTGGCAACTTCAAAGGTTTTGAGAATCTTCCACAACACGGAAATTCTACTTCACTGTGCTTGACTCCGGTGCATTCCTGCTCCTTTCCCTATCTCATAGGTGGACGTGTAGGCTTGAATGGCCTTTTGCATCTCCTCCATCCGCTGAAGCATATAAAGGGTAGCTTTCCATCTCGTTACTACTTCTTGCTTCAGCTGATGGCAGGGCAATTTCAAGAGTTTTTGCTGGCACTCCAGTCTTTGACATGATATGCAGAATGGCAAAAATGTCCACAAATGTTTCAGGCCGACAGCATCTCCGGCACGCCCCTGACATTTAAAAAAAAATTCAGCACTACCAAATTGATTGTGTGAGTAAAACATGGGACGTGTTGGTATTTGGCTAGATGTAATGCTTTCACAATATTGTTGGCATTGTCACAAATCCCGAGGAGAGTCCAAGTGGGGTAAGCAATTGTGCAATGATTTCCCTGAGTTTTTGTAAGATGTTCTCAGCAGTGTGCCTCTTACCAAAACCGGTGATACACAGCGTAGCCTGCCTTTGAATGAGTTGGCATTTGCAAGATGCTGCTGGTGCTGCTGTTGGTGATGCAAAAGGCAATACATCTAACCAGTGAGCTGTCACAGTCATGTAGTCTTTAGTTTGCTCTGTTCCACTTGTCCACATACCCATGGTTAAGTGGACCGTGGTAACAACGGCATTTCTGAGGACACTAACAACACATTTTTTTAATGTACAGGCTGGGAATGGCTTGTCTAGAGAAGTGGAATCTAGACGGCATTTGCTACCAAGGACACAGTACATCAGCCAACTCTCTAAATCCCACTGCACAATTGGAGGATATTGGATGCACGTCTAATACAGCATAGTTGTTATGGTGCCAGTAATCCGCTTTGCAACTGGGTGACTGCTGTCATACTCCAGCTTCCTTGCAAAGGATTGTTGAACAATCAATTGTTTGGGTAAACTACAAGTAGTCTTAGTGGTCCCCTTCTGGGATCAAGACGATCGAAAAGCAACAGCAGCAGCAGTAGGCATAGCACTCAAGGATCCTTTGGAGGAATCCCGGATAGGACAGGAGTCAGCTATGCCTATGAAATGGGATACAGGAGGACTACTTCCACTCCTGATTGAGGAGGAGATTGACGATGAGGAGGGTGTTGGTGGTGGGGATTTCAGGCGCTTGGATCCTACAGAGAAAAAGGATCTAGGTGTCGCTGGACTGTTTACATTCTTATCCAAAGTTTCGGAATTTGTCAACAACTTGTGATGGACGCGCTGTAAGTGGCGTAACAGGGAGGAGGTTCCTAGGTGGGTACAGTCCCTACCTTTACTTACAATGCCTTTACAAAGGCTACATATAGCTATACAGTGATTGTCTGGGTTTGGAAAGAAATATTTCCACACAGAAGAGGTGGATCTTTTTGTCTTTTGCCAGGGCATGAAGACAATGGGCTTGATTTTCATACCATGTGCAACAACTCTCCACTGGGTCCTTATTTAAACAAACCACATTCCCATCATAAAAATCCTCCTCATCATCAACATTCTCATTAGTGCCAGCTATACCAATATCTCCCTCATATGTATCCCCCTGGTGTACTTCTACTGTGATATCCTCAATCTTAACATGTGGACTTGCACAGCTCCTTTCACCAGCTGCAGAGGGTGTGCAAATGGTGGATGTAGCCTCCTCTTCCGGTACAGTACGGTTAGACATGGCAACCACAGACAGACTTGGATTCTCCTCAGGAATTCGTGATATTTTTGAAGGCACACTTGGTTCCTGTGCCTCAGCTCTTCTACAGGGAGGAGGTCTTACATTATCATTATGAGCTGCAGAACCACAAGTCATAGACAATGGCCATGTCATTTTGTGTAGTCAATGGCATATTGCCAAATTTACGTTTCTCTTCAGCTAACTTAAAAATTTTTTCATCACCTTAAAATATTGCTTCTTTGACTTCAGAAAAAAAAAAGAATCGGTCACACACTGAGGTTGGATAGAGCACCCCATACGCAGCCCCTAATAGACAGAGCACACCTATACATAGCCACAGTATTATGTAGAGCGCCCAGTGATCGCGCTGGGACAAAAATGATGTGGGTCCCAGGGACCCATAATTTATAAAATTTGGGGTCCCACTTAATTTTTTTGGGGTCCCATCATCATTTATTGTTATTAAATCTGCTAAATGGCCACCAGACCTCTCTACATGCCCTTTTAATACACCTCAGCCTCTCCATATGACCTGGCATTAGATCACTCCCCCACATGCTCTCAAACATTCCGATCTATACAGTATCTAGTGAGTGGTGGGCCCAGGCGTAAAAAATATGCTTTGGGTCTCCCACTGACACACCTCCCCCCCACCATCCACCATCCATGCTAAAGAAAAATAAGACATGGCTGCACTGAGAGCCGTACCTTTGCTCACCCCACAGAGGCGTTTATCCCACATGCCCCTAATGTACCCCAAATGCATCCATTGACTAACTGATATGCTGCATCCACAGGAACATGTTCCCAACAACACGATGTCGTTGTGCTACATTTCTCCCTACATACATACACTACAGTCCCCATATATACACTACACTACTTTGCTGCACTACACGTCCCCCTATACCTGCACTACATTACTACACAACATTTCTGCACTACATACCCCCTATACACTGCACTACATCACGACTACACTACATTCCCCTCTATGTGCTGCACTACATCACTACATCCTCCCATATGCCGAACTAGATCACTACACTATAGCCCCCTCCCTACCCTATATGCTACACTAAATCACTACAGTAAACACATTAATATTAGTATCATCCCACCAATTAACTTCTCAGCTTATCTCTCCTATGGGACATGTATATGTAGAGAGAGAGAGAGAACATAAACAGACAACGCATATATTAGTCTCTACACAAAGACGGCGGCTCTCCACAGCTTGTGGAGGAAACACATGTGACTGATAGTTCTGCGCTCTGAGTTGTTAAAATTTTCCACAAGTGTACTGGATTTTTCTGATTGATTCTAAACATTGAATTACTACCTTTTGTTTTAACTCCTGGTGAAACGCGTTAGTCGGAAATTCAGCATTCACATCATTAACTGATATCTACTACCTGCGGAATTACATTGTGATTATTCCTCGTAATATGTACTATTCGATGTAGATGTAAAAACAGTTTTATGAAATTCAATTATTTTACGGCGAAATTAATTTTATTTAAATTTTTATCACCTTCTGATTCTGTATGGTGTATTTAAGGTTAGAACTAATTTAAATATATACATACACACACACACACACATATATATTTATATATATATGCATAAACATATATACACACATACATACATACACACATACATATATATACTGCTCAAAAAAATAAAGGGAACACTTAAACAACACAATGTAACTCCAAGTCAATCACACTTCTGTGAAATCAAACTGTCCACTTAGGAAGCAACACTGATTGATAATCAGTTTCACATGCTGTTGTGCAAATGGAATAGACAACAGGTGGATATTATAGGCAATTAGCAAGACACCCCCAATAAAGGAGTTGTTCTGCAGGTGGTGACCACAGACCACTTCTCAGCTCCTATGCTTTCTGGCTGATGTTTTGGTCACTTTTGAAAGCTGGCGGTGTTTTCACTCTAGTGGTAGCATGAGACGGAGTCTACAACCCACACAAGTGGCTCAGGTAGTGCAGCTCATCCAGGATGGCACATCAATGCGAGCTGTGGCAAGAAGGTTTGCTGTGTCTGTCAGCGTAGTGTCCAGAGCATGGAGGAGCTACCAGGAGACAGGCCAGTACATCAGGAGACGTGGAGGAGGCCATAGGAGGGCAACAACCCAGCAGCAGGACCGCTACCTCCGCTTTTATGCAAGGAGGAACAGGAGGAGCACTGCCAGAGCCCTGCAAATGACAAATGTGCATGTGTCTACTCAAATGATCAGAAACAGACTCCATGAGGGTGGTATGAGGGCCCGACGTCCACAGGTGGGGGTTGTGCTTACAGCTCAACACCGTGCAGGACGTTTGGCATTTGCCAGAGAACACCAAGATTGGCAAATTCGCCACTGGCGCCCTGTGCTCTTCACAGATGAAAGCAGGTTCTCACTGAGCACATGTGACAGACGTGACCGAGTCTGGAGACGCCAAGGAGAACGTTCTGCTGCCTGCAACATCCTCCAGCATGACCGGTTTGGCAGTGGGTCAGTAATGGTGTGGGGTGGCATTTCTTTGGGGGGCCGCACAGCCCTCTATGTGCTCGCCAGAGGTAGCCTGACTGCCATTAGGTACCGAGATGAGATCCTCAGACCCCTTGTGAGACCATAAGCTGGTGCGGTTGGCCCTGGGTTCCTCCTAATGCAAGACCTCATGTGGTTGGAGTGTGTCAGCAGTTCCTGCAAGACGAAAGCATTGATGCTATGGACTGGCCCGCCCATTCTCCAGCCTGAATCTAATTGAGCACATCTGGGACATCATGTCTCGCTCCATCCACCAACGCCACGTTGCACCACAGACTGTCCAGGAGTTGGCGGATGCTTTAGTCCAGGCCTGGGAGGAGATCCCTCAGGAGACCATCCGCCACCTCATCAGGAGCCCAGCGGGTGAAGTGAGCGACCCGCTAGATTGGCCTGCACTGCAATCTAGCAGCAGCGATAGCGATGAGCGGGGCTGCGCATCGATATCGCTGTAGGGGGTACACACGGAGCGATAATGCTCAAATTCTAAGCAATCTAGTCCGATTGCTTAGAATATCGCTCCGTGAGTACCCCCCTTTAGAATCACTTTTGCTAAATGGGTTTAAAGTTTTCTTCTGTTATCAATGTTGCTATTCCAAGGCTTTTGGGTACACAACATTTTTGTCTGTCTGCCATTTTATCCAGTTATTTTAGTTCACTGATTTATGGTTATTTCTGTCAGTTATTATAGTTCATTAGTTTTCATCCAAATCCATCTAGTGGAAGGCCCAGAACATGTTACCTGTGTCAAAGTTCTGTCTGGTGTACAACAGGAGGTCTAACCAGGACCCCAACCCCCTAGTAGTATGTCTTCTGGGATCCATTGTTCCCAGTCTGTGACGTTTTCATCCAAATCCATCCAGTGGAAGGTCTTGAGAGTGGATGCACTCATTACTTACAATTATAAGTGGGTTATCAAAGTTATTGGACTGCCCTGAGTTATAAGCACCAGAGGTGGATTTAGACCTCATGGGGCCCTAAGCAAGATACTACTTTAGCGCTCCCCTACCTCAAACAATCCATAGAATTATATTTTCAATCCTTATTTATGCCCTTTATATTATTTGTTGTTCTATTATTTTTTTTACAGTATATTACTTCCCCCTTCAATGACTGCACCATGTCCAATCAACTCTAATTTTAATTTTTACACCACTCAGGGCCTAATTCAGACTTGATCGTATTTTGCACGGCTACGATCAGTTACTCAGATATGCGGGGGGGGGGATGCCAAGCACAGGGCTAGTCTGCCCAGCATGTCTGGCTCTGCCCCGCCGCACAAGTACAAAAACATTGCACAGCTGCAATGCTTTTGTACTTGACAAGTAGCTCCCCACCAGCGCAGCTCCTGCGCGCTGGCAGGGAGCTACTCGTCGCTGTCCAAGTCGCATCGGCTGCGTGTGACATCACGCAGCTCCCGCGACCCACACGGTCCGGGCACGCCTGCATTGCCCGGACCGTGCCCCTAAAACGGAGGTCAAACGCCGCCGGCCCGCCCCCTCCCACCTCTACCTGTCAGTCAGGCAGAGGCGATCGCAGGGCTGAGATGGCCGTCGGCTGTCTGGCATGCACTATGGCGCATGTGCAGTTCAGACCTGATCGGCTGCTGTGCAAAAACGCACAGCAGCAATCAGGTGTGAATTAGGCCCTCGGTTACTGCATTTTAGATCAGTGCTCCCCTAACTGAATGTAGCAGGTCCCCATACCCCATTATTACACCCTGACTCACTGACTGCTTTGTGTATGAGTGACCTAGACTTACTGATTGTAGCAAGCCCCATTGCCTAAAATACTCATTATCATCCCCCCTAACTCACTAACAGCATTTTATAACAGCATTTCATAATACCTATAGCAGCATGTTGAACGCAGAAGCCGCTTGTTGCCGGTCAACATGCTGCCGATCTCCGGCTTTGGGCTCCGCACCGCTCCGCACGTGCCTTACAGCCCGCACCCTCGGCTGCTGATATCCGGCATGCTGGCCCTCCCTGCTGCTGGCTTTCCACCCACCCGGCTCGGCCACCCAACTGGATGCTGAGTGAGAAGGGCATCTCAGTTACATAGTTGTTGAGGTTGAAAAAAGACAAATGTCCATCGAGTTCAACCTATTGTACATTACATTATTTTATTTATTTATTTATTTAGTATAAATATTAATTAAATGCTGTATCCCTGGAAAAAATTTTCAGCTAGGAATTTATCTAATCCATTTTTAAACTTATTGATTGTGTCCACCATTACTACCTTCTCTGGAAGAGAATTCCAAATCCTTACTGCTCTTACTGTGAAGAATCCTTTTCTCCGTTGGGTATGGAATTTTTTCTCCTCTAACCTCAGTGGGTGTCCTCGTGTCCTATGTAGTGTTTTTTTGGTAAACAAATCGTTTGATAGATCCTTGTATTGTCCCTTAATGTATTTATAAATATTAATGATGTCCCCTCTCAGTCTCCTCTTTTCCAGTGTGAACATATCAAGTCTTCTAAGTCTTTCCTCATAGTCCAATGCCTCTAACCCCTTAACCAGTTTGGTGGCTCGCCTCTGAACCCTTTCGAGTTCCAAGATATCTTTTTTATAGTATGGTGCCCAAAACTGTACACAATATTCCAGGTGTGGTCGCACCAATGATTTATACAGTGGCAGGATTACACTCTCATCCCTGGTCTCCATACCCCGTTTTATGCATGATAACACCTTATCAGCCTTTGCTGCTGCATTTTGACATTGCAAACTGCTACCAAGTTTATTATCGATGAGCACACCCAGATCCTTTTCAACTACCGTTATCCCTACATTTTCCCCATTTAGTTTATAGGCTGCCTGATTGTTCTTAGTTCCAAGGTGCATAACTTTACATTTGTCTATATTGAACCTCATTCCCCATTTGTCTGCCCAGGCCTCTAGTCTAGTTAAGTCATTCTGTAGAGACTCAACATCCTTGTCTGAATAAATTATTCTACATAATTTAGTGTCATCTGCGAAAATTGACACTGTGCTTTCCAGTCCCTCACCTAGGTCATTAATGAATATATTAAACAGCAATGGCCCGAGTACTGAGCCCTGCGGTATTCCACTGAGTACTGAAGCCCATTCAGAGTACATCCCATTTACCCCCACTCGCTGTTCCCTATTAAACAGCCAATTACTCACCCAAGTACAAATAGTATTTCCCACCCCAAGCTCTCTTAGTTTGAGGATTAGTCTCCTGTGTGGAACTTTGTCAAAAGCCTTAGAGAAATCTAAAAAGATCACACCCACTGCTTGACCCTTATCAATATTATCGCTCAGTTTCTCGTAGAAGCTTATTAAGTTAGTTTGACATGACCTGTCCTTCACAAATCCATGTTGATTCCTAGTAACAACCTTGGAGGTATCCAAGTACTCTAGAATGCTATCCCTTAATATACCTTCTAGTATTTTCCCCACTATAGATGTCAAGCTAACCGGTCTATAGTTCCCGGGGAGTGTTTTAATACCCTTTTAAAATACTGGCACTACATCTGCTATACGCCAGTCCTTTGGTATCATTCCTGATCTAATTGATTCGATGAAGATCAAATATAGAGGTTTGGCTATCTCTACGTTGAGTTCCATAAGAACCCTGGGGTCCATCCGGCCCAGGAGATTTATTTATCTTAATTTTACTCAGTCTCTCCCGGATTACTCCCTCGTTTAAGCAAGTACCAAGCAGTGGGTCATTATTATTATTTCTGTTATGCTCTATTCTTGTCAACCTGTCCTCTTTTGTGAATACTGATGAAAATAATTTATTAAATAAATCTGCTTTTCCCCTATCATCATTAATCAACACATCCAGCTTCCCTTTAAGGGCCCAATATTCTCCCTTTTCAACCTTTTACCATTTATATACTGTACTTAAAGAACTTTTTCGGATTTGTTTTACTCTCCTTTGCGATTTGTTTTTCGTTTTCTATTTTAGCTGCTCTAATCGCTTTTTGCATTTATTGTTACATTCCTTGTAGAACTGGAATGATTCCACCTTTCCGTCAGACTTAAATGCTTTGAAAGTACGATTCTTTTTATCCATTTGTTCCTTGACCTTTTTATTAAGCCACATCGGTTTGGATTTCCTACTTCTGTTTTTGTTGACTTTGGGAATAAATAAATTAGTGTACTTATTGAGCGCAGTTGTAAAAATGTCCCACATTTCAGCCGTATTCTTACCATGAAATACAATTTCCCAATTAATCTCCTTCATCGCTTGTTTGAGCAATGTGAAATTTGCTTTCCTAAAGTTAAAAATCTTGGTTAAACCCTTATATTGTTGTTTTTGAAAGCCGATATCGAATGTGATCATATTGTGATCGCTATTCCCCTACTTTAGTATTTGTTATTATTTCCTCATTATTTGTTAGTACTAGGTCCAGTATAGCCCCTTGCCTAGTTGGCTCCTCAATTACCTGTGACAAGTAATGATCTTTTAGCATGTTTAAGAACCTGTTACCACTAGCTGTATTTACTGTTTCGGTGTTCCAGTTTATGTCCGGGTAATTGAAGTCCCCAACAATAATGATGTCCTCCATACCTGCAGCTTTTTCGATTTGCTGCAAGAGTAGTAATTCGTCAGCCACACTAATATCTGGCGGTTTATAGGATGTCCCTAATAAAAGTTTGTTTGTATCTTTAACCCACTCGAAATCTCAACCCATAAAGACTCTACGTTATCTCCAGTTGCCTCGTAACTGACCTCCTTTAAACATGGTTTTAAGAATGGTTTAACATAGAAACAAACACCCCTCCCTTTTTATTAATCCTATCTCTCCTGAAGAGAGTGTGTCCCTCGATGTTTGCTGTCCAGTCATGAGAATCGTCCCACCATGTCTCAGTAATGCCTATTATGTCATAATGGTCATTATGTGCAATTGCCTCTAATTCCCCCATTTTATTTGTTAGGCTTCTTGCATTTGCAATCATACACTTAAAGTTTATTAATTCCCTGATCCGCAAGTTCTATTGTACATGACATTTCCTTAGGAACCATGGTATCCCTTAAATTACCATTGCTGACTCTTTCACTCCATCCCCCCTCTCCACCCCCATTATACTTTATACATCCCACTATTCTTTGCTCTCTAGTTGTCCCACTAATTCTTTCTAATCCCTCCCCCCAGGCACCTAGTTAAAAATCTCCTCCAACCTTCTAACCATCCTTCCCCCCAACACCGCTGCCCCCTCCTCATTCAGGTGCAATCCATCGCGTCAAAAAAGATGGCGCCTGACTGAGAAGTCTGCCCAGTGTTCTAAGAACACAAACCCTTCCTTCCTACACCAGTCTCTAAGCCACACATTTACCTCCCTAATCTCCCTCTGCTTTGCTGGACTAGCGCGTGGCACAAGTAATATTTCAGAGAATATTACCTTAGATGTCCTTGCCTTTAATTTTTGTCCTAGGTCCCTATAATCTCTCTTAAGGACATCCCACCTTCCACTAACTTTGCACCAAGACCGCCGGGTCGTTCCCGGCCCCTCCCAACAATCTTTCTACCTGTGGTGCCCGTGGTTTAATACATATCCCTCTGCGGTAAATGGTACTATGCTTACTGTGGTGGTAAGCATTAGTACATCCCGCCCTATAGGTGTAAAGCCAATATCAAACACACACAGACTGCCCCACCCCCTTACTTACACACACACACACACACACACACACACACACACACACACACACACACACACTGGCCACCCCCAAACCACATACACACCCACTCAGACTACACACACATTCTCATACTTTCCCCTCCCCCACACACACTGGACTGCAAAAATGAACACACACACACTCACGCTGTCCTGCACCCCCCCCTTCAATCTAATCTGCAGACAGTAAACTGAGCTGCGGCCTGCTCACCTGCACCTCCGAGAGCTTGTCGGCTGTAGTTGATGGCCCACATGTTGAGGATGCAGGGAGCCGTTCTCTCAGTGGCCACACTCCGGGGGCTGCGTCGGCGCTCGAAGTCCTCATCCCTCCTCCGCAGTCCACACACACTGACCGCCAAGGCCCCCTACCCCCCCACACACACTCTAACAGGCTCCAGCCTGGTCCCGTGTAGCCCCGTCCAGTTCCATCTAGCTCCACCCCCTTTTCAGCCAGGAACAGGATATGGACACTGCAGTAGGGGGAGGCTTCTAGCTGCCGCGGCCTGTACAATGTGACAGGCAGCACAGCTGCCGGGGGAAGACATGGAGAACGGGTAGCGCGGGCGCCACCGAAACCCTGTTGCATGGGGCGAGTGGGCCGTGCAGGTGCCGGTGGTGCCCCCCTCTGCTAGAGCTGCCACGGTGCCCAGGGCACGTGCCCTGCTCGCCCCGTGCTAGTTACGCCTCTGACCACATTAGTGTTGACTGCATTACATATGAGTGCCCCTTCCCCCCTTACTGATTGTAGCAGTCTAGCAGGTTCCCCATCCCTTATAATAAGCACTATTAAACCCCTCAGTCAGTTTGACTGTATTGATTAAATATCAGTAGCAGGCATCTCCTATACATGGTAGTACTTAAAATAGAGTATAATAGCATATTTATATAACACCAGTCAGTGTGTTTACCAGGTAATGGACAGTGGGGACCTGAAAATAAAAAAACGCCGGGTCCCACAGGACGTGCTCTGACCAATTAGCAGTGCTGTCCTGTGTCAGTAAGTTTTATTCACTAATGGCAGAGGAAGGGAAGGAGACCATGGAGAGCGTTATCTCCTGCCCTCCCCTCATGCTCTGCTCCACCCAGGACCCGGAACATCCAGCCTGCTGTGTGTGGCTGGGGGCTGTCCCCTCCGGGCAGGCCATGAGACCAGTGACCTTTCTGTGGAAAGCCGCGGTGCTGCATCAGTAATTTTTTAGACTGTGTGCGCGGAAGAATCTGTTTGCGGGGGAAGATTCCAGCGGTAGATGGCAGGACAGCAGGAGGCTGGGGGCACTGGCGCACACATGGGAAGGGGGCAGGGGTGGTTTCTGAGTACCTACCCCCAAATCCGATCTATGCTGCTGCCGCGCCAATGGTTACTTTCTTTAGATGAAGCCACAGCGCTGCCCTAGGGGCTCGATGGCAGGGGGTAGCCAGAGGGTCTGAGAAGCTGCTGCAGTGCAAACAGTATCTCCTTATAGCGCAACAGCTGACTGCACTTGTCTCCTCAGCTCTGCTTCGTACACAAGGTGATATGTGGGTGGGTGGGTTGGGGGTTGCTTGTTTAGCACAGTACATTCAAAATCATTAAATTACTTGGGAACTGTTTAATGGGGAGGTTGCCTATATACATCTATATGTGGGCAAGTGCTGCTACACTTTACTTGCTGTGCTCTCACTTGCATGTTTATCACTTAATACACATAAGCACCAGTGTATGGTAAAGTCTTAAATCTGGCACTCAAGTTGCTCTTGTGTAGGCTACAATGGGCTACTGCAATCTGGAGTTTGCGGTAGCTGCGTGGGCCAATATCAGGGGAAGCATTGCATCCCCAATAGAAACCTATGGGGGATGCGGCTGTGGGCGGCACTGGAGAGATCGCAGCATTGGAGAGACCTTCATACATTGCAGGGACACAGTGTTTTTGGCTATATCCCTGAAAACATGGGGACATAGCCGCAAATACTGTTTGATAAATGGGCTATTATATGTCTTGAAAAAAGCACATTAAAGAGCTGAAACATTGACTAACACAGGAGGTTTTGAATTTATTGATAGACCGGAGTGACTGCTTGTTGAGGGAACACATGTGACTGATAGCTCTGTGTGGCTATTGAACTAATGAGTCAAAACGTGCCGGTATATGCGAGTACAGCTGGTGAGCAATAAAAACCACAGTTGTATCAAGAACCTTGTATAAGCTGCCATGCACTGTGGAAAAATTTGCTGTGTGAACTGGAGTATAAACTGTTTCTTTCCTTTACTGTGGGGCTTAATTCATATTTTACTGAATTTCTGTTAATCAGTACATTGCTGAAATAAAAAGCAGTACTTTTCTCTATTATGGTGCTTGAGATATGCTGTGCTGAACCTTGTTAACTGTTGCATTGCTAGAAGTGGGAACAGTTTTTGTAGGGGAAGTTATACAACTTCTCGGGACACCTATATTATTTTTTTGTTGGAAAACACTGGCTTCTCATTGTCCATATATAAAAGCACCTAAAATTCTTGCATAAACCCCCTGAAGTTACAACAGAGGGGGTATTTTACAAGTCCTCTCACCAGAGGAACAAATGTTAAAGCTGGTAACCCAGTCACTGGGAGAGTCAGCTGCATGGCATTTAAAGAAAATGTCTGCTTTAGACAGCCCAGAAGCATATTTAATGAAATTTGATAGGGTGGCACAACAGCTCCTTTGGCTAATAAACTTGCCCTCTATCTCACTGGTGAAGCACAGAAAGCATATGTTGATTTTTCCTCAACTGATGCAGAGAGGTATGATCTGGTCAAAAGTGCTATTTTGTCCCGGTCAGGACTCACTCACTCTGGCAAGGCACAGCGCTTCCAGGAGGGTCCCTACTACCAGAGGTCCTGATTCGGAAGCAGCATGCAGAACTCGCCAGACAAGGGAAACATTAGCTCCAGCCAGAGGTCCACACTGCCGCATAGACTGTGGAGACGGTAGTTGTCAACCAGTGCATAAGGACCCTAGATTGAAGTATGCAGTGCAGGGTGGTACACGGCGACCCTCAGAACCTAGAGCAGTTAGCCGTAGTGTTGAAGTGGTATGAAACCGCAGGAAATATGTCAAAAATTCTGGAAAAGAGAACAGGGAATGGACATCCCATTAAGTTGGCACCCCACTGGCCTGTGACCCCTGTCTACACCCACTATTCGTGGAGACCCCAACGAAGACCACGTCTCATCTGCTATGAGTGCGGAGAGTCAGGTCACATAAGGCAGGGTAGTCTGAGGTAGTCAGAGCCTTTGCAGTGTGATGTGGCCAACACATGGGCAATGTACCCAGCTTTCTGTACTATGGTACCCATGGACTCCAGACTCCATTGATGTGGGAGTCTGTTTTGCTAGGTGGCCGAGAACTATCGGCTTTATTAGATTCAGGTAATGAGCTAACCCTGATTTCAGAAGCTGTTCTACATAGGTAAGTAGAGAAAGTGCCAGCCAGGGATAGTTGAGGTACTTTGTGTACATGAATCTATAAAAAACTTCCGGTGTACGAAGGAGTCTCACCCTAAAGGTACACACTTATGAGGTAGTAGTCACAGTTGGGCCCAAGCTCCCTTACCCTCTTATATTTGGATGCAATTTCCCAGGGTTCGCTGAGCTTTTCGAAGGATCCTCGGAAACAAAACAAAAAGTTTCTAAGACCCTACCTAACAAAGTGGAGAAGGGTAGATTTCTTTTGAGAAGGGTAGATTTCTTTTGAGAGGAAATCTCAGAGCAACTAATATTGGACGAGGTTACTCATGTTCTGTATTGGGATATGCTGATAAATGACATAGATCTGCAAAGCTTTGCCCGAGTCCAGTAAAATAAATATGCTCTCAAAAATGTTATACCCAACGCGGGCAATGCCAAGGGCTTGCTGAAAGCCACCTTTCCTCTAGTGTCTAAGCATCTTTCTAGTTCGCCTGGACCTTCGGATGTCCACTGGCTGATACACTGTCAGTGGAACAACCAAAAAAGGAAAGCTTTTGGTCCACAAAAACTGGGATGTTTTCTCCTCTGCCGGGGCACACTACCTTGGTGGAGCATGACATACGTACCCCTGAAGGGTGGTTATAAAGCAGCAACCGTATTGCATTCCTGAGGCGTTGCATCAAGCTGTCCAGCAAGACGTGAAGGAGATGCTTTAGCTTGGGGTCACTGAGGAGTCCTGGAGCAATTGGTCAAGTCCCATTGTCCTAGTCCCCAAGCCTACAGAGAAATACGCTTTTGTAATGACTTTTAGATGTCTAAATCTAGTTTCCTCATTCAACGCTTACCCACTACCTTGGATGGATGAACTAGAGGAAAATTTGGTGAGTAGCCGGTATGTTATGATTCTAGAAGGGTATTGGCAAATTTCCCTAAGTGAGACTGCCAAGGAGAAGACTGCCTTCTCGATGCCTGATGCTTTGTAACAATACAAAGTACTTCCTTTTGGTCTTCATGGAACACCAGCAACATTCCAGCACGATAGACCGCCTACTAAGGCCACACCAAGGGTACACCATAGACATAGCCTATTTAGATGACATTGTCATGTATAGCAAAGATTGGGAAACAAACTTGCCCAAAGTCCAAAAAGTGCTGGACAGCTTAAGAGAGCATGGGTTTACAGCTAATCCAGTCAAGTGGTCAAGTGTACCACTGGACTTTCAGAGGTCAATTACCTCGGGTATGTGCTTGTCAATGGACAAGTGAAACCCTGACTACGGAAAGTGGAGGCAGTTAAGTCCTGGCCAAGACCCTTCATCAAGAACAAATGAGGGCTTTCCTTGGGTTTATATGATGAAATATGAGGATGGCTCTGTGTTCCAATCCAGTTTTACAGGGACTTTATTTCCAGAAACCCTTTATCCTGCAAACTGATGCCTCCACGACAGGCTTGGGAGCCATTTTGTCTATGTCCGTTGAGGGTGAAGAGAAGCCAATTCACTACTTAAGTCGGAAAGTACTGCAACACAGAACAAAGTATGCTATAGTCAAGCTAGAATATTTGGCGATAAAGTGAGTAATAGAAGTCCTAAAATATTATCTCCTAGTAACTGCTCGCGCACCTTTGCGGTGAATGCACCTAAACAAACAGGTCAACCCCAGGGTTACACGTTGGTTCTTGACCATTCAACAATACAAATTTGTCATACAAAATCGGCCAGGAGCTCAACACAGAATTGCGGATGCATTGTCCCAGAAGTTTGAAAAAGCCACAAACTGTTCACTGTCACAATGAAAGAGATGAGTGTGGTCACCTCTCACCTGAATCAACCCCATTCCTGTGGGATCAGCACCCTCCAAGGGAGACTAAAGTAAGTCTTGTGCAGTGTGCAGCAGCAGTGGAGGTTTGGAACTCCGGGTTGTACAGGTCCAGCTGGAAATCACCAATGAAGGACAGGAAGGGTAAAAAATACTCATCCGCCCAGTGCTCGGGGCACTGACGCCGAATAGTGACCAGCGATTAGGCTGGAGTCTCATTACTGGCAGGGAATTTCTGAACTAGCTGTGCCAGGAAGCACAGCAGATTGTGGCTGCATTCTATCAGAAGACTGAATACTAGCACCTTTAGTGCGGAGACATTTGTGTGTATGTTAACGTGCAGTGTCTGCTGCAATTAAAAGACACTGCTTCAGCGCCAACCTGCCTATCATGTGTCCTAATTTCTGTGACCATATTACAATATCTATCTATCTATATACTGTATATACCCAAACATGTTTTCCCTTATCCTGCACCAAAATAAATTAATAGAATTCTAGCTGCTCCTCCCAATAAGTCTCCTGTTAGCAAGACTAGAAAAGGTTATCTCTAAAAAAATATATTGAGAGGACGCTCTACATGAAATCTGGAACTTATTGAGAACTACATCCAAGATGTATTTCTCAGGAGGGGTTGTATAAAATGAACTGGTCTTTATCATTATTAATAGATGCCTAAAAAATTATCTTATATCTATTAAAAACCGATAAAAAAAACAGGCTTTTAACCTTACATACTTTATAAACACAAATAATGCAATTTAAAAATGTATTAAAAATGTGTAAATTCATACAATACTAAAGCATAGTAATACGATGCACATTTGTGACTATAGTAGTAAGGTTCTCACTCCTGAAGTCAGATTTTTTTTGTCACCACTCCGGGGGGTACGGTTCTCACAAATGAATCCCCACTGTGGATCTTACAGTCTTCTTTACCCTACCTGTTTTGTCTCCTCATGAGACTTTATAGTAGTACAATTTTGGAACAATTATGATGTATCAAAAAGTTGTATCGAACAATGTAGTCAACCAAGGAGGATGAAGATGTATCAAATAGTTTGTCCACCCGGTAAATCGGAGCCAATGTAAAACTACAGTACACAGACTTCACTCCTGGTTAAGTACAATTGTGAGTAATCAATTCTATAGATGCGTCTACGTGATTACAGCAATCAAAGGATAGTGTTGTCCACTTATTCAAATGGCTAGAGCTCCAGAACTTCAGTCTGTGTAATGGTTACCTATATATACACCCATCTTCCATACATTAAAACCCTGACAGGTGAAGTAAATAACATTGATTATCTTGTTACAATGGCATCTGTCAAGGGGATAAACTCAAGATGGCAGCAGTCGGAATTCCGGCCGGCTGAATCCTGACAACCATCAGTACGCCAGTGCCGTAATCCCGACAGGGTCAGGAGACCTACGCTGGAATCCTGACAGCCGGCATCCGAAACGTAAGTATAGCAGACGCCTTAGAGTTACGGCAGGTTGGGGGGGGGGGGGGTTACGTGCCAAATGGGGTGGGGGGTTAAGGTTAAGCTGCGAGCGTGGGAGGTTAGGGTTAGGCTGCAAGAAGGGGGGGGTTAAGGTTATGCACCACCGGGGGGGGGGGAGGGGTTAGGGTAAGTAGCTAAGGGGGTGGGTTAGGGTTAGGCTGCAGGGCAGGTGTGGGGTCTAGGTACCAACAGGGGGAGGGTAGGGTCAGGCATTAAAGGGGGAGGTTAAGGTTAGGCTGCGGGTAGGGAGACGGGGGGGGGAACACTCTTTCATCCTTCCTTTTGAGAGTTTCAAGTAACTGGATGCCGTCATCGGTAGTCTGACCGCAAGCATCCTGTGCGCTGGCAAAACATAATGAACCCCCAGTCATGGGGTGGGATATAATAGGCAGCAAGTAAACAGTCAATTGTTGAAGTTGTCGTATTGGAAGTAGGAAAAGTAGGCCAGCATAAGGATCTGAACGACTGACAGATCCCAGATAATAATAGCTAGGTGACTGGGTCAGAGCATCTCCAAAATAAGGGATGTTCCTGGTATGCAGTGGTTAGTATCTACAAAAAAGTGGTCCATTGAAGGACAACCACTGAACTGGTGAGAGGGTCATGGGTTCCCAAGGCTCATCATTGATGTACCTGGGGAGCAAAGGCTAGCCTGATCTCACAAAAGAGCTACTGTAGCACAAATTGCAGAAAAAGTTAGTGCTGGCTATGACAGAAAGGTGTCAGAACACAGAGTGCACCACATCTTCCTGCTTATGGAGCTGTGTAGCCGCAGACCAGTCAGGGTGCCCATGCTGCCCCCCTGTCCACTGCCGAAAGCGACTACAATGGGCACGTCAGAACAGGACCATGAGGCAATAGAAGAAGTTGACCCGGGCTGATGAATTACATTTTATTTTACATCATGTGGACAGCGGGTACATAATTGTTGTTTTCCCGGGAAAGAATCGTGCCAGGATGCACTATGGGCAGAAGGCAAGCCGGTAGAGACAGTGCGATGCTCTGGGCAATGTTCTGCTGTAAAACCTTGGGTTCTGCCATTCACGTGGATGTTACTTTGACACGACAAACCATACTCCTACGGGTAATCTCTGTAAATCACAATGTGGGCCACCTCTCCTCCTCCCAGGATCTACTGAGTCAAAATGCTTAGCTGTTACAAAGGAAAGGATTGACATAGCCCATTAGCCTTGAAGGGTTGGGCCTGCTGTTGCCGGGGGAACGAGACATAGTGACATCACAGCGCAGCAACGTCATGGACATTCTCATCCCAACCCAGTGTGAGGAGGAGCCTTAAGGTTACGGCAACACATAGCGGCCAAGCAGATCCCGCTGAATGGGACCCGCTTGGCCGGGATGGGGGTTCTGTGTGCACATGGATCCTGTTCTGCGGGATCCCGCAGAACAGGATCCGGCCAGTGACACGCAGGATTTCAATGGAACACAGTGCGGCACAGCTGTACTGTGTGAACACATACATTGAAATGTATGTGTTCTCATTGAAATCCCGCCGTCCTGTCATCTGGCCCGACCACAGCATGCTGCGGTCGGATCCGGTGGCGGGACTACCGCAAATGTGTGGGCGCCTGCATAGGTGCCCATGTGCAGTCTCCTAACGGCCAAGCGGGTCCCGCTGAACGGGACCCCCTTGGCCGCTATGTGTGGCCATAGCCTAAGTGGAGCCATACAGCTAGCAGCAGCCCTGTTAGTGTGCAATGTGACCAGAGACTTAGAATGCAGCTGTCAGCAGCCACAGGGAGCAAGACAGGAAATGAAAGGTGGTTGCAGAACGTGTAGACTATTGCAATAAAGGTTGCAAATTGCTTTTAGATTCTATAGTTATTGTTTTTGCAATATATGATGTGTATTTTCAAGTGGTTTTCCATGTCATCTTTAAGGTGATATGATCTGTGATCTGTGTGAGTCATGTCATTATGAAATAAGCAGGAACTTCAAAACATACTTTTTGAATGGGGGAATACAGGAAGGTGGAGGCCAGTACTAACTATGGTTGTACTGGTTATGGCTGGAGGGAAATGGGGATAGGTATTGTCTAATGTACAGTATGGATGGTAGGTGGGGTTGGTGCTAGGAGATGGAGACTATAGTGTCTCAGAGAGGGTGCTGCAGGAAGATGGGTACTGGAGAAGTGTCTCATTTCTGAGGGCAGATTATGGATGTAGTTTTGAAGATGTACTTTCTGGAAGAAGACTGGAGTATGTAGAGGTGTGGAAAGTTGGGGCACAGATAGTGTGGAAGAAATGAGTGATGGGGTGCATAAAGACTGGTATTCACTTGGAGAGGTAAAAGGCATGACGTGGGTGAAGGAAACTGGAGATAGGGGCTCTGATGCCCTATAAAGGTGTATGTGGAGAAGCCTTACAAAGTGACATATGGGGCTCTGGCAGCATATACTGTAAGGTTCATAAAAGGGCTCTGACAAAATGGTCGTAATCTTCCTGCGGTTTTTGCCAAACCCTCTGAGCATGCTCTCTATACAGGAACCTAAATGCAACCCTAAATTGTAACCCTACATACACATATTAAAAGGGAATTTTAATATAAAAGGTAAAAAACTCTTATTTCTTTAATTTATTTTATATATGTGATACTTAGAAAAGAGTGAGGCTGTAGAACGCTATGGTGCTGTACGTCACAAAAAGCCTTACAGACACCAATGTCAAGCCCTTCACATCTTGCATAATACTAAATAATAGGATTTTACTTACCGGTAAATCTATTTCTCGTAGTCCGTAGAGGATGCTGGGACTCCGTAAGGACCATGGGGAATAGACGGGCTCCGCAGGAGATAGGGCACTTTAAGAAAGCTTTGGATTCTGGGTGTGCACTGGCTCCTCCCTCTATGCCCCTCCTCCAGACCTCAGTTAGGGAAACTGTGCCCAGAGGAGATGGACAGTACGAGGAAGGATTTTTGTAAATCTAAGGGCGAGATTCATACCAGCCACACCAATCACACCGTATAACTCGTGATAAACTACCCAGTTAACAGTATGAACAACAACATAGCCTCGGTCCAACCGATAAAACTATAACATAACCCTTATGTAAGAAATAGCTATATACAAGTCATGCAGAAGAAGTCTGCACTTGGGACGGGCGCCCAGCATCCTCTACGGACTACGAGAGATAGATTTACCGGTGAGTAAAATCCTATTTTCTCTAACGTCCTAGAGGATGCTGGGACTCCGTAATGACCATGGGGATTATACCAAAGCTCCCAAACAGGCGGGAGAGTGCGGATGACTCTGCAGCACCGATTGAGCAAACAGGAGGTCCTCCTCAGCCAGGGTATCAAACTTATAGAACTTCGCAAAGGTGTTTGACCCCGACCAAGTAGCTGCTTGGCACAACTGTAATGCCGAGACCCCTCGGGCAGCCGCCCAAGAAGAGCCCACCTTCCTAGTGGAATGGGCCTTAACCGATTTAGGCAATGGCAATCCTGCCGTAGAATGCGCCTGCTGAATCGTGTTACAGATCCAGCGAGCAATAGTCTGCTTTGAAGCAGGAGCGCCAACCTTGTTGGCCGCATACAGAACAAATAGAGCCTCAGTCTTCCTGATCCTAACTGTTCTGGTCACATAAATCTTCAAAGCCCTGACCACATCCAGGGACTCGGAATCCTCCAAGTCCCGTGAAGCCACAGGCACGACAATAGGTTGGTTCATATGAAAAGATGAGACCACTTTTGGCAGAAATTGAGGACGAGTACTCAACTCCGCCCTATCCACGTGAAAAACCAGGTATGGGCTTTTATGTGATAAAGACGCCAATTCTGAAACATGCCTTGCCGAAGCTAATGCCAACCACATGACCACTTTCCAAGTGAGGTATTTCAACTCCACTGTTTTGAGTGGTTCAAACCAAGGAGACTTGAGGAAACGTAATACAACGTTAAGATCCCAAGGCGCCACCGGAGGTACAAAAGGAGGCTGAATATGCAGCACCCCCTCAACAAAAGTCTGTACTTCAGGAAGAGAGGCCAATTCTCTTTGAAAGAAAATGGATAAGGCCGAAATTTGGACCTTTATGGACCCTAGTTTAAGGCCCAAATTCACTCCTGTTTGAAGGAAGTGAAGTAGACGGCCCAAATGGAACTCCTCCGTAGGAGCAGCTCTGGCCTCACACCAAGAAACATATTTTCACCATATACGGTGATAATGTTTCGATGTCACGTCCTTCCTAGCCTTGATCAAGGTAGGAATGACCTCTTCCGGAATCCCTTTTTCCGCTAGGATCCGGCGTTCAACCGCCATGCCGTCAAACGCAGCCGCGGTAAGTCTTGGAACAGACAGGGGCTCTGCTGCAGCAGGTCCTGCCTTAGAGGAAGAGGCCACGGATCTTCTGTGAGCAACTCTTGCAGCTCCGGATACCAAGTCCTCCGTGGCCAATCTGGAACAATGAGGATTGTTCTGACCCTGCTTATTCTTATTATTCTCAACACCTTGGGTATGAGAGGTAGAGGAGGAAACACATAGACCGATCTGAACACCCAAGGTGTCACCAGAGCGTCTACCGCTACCGCCTGAGGGTCTCTTGACCTGGCGCAATACCGCTTTAGCTTTTTGTTGAGACGGGATGCCATCATGTCTATCTGAGGCAGTCCCCAACGACCCGTGATCTGTGCGAAGACATCTTGATGAAGTTCCCACTCTCCCGGATGCAGGTCGCGCCTGCTGAGGAAGTCCACCTCCCAGTTGTCCACCCCCGGGATGAACACTGCTGATAGTGCGCTTACATGGCCTTCCGCCCAGCGTAGAATCCTGGTCGCTTCTGCCATGGCCACTCTGCTCCTTGTTCCGCCTTGGCGGTTTACATGAGCCACTGCCGTGACATTGTCTGACTGAATCAGAACCGGTTTGTCCCGAAGCAATTCCTCCGCCTGATTTAGGGCGTTGTATATGGCCCTCAACTCCAGGACGTTGACGTGCAGATAAGTCTCTAGATTTGACGAGAGACCTTGGAAATTTCTTCCTAGCGTGACCGCTCCCCAGCCTCGGAGGCTTGCGTCTGTGGTCACCAGGACCCAGTCCTGAATGCCGAACCTGCGACCCTCTAGTAGGTGAGCACTGTGCAGCCACCACAAGAGAGATACCCTGGTCCTGGGAGACAGGGTGATCCTTTGATGCATTTGTAAATGGGACCCGGACCATTTGTCCAATAGGTCCCATTGAAAGGTCCTCGCATGGAACCTGCCGAAGGGGATGGCCTCATATGAAGCCACCATCTTCCCCAGAACCCGTGTGCAATGATGCACTGAAGCCTTTTTTGGCTTCCATAGGTTCCTGACCAGGGCTATGAGCTCCTGAACCTTTTCCATCGGAAGAAAAACCCTCTTCTGGTCTGTGCCTAGAATCAGGCCCAAAAAGGTCAGACGCGTTGCAGGGACTAGCTGGAACTTCGGTATATTGGAGAATCCAGCCGTGCATTTGCAACGTCTTCATGGAGGGACAGAGACACGCTGTCCAGCAACTTCTCCCGAGATCTCGCCTTTATGAGGAGATCGTCCAAATATGGGATAATTGTGACACCCTGCTTGCGCAGGAGCACCATCATTTCCGCCATTACCTTGGTGAAAATTCTCGGGGCCGTGGAAAGCCCAAACGGCAACGTCTGAAATTGGTAGTGACAGTCCTGTACTGCAAATCTCAGGAACGCCTGGTGAGGGGGGAAAATCGGAACATGAAGGTATGCATCCTTTATGTCCAGGGACACCATCCAATCCCCTCCCCCCTCCAGGCTGGCGATGACCGCCCTGAGTGATTCCATTTTGTACTTGAATCTCTTCAAGTACAGGTTCAGGGAATTTAGATTTAAAATGGGTCTGACCGAACCGTCCGGTTTCGGGACCACAAACAGGGTTGAGTAATATCCCTCTCCTTGTTGGAGATGAGGAACTTTGACTATCACCTGTTGAATATACAATTTTTGGATTGCAGCTAACACTAGCTCCCTCTCTGACGGGGAAGTCGTCAGAGCCGATTTGAAAAACCGGCGAGGAGGCATGTCTTCGAATTCCAGTCTGTATCCCTGAGTAAAAATCTCTAATGCCCAGGGATCCACCTGCGAGTGAACCCAGACATGGCTGAAAAATCGAAGACGTGCCCCCACTTGATCTGCCTCCCCCCCAGGAAGCCCCAGCGTCATGCGGTGGACTTTGCAGATGCAGGGGAGGACTTCTGCTCCTGGGGACTAGCTGCGTGCAGCTTTTTTCCCTTGCCTTTACCTCTGGCAAAAAAGGACGATCCCCGTACCTTCTTGCTCTTATTGGAACGAAAGGACTGCATCTGATAATGGGGTACCTTCTTAGCATGCTGCGGGGGAACATAAGGTAAAAAATTTGATTTACCAGCCGTAGCAGTAGAGACAAGGTCCGAGAGGCCGTCTCCAAAAAACTCCTCCCCCTTGTAAGGCAAGGACTCCATATGCCGCTTTGAGTCGGCGTCTCCCGTCCACTGTCGGGTCCACTAGAGTCGCCTAGCGTAAATAGACATAGCGTTTATTCTGGAGCTTAGTAAACAAATGTCTCTTTGAGCATCTCTCATATACAAGGCAGCATCTCTGATATGCTCTATGGTCATTAAAATGGCATCCCTATCTAAGGTGTCAAGCTCCGTAGATAAGGAATCTGCCCATGCCACGACAGCACTACAAACCCAGGCCGACGCCATAGCCGGTCTAACAATAGTACCTGAATGTGTGTAAATGTGCTTCATGGTAATTTCCTGCTTGCGATCAGCAGGATCCTTGAGGGAAGCTGTATCCTGAGAATGTAGTGCCACCTTCTTGGATAAGTGTGTCAGCGCCTTGTCTACTTTAGGCGAAGATTCCCATCGTATCCTATCCTTTTGTGGAAAGGGATACGCCATAAGAATCCTTTTGGGAACTTGTAGTCTCCTATCTGGAGATTCCCAAGCCTTTTCGCACAATTCGCTTAACTCAAATGAGGACGGAAAGGTGACCTCAGGCTTTTTCCCTTTATACATGTGTACCCTCGTGTCAGGGACAGGGGGTTCCTCAGTAATATGCAAAACCTCTTTAATGGCAATAATCATGTACCGAATACCTTTTGCCACCTTCGGCTGTAATTTTGTATCTTCATAGTCGACAGTCAGTATCTGTGTCGGTATCTGTGTCATCGACCTGGGATATGGTGCGCTTTTGAGACCCCGAAGGTCCTGGCGCCACAGGGACAGGCATGGTCTGGCTACCTGACTGATCCCTAGCTTCAGCCTTGTCTAACCTTTTATGCAGTAAATTGACATTTGCATTTAAGACATTCAGCATATCCACCCAGTCCGGTGTCGGCGTTGCCGACGGCGACCTGACATTCAAGCACTCCCCCTCCACATTAAGCGAGCCTTCCTCGTCAAACATGTCGACACACGCGTACCGACACACTTCATCCACACAGGGAAACTCTTTTCTGAAGATAGTATCCTCTTTAAGGCCCTTTGGAGAGAGAGAGTATGCCAGCACACACCCCAGCGCTATACCCCTGGAAAGAAACACAGAATGCTTTTCCCAGTAGCGCTGTGTAGTAATAAAACGCCAAGTATGTGCCCCCTCTCCTTCAAAATCCCCTTTCACCGTGTGTAAAGCAGCGGAGAGTTCGGGGAGCTTCCTCTCAGCGGTGCTGTGGAGAGAAAATGGCGCTGGTGAGTGCTGTGGAAGAAGCCCCGCCCCCTCAGCGGCGGGCTTCTGTCCCGCTCAAAGTTATTAAAAAAAATGGCGGGGGCTCTTTAATATATACATGTACAGTGCCCACCTGTACATGTATATAGTCTTTTGCCATAAGAGAGGTGTTTATATTGCTGCCCAGGGCGCCCCCCCTGCGCCCTGCACCCTTATAGTGACTGGAGTGTGTGAGGTGTGTGGAGCAATGACGCACAGCTGCAATGCTGTGCGTTACCTCAGTGAAGCTCTGAAGGCTTCTGCCACCTGAGACGTCTTCTGACTTCTTTTCTTCTGGCTCTGTGAGGAGAACGGCGGCGCGGCTCTGGGAGTGAACGCCCAGGACGAACCTGTGTTCACCCCCTCTGGAGCTAATGGTGTCCAGTAGCCGAGGAAGCAGAGCCTATCATTTAAGTAGGTCTGCCCCTCTCTCCTCAGTCCCTCGATGCAGGGAGCCTGCTGCCAGCAGTGCTCCCTGTAAAAAATAGAGAAAAAAATCCAAACAAAAATGCTTTCTAGGCAGAGAACTCAGGGGAGCTCCCTGCAGTGCACCCATTTCCCTCTGGGCACAGTGTAAAACTAACTGAGGTCTGGAGGAGGGGCATAGAGGGAGGAGCCAGTGCACACCCAGAATCCAAAGCTTTCTTAAAGTGCCCTATCTCCTGCGGAGCCCGTATATTCCCCATGGTCCTTACGGAGTCCCAGCATCCTCTAGGTCGTTAAAGAAATATAGTTATTGTTTAAGAAGGCAGTTATTATTATTATTTATATTGTGTCACAGTATGAAGAAAACAGTGAGAGAAAAAAAGAGACTTATGGTGCCCACACAAGGTGCGATTCTTGCATACTATTTGATCTTTTTAGTTCAAATAGCATTGCGTCTAGTTCAAATCCCACTGTGTGTATTGTCCCTTGCGATGCAGGGCTTTTTCTGTCTAGTCCATATCTCAAGGCAAAATAGAATGTGCAGGCAGGTATTTTTGTACTACAGCGCACATAGGGGGTAATTCAGACCTGATCGCTGCTATGCGTTTTCGAAAATGTGCGAACATCCTGTAGGTTAGCAATTTTCTTTTGAAACCATACAGTCAATGCTGACACCTGAACTCTCAAGGAAGCCACCGTAGACTCTCAAGGAAGCCACCATAGACCTTTGTCCATTCCTGGAATGCTAGGACTCTAGAAACTCTGAAAGATCTAGGGTAAAATTTCCTGTCACTGCACCATTGAATATAGCCTTGCCATATTCTGTAATAAATGCGAGCTGAGGATGGTTTCCTTGCTCTTAGTATTGTTTGAATGACTTGTTGTGAGAATCCTCTTGCTTTCAGGATGGAAGTCTCAAGAGCCATGCCGACCCCGGTGCTTGTAATAGCAAGGACCCTGAGACAGTAGATCTGGACGTTGAGGGAGTAGGAACGGAGTATCCACCGACAGCCTCTGCAGATCTGTGTACCAAAGTCTTCTGGGCCAAGCCGGAGCTATCAGTATCACGGCGCCCTTTCCTTGTTTTACCTTTCGCATCACCCTGGGCAACAGAGCAATCGGTGGAAACACATAGGCCAGACGAAAGTCCCATCTTACTTACAGGGCATCCACAAAGGTCGCTTTGGGATCCTTTGTCCTTGACCCGTATGCGGGAAGTTTGTTGTTCTGACGCAAAGCCATGAGATCTATCTCCGGTAACCCCCACCAGAGTTTGAAATACCTAGGGGTGTAAAGCTCATTAGTTTGCATGAATGGCGTGTCGACTGAGAAAATCCGCTTCCCAGTTTAGGACTCCCGGAATGAACACTGAGGACAAGGCTGGATGATGAAGTTCTGCCCACCTTAACGTGCGGGTTACAGCCTTCATCGCTTTTTGGCTGCGAGTTCCTCCCTGATGATTGAGGTACGCTACTGCCATTGCATTGTCAGAGTGAATTTGAACTGGTTTCCCCTGAAGAATGTACTTTGCCTGCCTGAGTGCCTTATATATGGCCCGAAGTTCCAATATATTTATTGGCAGGCGACTTTCTTCCTTGGTCCACTGCCCTTGGAAGCAACTTCTTTCTGACACTGTTCCCCAGCCCTGAAGACTGACATCCGTTGTCAGTACCTCCCAATCTGAGATCCAAAAGGGTCTTCCTTTGTCCAAATGGGATGTCTGTAGCCACCAGGCTAATGACCTCCTTACTTCCAGAGGAAGGACCATAGTCTGAATTTTTATTGTCTGATTTCCCATTTGGAAAGGATCAGATGTTGTAGAAGCCTCGAATGGAATTGCACATTCTCCACCATGTCAAATGTCAACATTATAGATCCCATCACATGCATCGCTGTGTGAATGGATACCCTTTGACTGTGTAGCAGCTCCTGAATCCTCGACTGAATTTTGAATATTTTGTTCAGAGGTAAAATTACTCTCTGAAGACCCGCATCCAATACAGCCCCCAAGTGTGTCATCCATTGTGACAGAACCAGGGATGACTTTGCACAATTTATGAGCCAACAGTGTCTTTGCCAACAAGCTATTGGGGGTAATTCTGAGTTGATTGCAGCAGCAAGTTTGTTAGCAATTGGGCAAAACCATGTGCACTGCAGGGGGGGGGGGCAGATATAACATTTGCAGAGAGAGTTAGATTTGGGTGGGTTATTTCGTTTCTGTGCAGGGTAAATACTGGCTGCTTTATTTTTACACTGCAATTTAGATTTCAGTTTGAATACACCCCACCCAAATCTAACTCTCTCTGCACAATTGTTATAGCTGTCCCCCCTGCAGTGCACATGGTTTTGCCCAACTGCTTACAAATTTGCTGCTGCGATCAACTCAGAATTAGGCCCATTGTCTGATGCACATGACACTGAAGCAATTCCTGAGATTGCGCCAGGTTTAATAAGCCGTCGAGGTATGGAAAAAATAGGATTTTAATACATACCGGTAAATCCTTTTCTCTTAGTCCGTAGAGGATGCTGGAGATGCTTCAAGAACCATGGGGTATAGACGGGATCCGCAGGAGACATAGGCACTTTAAGACTTTAAAAGGGGTGTGAACTGGCTCCTCTCTCTATGCCCCTCCTCCAGACTCCAGTTATAGGAACTGTGCCCAGGGAGACGGAAACGGATTTATTTAATTTTTAAACCTAAGGTGAGATATATACCAGCTCACACCACAAACACACCGTACAACATGGCATTCAGCTACAACGCATGCAATGGCATGACCAACATCAGTCACAGACTGACTGAACTTAACTCACATGAGTGTAACCATAACCAAACTGCAGATACAGCCCGCACTGGGACGGGCGCCCAGCATCCTCTACGGACTAAGAGAAAAGGATTTACCGGTAGGTATTAAAATCCTATTTTCTCATACGTCCTAGAGGATGCTGGGGATGCTTCAAGAACCATGGGGTTTATACCAAAGCTCTAAAACGGGCGGGAGAGTGCGGATGACTCTGCAGCACCGATTGACCAAACAAGAGGTCCTCCTCAGCCAGGGTATCAAACTTGTAAAACTTTGCAAAGGTGTTTGATCCCGACCAAGTAGCAGTTCGACAAAGCTGTAATGCCGAGACCCCTCGGGCAGCGGTCCAGGATGAGCCCTCCTTTCTGGTAGAATGGGCTTTCACCGATTTCGGTAACGGCAATCCTGCCGTAGAATGAGCCTGCTGAATCGTATTACAGATCCAGCGCGCAATAGTCTGCTTGGAAGCAGGAGCCCCAATCTTGTTGGGAGCCCACAGGACAAACAGAGCCTCTGTTTTCCTAATCTGAGCAGTTCTGGCGACATAGATTTTCAAAGCTCTGACCACATCGAGAGACTTCGATTCCGCCAAGGCGTCAGTAGCCACTGGCACCACAATAGGCTGGTTCACGTGAAATGATGAAACCACTTTTGGCAGAAATTGCTGACGAGTTCTCAACTCCGCTCTATCAGCATGGAAGATTAAATAGAGGCTTTTGTGAGACAAAGCAGCCAATTCAGAAACCCGCCTTGCGGATGCTAAGGCCAACAACATGACTACTTTAAAAGTAAGGAATTTCAACTCAACCTTACGTAAAGGTTCAAACCAATGAGATTGCAGGCACTGCAATACCACATTAAGATCCGACGGTGCCACAGGGGGCACAAATGGAGGTTGGATGTGCAGCACGCCTTTCACGAAGGTCTGAACTTCTGGAAGGGAGGCCAATTCCTTCTGAAAGAAGATTGATAAGGCCGAAATTTGTACTTTAATGGAGCCCAACTTTAGGCCCGCATCCACACCTGCTTGCAAAAAATGGAGCAAACGCCCCAGCTGAAAATCCTCCATAGGAACCTTCTTGCATTCACACCAAGATACATATTTCCTCCAAATACGGTGGTAATGCTTTGCCGTTACTTCTTTTCGAGCCTGAAGAAGTGTGGGAATGACTTCACTGGGAATACCCTTTCGGGCTAGGATTTGGCGTTCAACCGCCATGCTGTCAAACGCAGCCGCGGTAAGTCTTGAAACACGCACGGTTCTTGTTGTAACAGGTCCTCCCGTAGAGGAAGAGGCCAGGGATCTTCTATGAGCAACTCCTGAAGATCTGGATATCAGGCCCTCTTTGGCCAGTCTGGAACAATGAGTATCGCCGGAACCCTTGTTCTTCTTATAATCTTTATCACCTTTGGAATGAGTGGAAGCGGAGGGAACACATAGACCGACGGAAACACCCACGGTGTCACTAGGGTGTCCACCACTATTGCTTGAGGGTCCCTCGACCTGGAACAATATCTCGGAAGCTTCTTGTTGAGGCGAGACGCCATCATGTCTATTTGAGGGATTCCCCAACGACTTGTCACTTCTGCAAAGACCTCTTGATGAAGACCCCACTCTCCTGGATGGAGATTGTGTCTGCTGAGGAAGTCTGCTTTCCAGTTGTCCACTCCCGGAATGAAGGCTGCTGACAGAGCGCTTGCATGTCTGTCCGCCTAGCGAAGAACTTTTGTGGTCTCCGCCATCGCCGCTCTCCTCTTTGTTCCGCCCTGGCGGTTTATGTACACCACAGCTGTTATGCTGTCTGACTGAATCAAGACGGGCAGACCGCGAAGAAGATGTTCCGCTTGCAGAATGCCATTGTAAATGGCCCTTAATTCCAGAATGTTTATGTGCAGACAAGCTTCCTGGCTTCACCATTTTCCGTGAAAATGTCTCCCCTGTGTGACTGCTCCCCAGCCTCGGAGACTTGCATCTGTGGTCACCAGGATCCAATCCTGAATCCCGAACCTGCGTCCACCTCCTCCAGGAGGTGAGAACCGTGCAGCCACCACAGACGGGAGATTCTGGATCTGGAAGATAGGATTATTTTCCGGTGCATGTCCAGGTGAGACCCGGACCACTTGTCCAACAGGTCCCACTGAAACACTCTGGCATGGAATCTGCCAAACTGAATGGCCTCGTAGGCCGCCACCATCTTCCCCAGCAACCGAGTGCATTGAAGAATCGACACTCTTGCCGGTCTCAGAATCTGTTTTACCATGTTCTGTATTTCCAGAGCCTTTTCCACTGGAACAAAAACTCTCTGTAATTCTGTATCCAGAATCATACCCAGGAACGACAGCCGTGTCGTCGGAACCAACTGTGATTTTGGCAAGTTGAGGAGCCAACCATGTTGTTGCAGAATCGTTAGTGAGAGTGCAACGTTTTTCAGCAATTGCTCCTTGGATCTCGCCTTTATGAGTAGATTGTCCAAGTACGGGATAATTGGGACACCCTGCTTGCGCAGGAGAACCATCATTTCCGCCATAACCTTGGTGAAAATCCTCAGAGCTGTGGATAGACCAAACGGCAACGTCGGAAATTGGTAATGACAATCCTGAACAGCAAACCTCAGGTAAGTCTGATGTGGAGGATATATGGGGACGTGTAAGTAGGCATCCTTTATGTCGACCGACACCATAAATTCCCCCTCCTCCAGACTGGAGATCACTGCTCGGAGAGATTCCATCTTGAATTTGAATTTTTTTTAGTTAGAAATTGAGGGATTTTAGGTTCAGAATCGGTCTGACTGAGCCATCCGGCTTCGGGACCACGAACAGACTCGAATAAAAGCCTTCCCCCTGTTGTGACGGGGGTACCGTGACAATGACTTGATTTTGACACAGCTTTAGTATTGCAGCGCATACTACCTCCCTTTCTGGAAGAGAAGTTGGCAATGCCGATTTGAAAAATCGGTGAGGGGGCACGTCTTGAAACTCTAATTTGTACCCTTGGGTTACTATTTCTAATATCCAAGGATCAAGGGCCGAGTGAACCCAGACCTGACTGAAGAGTCTGAGACGTGCCCCCACCGGTGCTGACTCCCGCAGAGGAGCCCCAGCGTCATGCGGTGGATTTGGTAGAAGCCGGAGAGGACTTCTGTTCCTGGGAACTTGCCACAGCCTGTGACCTTTTTCCCCTTCCTCTTCCTCTCGTAGCAAGGAAGGAGGACCCTCGTCCTTTATTGTATTTATTGGGCCGAAAGGACTGCATCTGATAGTGGGGCGTTTTCTTTTGTTGTGCAGGAACATAAGGTAAAAATTATGACTTACCCGTGGTAGCCGTAGATACCAGGTAAGTGAGGCCGTCACCAAACAAGACACTACCGTCAAACGGTAGAGACTCCATAGTCTTCTTAGAGTCATCATCAGCATTCCATTGATGAATCCACAATGCCCTCCTAGCCGAGACTGCCATGACATTGGCCCTTGATCCCAAAAGGCCAATATCCCTTGCAGCTTCTTTTAAATATGCTGCAGCGTCCCTGATATAACCCAGAGTCAAAAGCATGCTATCCCTGTCCAGGGTATCTATATCAGATGACAAGTTATCTGCCCACTTTTCAATAGCGCTACTCCCCCATGCCGAAGCAACGGCAGCCCTGAGTAGCGAACCTGTAGTGACGTAAATGGATTATAGTGTATTTTCCTGCTTACGATCCGCAGGATCCTTTAGGGCTGCCGTGTCAGGAGACGGAAGCACTACCTTTTTGGACAGACGCGATAGAGCTTTGTCCACCATGGGGGTTGACTCCCACTTTTCCCTGGCCCCAGAGGGGAACGGATATGCCACCGGAATTCTTTTGGGAACCTGTACCTTCTTGTCAGGATTTTCCCAAGCCTTTTCAAAAAGAGCGTTCAGTTCATGAGAGGGAGGAAACGTTACCTCAGGTTTCTTTCCTTTAAACATACAGACCCTTGTATCAGGAACAGCAGGGTCCTCTGTGATATGTAATACGTCTTTTATCGCCACAATCATGTACCGAATTCTCTTAGCCAGTTTAGGATTCAATCTGGCATCACTATAGTCGACACTGGAATCAGAATCCGTGTCGGTATCTGTATATGCTATCTGGGTAAATACACGTTTCTGTGACCTCGAAGGGGTCTGAGTTTGCGACAATGCATCCTCCATGGATTTTCTCAGTGTCTGGTTTCTAGACTCAGATTTATCTAATCTCTTAGTCAACCGAGCCACATTTGCATTCAAAACACTCAACATATTTACCCAATCAGCCGTCGGCGGTGCCGACACGGTCACTCCCACAGCCTTTTCTGTCCCCACTCCAGCCTCCTCCTGGGAAGAGCACTCAGCCTCAGACATGTCGACACACGCGTACCGACATCCACAACCACACTGGGCTATAGGGGACAGACCCACAGCAAAGCCTGTTAGAGAAACACAGAGGGAGTTCTGCCAGCTCACAACCCAGTGCCTATCCCGGTTCTGGAGCGTGTAATATACTGCCCAGACCTGTTAGCGCTTTTAAATTCAATAAAATACCACCAAACCCCTTGTGTCCCCCCCCCCCCCCCGTTTTGCACCCTGTTACTTGTACAGTAGTGTGGGAGGCCAGGCTCAGAGTCTCTGCAGCTGTGAAGAGAAAATGGCGCTGGTTAGAGCTGTGAGGGCTAAGCCACGCCCCCTTAATGGCGCGCTTCAGTTCTGCTTAATTTCATATATTTATACTGGCGGGGGTCTGTATTTAGTGCCCAGGCACTGTATACTCTTGTGCCAGTCGCTAATGAGGTTTTATGCTGCCCAGGGCGCCCCCCCTGTGCCCTGCACCCTGCAGTGCCATTTTGTATGTGGGAGCATGGCGCGCAGTGCGGCCGCTGCGCGGTACCTCAAAAGCCGTCTTCTGCCGTCACTGAAGTCTTCTGTTCTTCTTCTACTCACCCGGCTTTTGACTTCTGGCTCCGCAAGGGGGTTGACGGCGCGGCTCCGGGAACGAGCATCTAGGCGTACCTAGCGATCAGACCCTCTGGAGCTAATGGTGTCCAGTAGCCTAAGAAGCAGAGCCCTGAAACTCACAGAAGTAGGTCTGCTTCTCTCCCCTCAGTCCCACCATGCAGGGAGCCTGTTGCCAGCAGGTCTCCCTGAAAATAATAAATCTAACATAAGTCTTTTTTCTGAGAAACTCTGGAGAGCTCCTCAGTGTGCATCCAGTCTCACTGGGCACAGAATCTAACTGGAGTCTGGAGGAGGGGCATAGAGGGAGGAGCCAGTTCACACCCCTTTTAAAGTCTTAAAGTGCACATCTCCTGCGGATCCAGTCTATACCACATGGTTCTTGAAGCATCCCCAGCATCCTCTAGGACGTATGAGAAATGCATATCCCCTGCCGACAGAGATAAGCCGCCATTTTCACCATAATTTTGGTAAACACTCTTGGAGCTGTGGCTAGTCCAAATGGTAGGGCCTGAAACTCAAAGTGTTGCTGGAGGATAGCAAACCTGAGATAGCACTGATGGGACTGTGCTATAGGAACATGAAGGTAAGCACCCTGGATATCCAGGGATACCATAAAATCCTCCAGCTCCATGGGCAAAATAATGGAATGTAAAGTTTCCATATGAAAACGAGGCACCCAAATGTACTTGTTCAGCACTTTGAGATTGAGTATGAGCCGGAACGACCCAGTTGGCTTCTGAACTAGAAACAGGTTGGAATAAAAACCTTGTCTTCGTTGCACAGGAGGAACTGGAATTATCACTCCTGATTGAAGCAACTTCTGAACTGACTCTTGCAAATCCCTGGCCTTCGTTTCCACTGAAGACAGGCCGGTCCAAAAAAACCTTTGTGGAAGGTGTTTTTTGAAGGCAAACGCATAACCGTGAGATACACCGCTTCTTGCACCCAGGCATCTGTGGTGGACTGCTGCCAGATCTGTGCAAAATGAAGAAGTCGGCCTCCCACCCTGGGATCCCCCAGGTGGAGGCCCGCCCCATCAGGCTGATGGCTTATCTACTGGCTTGGAAGCAAGCCCTCTGGTATCCCAATGCTTTTTAGTCTTACCAGACTTGTCAGATTGAGACTGTTTGCCATAACCCTTTCCTTTAGCTCTTCCCTGGGTCCGAAAGGGCCGAAAAGCTGGAAATCTAGGTTTGGATTTGTGTGCGGAAGGAAACTTCACTTTCTTGGAGTCTGTTTCTGAAAAATACTGTTTAATTATTTACCAAAAAGAATATCTCCAGTAAAAGGCATATATTCCAGAACCTTCTTTAATTCTGAGTCAGCCTTCCATGTACGTAGCCAAACTGCTCTGCGAGCTGCTACTGTTGAGGCTGATGCTCAAGAGGCAATAGCACCCATATCCAAGGCTGCTTCTTCCATAAAAATAGACGCCTGTTTAATATGTGCAATATGGGATATTTGCTCTCTAGATGCCAATGAAAGATCATCCTCCAATGCATCAGCCCAGGCTGCCACTGCTTTTGCCATCCAGGCTTAAGCCATGGCTGGTATTACAACTGCCCCAGGCAAGGAGAAAATGGTTTTTAAAAAACATCTATTTCCCTATCCGTAACATGATTTAATGATGTTGAAGGCAGAGGCAATGTAGATTTTCGCACCAATGACATGCGTATCTACTTTAGGAGCCACCTCCCTTTCTAAACAGTTCCCAGCTGGAAGAGGATAACGGGAATTCCATTTCTTTGGAATTCTAAACTTCTTACTGGGTGTTACCCAAGCCTCTTGCATAATCTCCATCAGCTATTCTGACCCAGGAAATTCAGTCCTGACTGTTTTGGGATGTTTAAACAGAGGTACCTTAGATTTTAACAAAGGCTCTGCTGCCTCCTCTAAGGATAGAATGGCTCTCATAGCACTAATTAGCTCAGGTATATCCACTGAGCTGAGACCTTCATCCTCGTCTCTGTATGCAGACCCGGAATGCGATGACTCCTCATCCTCCGACGAGCTCCCATCTGAAACATGTGTAGACTGTGAAGATGTTGTTTCATGTCGGTGTGATTTACTTTCCACAGGCCTTTCAGCCTGTTTTTGTTGAAAGGCTTCAGACCTGGACTGGATGTGATAAACCCCAGGGGGAATGTTGCAGTAAGGGTTAACAGGGTAACCTATCCCTGGTATAGGAGCTGGCATTGGCCCTCATTCCGAGTTGATCGCTCGCTAGCTGCTTTTAGCAGCAGTGCAAACGCTAAGCCGCCGCCCTCTGGGAGTGTATCTTAGCTTAGCAGAAGTGCGAACGAAAGGATCGCAGCATTGCTACAAAAAATAGGATTTTGGTACCTACCGGTAAATCCTTTTCTCCTAGTCCGTAGAGGATGCTGGGGACTCCGTAAGGACCATGGGGTATAGACGGATCCGCAGGAGCCTGGGGACACTATAAAGACTTAAACTGGGTGTGAACTGGCTCCTCCCTCTATGCCCCTCCTCCAGACCTCAGTTAGAAAACTGTGCCCAGGAGAGATGGACATTTCAAGGAAAGAATTTATAGGTTAAACACAGTGAGTGTTATACCAACTCACACCACGAACATACCGCAAAACATGGCCTTCAACAGAAACCATTTCACGGTAAGAAAACCATCCAGCCATATGCTGAGAGAATATGAAACACAACCTGTGTCAGTGTACCAATAATAAAACCACATATCATTGCATGAACAACGTCAGCAATAGGCTGACAGAGAAAGAACACCCCAAAGTGCCACCAAAATCTACAACTGCAGATATAGTACGCACTGGGACGGGCGCCCAGCATCCTCTACGGACTAGGAGAAAAGGATTTACCGGTAGGTACCAAAATCCTATTTTCTCTTACGTCCTAGAGGATGCTGGGGACTCCGTAAGGAGCATGGGGTCTATACCAAAGCTCCAGACCGGGCGGGAGAGTGCGGACGACTCTGCAGCACCGATTGAGCAAACATGAGGCCCCCATCAGCCAGGGTATCAACCTTGTAGAGCACAGCAAAGGTGTTTGAAACCCGACCAAATAGCCGCTCAGCTAAATTGAACCGCCGAGACTCTTCGGACATCCGCCCAGAAGAGCCCGTCTTCCTACGAGGATGGGTCTCCCCCAACAATGGTAACGGAAATCCAGCCGTAGGACGATCACGCCGAATCGTGTCACCAATCCAGCGTATAACAGGCTGCATAGACGCAGGTACCCCAATCATGCTGGGAGCATACCGGACAAACAGAGCCTCTGTTTCCCAACCTGAGCCAAAATGGCAACAAATTAGTCAAAGCCCCGATTACATCGAGAGTTCTAAACATTGTGACACAAGAAAAACGCAATACCACATCAGGGTCTCCCGGAGCCAATGGGCCCAACTGAGATTGGATGTGCAATACTCCGTTCACAAAAGTCCGAACTTCCCGAAAGATGGCCAATTCTTTTAAGAAAATTTATAAGGCCAAACTGGACTGAAAAGGAGCCTAACTTTAGGCATCATCCCCAACTGCTTGCAAGAAATGGAGAAGAACGACCCAGTCGAAATCTTCCGTAGGAGCCTTCTTGGAACGACACCAAGACATAGCTTTACGCCAACTACGGTGGGAAGGCCTTGCTGTTACTTCTTTCTAGCCAGAAGAAGTGTGGACACGACTTCACTGGGAATACCTTTTCTGGCTAGGAAATGGCATTCAATCGGGACACCGACAAACGCATCCACATTAAGTTTTAATATACGTCCTGATCTTTTTAACAGTTCCTCACGTAAAAGAAGCGGCCAGGAATCTTCTATGAATAATCATGAAAAGCTGGAAAACCAAACCCTGCTTGGCTAGACTGGAACAATGAGGATCTCCTGAACCCTTGTTCATCTTCCTCCGTTATCACCTTCAGAAAAAACCGAAACCGGAGGAAACACATAGACCGACTTAAAACGCCCCAGGTGTCACAAGGGCGTCCACTGTCATGGCTTGAGTGTCCCTTGACCTGGAACAATATCCCTGAGGCCTCTCTTTGAGGCAAGACGCCAACATGTCTAATTGAGACACCCCCCAAAGACTTGTCACTTCTGTGAAAATTCCTCGATGACTACTGTATCTTTTCCGGAAGGAGATCTCGTCTGCAGAGGAAATCTAATTCCCCCTCATTTACCTCCGGAGCGCTGACTGCAAATATAGCGTTAACCAGTTTTTCCACCCAGCGGCAAACTTTTTCAACCTCTGCAATTGACGCTGTGCTCCATGTTCCGCCCTAGCGGCTCACTCATGCCACTGCTGTCAAATCATCCGAGAGAACTAACACGGGCAGATCACAAATAATATGTTCGTCAAACATAGCTCCTAATACCGGAAAACATATTACAGACAAGCTTCCCAGCATGACCTTTTCTTCCGGAATACGTCCCTTGCAAGGGCTAATTCCTAGTTCCGGAGATCTGTACGCCTGACCACCAGGATCTAAACTTGGATCCCAAACCTTCGTCCCTCTAGAAGGTGAGAACCGAGCAGACACTACAGGAGCGAAGTCGTGGCCATTAGAATCATATTCCGGTGCATTGGTAGGTGAGACTGGACCACATAACCAACTGATCCCTTGAACCCACACTGGCAGTTAACCTGTTCCCTTAAACGGGTGGTATTCATGTGACCGACGGTCGGGAGACCGACGGTCACATGACCTCCTGCAGCTTCCCGACACCCACTATCCCGATGGTCGGCATGCCGACCAACAGGGACTATTTCCACTCGTGGGTGTCCACGACACCCATAGAGTGGGAATAGAACCCGTGGCGACCGTAGGTCGCCACCGAGCCCGCAGCGTGGCGAGCGCAGCGAGCCCGCAAGGGGCTTGCTGCACTCGCCTCTCCCCGCCGGGATCCCGGCGTCAGTATGCTGCCGGGATCCCGGCGTCGGTAAGCTGACCGGCGGTCAGGAGACCGCCGGTCAGCCATACTACACCCCCCTTAAACGGCCTCTCAGTCCTCATCCATCTGCTTCATAACGGAACATAATGATGGGTTTTCACTGCAAACCTGATCCGACTCCCGATCCTCGGACCTCCTGCCACAGGAAAAACATAGAACCTCAACCGTGCAGTATCTACTCGGATACCTACCCCCAACATCTGCGACGTTGGGAACAATAGCCATTCCCTGTGTTGAGGAATAGTCAGAGAGAAACAACGCTTTGCACCACCTGTTTCTTGACCTCGCCTTAATCAGGAGAACTTCTCAGTACAGAGTAACAACGGCTCTTATTATTGAAAGAAACCATCATACTGTCATCACTCCGGTGAAACGGCAAATACAAACCTGGATATCCAGCGAGGTAATCTGAATGCGGAAAACAGCGCATTTAAAACCTCTTTTTTTTTTTTTTTTACAGGGGACAGTAGTACAATGCCCTGAACCTGACGCTCTCTGGTCTGGCGTCGCGTATTATCTCCCCTTCCATAGGAGAACCGGTAAGATCTATTAGAAAACAGTGAGGGGAAACATCTGTAACTCCAGAGCGTCCCCCTCTGGATTTTAAATTTACCTCACGGGTCCTGGTCTATTTCCGTACTAATTGAAAAGTAGTAGACAAGTCCCCACCGGAGTGGAGACCAGCCAGATAGACTCAGCGACCAGTGGTGAATGAGTGAGGACCAGAAAACGACATCCGCTTCTGCGAACCTAACAAGGCTGCAGAACACTTACCTTTTCACCTTCCATCTGCACAGAAAAGTAAAAAAGAACGGTATTGAACTAGGTAATGCGACTGCATCCAACAAAAGAATGCGTCAATAACCGTTGTGAGGGAATCTAATTCACGTAGTTAGAGTTACCAGCAGTATCCGCCAAGATTGACTGAACTAAGGCATCCCCAAAAGCGGCACCCCGACTCATGGAAAAAAACTCTAGTACCTCTCGGAGTCAGCCTCAGTCTTTCTCCGGACACATCCTGTATACACACTGCAGCGTGTTGTGATATATAGAGAAAACCCAACATAAGGAAAATCTCCTAATGCTACAGGATAATTTCATCGGATGCTGTGTATACAATGCAAATAATAATAGAAATAAAATATCACTTAGCTTCCTGTATCCGATCCTCCGTGACAGGACGCCGTGTCGACCAGGCCTTGACTTTCACAGTATTCCCTCCGCCACGTGGAAAGAATAAACATTCGGACATCTTGAGAGGACGGGAGACCCACTCGTCACAGCCGACCTAAAGCTTTATCAGCAGAGCGACCAGCACATGAGAAGGAATACTATTACATCAGCATTCATTATAAATCATAAGATGAATATACATAATGTAATACACATATACACACATATCCTACCTATATATATACATAAAGCATACATATAATCGGATTGTCCGGAACCCCTGGGACCCAATCACTGTGTACTGAATGTGTATGACCATGTACTGAAACCGCAGTTGTTGCTCTATCAGGAAGCATTATAGTCGACAGAAAAGGCAGTAATCGTCGACATCAGAAAGTAGTAACCAGGCAAACAACCTACTTGGGACCCCGATGGGTACAAGGGGATTATACATAATAATTTTAATAATATCCCCCCACAAAAATAACCATGTTTGCGCTCGAGCTACAGACTAATGGAGCCGAACCATATAAATAGATTTAAATATATATCTATACAGGTATAAGTTAGTTACAGCATAGTAATTTACACCCGGTAATAACAATAGGTGCCGACAGGGTCACCCGCATACTACTGTGTCTCCCATACCGTGTTTACTATGAACAAGTATACACAACCGAACTGTTGACTCAATATCTACTGTATCAAGTACCAAACAGGTGACGGCGATGCCGACAATGAACCCCAGAGGTGTTAACGACAGAATATTCACCCGTGCCGACACAAGTGTATATCAGACAGCGAGCACTTTTCGGAGGGAAATGGCGCTGACTCCTTCATGAGGACGAAGCTCCGCCCCTTCCCGGCGCGCTTAAACCCTCACCTAATATTATAACCAAATACATATACATATAAAATACGTAAACAGGTCTGTCATTGTATGTAGTGTAAAAACACTATATACCAAAAGAAACAATGCCGCACAGGGCGCTCCCCCCCTGTGCGCCCTGCATCCAACAGACCCTCAGCGTGTGGGAGCACCGGCTCTCGACGCGCCCCTGCTACTAGACGGCGGGGTTATCACATGGGACGCCCGGGCTACCAGAGTCCAACTATACATAAAAGCTGCCCAGGGCGCCTCCCCCCCCGGCGCCCTGCACCCACGGAAGCCGGCGGCGGGGAGAAAATGGTGCGCATCGCGTTACAACATGCTGGCGGAGGTCCGGGACACAGAGCCCCGGCCCCGCCAGTTTAATACACCAAACCTAATATGTTGCCAGAGCGCTCCCCCCCCCCCCCCCCCCGCGCCCTGCACCCGCGGCAGCCTGGCGGCGGAGGAGAAAAGGCGCGCAGTGCGCTGTACATAGTGGCGGAGGCCCGGGCCACGGAGCCCCGATACCGCCCGAGTAATCCTTCACAGTCCCCAAATCAAACTGTAAACTGCTGCCCAGGGCGCTCCCCCCTGCACCCATGGAAGCCAGCGTCCGTGGAATAATGGCGCGCAGCGCGCTGAGAAAAGCTGGCGGGGGTCTGAGACACAGTGCCTCGGCACTGAAACGCTTTTATGCCAGTCTGAAAAAGAAATCAGTAATATGCTGCCCAGGACGCCCCCCCCCCCCCCCCCCCCCAGCGTCCTGCACCCTGCGAGTGCGTTGGTGTGTGGGAGCATGGAGTGCAGCACGATCTGTTACCTCCATTACTGAAGTCTTCTGCCGTCACTGAAGTTTTCTTTTCTTCTCATACTCACCCGGCTTCTTTCTTCTGGCTTCTGTGAGGGGGGTGACGGCGTTGCTCCGGGAACAAGCAGCTAGGCGCACCAAGTGATCGAACCCTCTGGAGCTAATGGTGTCCAGTAGCCGAGAAGCAGAGCCTTGAAACTCACAGAAGTAGGTCTGCTTCTCTCCCCTCAGTCCCACGCTGCAGGGAGCCTGTAGCCAGCAGGTCTGCCTGAAAATAAAAAACCTAACAATAAAGTCTTTCAGAGAAACTCAGGAGAGCTCCCCTAGTGTGCATCCAGTCACTCCTGGGCACAAAGTCTAACTGAGGTCTGGAGGAGAGGCATAGAGGGAGGAGCCAGTTCACACCCAGTTTAAGTCTTTATAGTGTGCCCAGGCTCCTGCGGATCCGTCTATACCCCATGGTCCTTACGGAGTCCCCAGCATCCTCTAGGACGTAAGAGAAAAAGAGTGTGCAGTTTCTGAGTAGCTGCAGACCTACTCCTACCTTGCGATCACTTCAGACCAGAGGTTCCCAAACTGTGTGCCGTGGCTCCCTGGGGTGCCTCGGGACACTTGCAGGGGTGCCTTGGGTTGGTGGTCCAGGACCAATTCAAATTATTCATGGTCAATATATTAGGCAAAACAAGTGCTGGTGGCTGCCAGTCATAAAATATGTGGCCAAACAGAAGCAAATCTTGTCCCTCACCACACAACTGACCCTAAGGATGACATATAAACACGATCTACTTAATGTAATATTTCTTTCTAAATTTCTCAATAAGAAATTGTTGGCCTAGGGGTGCAGTGAAAAAAAAATCATATTTTAGGGCGCCGTGATTCAAAAAAGTTTGGAAACCACTGCTTCAGACTTTTTAGTTCCTGTTTTGACGTCACAAACACGCCCTGCGTTCGGCCAGCCACTCCCCCTGTTTCCCCAGCCACTCCTGCGTTTTTATCTGGCACGCCTGCGTTTTTACACACACTCCCCGAAAACGGTCAGTTACCACCCAGAAACACCCACTTCCTGTCAATCACTCAACGATCAGCAGTGCGACTGAAAAGCGTCGCTAGAGCTTGTGTAAAACTACATCGGCTTTCGTGAAAGTACGACGCACGTGCGCAGTGCGCCCCATACGCATGCGCAGAATTGCCGTTTTTTGACCTGATTGCTGCGCTGCGAAAGAAAGCAGCTAGTGATCAACTCGGAATGACCCCCATTATCAGCTCAGCTATATTGGATAATGTCTGTGCAAAAGAAGCCCATGGGTGTTCAACTTGAACCTGTGCGGCTTTGGTGAAAACTAAAACAATTTGCACATAATTCATTTGAACCAGATCCTGAAAGGTTAACCCAGCTTTGCAAGACAAACAAATCAGTGTTGATGCTCCTCCTCGCCCTTGCCACTCTTAGACATGATAAACAAATCACACACCTGTACAGTGTTAACTACACAATTTGTGACTGAAACCACTTTAAAACTTGTTAAAGTGACAAACAATCCAATCCCTCCCTGCTTTGCACCAGTATTGAGGATCGGTATACACATAGAAACTGACAGAAATAGTAAAGTCAGCAATCACACTAGCAATCAGCCACAGGTTATACATTAGTATAATAAGCAATATGAGCACATACTGTATTCAACTACAGATACATTTCAAGTATGTAGGAGAAACACATTACTGCATTACCTTATATAGGACTTTAAACATATTCAGTCGCACAGCGAAATAAACAGCAACAATAGTTTACAGATTCATATGCATCAGGCACTTATCCAACTACTCGTACTTAATGGTAGGTAGAGACTTACTGCTGTATCAGCCGGCTCAGGAGAGTGGGATACAGGGAGACTTCACCCCACCTCCAGGATCGATCAATACGTTGGTGAATGCCGAGTGTACACAAACGCCCAGTGAACACAGACGCCCAGTGAACACAGACGCCAAAGTGAACACAGACGCACCAGTCACACAGCCGCCTATGCTACGACTGGGTCCTTTTGATACATAGCGTGTAAGACGGAAGCGGAAATCAGATCATGGCAGGAAACTCGGAGGAAACCGGTCATGAACCGGGGGGAGGGGCGACCAGGAGAGTGTCTTACTCCCCACTGCTGACCTCAACCCCAGGGATTGCAGCCTCAAACTAATCCCTGGAGCCTATGATCGCTGGTGCACCCGAGGTGGCAGCCTACTGTTCGGTAGTCTCCTTCCCGAACACAGTGCGGCTGTGTCTTGTGTCTCCCCCGCTAAGCGGAACTGACGCCTTGCCTTCTCCCCGTGCTCCGGCCACAGCCTGGTAACGTCAGCTGGACTTGCTTGTAGATCCTACACAGACGTCCGCCGAAACAGCAATGTACACGTGGGTAAGTGTTGTCGAAAACCGGCGGAGAGCTGTTGGAGCGACTCTTTCTAAGGTGCGTGTAAGACGCTTTTTAGAAAACTCACTCAAAAAACGTAAGACTATAAAAATAAATTAAATAACAAGCTTATGGCTGACAAAATCAGCTGCCAAAAGATCGTGGTCCGGCTCCTGCAGCACTAACAAAAAATCTGAATTGCCTGAGCCAGGAGGCGGAGATATAGGGGAGGCTCTGGGAGGCAGATCTGCTGACGCTACCTTATATACCAATGATTATTCTGTGGATAATCTGTGGACCATGCAGGAGAAATTTTACATTTGCAACACACAATTTTTTTGTAAACAAACACTAGATTATTGAAATGATGACACAATTATAAAGGTGCATTAGACGATATTGTGTATGATGTGACCGATTAACGATAGCGTCCAGTGTGTACGCACTATGTCGTTGATAATGCGCACTCCCGACATCGCCAGCGAGGGCCCCTGCTCTCTCTCCGCAGTCATTCGTCACTGTGTATGCACTTGCCAATGCCGACACCCAGTGACGTGCGGTGGGGTGAGGCAGGTGAGGCAGAGCCTTTCCTGTCATACTTATGTTTAAACCAGAGTTTTGACTGAATAAAATCTATGAAAAAATAGGATTTTAGTACCTACCGGTAAATCCTTTTCTCCAAGTCCGTAGAGGTGCTGGGGACTCCAAAAGGACCATGGGGTATAGACGGGATCCGCAGGAGCTTGGGCACACTGAAAAGACTTTGACTGGGTGTGAACTGGCTCCTCCCTCTATGCCCCTCCTCCAGACCTCAGTTATAGGAACTGTGCCCAGGAGAGACGGACATTTCGAGGAAAGGATTTTTGTTTAAACTAAGGGCGAGAAACCTACCAGCCCACACCACAAACATACCGTACAACCGGAGTAACAGTAAACCAGATAACAGTATGAATTAACAACAGCAACAAGCTGAAAACAACAAATACACAACCCGTGTGTAAACTAATTTAACCAGCAAGAATACACTGCAAGTAACAGTCCGCACTGGGATGGGCACCCAGCATCCTCTACGGACTAGGAGAAAAGGATTTACCGGTAGGTACTAAAATCCTATTTTCTTTTACGTCCTAGAGGATGCTGGGGACTCCAAAAGGACCATGGGGTCTATACCAAAGCTCCAGAACGGGCGGGAGAGTGCGGACGACTCTGCAGCACCGATTGAGCAAACTTGAGGTCCTTCTCAGCCAGGGTATCAAAATTGTAAAACTTAGCAAAGGTGTTTGAACCCGACCACGTAGCTGCTCGGCAAAGCTGAAGTGCCGAGACCCCTCGGGCAGCCGCCCAAGATGAGCCCACTTTCCTGGTAGAATGGGCCTTTACTGACTTCGGCACCGGCAGCCCAGCCGAAGAATGAGCTTGCTGCATCATACTACAAATCCAGCGTGCAATAGTCTGCTTAGAAGCAGGATGACCAATCTTGTTGGAAGCATACAGGACAAACAGCGCCTCTATTTTCCTGGCAACAGCCGTTCCGGCGACGTAAATCTTCAAAGCTCTCACAACATCAAGAGACTTCGGAACTGCCACAGCATCCGTAGCCACAGGTACCACAATAGGTTGGTTAATGTGAAACGAAGAAACCACCTTCGGCAGAAATTGTTGACGAGTCCTCAATTCCGCTCTATCCGAATGGAAGATCAAGTACGGACTCTTGTGAGATAAGGCTGCCAATTCTGACACTCGCCTGGCAGACGCCAGAGCCAACAGCATGACTACCTTCCAAGTGAGAAACTTTAACTCAACCTTACGCAAAGGTTCAAACCAGGAAGACATAAGAAACTGCAAGACCACTTCAAGATCCCATGGTGCCACAGGAGCACAAACGGAGGATGGATATGCATCACTCCCTTCACAAAAGTCTGAACCTCTGGAAGGACAGCAAATTCCTTTTGAAAGAAAATAGATAAAGCCGAAATCTGCACTTTGATGGAACCCAATTTCAGGCCTGCATCGACGCCTGCCTGCAAAAAATGGAGAAACCGACCCAAGTGAAATTCCTCCGCAGGAGCAGTTTTGGTCTCACACCACGAAACATACTTTCTCCAAATACGTTGATAATGTTTCACCGTAACCTCCTTCCTAGCCTTAAGGAGAGTGGGAATGACCTCCCCGGGAATACCTTTTCGAGCTAAGATTTGGCGCTCAACTTCCATGCCGTCAAACGCAGCCTCGGTAAGTCTGGAAACACGCATGGTCCCTGCAATAACAGGTCCTCTCTTAGAGGAAGCGGCCAAGGATCTTCCACAAGTAATTCCTGAAGATCCGGATACCAGGCCCTTCTTGGCCAATCTGGAACGACGAGAATCGCCTGAACCCTTGCTCGTCGAATGATTCCCAGCACCTTTGGAATGAGAGGAAGTGGAGGGAACACATACACCGACGGAAACACCCACGGAGTCACCAGGGTACTGGCTTGGGGGTCCCTTGACCTGGAACAATACCGCGGAAGCTTCTTGTTGAGGCGAGACGCCATCATGTCGATCAGCGGAATTCCCCAACGCTTCGTCACATCTGCAAATACCTCTTGGTGAAGAGCCCACTCTCCCGGATGGAGATCGTGTCTGCTGAGGAAGTCTGCTTCCCAGTTGTCCACTCCCCGGAAGGAAGACTGCTGACAGAGCGCTCACGTGTTGTTCGGCCCAGCGAAGGATTCTTGTGGCCTCCGCCATAGCCGCCCTGCTCCGTGTTCCGCCTTGACGGTTTATATGCGCCACCGCTGTTATGATGTCCAACTGGATTAGGACAGGACAACCCTGAAGAAGGCTTTTTGCTTGTAGCAGGCCGTTGTAAATGGCTCTTAACTCGAGAACATTTATGTGGAGACAAGATTCCTGGAGCGACCATTTCCCCTGGAAATTTCTTCCTTGGGTGACTGCGCCCCAGCCTCGGAGACTTGCATCTGTTGTCAGTAGGACCCAGTCCTGGATTCCGAACCGGCGCCCTCCTAGGAGGTGAGAACTTTGTAGCCACCACAGGAGAGAAATCCTGGCCCTGGAAGATAGACTTATCTTCCGGTGCATGTGCAGGTGAGACCCGGACCATTTGCTCAGCAGATCCACTGAAACACCGGGCATGAAACCTGCCAAACGGAATGGCTTCGTACGTCGCAACCATTTTCCCCAGAACCCGAGTAAATTGATGAATCGACACACTTGTCGGCCTCAGAAGCTCCCTGACCATCGTCTGTAGTTCCAGAGCTTTGTCTTCCGGAAGAAACACTCTCCGTAACTCCGTGTCTAGAATCATGCCCAGAAAGGGCAGCCGAGTGGTCGGAATCAACTGAGACTTTGGCAAATTTAGTACCCAACCGTGTTGTCGCAGAACCGACAGAGACAAATTCACATTTCTCAACAATCGTTCCTTGGACCTCGCCTTTATCAGGAGATCGTCCAAGTACGTGATAATTGTAACCCCTTGCTTGCGAAGGAGAACCATCATTTCTGCCATGACTTTGGTGAAAATCCTCGGGCTGTGGAAAGCACAAACGGCAACGTCCGAAATTGGTAATGAGAATCCTGTATCGCAAACCTGAGGAAAGCTTGATGCGGAGGATATATCAGGACGTGTAAGTAGGCATCCTTTATGTCGACTGAAGCCATAAAATCCCCCCCTTCTAGGCCGGAAATCACAGCTCGAAGAGATTCCATCTTGAACTTGAAAACTTTCAAGTATGGATTGAGGGATTTTAGGTTCAGAATCGGTCTGACCGAACCGTCCGGTTTCTGTACAACAAAGAGGCTCAAGTAGAACCCCTCCCCCCGTTGGGACGGGGGAACGGGAACAATGACCCTCTGTTGACACAACTTTTGTATTGCTGCCTTCACCACCTCCCTGTCTGGAAGAGACACTGGTAAGGCCGAAATGAAAAACCGGTGAGGGAGAATCTCCTGAAACTCCAGCCTGTATCCCTGAGATACTATATCTAGGACCCAAGGATCCAGGCCTGATTGAACCCAGACCTGACTGAAGATCCGCAGACGGCCCCCCACCGGTCTGGACTCCCCCAGAGAAGCCCCAGCATCATGCGGTGGTCTTGGTAGAGGCGGGGGAGGACTTTTGGTCCAGGGCGCCTGATAATGCAGGCGACTTTCTTCCCCTTCCTCTACCCTTTGAAGCGAGGAAAGACGAACCTTTTCCACGCTTGTATTTATTTGGACGAAAGGACTGCATTTGCTGATGGGGTGCCTTTTTCTGCTGCGAGGGAACATAAGATAGAAAAGATGACTTACCCGCCGTCGTGGTAGACACCAGGTCAGCCAAGCCGTCACCAAACAAGACACTACCTTTGAAGGGGAGAGCTTCCATAGCTTTCTTGGAGTCTGCATCAGCATTCCATTGATGGATCCACAGCGCCCTCCTGGCCGATATCGCCATGGCATTGGCTCTTGATCCCAAGAGACCAACATCCCTCACCGCATCCTTCAGGTAATCTGCAGCGTCCTTGATATAACCAAGAGTCAAAAGAACATTATCTTTATCAAGGGTATCCATATCAGCAGCTAAATTATCAGCCCATTTAGCAATAGCACTACTCACCCATACCGACGCCACAGCAGGTCTGAGCAATGCACCCGTATTAGCGAAAATGGCCTTCAGAGATGTCTCCAGCTTGCGATCCGCCGGATCCTTGAGAGCTGCCGTGTCAGGGGACGGAAACGCCACCTTCTTAGACAAACTGGATAGAGCCTTGTCGACATTCGGAGACGACTCCCATTTTTCCCTGTCATCAGAGGAGAAAGGATACGCCATGAAAATTCTCTTGGGAATCTGCCACCTCTTGTCCGGCGACTCCCAAGCCTTTTCACAAAGAGTATTCATTTCATGAGAGGGGGGAAACTTCACCTCAGGCTTTTTCCCTTTAAACAAACAAATCCTTGTTTCCTGCACTGCAGGTTCGTCAGAGATATGTAAAACATCTTTAATAGCCACAATCATGTACTGAATACTCTTAACTATCCTTGGGTGTAAAGTAGCCTCAGTGAAATCGACATCGGAATCAGAATCCGTGTCGGTATCCGTATGTACCAACTGGGTAAACGACCGCTTTTGCGACTCTGACGGGGCCTGCACCTGAGACAAAGCATCCTCCATGGATTTCCTCCACACCTGTGTCTGTGACTCCGATTTATCTAATCTTTTAGACAATGAGGCCACATTTGTATTAAGTGTACTTAACATTGTAAACAAATCAGGTGTCGGCTGTGCCGACAGAGCCAACTCCAGACCCCCATCTGCGCCCCCAGCAACCTCCTCCGGGGAGTAACACTCAGCTTCAAACATGCCGACACGTAGTACCGACACACTGACACACACACACTGCCTCAGCTAGGGGACAGACCCACAAGGAAGCCTGGATAGAGAAAACACAGAGGGAGTATGCCAGCTCACACCCCAGCGCCCATATATCCCACCAAAAGATATATGTGTAAAGCGCTGCTGTGAAATACAATAAATATGCACCAAATATCTGTGCCCCCGCCCCTCCCCCCCCCCCCGATTTGCTCACTGCTACTTGAAGTGGAGCTTGGAGGTCCCGGGCCAGCGTCTCATGCAGCGGCTGTGGATGAGAGAAAATGGCGCTGGTGAGCTGTGCGGCTAAGACCCGCCCCTTCCCGGCGCGCTTCAGCCCGCTAAAATTCAAACTTGAAAATGCTGGCGGGGGTACGGAAAACGGTGCCCGGGCACCGAAAATGCCTTCTGCCAGCCCTGCAAGACCCAGTAACATGCTGCCCAGGGCGCTCCCCCCCAGCGCCCTGCACCCTGTGAGTGCCGTTGGTGATGTGTGTGGGAGCACGGAGCGCAGCGCTACCGCTGTGCTGTACCTTGTTACTGAAGACTTCTGCCGTCACTGAAGTCTTCGGATCTTCACATACTCACCCGGCTTCTTTCGTCTGGCTTCTGTGAGGGGGGTGACGGTGCGGCTCCGGGAACAAGCAGCTAGGCGAACCAAGTGATCGAACCCTCTGGAGCTAATGGTGCCCAGTAGCCTAAGAAGCAGAGCCCTTAACTAAGTAGAAGTAGGTCTGACTTCTCTCCCCTCAGTCCCTCGATGCAGGGAGCCTGTAGCCAGCAGGTCTGCCTGAAAATAAAATACCTAACAGAAAGTCTTTTAGAGAAACTCAGGAGACCTCCCCTAGTGAGTGTCCAGTCATTCCTGGGCACAAGGTCTAACTGAGGTCTGGAGGAGGGGCATAGAGGGGGGAGCCAGTTCACACCCAGTCAAAGTCTTTTCAGTGTGCCCAAGCTCCTGCGGATCCCATCTATACCCCATGGTCCTTTTGGAGTCCCCAGCATCCTCTAGGACGTAAGAGAAATACTGATAAATTGTTTGAAATATCTTCTTTGCATTATTCTAATCATTTTTATAGCCCAAACTCTGGAGTAAAAAGTCTATGGCAGGTGAGGCAGTGCCTCACCTCTGTATCCTTTCCACACATCTCTAATCAAAACTCACCAGATTTCCAGGAGTTTATAATGATGCACCTGTGTATAATGCCCAGATGTACCCTTTAGCTCATACTGTATATTGCATGTAAATCTGGTTCTGGGGTTAGCCAGTGCCTCCTGAGCCATTTAGCTCACCGCACGTCCCTGCCGGCGGCACCCCCAACAGGTCCCGTTGCTAACAACATCACATCGCTTGCGAGTCGTGTAGTGTGTACATAGCTTAAGTATAAAGAGGTGTCAATGTTGGTCAAAAAGGTGAGGTCTAGAAATAATTACATGATTTAATGCAGTAAAAGAAGCAGCAAATGTACTTGGGTTTCATATTTTGTCTCAGTAGCAAACAAAGTAAGTTTGCCATCTAGTGGATGTAGGTTTTATTGGAAAATATGTAAAATCTCTATATAATTCTGCACATTGCATGACTACTATATACAAGCAAATAATCCATGAGATGCTCAGTTTATATGTTAGGCCTGAAAATAATCTTTGTAATTCAGAGCAATGATAAACTGAACCGATGATGGATAGTGAACAATCACACTGTAACGTAGAAATTAAGTGCACCAGTGCTCATAGCAAGGATGCAAGATTATTGAACTGAGATAAAGCATCATTTTAGTGCTGTTCCTTGCTATGAGAGGTGCACATAAATGTTACTTCCAAAAATGGGTATAGTTACAAAAGTGCCCCTTTAGCGTGATCCTGGTGTAATCCAGACCATCCACAGACCACAGAAAGCATGCTCGGCTCCCGAAAAATAACAAGCTGTGCAGGCTGAAATATTCTAATCAACATAGGTGGTGTTATGTTTATATTTATTTGCATTTCTTTATTTTAAATTTACAGCCAATTCTAACTGAGAGAATTGTAGGTTATGCTTACCGGAGATGGCGACAAGTAGGATTGAGCGTAGGTACAGCAAAATTTTGTATTACTTATGCTTCATGGTGGAACAGAATATTTTACAAGATTTCAGCATTGCGGTATGCAAGAAACGCTTTTGCTTGGTCATTCCACACAATGACCTTCCACCGTGATTTGGCATATTTGCCTCTGGTCAAATTCTTCTGTTGTGTGATGTGCTTGGATTAAGACTTGAAACACTTAAGACTAAAGGGCCCCATACACTAATGCGACATGTCGGACCCTTATGTTGCAGGCGATCTCCACGGCAGCCTCCCGGGCGGCAACATTGCATAAGATACATCGTATGCGGTCCTTTTGCTTACGATGTATCTTGTGCGATCCCAGCCATGCCTCCAGGGTCCGACATGTCGCTAGTGCAACACAGTCAATCTAGGGGATCCGATCCGATGCTCACAGGACCGCGCATCGGATCGGATCGGATGTAAAACACATCCGAAATGCCCGATTTCATCTGATATATCGGCCCGAATGGCCGAAATCAGATGAAATCGGGCATTATCGTTCTAGTGTATGGGGCCCTTAAATGCTGCCAGTGAAAAGTGCTAAAAAGAGAATAGTTTCAAAATTTCACTCCTCTCTAATAACAGATTCTCAAATACTGTTTGAAGAAATGTTGTCCTAGTTTCGCATTGGTTGGTCTGTTAATTGAATACCTATATTTAGGGCCACAAAGACATCCGGCAGGCCCTAGTACTGGGGGACTTTGCTATCAGAGATCTCGCAGTCACACCCCATTATTAGCATTAGTATGCAGTAGAGGATGTTTTCACGGAATTGTGGCGATGTGGTTATCATCCCCTGTACGCCGGGTCTCCTAGACTTGACCAGCCGGGTCATCCGCTTTCCCCTCTTTAGCACCCCTGCCTGTATTGACTTGTAATGATAAGAAAAGACTTGCTGGACACCCTTGTTCGAATCAGTGTTCACTCTTTCTTAAATTGAACCAGAGATTTTCTCTTCTTGTATTCCCAACACACTAAATTTAGCTCCAATGAAAACACTGGTGCATAAAATTAAATTTGTAATATACAATAAAAATTACTTTTCTCGTTACTTACAGATGTAGCCTCCGTTATCTTGACTGACTGAGGCGTTAGTACCGATCGGGCATACGCAGCGTACCGGGGCGCAGGGAGGCGCACCTAGTCACAGAGAGGCGTGACCAATCGCATGGAGGCAGATAGAGCGTTTGGCGTTACCTTTACGTGTAATACCTGCGATCATCCACCAGATGTCGCTTTTTACAATCACCACTGCGCATGGTCTCCCGTAAAATACAATACTGAAATATATAATAAGCACTACTTTACTAAGCGTCTCATTACGCTGCATACAGTAAATACAGAATCTCATTACGCTGCATTATTTAATACAGTATATACGGTACAGACGCAAATAGTACAGCATACAGTATATGATCCATTTACAGTACTTTAGGAATATGTGAGCATCCAAGTCCCGCAGACAAAACAACATAAAACCAGTAGTGTACACTGACGCAAATGGACGTGTTAGAAGTACACTACAGCCTATTGAGATTAGGAATATTGTACAGTATGTTAGCGTCCTAATCCGGTAGCTATTACAGCATAATCAAAACCAATGGATTTATTCATCTGTCTGCGGCGAAGTGGTGAAGTGTTCCGCTTCCTATACTCAGAGTCCCGGGTTCGATTCCTAAAGTACGAATGCATGTTAGTTTTTTCCAGACACTTTATTACTTTTTTTATTCACATAAACCAGGGCAAAGCTGCAGGAGCAGTTAAGGTTCTATGGTACACATACAATTCTGTAGCAGGGTAGACTCAATAGAAATGGCTACCACCTGTGATTCCTTGCCCCATGGAGGCCCTCGGCTACGGAGCAAGTAACAGCCCAGATTTTGCAGGCTATGGGGCAATGCTGAAGGAGCGTCACAATCCCCTAGCTAAAATACACAGGAGCGATAGGGATAAGCGAGGTCTATGCACATTACGGTACACCGGACTCTGATCGCATAGCACACTGGCAAAATGTCCTCCGCCCCGGAACCCCCACCACGTGGCAGCACTCGGATATGGAGTCAGAGATGGCGTAAGTTTTGCAGGCCACGGGGCAATGCTGAAGGAGCGTCACAATCTCCTAGCTAAAATACACAGGGGCGATAGGGATAAGCGAGGTCTATGCACATTACGGTACACCGGACTCGATCGCATAGCACACTGGCAAAATGTCCGCCGCCCCTGAACCCCCACCATTGACTGTCTTACACAGAAAAAATAAGAATTTACTTACCGATAATTCTATTTCTCGTAGTCCGTAGTGGATGCTGGGAACTCCGTAAGGACCATGGGGAATAGCGGCTCCGCAGGAGACTGGGCACAAAAGTAAAGCTTTAGGACTACCTGGTGTGCACTGGCTCCTCCCCCTATGACCCTCCTCCAAGCCTCAGTTAGGATACTGTGCCCGGACGAGCGTACACAATAAGGAAGGATTTTGAATATCGGGTAAGACTCATACCAGCCACACCAATCACACCGTACAACCTGTGATCTGAACCCAGTTAACAGCATGATAACAGAGGAGCCTCTGAAAAGATGGCTCACAACAATAATAACCCGATTTTTGTAACAATAACTATGTACAAGTATTGCAGACAATCCGCACTTGGGATGGGCGCCCAGCATCCACTACGGACTACGAGAAATAGAATTATCGGTAAGTAAATTCTTATTTTCTCTGACGTCCTAGTGGATGCTGGGAACTCCGTAAGGACCATGGGGATTATACCAAAGCTCCCAAACGGGCGGGAGAGTGCGGATGACTCTGCAGCACCGAATGAGAGAACTCCAGGTCCTCCTCAGCCAGGGTATCAAATTTGTAGAATTTAGCAAACGTGTTTGCCCCTGACCAAGTAGCTGCTCGGCAAAGTTGTAACGCCGAGACCCCTCGGGCAGCCGCCCAAGATGAGCCCACCTTCCTTGTGGAATGGGCTTTTACAGATTTTGGCTGTGGCAGGCCTGCCACAGAATGTGCAAGCTGAATTGTACTACAAATCCAACGAGCAATAGTCTGCTTAGAAGCAGGAGCACCCAGCTTGTTGGGTGCATACAGGATAAACAGTGAGTCAGATCTCCTGACTCCAGCCGTCCTGGAAACATATATTTTCAAGGCCCTGACTACGTCCCACAACTTGGAGTCCTCCAAGTCACTAGTAGCCGCAGGTACCACAATAGGTTGGTTCAGATGAAACACTGAAACCACCTTAGGGAGAAAATGAGGACGAGTCCTCAATTCCGCCCTGTCTGAATGGAAGATCAGATAAGGGCTTTTACAGGATAAAGCCCGCCAATTCTGACACGTGCCTGGCCGAGGCCAGGGTCAACAACATGACCACTTTCCATGTGAGATATTTTAACTCCACAGATTCAAGTGGTTCAAACCAATGTGACTTTAGGAACCCCAAAACTACATTGAGATCCCAAGGTGCCACTGGAGGCACAAAAGGAGGCTGTATATGCAGTACCCCTTTTACAGACGTCTGAACTTCAGGTAGTGAAGCTAGTTCTTTCTGGAAGAAAATTGACAGGGCCGAAATTTGAACCTTAATGGACCCCAATTTTAGGCCCATAGACACTCCTGTTTACAGGAAATGCAGGAATCGACCTAGTTGAAATTCCTCCATCGGGGCCTTACTGGCCTCGCACCACGCAACATATTTTCGCCAAATGTGGTGATAATGCTTTGCGGTTACATCCTTCCTGGCTTGACCAGGGTAGGGATGACTTCATCCGGAATGCCTTTTTCCTTCAGGATCCGGCGTTCAACCGCCCTGCCGTCAAACGCAGCCGCGGTAAGTCTTGGAATAGACAGGGTCCTTGCTGGAGCAGGTCCCTTCTTAGAGGTAGAGGCCACGGGTCCTCCGTGAGCATCTCTTGAAGTTCCGGGTACCAAGTCCTTCTTGGCCAATCCGGATCCACGAGTATAGTTCTTACTCCCCTCCGTCTTATAATTCTCAGTACTTTTGGTATGAGAGGAAGAGGAGGGAACACATACACTGACTGGTACACCCACGGTGTTACCAGAGCGTCCACAGCTATTGCCTGAGGGTCCCTTGACCTGGCGCAATACCTGTCCAATTTTTTGTTTAGGCGGGACGCCATCATGTCCACCTTTGGTTTTTCCCAATGGTTTACAATCATGTGGAAGACTTCTGGGTGAAGTCCCCACTCTCCCGGGTGGAGGTCGTGCCTGCTGAGGAAGTCTGCTTCCCAGTTGTCCACTCCCGGAATGAACACTGCTGACAGTGCTATCACATGATTTTCCGCCCAGCGAAAAATCCTTGCAGCTTCTGCCATTGCCCTCCTGCTTCTTGTGCCGCCCTGTCTGTTTACGTGGGCGACTGCCGTGATGTTGTCCGACTGGATCAGCACCGGCTGACCTTAAAGCAGAGGTCTTGCTTGGCTTAGGGCATTGTAAATGGCCCTTAGCTCCAAAATATTTATGTGAAGTGATGTCTCCAGGCTTGACCACAAGCCATGGAAATTTCTTCCCTGTGTGACTGCTCCCCAGCCTCGCAGGCTGGCATCCATGGTCACCAGGACCCAGTCCTGAATGCCGAATCTGCGGCCCTCTAGAAGATGAGCACTCTGCAACCACCACAGGAGAGACACCCTTGTCTTTGGTGACAGAGTTATCCGCTGATGCATCTGAAGATGCGATCCGGACCATTTGTCCAGCAGGTCCCACTGGAAAGTTCTTGCGTGGAATCTGCCGAATGGAATTGCTTCGTAGGAAGCCACCATTTTTCCCAGGACCCTTGTGCACTGATGCACTGACACTTGGCCTGGTTTTAGGAGGTTTCTGACTAGTTCGGATAACTCCCTGGCTTTCTCCTCCGGGAGAAAACACCTTTTTCTGGACTGTGTCCAGGATCATCCCTAGGAATAGAAGACGTGTCGTCGGGATCAGCTACGATTTTGGAATATTGAGAATCCAACCGTGCTGCCGCAGCACTATCTGAGATAGTGCTACCCCGACTTCCAACTGTTCTGGATCTTGCCCTTATCAGGAGATCATCCAAGTAAGGGGTAACTAAAACTCCCTTCTTTCGAAGGAGTATCATCATTTCGGCCATTACCTTGGTAAAGACCCGGGGTGCCGTGGACAATCCAAACGGCAGCGTCTGAAACTGATAGTGACAGTTCTGTACCACAAACCTGAGGTACCCTTGGTGAGAAGGGTAAATTGGGACATGTAGGTAAGCATCTTTGATGTCCAGAGAGACCATATAGTCCCCTTCTTCCAGGTTTGCAATCACTGCTCTGAGTGACTCCATCTTGAATTTGAACCTTTGTATGTAAGTGTTCAAGGATTTTAGACTTAAAATTGGTCTCACCGAGCAGTCCGGCTTCGGTACCACAAATAGTGTGGAATAGTACCCCTTTCCCTGTTGCAGGAGGGGTACCTTGATTATCACCTGCTGGGAATACAGCCTGTGAATGGCTTGCAATACTGTCTCCCTGTCTGAGGGAGACGTCGGTAAAGCAGACTCTATGAAACGGCGAGGGGGAGACGTCTCAAATTTCTTGAGACGGGCCCCCACCGTGCCTGAGACCGCTAGTAAAGCCCCAGCGTCATGCTGAGGACTTTGCGGAGGCGGGAGAGGGCTTTTGTTCCTGGGAATTGGCTGTTTGCTGCAGCCTTTTTCCTCTCCCTCTGCCACGGGGCAGAAATGAGGCGCCTTTTGCCCGCTTGCCCTTATGGGGCCGAAAGGACTGCGCCTGATAATATGGCGTCTTCTTAGGTTGAGAAGCTACCTGGGGTAAAAATGTGGATTTTCCAGCCGTTGCCGTGGCCACCAGGTCTGTTAGACCTACCCCAAATAACTCCTCCCTTTTATAAGGCGATACTTCCATATGCCTTTTGGAATCAGCATCACCTGACCACTGTCTTGTCCATAACCCTCTTCTGGCAGAAATGGACAGTGCACTTACTCTTGATGCCAGTCGGCAAATATCCCTCTGTGCATCACGCATATATAGAAATGCATCCTTTAAAATGCTCTATAGTTAGTAATATACTGTCCCTATCTAGGGTATCAATATTGTCAGTCAGGGAATCCGACCAAGCCACCCCAGCACTGCACATCCAGGCTGAGGCGATTGCTGGTCGCAGTATCACACCCGTGTGAGTGTATATACATTTTAGGATATTTTACTGCTTTCTGTCAGCAGGTTCCTTAAGGGCGGCCGTATCCGGGGACGGTAGTGCCACCTGTTTAGACAAGCGTGTGAGCGCTTTATTCACCCTAAGGGGTGTTTCCCAACGTGCCCTATCCTCTGGCGGGAAGGGGTATGATGCTAATAACTTTTTAGGAATTAACAGTTTTTATCGGGGGAAACCCACGCATCATCACACACTTCATTTAATTCCCCAGATGCAGGAAAAACTACAGGCAGTTTTTTCTCACCCAACATAATACCCTTTTTAGTGGTACTGGTATTATCAGAAATGTGTAAAAACATTTTCCATAGCCTCAATCATGTAACGTGTGGCCCTACTGGAAGTCACATTCGTCTCTTAATCGTCGACACTGGAGTCAGTATCCGTGTCGGCGTCTGTATCTGCCATCTGCGGTAACGGGCGTTTTAGAGCCCCAGATGGCTTTTGAGACACCTGGACAGGCACAGGCTGAGTCGCCGGCTGTCTCATGTCATCAATCTTTTGTAAAGAGCTGACACTGTCACATAATTCCTTCCATAAGCTCATCCACTCAGGTGTCGACTCCCTAGGGGGTGACATCTCTGTTACAGGCAATTGCTCCGCCTCCACCTCATTTACCTCCTCATACATGTCGACACAACGTACCGACACCCAGCACACACACAGGGAATGCTCTGATAGAGGACAGGACCCCACTAGCCCTTTGGGGAGACAGAGGGAGAGTATGCCAGCACACACCAGAGCGCTATATATATATACAGGGATAACCTTATATAAGTGTTTTTCCCCTTATAGCTGCTGTATTGTTATACTGCGCCTAATTAGTGCCCCCCTCTCTTTTTTAACCCCTTTCTGTAGTGTAGTAACTGCAGGGGAGAGCCAGGGAGCTTCCCTCCAACGGAGCTGTGAGAGAAAATGGCGCCAGTGTGCTGAGGAGATAGGCTCCGCCCCCTTCTCGGCGGCCTTTTCTCCCGTTTTTCTGTGGAATCTGGCAGGGGTTAAAATTCATCCATATAGCCCTGGGGGCTATATGTGATGTATTTTCGCCAGCCAAGGTGTTTTTATTGCTGCTCAGGGCGCCCCCCCCTAGCGCCCTGCACCCTCAGTGACCGAAGTGTGCTGAGGAGCAATGGCGCACAGCTGCAGTGCTGTGCGCTACCTTGGTGAAGACAGGATGTCTTCTGCCGCCGATTTTTCCGGACCTCTTCTTGCTTCTGGCTCTGTAAGGGGGCCGGCGGCGCGGCTCTGGGACCGAGCTCCGAGGCTGGGCCTGTGTTTGGTCCCTCTGGAGCTAATGGTGTCCAGTAGCCTAAGAAGCCCAATCCACTCTGCACGCAGGTGAGTTCGCTTCTTCTCCCCTTAGTCCCTCGATGCAGTGAGCCTGTTGCCAGCAGGTCTCACTGAAAATAAAAAACCTAAAACTAAACTTTCACTAAGAAGCTCAGGAGAGCCCCTAGTGTGCACCCTTCTCGTCCGGGCACAAAAATCTAACTGAGGCTTGGAGGAGGGTCATAGGGGGAGGAGCCAGTGCACACCAGGTAGTCCTAAAGCTTTACTTTTGTGCCCAGTCTCCTGCGGAGCCGCTATTCCCCATGGTCCTTACGGAGTTCCCAGCATCCACTAGGACGTCAGAGAAAAAATAATATGTAAGTAAATGTTACGGGAACACAAACAAAAGAAAAAAAGTTGGCACTTTAGGACTCGAACCCTGGACCCTCAGCGTGGGAGGTGAGAGCCTTCATCGCTAGCTCACGACGCCTCATGAGAGATTTACAAGTTCATGTGTAAAAGTACTGCAAATAGCGACCCCTCCCCATTGGTGTTGGTTTATGCCTTAGGGGACTCGGACGCTCATACTTGCATTTCAAAAGCACGGTATTTTCCACCGCCTCCTGCTACCCCCATCGCCCTCCCCCCCTGGGAGCCTGCAAAGGTCATGCAGTAGACAGGGAGGGAGTTCAGGTCATGTGCAATACACAAACGCCAAAGTTCTACACTACTGTGTTACTCAGTTAGTTGCATCAGAATACACTCATTTATACTCATTACCGCTGTGTATTTGCATTTAGCGTAAAAAATCGCTCCTGCAGATTTACTCTGATTTATGTGAAACCTGTGTGCACCCTTCCATTGACTGTCTTACACAGAAAAAAAAATAATATGTAAGTAAATGTCACGGGAACACATACAAAAGAAAAAAAGTTGGCACTTTAGGACTCGAACCCTGGACCCTCAGCGTGGGAGGTGGGAGCCTTCATCACTAGCCCATGACGCCTCATGAGAGATTTACATGTTCATGTGTAAAAGTACTGCAAATAGCGACCACTCCCCATTATGCCTTAGGGAACTCGGACGCTCATGTACATGTATTTCAAAAGCACAGTGTTTATGCATTGTACATTCTTCCTTTTTACACAATTAGTTGCGTCTCCATACACAAACTTGCGTCTGCATACACAAGTGTTTTAACATGTTCGTTTGTGTCTGTATAAACTATTTACAGTATATTGAGAACTCACACCGTCTGACCATTGGTCACCATCTATTAACATTACAGTCATCACTGACCAATTGCCAGAGCTGTAGATAAGTCCGCCGCTATACGATCGAAAGTACTGGATTGGTGGAGCATTAGCCACCCAGTGGTGGAGATGTGTAATGCATGCTGAGTATCTAGTATCGCCTCAACGCGCCTGCCCGTGATTAAACTCAGCAAGCTAAGCTATTGCCTTAGCGTGACTAAACGTCCGCCTAGACGGAGAAACAGTCAAGATAACGGAGGCTACATCTGTATATACCTCACCTTATAGTGAATTACACTGATTATGCGTATTAAATCATTATTAAACACTTAACATGCCAAATTCAAAACAATGATTAATATATAAAATTATATATCTTCCACATTACCTGGTTTTGCAAGTTAGATACGTGGTCGACTAGTAATGTCTTGTCTCTCCGTAATTCAGTGTTGCTTTGCTCCTCTTTGGCTAAAATAGCTTGCAGTTCAGCAATCTGGCTACTTAAAGTGGTGCTGTGTAAGTCTTGAAGGTTGTTTCCTTTAAGTAGTGAGTCAATCTAGAAAAAGGAAGGACAAAACATAAGGAGCTATGCATTTCTGAAATTATAAATAGATAATGTACTGTATGTTAATAATAACACAAGCATTGTGGAACATTTCATCGACTTAATTTGTGGTTTAGCATTACCCTTCCTCAACAATGGTGTTGCAGTTTTTGCCTATTTCTCTAACGTCCTAGTGGATGCTGGGAACTCCGTAAGGACCATGGGGAATAGCGGGCTCCGAAGGAGGCTGGGCACTCTAGAAAGATCTTAGACTACCTGGTGTGCACTGGCTCCTCCCACTATGACCCTCCTCCAAGCCTCAGTTAGATTTCGTGCCCGGCCGAGGTTGGATGCACACTAGGGGCTCTCCTGAGCTCTTAGAAAGTTATAGTCTTAGAATTTGTTATTTTCAGTGAGACCTGCTGGCAACAGGCTCACTGCAGCGAGGGACTAAGGGGAGAAGAAGCGAACTCGCCTGCTTGCAGCCGGATTGGGCTTCTTAGGCTACTGGACACCATTAGCTCCAGAGGGATCGACCGCAGGCCCAGCCTTGATGTTCGGTCCCGGAGCCGCGCCGCCGTCCCCCTTACAGAGCCAGAAGCAAGAAGATGGTCCGGAAAATCGGCGGCATGAAGACTCTGTCTTCACCAAGGTAGCGCACAGCACTGCAGCTGTGCGCCATTGCTCCTCTCACACACTTCACACTCCGGTCACTGAGGGTGCAGGGCGCTGGGGGGGGGCGCCCTGAGGCAGCAATAAAAACACCTTGGCTGGCTAAAATACCTCAATATATGGCCCCAGGGGCTATATAGGAGGTAAATACCCCTGCCAGAATTCCATAAAAAACGGGAGAATAGGCCGCGAAAAAGGGGCGGAGCCTATCTCCTCAGCACACTGGCGCCATTTTTCCCTCACAGCTCGGCTGGAGGGAAGCTCCCTGGCTCTTCCCTGCAATTCTACAGTACAGTAAGAGGGAAAAGAGAGGGGGGGCATTAAAATTGGCACTGTATACAGTATATTATATAAAAGCTATTAGGGACATAACTCAGTTAGTCCCTGTATATATATAGCGCTCTGGTGTGTGCTGGCATACTCTTACTCTGTCCCCCCAAAGGGCTTTTGTGGGTCCTGTCCTCGTTTAGAGCATTCCCTGTGTGTCTGCGGTGTGTCGGTACGGCTGTGTCGACATGTTGAATGAGGAGGCTTATATGGTGACAGAACAGAGGCCGATATATGTGATGTCGCCCCCTGTGGGGCCGACACCAGAGTGGATGGATAGGTGAAAGGTATTAACCGACAGTGTCAATTCCTTACATAAAAGGGTGGATGACGTAACAGCTGTGGGACAGCCGGCTTCGCAGCCCGCGCTTACCTAGGCGTCTCAAAGGCCATCAGGGGCTCAAAAACGCCCGCTCTCTCAGATGGCAGACACAGATGTCGACACGGAGTCTGACTCCAGTGTCGACAAGGTGGAGACATATACACAATCCACTATGAAGCATCCGTGACGTGATCCCGGCAATAAAAAATGTGTTATACATTTCTGACTTTAACCCAAGCACCTCTAAAAATGGGTTTTAGGTTTGGGGAGAAAAAACAGGCAGTGTTTTGTTCCCCCATCAGATGAATAAATGAAGTGTGTGAAAGCGTGGGTTCCCCCGTTAAGAAACTGGTAATTTATAAAAAGTTACTGATGGCGTACCCTTTCCCGCCAGGTGGATAAGTTACGCTGGGAGATATCCCCTAGGGTGGATAAGGCGCTCACACGTTTGTCAAAAAAGGTGGCACTGCCGTCTTAGGATACGGCCACTTTAATAGGTACCTGTTGATAAAAAACAGGAGGCTATCCTGAAGTCTGTATTTACACACTCAGGTACTAGACTGAGACCTGCAGATAGTGCTGCTGCAGCGTGGTCGGTGACCCTGTCAAACAGGGATACTAGTTGGAAAACATAAAAACATATTAAAGACGTCGTCTTATATATGGGGGATGCACAGAGGGATATTTTGCCGGCTGGCATCCAAAATAAATGTAATGTCCATTCTGTCAGGAGGGTATTAGAGACCTGTCACTGGACAGGTGATGCTGACTTAAAAAGCGCATAGAGAGCCTTATAAGGGTGAGGAATTATTTGGGGATGGTCTCTGGGACCTCGTATCCACAGTATCACTGACCTGGTTTGGGAGTGTTGTGGACTCGGGGCTTCTTCCGATGACCGGGAAGAGGAACCGCCACTGGGTCGTAGTAGAGATGGCCGGATGTAGGTCTTCCTCATGCAGAACTAAGACGGCAGGCGGGAGGCCCAGAGGAATTCTTGTAGGTCTCCTGTAAGACAAGACTTGTAGAAATAATGAAGGCTGGGGTACTGAGATATTGGAGACACTGTGGTATTGAAGGCACTGAGGTACTGGGAGTACAGGGAGTGCTGGGAGACCCTTGGAGGCACGGAGGTGTTTGGAGGCACGGAGGTGCTTGGAGGCACGGAGGTGTTTGGAGACACCGAGGTGTTTGGAGGGACGAGGTGCTTGGAGGCACGAGATGCTTGGAGACACGGAGGTAACTGGAGGCACGGAGGTGCTTTGAGGCGCGGAGGTGCTTGGAGGCACGGGGTGCTTGGAGGCACGAGGTGCTTGGAGGCACGGAGGTGCTTGGAGGCACGGAGGTAACTGGAGGCACGGAGGTAACTGGAGGCACGGAGGTAACTGGAGGCACGGAGGTGCTTGAGGCGCGGAGGTGCTTGGAGGCACGAGGTGCTTGGAGGCACGAGGTGCTTGGAGGCACGGAGGTGCTTGGAGGCACGGAGGTGCTTGGAGGCACGAGGTGCTTGGAGGCACGGAGGTAACTGGAGGCACGGAGGTGCTTGTAGGCACAGGATGCTTGGAAGCACAGGTTGCTTGTAGGCACAGGATGCTTGGAAGCACAGGTTGCTTGTAGGCACAGGATGCTTGGAAGCACAGGATGCTTGCAGGGACAGGATGCTTGGAAGCACAGGATGCTTGCAGGGACAGGATGCTTGGAAGCACAGGATGCTTGCAGGGACAGGATGCTTGGAAGCACAGGATGCTTGCAGGGACAGGATGCTTGGAAGCACAGGATGCTTGCAGGGACAGGATGCTTGGAAGCACAGGATGCTTGCAGGGACGAGGGAGCTCTGGATCATAGCTTCCACAGGAGAAACGAAGATACTCAGGCATCGGATCTCTGCCTGGTATCTGATTTTAAATTCCCCGCCCTAGCCTGATTGGCGGAGCAGGCAGGTGACGTCAGACCTGCTCCGCCTCCTTGCCCTTGCTTGTGATGGCGGCGCCCTTGCTTCCGGGAAGCCGCCGGAGAGCAGCGCCGACCCGCCGCTGAAGCCGGAGACTGACAGGGGAAGAGAGGCGCCGGGCAGACCAGGCCACCCGCAGGGACAAGCGCGGTCGCCGCTGCCCGAGGTTCGTGACAGTACCCCCTCCTCCAGGAGTGGCCCCTGGACACTTCCCGGGCTTAGTCGGATGTCTGGAGTGGAAGATCCGAATCAGACGAGGAGCCGTTACTTCAGTAGCCCCAATCCAACTTCTCTCCTCAGGTCCATAACCCTTCCAGTCCACCAAGTACTGTAATTTTTTATGAAGATAACGAGAGTCCAGAATAGCTTTGATTTCAAACTCCGCTCCAGCTTCTGCCACTACGGACGTTGGCCTTGGGAGTGCTGAGTGGAATCGATTCAGTATGAGGGGACGGAGTAGAGAAACATGGAAGGCGTTAGGTATGCGAAGATGGGCAGGCAAACCCAGTTTACAGACCACAGGATTTAAGACTTGTAGCACAGGGTAAGGACCGATGAACCTTGGAGCGAATTTCATGGTGGGCACCTTCAACCGGAGATTCCGTGTGGACAGCCATACCCTGTCCCCAACTTTATATTGAGGTGCGGCTTGCCGTTTCTTATCTGCAAAGAACTTGTACCGAACAGAAACCTGCTTAAGATTAGCATGAACCTTTCTCCAAATTTGTCCAAAGTGTCGTAGAGTGGACGCTACAGCAGGAACCTCTATTATCGGAAGGCTTGGAAATTCCGGAACACGGGGATGGAACCCGTAGTTGACGAAAAATGGTGATTCCCCAGTGGAAGAATGAAACAAATGGTTATGGGCAAACTCCGCCCAAGGCAACAACTCCACCCAGTTGTCCTGTGAAGGAGAGAGATACAACCGAAGAAAAGTCTCTAGATCTTGATTGACTCGTTCCGTTTGTCCATTTGTTTGGGGATGATAAGCCGACGAAAACTTAAGTTTAATGTGTAGAGTTGAACAAAGGGCTTTCCAAAACCTGGCGGTGAACTGTACTCCACGGTCAGAAACAATCTCTTGTGGCAACCCATGCAAACGAAAATGTTCTCGGATAAACAATAGAGCCAGTTTCGGTGCTGTCGGAAGACCAGTCAAGGGCACAAAGTGTGCCATCTTCGAAAAACGGTCAACGATAACCCAAACGGTGTTGCAACCCTTGGAACAGGGCAAGTCAGTGATGAAGTCCATGGAAATGTGAGTCCAGGGTCTCACAGGGATAGGCAGAGGACGAAGTAACCCTGCAGGAGGCAGACGAGGAGATTTATGTTGTGTACATTGGGGACATGAATTAACGCAATCTTGTACATCCTTCCTCATGGTGTTCCACCAGTAAGACCTTTGCAGAAACTTGTACATCTTCTGAGCGCCGGGATGACCGGAAAACTTGGAGTTATGGACCCACCGTAGTATTCCTGGGCGGAATCTAGCTGGTACGGACATTCTTCCAGGAGGAGGAGCTGGAGTAGTTAAAGCAGCAGAGACAGAAACTGGATTCAGAATTAAACCCCGCTCCGGAGGTTCATCCTCGTCTGTGGGAACCTGTGAACGGGAAAGCGCATCTGCTTTAATATTGAGAGTCCCGGCACGGTACTTGATAATGAACGAGAATCGGGAAAAGAAAAGTGCCCATCTCGCCTGGCGAGGATTCAAACATTGTGCGGATTTGATGTACAGTAAATTCTTGTGATCCGTGTAGATGGTAAACACATGTTTAGCCCCTTCTAGAAGATATCTCCATTCTTCCAAGGCAGATTTGATTGCCAAGAGTTCCTGGTCTCCAATAGAGTAATTTCGTTCGGCTGGAGAGAATTTACGAGAGTGGAAGCCACACGGATGTAATTTCTTATCAGAGGAATGCTGGGAGAGGACAGCCCCCACCCCGACTGAAGATGCATCAACTTCTAAGAAGAAGGGTTCCTCGAAATTTGGTTGTTGGAGAACTGGAGCCGTCGTGAAAGCTAACTTTAAGCGAGAAAAAGCTACAATGGCTTCCGGAGGCCACAAACTAGGATTAGAACCCTTTCTCGTCAGGGCAGTAATGGGTGCAACAATGGTGGAGAAACCTTTAATGAATTTCCTGTAGTAGTTCGCAAAGCCCAGGAACCTTTGTATTGCTTTCAGGGAAAGAGGCTGAGTCCAATCACGAATGGCCGACAACTTTTCCGGATCCATGCGAAGCTCCGTCCCCGAGATGACATAACCGAGGAACGGAATAGATGTTACTTCAAAGGTACATTTGGAAAGCTTGGCGTAGAGATGATTCTCTTGTAAACGGTGTAGCACCTCTTTGACTTGAGTCCTGTGTTCGACAAGATTCTTGGAAAAAATCAGTATGTCGTCCAGATATACCACAACGCTCTGATACAGCATATCACGAAAGATTTCGTTGACGAATCCCTGGAAAACCGCGGGAGCATTACTAAGACCAAACGGCATCACCAAGTATTCGTAATGCCCATCTCGGGTATTAAAGGCAGTCTTCCATTCATCCCCCTCTCGGATGCGTATAAGATTATAAGCTCCTCTCAAGTCGAGTTTTGAAAAAATGCGGGCACCACGAACCCTATCAAATAACTCTGTGATTAGTGGCAAGGGGTATTTATTCTTAATAGTAATGTCGTTTAGGCCGCGGTAGTCGATGCATGGTCTCAACCCCCCGTCCTTTTTCTTCACGAAAAAGAAGCCTGCACCAGCAGGGGAGGAAGAGGGGCGAATGAATCCCTTGAGCATATTGGACTTAATATACTCCGACATGGCTTGAGTCTCGGGAAGAGACAGAGGATATGTGCGACCACGAGGTGGCGTCTTCCCTGGGACAAGGTCAATAGGGCAGTCCCAAGGCCTGTGAGGTGGTAACAGGTCAGCAGCTTGTTCCGAAAATACGTCCTTGTACCCTTGATATGCCTCCGGAATGTGCTCTTCATCCGTTTTGGAGGTAACACGGAGCGGACAAACAGGAGTAAGACAATTAGTGTGACAAAAGGAACTCCAGGACAGAATTTGTGACGACTTCCAATCGATGTGGGGGTTATGACTTTTCAGCCAAGGCATTCCAAGAACCAGATCATGGGGCATTTCTGGGATTACCAAGAGTTCCAAATCTTCCTGATGTAGAGCCCCGACCCGCAGCTTAACTGGCCCCGTGCGCCACATTATGAGACCTTTGGAAATTCTAGTCCCGTTGATAGCCGTCAGTGAAATTGGCCGCTCGATAGGCCGTAACTTTAAACCCAAACTTTGGGCACAGAAGGAAGAAACGAAGTTCCCTGCAGCTCCGGAATCCAATAGGGCTTCACAAGACCTGGAGACTGAATTGGAGACTAGAGTTACTGGAAGCAAGCAGTCCGAAGTTGGAGAAGCTTTTGTCGTAACTCCCAGCTTGACTCCTCCGGAACAAGCTAGGTCTGCCCGTTTCCCGGACGGACTTTACAAGATTTAAGAAAATGATCTGCGGCTCCACAGTAAAGGCAGAGTTTACCCTCACGACGACGCTGTCGTTCTTCCGGAGACAGTCGGGAGCGGTTAATTTGCATGGGCTCATCTGAGCTAGGTGAGGCCACCGGCCTAGGAGTAGGATTCCGGAACCTGGAACGATCCGAACGGTTACGTTCTCTTCCACGCTCCTGCATCCGAAGATCCACCTTGACGCAAAGGGAAATCAAATCTTCTAATGGATCCGGCAGATCTCTAGTAACCAGCTCGTCTTTCAGCCGGTCGGAAAGACCGTTCCAGAAGGCAGCTCTCAGGGCATCATTATTCCAGCGTAGTTCGGAAGCAATGGTCTGGAAATGAACCACGTACTGGCCCACGGAACGGGCGCCCTGCCGAACACGGAGCAAATCGGAAGAAGCAGTGGTCATTCTGCCGGGCTCGTCGAAAATCCTTCGAAAGGACGAGATGAAGTTGGTGTAGTTGGAAACCATGGGATCAGATCGTTCCCATAATGGAGACACCCAATCCAAAGCAGAACCTTCCAACAGAGAAATAATATATGCTACCTTGGACCGGTCTGTAGGAAAGTTGTGTGCAAGTAGCTCGAAATGTACCTCGCACTGGTTCAAGAAACCACGACAATTTTTGGGATTCCCATTATAGCGGGACGGAGTAGGCAACTGAAGGCGTGGAGTGACACCGGCCGATGGTTGAACATTGCTGGCAACGGCAACTGGTGCGACTGCTGGAACAGGAGCCGGAATTACTGAGGCCAGAGACGCCTGAATCTGATCCAGACGCCCGGACAACTGCTGGAGGTACTGCATCACCTGACCTTGTGCTGCTTCCTGACTTTGCACTCGAGAAGCCAGGTTCTGGATGGCACTAGAGTCCGTGTTCCGATCCCCCGAGTCCATGAGGCCTGAGTATACTATCACTGACCTGGTTTGGGAGTGTTGTGGACTCGGGGCTTCTTCCGATGACCGGGAAGAGGAACCGCCACTGGGTCGTAGTAGAGATGGCCGGATGTAGGTCTTCCTCATGCAGAACTAAGACGGCAGGCGGGAGGCCCAGAGGAATTCTTGTAGGTCTCCTGTAAGACAAGACTTGTAGAAATAATGAAGGCTGGGGTACTGAGATATTGGAGACACTGTGGTATTGAAGGCACTGAGGTACTGGGAGTACAGGGAGTGCTGGGAGACCCTTGGAGGCACGGAGGTGTTTGGAGGCACGGAGGTGCTTGGAGGCACGGAGGTGTTTGGAGACACCGAGGTGTTTGGAGGGACGAGGTGCTTGGAGGCACGAGATGCTTGGAGACACGGAGGTAACTGGAGGCACGGAGGTGCTTTGAGGCGCGGAGGTGCTTGGAGGCACGGGGTGCTTGGAGGCACGAGGTGCTTGGAGGCACGGAGGTGCTTGGAGGCACGGAGGTAACTGGAGGCACGGAGGTAACTGGAGGCACGGAGGTAACTGGAGGCACGGAGGTGCTTGAGGCGCGGAGGTGCTTGGAGGCACGAGGTGCTTGGAGGCACGAGGTGCTTGGAGGCACGGAGGTGCTTGGAGGCACGGAGGTGCTTGGAGGCACGAGGTGCTTGGAGGCACGGAGGTAACTGGAGGCACGGAGGTGCTTGTAGGCACAGGATGCTTGGAAGCACAGGTTGCTTGTAGGCACAGGATGCTTGGAAGCACAGGTTGCTTGTAGGCACAGGATGCTTGGAAGCACAGGATGCTTGCAGGGACAGGATGCTTGGAAGCACAGGATGCTTGCAGGGACAGGATGCTTGGAAGCACAGGATGCTTGCAGGGACAGGATGCTTGGAAGCACAGGATGCTTGCAGGGACAGGATGCTTGGAAGCACAGGATGCTTGCAGGGACAGGATGCTTGGAAGCACAGGATGCTTGCAGGGACGAGGGAGCTCTGGATCATAGCTTCCACAGGAGAAACGAAGATACTCAGGCATCGGATCTCTGCCTGGTATCTGATTTTAAATTCCCCGCCCTAGCCTGATTGGCGGAGCAGGCAGGTGACGTCAGACCTGCTCCGCCTCCTTGCCCTTGCTTGTGATGGCGGCGCCCTTGCTTCCGGGAAGCCGCCGGAGAGCAGCGCCGACCCGCCGCTGAAGCCGGAGACTGACAGGGGAAGAGAGGCGCCGGGCAGACCAGGCCACCCGCAGGGACAAGCGCGGTCGCCGCTGCCCGAGGTTCGTGACACACAGCAACTGCTGGGAAGAAATAATTTTACCTCAGGTTTCCTCACAGACAAAGGTACAATCCTTTCGGCTTCAGAAAAGCAAGCGGGTCAAATGGCGCTTCCTTTCTGTACAGAGACAAGGGTAGAGGGAAAAAAGCTGCACCAGTCAGCCTGTTCCCAGAATCAAGATTCTTCCCCCGCCTCCTGTGAGGCCACACCATGACGCGGGTGCTCCACAGGTGTAGCCAGGTACGGTGGGGGGCCGTCTCAAAAAATTTCAGCAATTAGTGGGCTCGCTCACAGGTGGATCCCTGTTTCTTTCAAGTAGTATTTCAGGGGTACAAGCTGGAATTCGAGATGTCTCCCCCCAGCCGTTTCCTAAAATATGCCTTGCTGACAACTCCCTCAGGCAGGGAGGCTGTGCTAGAGGCAATTAATAAGCGGTATTCCCAGCAGGTAATACTCAAGGTGCCCCTACTTCAACAAGGACGGGGTTACTATTCCACACAGGTTGGGGTACTGAAACCGCATGGTTCGGTGTGACCCATTTTATATTTAAAATCCTTGAACACAAAAATTCAAGTTCAAGATGGAATCGCTCAGGGCGGTTATTCCAAGCCTGGACGAGGGGGATTACATGGTATCCTGGGACATCAAGGATGCTTACCTGCATGTCCCCATTTACCATCCTCGCCAGGAGTACCTCAGATTTGTGGTACAGGATTACCATTACCAAGTCCAGACACTGCCGTTTGGACTGTACATGGCACCGAGGGTGTTTTATCAAGGTAATGGCCGAAATGTTGATACTCCTTCAAAAAAAGGGAGTTGTAATTATCCCGTACTTGGACAATCTCGTTATAAGGGCGAGGTCCAAGGAGCAGTTGGTAGTCGGGGTAGCACTATTTTGGAAAGTGCTACAACAGCATGGTTGGATTCTAAACAGTCCAAAGTCACAGCTGGTTCCTATGACACGTCTACTGTTCCTGGGGATGGTTCTGGACATAAACCAGAAATAGTGTTTCTCCCGGAGGAGAAAGCCAAGGAGTTGTCATCTCTAGTCAGAGACCTCCTGAAGCCAAAATAGGTAGCGGTGCATCATTGCACGCGAGTCCTGGGAAAAATGGTAGCTTCCTACGAAGCAATCCCATTAGGCAGGTTCCATACAAGAACTTTTTAGAGGGACCTGTTGGACAAGTGGTCCGGATCGCATCTTCCGATGCATAGGCTGATAACCCTGTCTCCAAGGACCAGGGTATCTCTACTGTGGTGGCTGCAGAGTGCCCATCTTCAAGAGGGCCGCAGGTTCGGCATACAGGACTAGGTCCTAGTGACCATGGATTCCAGCCTTTGAGGCTGGGAGGCAGTCACACAGGGAAGAAATTTCCAGGGACTTTGGTCAAGTCAGGTTATTTCCCTACACATAAATATTCTGGACCTGAGGGCCATTTACAATGCCCTGAGGCCGGCAAGGCCTCTGCTTCAAAACCAGCCGGTACTGATCCAATCAGACAACATCACGGCAGTCGCCCATGTAAACCAACAGGGCGGCACAAGAAGCAGGATGGCGATGGCAGAAGCCACAAGGATTCTCCGATAGGCGGAAAATCATGTGTTAGCACTGTCAGCAGTGTTCATTCCCGGAGTGGACAACTGGGAAGCAGATCTTCTCAACAGACACGACCTCCACCCGGGAGAATGGGGACTTCCTCCAGAAGTCTTCCAATAGGTGGACATGATGGCGTCCCGCCTCAACAAAAAGCTATAAAAGATATTGCACCGGGTCAAGGGACCCTCAGGCGATAGCTATGGACGCTCTGGTAATACCGTGGGTGTACCAGTCGGTTTATGTGTTCTCCCCTCTGCCTCTCATACCAAAGGTACTGAGAATAATAAGAAGGCGAGGAGTAAGAACGATACTCGTGGATGGCCAAGAAGAGCTTGGTACCCAGAACTTCAAGAATTTATATCAGAGGACCCATGACCTCTGCCACTCAGACAGGACCTGCGGCAGCAGGGGCCCTGTCTGTTCCAAGACTTACCGCGGCTGCGTTTGTCGGCATGGCGGTTGAACGCCGGATCCTGAAGGAAAAGGGCATTCCGGAGGAAGTCATTCCTACGCTTACTAAAGCCAGGAAAGAGGTTACAGCAACTCATTATCACCGCATATGGCGAAAATATGTTGCATGGTGTGAGGCCGAAAGGGCCCCAACAGAGGAATTTCAACTAGGTCGATTTCTGCATTTCCTGCAAGCAGGAGTGACTATGGGCCTTAAATTGGGTTCCATTAAGGTACAGATCTCGGCTCTGTCGATTTTCTTTCAAAAAGAACTAGCTTCAGTACCTGAAGTTCAGACATTTATAAAAGGAGTGCTGCAGAGTCAGCCCCCGTTTGTGCCTCCTGTGGCACCTTGGGATCTCAACGTGGTGCTGAGTTTCTTAAAATCACATTGGTTTGAACCACTAAAAACCGTGGATCTGAAATATCTCACGTGGAAGGTGGTTATGTTATTGGCCTTGGCTTCTGCCAGGCGAGTATCAAAGTTGGCGGCTTTGTCTTGTAAAAGCCCTTATTTGATTTTCCATATGGATAGGGCAGAATTGAGGACTCGTCCCCAGTTTCTCCCAAGGGTGGTGTCAGCGTTTCACCTGAACCAGCCTATTGTGGTGCCTAGGCTACTAGGGACTTGGAGGACTCCAAGTTGCTAGACGTTGTCAGGGCACTGAAAATATATGTTTCCAGAACGGCTAGAGTCAGAAAATCTGACTCGCTGTTTATCCTATATGCACCTAACAAGCTGGGTGCTCCTGCTTCTAAGCAGACTATTGCTCGTTGGATTTGTAGTACAATTCAGCTTGCACATACTGTGGCAGGCCTGCCACAGCCAAAATCTGTCAATGCCCATTCCACAAGGAAGGTGGGCTCATCTTGGGCGGCTGCCCGAGAGGTCTCGGCTTTACAATTTTGCCGAGCAGCTACTTGGTCAGGGGCAAACACGTTTGCAAAAATTCTACAAATTTGATACCCTGGCTGAGGAGGACCTGGAGTTCTCTCATTCAGTGCTGCAGAGTCATCCGCACTCTCCCGCCCGTTTGGGAGCTTTGGTATAATCCCCATGGTCCTTACGGAGTTCCCAGCATCCACTAGGACGTTAGAGAAAATAAGAATTTACTCACCGGTAATTCTATTTCTCGTAGTCCGTAGTGGATGCTGGGCGCCCATCCCAAGTGCGGTTTATCTGCAATACTTGTACATAGTTATGGTTAACTAAATCGGGTTATTGTTGAGCCATCTGTTGAGAGGCTCTATTGTTTCATACTGTTAACTGTGTTTCATATCACGAGTTGTACGGTGTGATTGGTGTGGCTGGTATGAGTCTTACCCGGGATTCAAAATCCTTCCTTATTGTGTACGCTCGTCCGGGCACAGTACCTAACTGAGGCTTGGAGGAGGGTCATAGTGGGAGGAGCCAGTGCACACCAGGTAGTCTAAGATCTTTCTAGAGTGCCCAGCCTCCTTCGGAGCCCGCTATTCCCCATGGTCCTTACGGAGTTCCCAGCATCCACTACGGACTACGAGAAATAGAATTACCAGTGAGTAAATTCTTATTTTTTATGTATTGTGCTATATTGCAATTCAATACACTCAGAAACCTTTTTCTATCCCCTCAGCATATCCCAACAGTGAAACTACAGTACTACCTCTATATATCTATATACAGTACCACAGCTATCAAATGCATGAATGCTAAAGATAACATATGTGTTATAAATACATGCTGACAACTAAAAATATAAAATAATGATCACAGACACTCACAAGAAGCTGTGGGGTCATAAAAAAAGAGCAAGGATTTATATATATATATATATATAGAATATATATATCGAATTTATACATATCGAATTTATATATATATATATATATATATATAAATATAAATAAAAAATATTATTATTAATAATAATAATAATAATAATAATAATAATAATAATAATATAATAATATATGGACTCCACAAGACCTCTAAAGGTATCCTGTAGTATATGGCATCAAGATGCTAGCAGCAGATCCTTTAAGTCCTGTAAGTCGAAAGGTGGGGCCTCCATGGCTCGGACTTATTTTTCCAGCACATCCCACAGACAAGGGGGACACCTGTATCGGGCCCCAAGATTCTGTGGGTGATGAGGCTGAGAAACACCAGGGTAGTGCGACTGAGAGAGACAGGGTGGGAAAGAGGCTGAGAGACACAGGTGGGGAAAGAGGCTGGGAGACACAGGTGGGGAAAGAGGCTGGGAGACACAGGTGGGGAAAGAGGCTGGGAGACACAGGTGGGGAAAGAGGCTCGGAGACACAGGTGGGGAAAGAGGCTGGGAGACACAGGTGGGGAAAGAGGCTGGGAGACACAGGTGGGGAAAGAGGCTGGGAGACACAGGTGGGGAAAGAGGCTGAGTGACAAGGGTGTAAAAAAGGATGTCCTCAATGCTAAGAAATACAGACAGGTACTGTCAAAGTCAGAAAAATATCTCTATACACACTGCCATATTTGCACCTCATACTGGTCCGCGCTGCGCATGCGTACGCTCTCCCGTACGTGCACATACTCACAGTCGCGGGCACCCGCAGGCGCACGGTATGCGTATTTACGGTAGAGTTTATGTAATCGTAGCGTGCGACTCATTCGTTACATATTTTCACTAATAATGTATTTTGTAGATCATGGTCCCTTTGATAGATTCTGAAAGTTTGGTTAACATAGCATGTTCCTGAACAGAGAGATCCCTCTTTGTATTGTACGAAGGGTCTAACAGGGGTCATACAGTAGTGTTTGGTACCCATCGGAAGAGTATTTAAATAGCAATATTCCGGTGTTGGTTTGGAGCGGATTAATCGCTCGTGCGAATAGTTATGGACATAAGAAGTTTATGTCCATTTACTATTATTTGTTCTTACTTAGTCATGCGGCGGGAAACCCAGTATCCCACCCACCTGGACAGTTGGAAACAGTCACAGCCCACCTGTATGAATCAACCTATGACCTTTTGTTATAATGCGAAGCCGAATTCCTGTGTCCAATGAACAATGAGATTGTAGGGACCATTGAATTGTATTGTGTGTGGGGCATAAATAGGCAGGCCGACCGTATCCAGTTCACTCTCTTCAACGGTTCTCATTGCTGATAATCGGGAGCTGGATATCGAGGCGCATGCGATCGTTTCCCCTTGTGCGTAAGTTTTCTCCGCAATCATATTGTCTTGATGTTATTGTAAGCCATCTCTCTCTCCTCTCTTTTTCCCTTATTTTCCCTTGATTGTATTGTATTGTATTGTATGGTATTTCCTGTGTAATTATCTGGTTAGTTAGTCTATGTTATATTGTAGTGTATGCTTTGTACTGTGATTCTTTTGCAAGTATAATAGTCATAATACATATAATAGGTTTTGGACCCTAAGCCCAGGTATCTGTGTATTTCTTATAGTGTTAAGTATTCCCTGAGCGTCGGTGACGCCCAAGCAGCTTTGTAGTTAATCAGGTTACACCAGGTTGCATTTACACTCTATCACCACACTAAGGTTTACTGTATATTTCGTTGTTAATGGTATAGATATAAAGGTTTAACGTCGTAAGCGTCTGCACCGCTGGAGATCTCGTGGTCCCAAGCGTCCGCTACGCTATAGCGAATCATTACGTTAGTCGGCAGCCAATAGCGTGCCTGCCTGTGATCTCTGGGCCGTAAGCGAACGTGACGCTTGAGCGTCTCGACTACGGTTGAGCGATCGTTACGCAACTGGCGTACCCTTACGGTACTTCTTACGTAGATAGCGTACAGTGTTCTTAGACCTCTTAAAGTGTTTTATATACGATAAATATTTAGCTTTATCAATTGGGGGCCGTCCAGTCCTTCACATATCTGCACTAGGTAATATCAGCAGACATTATCCATCAGCAAAGGGCGGGAGGTTGTATCCCTCGTAGTGCTGACGGGATAAGCGTCTGCTTCGCTTAGGTAAAGGGTGCTGAAGGAATCCGGGAACCGGAGGTAAGAGCAAAACGCTAGTGTCTTTTAAAACTGTTTATTTTTCTGTCTTGCACGCACACATATATATCTGCATTTCCTTTTCATTTGTGTATTTTCGTATGTCACTCTCCTGTTTGCCAGTTTATAGTTGATAAACGTGCTGAGAGAGATTTGCCGCTATTTCAATAGTTTGAGTAAAGGTAATATAGTTAAAGTGTAGACAAACACACAGTTTTTGCCTGGGAGATAAGGCGAAGTCAGTGTGGTGTGTGGTAGATGATCAAGGATCATCTACATTGATAAAAGTATAAATTGTGTTACGGTGGATCTTTGCTTTGCGTACACGTGTCTCTAACAAAGACTTGCGTACGCAATCCAAAGGCCGACGCACGCAGCGTATATTACGCAACGGAGCGTCTGGGTACGCCCACGTAACTCAAACAACAGGCGATAAATAGCGCAACGCGGTAAATAACGCAAAGCGATAAATAGCACAAATTGATTTCAGCTTTCCAAAACTTAGTTTAAATACCTTACTTTACTGTAATACCTCTGGGGAGAGCTATCAGACTACGGGAAATGATTTTTCTGATCAGAAAACTATAAGAATGATAGTGGGTTGAAAACGGTATGAGTGTATTGAATCCCGCTTTGTGGACTTTGTGGTCTATGTGATAAAACGGTATTAAATCCCGCTTTGTGGACCTTGTGATCTGTGTGATCTATGAGCACGGCCTGAAGTGAAAACGTGCAACAGAGTGTGATAAAGTTTTCGTTGTGTTACGCTCTGGCTGTTTTGGAGCACAGTAGGGAGACTCCAATGATCCTACCATTTATGGGCAACAAGTGTCTATAAGTGGTACGATTGGACCGCACGGTTGTATGTGTGACCAATAACGCAACGTGATATGAGGTCGTATATCCTGCCCTCATACGTGTTGTAGGGAGCACATGCAAGCGTGATTTGTGTAAAGAAAAAGGAAGGGAATTTTCTCAGGAAAATCTCTAAAGATAGGGCCTGCAACGGCTACACGTGTCTGCTAGAAGGCGGACCGGAGATACCCGGAGCAGAAGAAGTTCAGTGGAAGAGCTTTAAGGATTTCCAACGAAGTTCTGTGTTTGGTGCATTTTAGGAAGTTTTTCTGTGTTAGAAAGGTCCACAATGGCAGCCAAGTGCACAATACAGAGACGGTCGGAGGTCAGGATTCAGACTCCAGAGGCTTGCAGATCCCGAGGGTCTGCTCGGTTAGTAATGTGGAGGAGGTATGGTCCCCACACTGAGACCTTTTGTGATGAATGGACACGAATGACTGCGGGGGATAAGGCACCATTTCCCGGGATAGGTAGTTTTGACTCAGAGGTGTTGCATAATTTAAGGAGGAGGATCGGTCTCATAAAATCCTGGAAACAACGAGTTAAAAATGATGATTGTTTGCAGATATGGCTACAGGAAAGTGACATGCAGAGAAATGTAACTTACTTACCTAACTTTCATCTTGAGAGGAGAGACATGGCAATGGAGGGGATTATGGTTGCGGAGAAAAGCACAAGGGTGAACAATAAAAACGCTCTTAGCAACTGTAGTATAGATGATAAGAATAAGTGTAATAAATGTAACAATGCTAATTGTAATACTGTTGAATGTACAACTATTAACCCATGCAAGTCGCACCCCATGTTAAACTTTCCTCAGGAACACCAACAAGAAAGTGAACCCAGAACGATGTCGGCACCTCTTCCAGAAGCCATCACACAAGACATCCAGGTGGACGCGACCCAATCGGTAAAGACTGTAATCAAACCCCCTAATGGAGGGTCAGGTGAGGTCGTGTCCACAGGTACGTATGGTATTATACATTACGCACAAACAAATGTACCTCATATTGTAGAATCAATTCAGAATGACGTTACTGGACTTAATCCTGTCAGGGTAATTGCAGTACCAAATGGGAAAACTGACTCTTCAGGAGTCACCCCCGTCAGGAACATCGCCATGTACTGCCCCTTTTCCCGAACAGAATTAAGAACAATTCTGTCTGAATTTCCTGATCCCAGGAAAGACTTAGTTGCTTGTCAAAGATACATTAGAGTGCTAGGACATACTGCAGAGCCAAATAACAAAGATTGGAGGACAGTTTTGAGGGCATGTTTACCCCCCGATGTTGATTCATTGAAATTTATCGCTGATTGTAAGCTAGATGAGGAAGTGCCACTAACAAACGAGTATAACCAAGATAATGTAAAAAGAATCAATCTACAGTTGAAAGAATATTTTCCTACAGTAGTAAAATGGAATAAAATCTTTACAATAAAACAAAAAGAAGGTGAATCCGCATCAGAGTATTTTCACCGGGCTCTGCAGGATATGGCTAGGTACACTGGTATAGATGACATTGAAACTAATGTACACCACAGAGAGGTAGCTGTGTCCGTATTAATGAACAACTTAAAAGACACACTAAAAATTAGGGTACAAACTTCCATACCACATTGGAGAGGTATCTCGGTGGCGGCATTAAGAGAGTCCGCTATCGAGCATGACCGAAATATCCAAAGAACCAGGGAAGCGCAGGGAGAACGGTTGATGGCGATGAGCATCTGAGCGTTTGAGGAGGCATCAAATCAACCAAGACCTCAGGTCATTGACACTTCTTGGAGGAAACCAAGGATTTGTTATAATTGTAGAAGAGAAGGGCATTATGCCAGCAACTGTAATAACCCACATAAAGTCAGACCCCCTAGACCAAGAAATGAGCAAAGTTATAACACACACAATTATAATCAGGGATCACATAGGAAGAATTTTGGGCCACACCCATGATATGTAGTCAGGAAAAGGTGATCATTAGGACTGACGGTAAGCCTGAGGTAACGGTTAATAAATTGGGAGGTCATTCACTAAAGACACAGGAATGACCGGGTGAAAGGTTGTAAATGTATCTGTGAAATGTTTCTTTTTCTATCCCCATCTCTGACGATTATTGGTAAGAATTCAAACATTGCATATCCGCTTGGTCCTTGCAGAAGTCTACCAAACCCCAGCATGACCTATCCGCCACAATGTATTCTGGCCAGATACAGACAGTGGAGTAATGCAGGTGCTGGTGGGGAGGGACTGCTCAAGGAAACCATTTGACACGTAGATATGACATCCTGATAATCTGACAATGTTTTCTTAATGCTGACAATGTTTTAAAAATGCTTTGTTTCTCTTTTCCTATTGATGGTTTTTGTCGAGTTATGTAAAATATATATGCATATGAATTGTTCTCTATCTCTTTTTTTTTTTTTTTCGTTTTCTCGCTCTTCCCACTCATGTTTTCATGGTTTAAAGATGGTATGTCACCCCTCAGTTGGACCAATGGTAATGCCAGATTTTTGCTCCTTACAGAAAGATCGCTGGTTAGGAAGGAATATTGCATCACCAGAATGTTCGTTTGGAAGACTGAGAGATAGCACCTTTGAGATGACAGCAGAACAAGAAGAACTACAAGACTAGAGAACTTATTATCGTAACAAGTTCTCTCCCCCACAAACTGTTTTCTTATACCCCCTTTACAAATTTCTTCTTTTCTCCTCCTGTAAGATGGACTTGCCCCAAGAGACTGTGATATGGATTTTCATGTTGACCCTGATGTTGACCAGAGCAGTCTGTTTCGGTGAGAGTACCAGTGAGGTCGAGAAAGGATCCAGAAAGGTTCTGATGACTGAGACGGAGGTGTAAATTTCCAATAGCAACCCAATCACCAAGCAAAGGCGAGTACCGGAAACGATCCAGCAGCCATGTTATCTGTAAACATTTTTCTTTTAAGGATTGTTGGCTGAAGAAAACTGTATCTGTAGGCTCTGTAACAATGTCATTGAGGACGGGTGCATTAAGAAATGCCAATCCAGTTTTAATATCCATATGGACCGGCACCCATTGAGTGACTATCACTCCTTAGTGGGTAATGTGTTAAACAAAACAGATTGTTGGGTATGCTCTCAAGTACCTCAGGGTCATAGCAAATCAGGGCTAGTACCATTTCCTTTAACGTTAGGGGAGGTACTTGAGTTAAGTGGTGGGAGACCGGTGGACAGGAGGTTTAACATCTCCAGTCCTCCTAGTTTAAAGCTCCACCAATACCACGTGGATAGGTCCCTATTATGTTTCAACATCTCCAATCCCGAAAGCCGGGAAATTGGGAAGTGTCATGGAGTAACCACACCATGACCTTTTCGCATAGAGCAGATAGAATGCCTACAGATACAGAGCTTGTACGCCACATAGCCAGTAGAGGAAAATCTTTCCGGTATAGGTACACCTTAGGAAATAGGATTACGAGAGTTGGAGAAGTATCACCAGGATACTGTGCACATATCGTACAACCTGATACGTGTACTAAGCAGATGGAAGAATTAGGGTCAGGAGATTTCACCTGGAAGGTGTGTAATATGGTTATGTCCTACTCCGTCCCATATGTTCTCCCCGATGATGCATATTTCATATGCGGGAGAAAGGCGTACAAGTGGCTTGCCCCAAACTCTGAAGGATTGTGTTATATTGGAAAAGTACTGCCTGAAGTAATGACTGTATCACATGACAAAATGAAAGACATACACCGTGGTGCCCAAGCTCCTTATACTCACACCCATTACGAGCACGTTGTTAAAAGGCACCTGATAGAGAAGACAGAGCATCCGGCCTCTGATCTGATAAGTGAATCCACCGGGATTCAATTCTTAATCGCGTTAGATTTCACCCGCACCGCTAGAGGAGTGCTGAATTATAAATACATATCGGCGCTCGCAAATTTGTTAGATAATATCACTGAAATGTATGATGACACGTTTAGATATACTGGAAGGGAACTTCAAGCTTATAAAACAGAACTGGTGCAGCATAGAATGGTTCTTAATTACCTCACAGCAGTGACAGGCGGATATTGTGTTACATTGGCAACACAGTATGGCGTGAAGTGTTGCACGTATATCACGAATAGCACCGAGGATCCGGTCGAGGTCATAGACCAAAAGATGGACGATATTCTCCAATTGAAGTGGGAATTTCGCCGAAAACACAATCTCACTCTTGCTGCTGTAGGTAATGAGCTGACTGGTTGGGTGTCATGGTTGAACCCGCGAAATTGGTTCTCCGGTTTAGGAGACTGGGCTCAAGGAGTCATAATGGATGTTGGGAAGTTTCTCCTATGTATCTTAGGTGTTGTCATATCAATTGGCTTGATATTTAGATGCGGTCAGGCTTTAATGAAGTGCAAACAAAGTACAAGAGTAATGAGTTTGAGGAGTGAGGAAACTGTAATTAACCTGGATTTGATTTATGACCCAACAATAGAAACAATGATGTAATGAAAATGCGATTATACGGTCCGTTTCTTTCACCTGTTTTTCTGTTTTTTTTTTTTCTCCAAGATAAAAAGACCCACTTGGACAAGGAAGTTGACGAGACGCTATACAGACAACGGATTGACCAAAGAAGAAGTTTTGACCACTGTAGATACGGACATTTGATGAAGTTTGCCATGGATCCCCAGTTTCCCTAGAATTCTTAAACTTACGCTAGCCCAACATTTTTTTTGTAAATCTAATGGCATTGACAAAGCTTTTTGCTCGCACCTAATGGGCAAAACAGTGCAAAGAAGACGACTTTCAACTGATACCGAACAAAACTTCAACCGACAGATGTACATTAACCTGACATAGAATACCACTGCATTTTCCATAAGTGTTCTTTATCTTCATCTCTACAACCCTCAGGTAATAACACACATAGTCGATAGGGAATACAGGCACAGATATCAGCAATCACATATCTCCCCCATTCATGTATCATCAACTAAAATGTGCTCCCCCATTTTGTTGCAACCAAAATCCGAAAAGAGCTCGGTAAAGTTTGACAGCCCATCCACAGACCCGTACCACGGGATAAGAAGGAATTCAAATGTATACTTCGCAATACCTTGAAGCTTGATTTAAAACACGTACGGCACGATGATACATGACCCCCAAGCACGGATTCATACACACATGCTTCTGCTATCTCACTAGGTCATACCCTTTTTCCTACCTTCTCCTCTCCTCCCCTACCCAACCATGTAAATGTATTAACCCCTGACATATATTTTTCTCCTTTTGAAATGTTTTAGGAAGTGGCAGTTATTGTTGACTGCCAAAGGGTGGACTGTCAAAGTCAGAAAAATATCTCTATACACACTGCCATATTTGCACCTCATACTGGTCCGCGCTGCGCATGCGTACGCTCTCCCGTACGTGCACATACTCACAGTCGCGGGCACCCGCAGGCGCACGGTATGCGTATTTACGGTAGAGTTTATGTAATCGTAGCGTGCGACTCATTCGTTACATATTTTCACTAATAATGTATTTTGTAGATCATGGTCCCTTTGATAGATTCTGAAAGTTTGGTTAACATAGCATGTTCCTGAACAGAGAGATCCCTCTTTGTATTGTACGAAGGGTCTAACAGGGGTCATACAGTAGTGTTTGGTACCCATCGGAAGAGTATTTAAATAGCAATATTCCGGTGTTGGTTTGGAGCGGATTAATCGCTCGTGCGAATAGTTATGGACATAAGAAGTTTATGTCCATTTACTATTATTTGTTCTTACTTAGTCATGCGGCGGGAAACCCAGTATCCCACCCACCTGGACAGTTGGAAACAGTCACAGCCCACCTGTATGAATCAACCTATGACCTTTTGTTATAATGCGAAGCCGAATTCCTGTGTCCAATGAACAATGAGATTGTAGGGACCATTGAATTGTATTGTGTGTGGGGCATAAATAGGCAGGCCGACCGTATCCAGTTCACTCTCTTCAACGGTTCTCATTGCTGATAATCGGGAGCTGGATATCGAGGCGCATGCGATCGTTTCCCCTTGTGCGTAAGTTTTCTCCGCAATCATATTGTCTTGATGTTATTGTAAGCCATCTCTCTCTCCTCTCTTTTTCCCTTATTTTCCCTTGATTGTATTGTATTGTATTGTATGGTATTTCCTGTGTAATTATCTGGTTAGTTAGTCTATGTTATATTGTAGTGTATGCTTTGTACTGTGATTCTTTTGCAAGTATAATAGTCATAATACATATAATAGGTTTTGGACCCTAAGCCCAGGTATCTGTGTATTTCTTATAGTGTTAAGTATTCCCTGAGCGTCGGTGACGCCCAAGCAGCTTTGTAGTTAATCAGGTTACACCAGGTTGCATTTACACTCTATCACCACACTAAGGTTTACTGTATATTTCGTTGTTAATGGTATAGATATAAAGGTTTAACGTCGTAAGCGTCTGCACCGCTGGAGATCTCGTGGTCCCAAGCGTCCGCTACGCTATAGCGAATCATTACGTTAGTCGGCAGCCAATAGCGTGCCTGCCTGTGATCTCTGGGCCGTAAGCGAACGTGACGCTTGAGCGTCTCGACTACGGTTGAGCGATCGTTACGCAACTGGCGTACCCTTACGGTACTTCTTACGTAGATAGCGTACAGTGTTCTTAGACCTCTTAAAGTGTTTTATATACGATAAATATTTAGCTTTATCAGTACTTATTAATTATGCAATACCATCAGAGAGGCGTCTGATTGCTCCAAATTTATTCTGCAGCAGAACAATGACCCCAAACATACAGCTAATATCATTAAGAACTATCTTCAGTGTAAAGAGGAACAAGGAGTCCAGGAAGTGATGATATGACCCCCACAGAGCCCTGATCTCAACATCAAGTCTGTCTGAGATTACATGAAGAGACAGAAGGATTTAAGCAAGCCTACATCCACAGAAGATCTGTGGTTAGTTCTCTAAGATGTTTGGAACAACCTCTCTTTCGAGTTCCTTCAAAAACTGTGTGTAAGTGTACCTAGAAGAATTGATGCTGTTTTGAAGGTAAAGGGTTGACACACCAAATATTGATTTGATTTAGATTTCTCTTCTGTTCAATCACTTTACTTTTATCAATTAATAAAATGCAAACTATTAACACTTCTATTTTTGAAAGCATTCTTAGGGCGGTATTCAATTCTTTTCACCACCTTCCACACACGTTCTGTTTCTGCTGACAAGCGTGGTATAATCATGTTAGCTCACCTCCCCCCCCCTCCCCCGGGGTTAGCGAGGGTGCCCGACCCTTTACGCAGCTAAACCTGATTACTATGGGCGCAATATGTGCGATAACGGGGATCAATTTAGAAAGGAGATTGGGCTTGATATATCATTTAAATACCACCCTTAATTTGCACCATTTTTTCCCACACCTGCCTAAAACTTTTGCACAGTATTGTGTACATGTGTTATTAAAAGTTACTACGTGATATTCTTTTAATTTTTCTGTTTAAAGACTATGCAGAGATGACAACTATACAGATTTTGAGCAAGTAATGTTGTTTTCAAAGACCCTCAGACAAGCACCTCTTTAACTTAGCTTTGGTATGAGCACGCCTTTACTTTAATTATCACCTTTATTGATATACCGTCATCATTTCTAATACTACAACTAGTAGGCGCCTTCTCTTCCACTTTTTCACAGAACATAAAATATATATAATAAAAACAACAAATCCTGAATGCACTATTAAATTACAAATATACATGTGATAAAATTATAATATTTAAATAAAAAGCAGCACCTCCTGTTGGATCCTTCAGCCAGCAACAGTTCTAAAAACAGACATTGCTCATAGTGTAGTAATTACAGTTCAATTTCAATAACAATCTAAGGTAATGCTTTAGAATAGAATAGATTAGGCTTTTCTGTGTAATCTTTACATCCACAACTTTCTCAATTGTTAGGCGAATCGAGCATATCACAAATTTCACCAATACTCCTGGAGGCTGGAATTCATCTGCAAGACGACACTTCAGAAAAGTGGGAACACCCAACATGTTTCGTCAGCTCTGACTTAAAATGGCCATCTAAAGATTTATTGTCCAATCTGGCTGGTTGGAATGAAAACCTGGTAATGGATGGAAACAAATGACAATTGACCATTTGCTCCCAAACACTGAAAAACAGACAGAAATGGTCAGTCAGACAAAATGGTTAAACCCATTTGATTTAACCAATATGTCTGACCTCCCTTTTTAGCATTTTTCTGGCTTTTCGGAGCAAATGGTCAATTGTAATTTGTTCCCATCCATTACCAGATTTTGTTCCAACCAGCCAGATCTGACAATAAATCTTTAGGTGTATGGGCAGCTTTACCCCCTTTTCCTTGTTAAATCCTTCCCTTGTTTTATCTGCTTTTTCTCCACTTTCTTTCTTAGTTTCATTACAAAAGGTTATATTCAAAGTGTAATAATATGTAATGAAATATATTTTAGTAATTCCAGGGATGGACTGGGGCTAACAGCCCTGGCATTGTAGTGTGGCGCCGAAAAAGAAGGGCAAGGTCACGGCTCACAGGGATGTGCCGCGAGTCACGCCCCCATGTCTCTGTATACTGAGTGGCCATAAAAAATGCCGGGACGTGGAGCGTGCAGCCATCTTTGTGAGCTGGGCAGCTGAGCAGAGTGCTTGGCCAGCCTCGGTCTCTCTGTGTGTTCGGACCAGCCCATCAGGCCATCGGCCCTGAGTAATTCTATTTTTATCTTTCAAACATGTCTCTCTACTGATATGTGAACCTTTCAATAGGTAGAGTCTTTTGAAAAAGTCTACAGAGCAGACACAAAACATTACTGTGATATATTACAGTGCAATTACCTGCAGCATCAGATCGTTAAAATGTTCCTTCTGCTGCTGCAGGAGTTCTTGCTGCCATTTCACCTCCTTGCTGAGCTGCTCTTCTCTCTCTTTGACACTGTAAAGCTGAGCAACGCTTGTAGAACTGTGGGTATAATTCTCTTCCTTAAGTGCCCTTTGCTGGAATACACAAGGCAGCGCTATTAATATACACCCATGAAAATCACACAGCACACTGTGGATAAACATTTTCAATACAGCAGAAACAGAACAATATTTAATTTTATTGTTATCTCCATATGCTTTGTTAGTCATTTGCGCAACTTAAATGATAAAAATAAAATTTTGTTAAAACTAATTTTACTGTAAGTCTCTGTACACCCTAATTTTAAGCATAATAAGAGGTGCTATCATGCTGAGACTTGTAGTGCCATACAGAAAAAAATAGAGAATGCATGTGCACACTCTAAACACTAAGGGCAGAATTCAATTGTTTTTCCGCCGGCAGCCACTATATGGTGCCAAAATGGAGCCATTTAATTGTACTTCCGTTTGGGCATAAAAGCTGCCAGCATCTACATTTTAGTTCACCCCCCCGGGGGTGGCGAACTGAAATCCGTGAAAAGTATGGGTGCCCAAATGGCAGTTTTTGCGATCGCACCCAGCACTTTTGTTGGGTTTAGCTGCTTTACGCGGCTAAACCCGACCTCTATGGGCGAGATCAGCAAAAAAAAAAAAAAAAATACAATTGAATATTACCCCCACAATCTCCCGTCACTTTAGACAGGAGATTGGGCACGATAATCAATTGAATTGAATATTACCATGAAAATACTGGCAATTACAACAATTATAAAAAAAAACTCTGCAATTTAACATGCAGTAAAATTGAGGTTCTTAGCATAATTTTTGGCTATAAAATATGGTCCCACCTACCACGGCCAGGTGACCTTAGGTCCCTAGCAATACTAAGATTCAAGTCCAGAGCACAGGATCCCCCAAGACCAGCACAACGCAACCGCCGCATGGAATCACACTAGTGAGAAGCAGTTAGCTCAACCAAAAGATTGCTTACGCTAGCCTCTGGAGCGTGCAATCGTGCAAACACACTAAACGATATGTACAATCTACCATTCCAATATGACAAATCGTGCTGATATTGTTTACGTGTTTACCTGGCCTTAGAGTCCAAATTACCATTTAGATAACTGATACAATGGGCCGGATGTAATGGCGCCCGAGTTTGGTGGCTGTGTGGTAACTGACACTTACAGTACATACCATGTCTTTCTCGAGTACACATAAAGGTATCTTTCAATGGAAAAAGCGTTCCTACTGTACTTGGCCATACACTGGAGACTTTACATGTATGTTCTGTCTCGCATGCACGTAAAGGTTTCTTTTAATCCTCACAGATGGCTTTATATCACACATCAGGTAAAACTTCAAAAGGTATTTTTAATGTATGATAATTCCACAACACATGACAGTCCACAATGGTGAAACAAATATTTAAAAAATAGTCCACAATATGAAAACACAGAAAAAAGATACTGGGGCAAGTGCCGAATACCGAAGGAAGGATCTTTGTAGAAGCGGACTCACACGCGTCCTGGCAGCAGACATGGAAATAGCAGTGCAGATGGTAAGACAGTCCTCATTCTTCCAGGTACCTCTCAGACACAGCCACTAGTCATGAAAGTAACGGCTTCAACGTGTTCCAGGGAACCCTTTCCCCTTTGTCAAGAAGTGTCAGTTCACCAGAGAGAGATAAAAGTACCATCGATCTGGGAGCTATTATACACATTTTCCAGTTAGCAGTGTGATCATCAAACACCACATTTAGATATTAATGTTGGGCTCCTTCTGAATGTAGTGGTCTAACTTTATTATATAAACATATTGTCAGCCACACTGCACAGACCCACTGCAATTTCATTTTATACATTTTATTTGCCTTCTAATCCATGTGATCTTTGTTTTCCCAGTGCATTACTACACCCTTGGGGTACCGGCTCTGAAGTAATACTGTTCTTCTGCCCTACAATTGGGAATCCACATTTTATAGCAGTTTCTTGCACTAGTCTTAAGGATTATTCACAAATTAGCCCCCAAGAGCAGCAAAAATAAGAATTTACTTACCGATAATTCTATTTCTCATAGTCCGTAGTGGATGCTGGGGACTCCGTAAGGACCATGGGGAATAGCGGCTCCGCAGGAGACTGGGCACATCTAAAGAAAGCTTTAGGACTATCTGGTGTGCACTGGCTCCTCCCCCTATGACCCTCCTCCAAGCCTCAGTTAGGATACTGTGCCCGGACTAGCGTACACAATAAGGAAGGATTTTGAATCCCGGGTAAGACTCATACCAGCCACACCAATCACACCGTATAACCTGTGATCTGAACCCAGTTAACAGCATGATAACAGAGGAGCCTCTGAAAGATGGCTCACAACAATAATAACCCGATTTTTGTAACAATAACTATGTACAAGTATTGCAGACAATCCGCACTTGGGATGGGCGCCCAGCATCCACTACGGACTATGAGAAATAGAATTATCGGTAAGTAAATTCTTATTTTCTCTAACGTCCTAAGTGGATGCTGGGGACTCCGTAAGGACCATGGGGATTATACCAAAGCTCCCAAACGGGCGGGAGAGTGCGGATGACTCTGCAGCACCAAATGAGAGAACTCCAGGTCCTCCTCAGCCAGGATATCAATTTTGTAGAATTTTACAAACGTATTTGCTCCTGACCAAGTAGCTGCTCGGCAAAGTTGTAAAGCCGAGACCCCTCGGGCAGCCGCCCAAGATGAGCCCACCTTCCTTGTGGAGTGGGCATTTACAGATTTTTGGCTGTGGCAGGCCTGCCACAGAATATGCAAGCTGAATTGTACTACAAATCCAACGAGCAATAGTCTGCTTAGAAGCAGGAGCACCCAGCTTGTTGGGTGCACACAGGATAAACAGCGAGTCAGATTTCCTGACTCCAGCCGTCCTGGAAACATATATTTTCAGGGCACTGACAACGTCTAGCAACTTGGAGGCCTCCAAGTCCCTAGTAGCCGCAGGCACCACCAATAGGTTGGTTCAGGTGAGACGCTGAAACCACCTTGGGGAGAAACTGAGGACGAGTCCTCAATTCCGCCCTGTCCGAATGGAAAATCAGATAAGGGCTTTTTCAGGATAAAGCCGCCAATTCTGACACGCGCCTGGCCCAGGCCAGGGCCAACAGCATGACCACTTTCCATGTGAGATATTTTAACTCCACAGATTTAAGTGGTTCAAACCAATGTGACTTTTGGAACCCAAAACTACATTGAGATCCCAAAGTGCCACTGGAGGCACAAAAGGAGGCTGTATATGCAGTACCCCTTTTACAAACGTCTGAACTTCAGGGACTGAAGCTAGTTCTTTTTGGAAGAAAATTGACAGGGCCGAAATTTGAACCTTAATGGACCCCAATTTCAGGCCCATAGACAGTCCTGTTTGCAGGAAATGTAGGAATCGACCCAGTTGAATTTCCTCCGTCGGGCCTTACTGGCCTCGCACCACGCAACATATTTTCGCCAATTGCGGTGATAATGTTTTTGCGGTTACATCCTTCCTGGCTTTGATCAGGATAGGGATGACTTCACCCGGAATGCCTTTTTTCCTTCAGGATCCGGCGTTCAACCGCCATGCCGTCAAACGCAGCAGCGGTAAGTCTTGGAACAGACAGGGTCCTTGCTGGAGCAGGTCCCTTCTTAGAGGTAGAGGCCACGGATACTCCGTGAGCATCTCTTGAAGTTCCGGTTACCAAGTCCTTCTTGGCCAATCCGGAACCACGAATATAGTGCTTACTCCTCTCCATCTTATCAATCTCAGTACCTTGGGTATGAGAGGCAGAGGAGGGAACACATACCCTGACTGGTACACCCACGGTGTTACCAGAGCGTCTACAGCTTATTGCCTGAGGGTCCCTGGACCTGGCGCAATACCTGTCGAGTTTTTAATCATGTGGAAGACTTCTGGGTGAAGTCCCCACTCTCCCGGGTGGAGGTCGTGCTGAGGAAGTCTGCTTCCCAGTTGTCCACTCCCGGAATGAATACTGCTGACAGTGCTATCACATGATTTTCCGCCCAGCGAAGAATCCTTGCAGCTTCTGCCATTGCCCTCCTGCTTCTTGTGCCACCCTGTCTGTTTACGTGGGTGACTGCCGTGATGTTGTCCGACTGGATCAACACCGGCTGACCTTGAAGCAGAGGTCTTGCTAAGCTTAGAGCATTGTAAATGTCCCTTAGCTTCAGGATATTTATGTGAAGTGATGTCTCCAGGCTTGACCATAAGCCCTGGATATTCCTTCCCTGTGTGACTGCTCCCCAGCCTCGCAGGCTGGCATCCGTGGTCACCAGGACCCAGTCCTGAATGCCTAATCTGCGGCCCTCTAGAAGATGAGCACTCTGCAACCACCACAGGAGGGACACCCTTGTCCTTGGTGACAGGGTTATCCGCTGATGCATCTGAAGATGCGATCCGGACCATTTGTCCAGCAGGTCCCACTGGAAAGTTCTTGCGTGGAATCTGCCGAATGGGATTGCTTCGTAGGAAGCCACCATTTTACCCAGAACCCTTGTGCATTGATGCACTGAGACTTGGCTCGGTTTTAGGAGGTTCCTGACTAGCTCGGATAACTCCCTGGCTTTCTCCTCCGGGAGAAACACCTTTTTCTGGACTGTGTCCAGGATCATCCCTAGGAACAGAAGACACGTCGTCGGAACCAGGTGCGATTTTGGAATATTGAGAATCCAATCGTGCTGCCGCAACACTACCTGAGATAGTGCTACACCGACCTCCAACTGTTCCCTGGATCTTACCCTTATCAGGGAATTGTCCAAGGAAGGGATAACTAAAATTCACTTCCTTCGAAGGAATATCATCATTTCGGCCATTACCTTGGTAAAGACCCGGGGTGCCGTGTACCATCCATACGGCAGCGTCTGAACTGATAGTGACAGTTCTGTACCATAAACCTGAGGTACCCTTGGTGAGAAGGGTAAATTTTGACATGAAGGTAAGCATCCTTGATGTCCCGAGACATCATGTAGTCCCCTTCTTCCAGGGTCGCAATCACTGCTCTGAGTGACTCAATCTTGAATTTGAACCTCTGTACGTAAGTGTTCAAAGATTTTAGATTTAGAATCGGTCTCACCGAGCCGTCCGGCTTCGGTACCACAACAGTGTGGAATAATACCCCGTTCCCTGTTGCAGGAGGGGTATCTTGATTATCACCTGCTGGGAATACAGCTTGTGAATGGCTTCCAAAACTGTCTCCCTGTCAGAAGGAGACATCGGTAAAGCCGACTTTAGGAAACGGCGAGGGGGAGACGTCTCGAATTCTAATTTGTACCCCTGAGATATCACCTGAAGGATCCAGGGGTCTACTTGCGAGTGAGCCCACTGCGCGCTGAAATTCATTGAGACGGGCCCCCCACCGTGCCTGATTCTGCTTGTAAAGCCCCAGCGTATACTGAGGGCTTGGCAGAGGCGGGAGAGGGTTTCTGTTCCTGGGAACTGGCTGATTTCTGCAGCCTTTTTCCTCTCCCTCTGTCACGGGGCAGAAATGAGGAACCTTTTGCCCGCTTGTCCACGAAAAGACTGCGCCTGATAATACGGCGTCTTCTCATGTTGAGAGGCGACCTGGGGTACAAACGTGGAATTCCCAGCTGTTGCCGTGGCCACCAGGTCTGAAAGACCGACCCCAAATAACTCCTCCCTTAATAAAGCAATACTTCCAAATGCCGTTTGGAATACGCATCACCTGACCACTGACGTGTCCATAACCCTCTACTGGTAGAAATGGACAACGCGCTTAGACTTGATGCCAGTCGGCAAATATTCCGCTGTGCATCACGCATATATAAAAATGCATCTTTTAAATGCTCTATAGGCAAAAATATACTGTCCCTATCTAGGGTATCAATATTTTCAGTCAGGGAATCCGACCACGCCAACCCAGCACTGCACATCCAGGCTGAGGCGATTGCTGGTCGCAGTATAACACCAGTATGTGTGTAAATACCTTTTAGGATACCCTCCTGCTTTCTATCAGCAGGATCCTTAAGGGCGGCCATCTCAGGCGAAGGTAGAGCCCTTACAAGCGTGTGAGCGCTTTATCCCCCCTAGGGGGTGTTTCCCAACGCACCCTAACCTCTGGCGGGAAAGGATATAATGCCAATAACATTTTAGAAATTATCCGTTGTTATCGGGGGAAACCCACGCATCATCACACACCTCATTTAATTTCTCAGATTCAGGAAAACTACAGGTAGTTTTTCCTCACCGAACATAATACCCCTTTTTTGGTGGTACTCGTATTATCAGAAATGTGTAAAACATTTTTCATTGCCTCAATCATGTAACGTGTGGCCCTACTGGAAGTCACATTCGTCTCTTCACCGTCGACACTGGAGTCAGTATCCGTGTCGGCGTCTATATCTGCCATCTGAGGTAACGGGCGCTTTAGAGCCCCTGACGGCCTATGAGACGTCTGGACAGGCACAAGCTGAGTAGCCGGCTGTCTCATGTCAACCACTGTCTTTTATACAGAGCTGACACTGTCACGTAATTCCTTCCAACAGTTCATCCACTCAGGTGTCGACCCCCTAGGAGGTGACATCACTATTACAGGCAATCTGCTCCGTCTCCACATCATTTTTCTCCTCATACATGTCGACACAAAAGTACCGACATACAGCACACACACAGGGAATGCTCTGATAGAGGACAGGACCCCACTAGCCCTTTGGGGAGACAGAGGGAGAGTTTGCCAGCACACACCAGAGCGCTATATATATACAGGGATAACCTTATATAAGTGTTTTTCCCCTTATAGCTGCTGTATAGTTAATACTGCGCCTAATTAGTGCCCCCCTCTCTTTTTTTAACCCTTTCTGTAGTGTAGTGACTGCAGGGGAGAGACAGGGAGCTTCCCTCCAACGGAGCTGTGAGGGAAAATGGCGCCAGTGTGCTGAGGAGATAGGCTCCGCCCCTTTTTCGCGGACTTTTCTCCTGCTTTTTTATGGATTCTGGCAGGGGTTAAATGCATCCATATAGCCCAGGAGCTATATGTGATGCATTTTTTTTTTGCCATCCAAGGTGTTTTTATTGCGTCTCAGGGCGCCCCCCCCCAGCGCCCTGCACCCTCAGTGACCGAAGTGTGAAGTGTGCTGAGAGCAATGGCGCACAGCTGCAGTGCTGTGCGCTACCTTGTTGAAGACAGGACGTCTTCTGCCGCCGATTTTCCGGACCTCTTCTACCTTCTGGCTCTGTAAGGGGGCCGGCGGCGCGGCTCTGGGACCCATCCAAGCTGGGCCTGTGATCGTCCCTCTGGAGCTAATGTCCAGTAGCCTAAGAAGCCCAATCCACTCTGCACGCAGGTGAGTTCGCTTCTTCTCCCCTTAGTCCCTCGATGCAGTGAGCCTGTTGCCAGCAGGTCTCACTGAAAATAAAAAAACCTAAACTAAAACTTTCACGAAGAAGCTCAGGAGAGCCCCTAGTGTGCACCCTTCTCGTTCGGGCACAGAGATCTAACTGAGGCTTGGAGGAGGGTCATAGGGGGAGGAGCCAGTGCACACCAGATAGTCCTAAAGCTTTCTTTAGATGTGCCCAGTCTCCTGCGGAGCCGCTATTCCCCAATGGTCCTTACGGAGTCCCCAGCATCCACTTAGGACGTTAGAGAAATGGTGATGAAAACATAAAGGACACTTTACACTGTATGAAGAAGAATACTGGGGTATAAAATGGTGGCTTACTCTTGAGTATCCATGTGTGCTACCTTGTGTTATTTTTTGAGTCTGCAAGGAAAACTGGAAAAGATAAAGTATTAGCAGTCCTTGGAGGATGGATTTTAGAAACACTGCAGCAGTGGCCTTCAGCCCCTCTACAAGGAAAAGTGTTTCACATTACTGTTTATTTATGGGTCTATCCAATTAGATGCAAGTTTGTGAAAGTGAACTCCCATCATGAAATTTGCATACATTGTGGTAATACATGCACCTGAGAAATGCAAGATTCAATTGGAAATGGGACTCGCGAAGACTTTGTGCATTTTTTTCTACAAAAAGCCAATTGACAGAAGTGCATAAAATAGTGGGAACATCATCCTGGATTACATAAAAGTGGTAATTAAATTAGCAGGTCACTACAGAAGGCTGTTAGTGGCCATAAGTCAATCACTGGAGTTAAAGGAGTTAAATGGTTGATTTTTACATTTTTTAGTAATTATTTAGAAAATAATATCAGCCAGTGTTTTTCAGTAAATTATTTATTATTTATTACCAGTCATTTATATAGCACACACATATTCTGCAGCGCTTTACAGAGACTATTTGCCCATTCACATCAGTCCCTGCCACAGAGGAGCTTACAATCTATTTTCCCTACCACATGTACACACACACATTCACGCTAGGGTTAATTTTGTTGGGATCCAATTAACCTACCAGTATATTTTTGGATTGTGGGAGGAAACCGGAGTACCCAGAGGAAACCCACGCAAGTACGGGGAGAAAATACAAACTCCACACAGTTAGGGCCATGGTGGGACTCGAACCCATGACCTCAGTGCTGTGAGGCAGTAATGCTAACCATTACACCATCCGTACTGGCCAAATTAAATAAAATTAAAGTCTTAACAGTATTTTGGGGTAGAGTAAAATGTGCTTCATATAGTTTTTCAGTGTTTTTCTACAAATTTGTAAAATGTTTGAAAAAACACTTGTAACACCTACTGTATCTACAAGTTAAAAAAATCCTTTCCCATCATACAACACCTCAACATGTGTCCTACATCATTTAACCCCGTTATTGGGCTTTCTGAGTAAAATTATCTGAAATATGATGACTTTAGCAGCCAATTTGTACTATTTAGAGCCCTCCAAGTGCATGAATATTCACTGTACAAGAAATTTTTTTCCTATCTTTTTACCTGCTCGGGGATCCACACAAAAAAAAAAAAAAAGAAGAATTTGCTGGGAAAATGCAATATACGAATTTGGAACTGAATATCAAATCGTGGTGCAAATTTGCTGGAAACACAGCTTGCAGAACCCAAATAACTCCTAAATGAATAAGCCCCTTAGTGTTCATTTTTTATTTAATTTTTTTATGCTGTACCGTTGTTTTTGTTTCCACAAGCAAACTGTAAAATGAAATCATTATCTGAATGGGGAAAGCAAATTCTCAGAGAAAACTAATAGCCTCTTACCAAAGTCATATCTATAATGAAAAAAAAACAAAAAAAAAAACTCCAAGAAATGAAGCGCTGTCCAGATCAATAAATTTTCAAAACACAAAACATTTATTTTACATTACATAACATACAAACATTAATCACACGGCCGGTGTAACAATAAATTAAAATATTAAAATATATATGGAAAAGCTGGTGGCCACGTCTGAATTAATTTAGCTTAATTACTTCACTAATAATTAGCAGCATGGGTGGCATTTAGCCAACAGATCCTAGCTTCTGCACTTGCTCACTATATAATATAGCTCCAAGATGTTAGAAAGCTCAAAAAGCACAAATGGTTAATGTCATGTAACAATAGTGAGCTGACAATTCCTCGTATTTATCAAATGGCAGTGATGAGATCAAAGCGTGTAGAAATTCATGCAAACTTGGTTAGTAGTAGAAGTTTAGTAATGGTAATTTTCCATATGATCTCTTAGCAGAGATAGGCTTCAATGAATTTCCGCGTATTAATCAAATAGAAATATTTAAGAAATCAAAGCGTGTAGATAATCATGCAAACTTGGTTAATTGTGAAAGTTTAGTATTAGTAATTTTCCGTATATTCTCTTAGCAGAGATAGACTTATACTTATCACTCCAGCTTATCAGTCCAGCGTGGCCACGCTATTTATATAACCAGCTCGACGTGTCTTCAGACCTGGGGTCTAAATGCAGGGTGACGTCTCACTCCTAATGGCGTACTCCGGTCCTCACGTATAGCCGCTGGATATCCACAATGTTACAGCCGTAACTAGCACTCCTCTCTACGCGTTTCTCCGCCTGTGTGCAAATCGGCGGCTTCTTCCAGAGAATCTACTGATTCTCTGGAAGAAGCCGCCGATTTGCACACAGGCGGAGAAACGCGTAGAGAGAAGTGCTAGTTACGGCTGTAACATTGTGGATATCCAGCGGCTATACGTGAGGACCGGAGTACGCCATTAGGAGTGAGACGTCACCCTGCATTTAGACCCCAGGTCTGAAGACACGTCGAGCTGGTTATATAAATAGCGTGGCCACGCTGGACTGATAAGCTGGAGTGATAAGTATAAGTCTATCTCTGCTAAGAGAATATACGGAAAATTACTAATACTAAACTTTCACAATTAACCAAGTTTGCATGATTATCTACACGCTTTGATTTCTTAAATATTTCTATTTGATTAATACGCGGAAATTCATTGAAGCCTATCTCTGCTAAGAGATCATATGGAAAATTACCATTACTAAACTTCTACTACTAACCAAGTTTGCATGAATTTCTACACGCTTTGATCTCATCACTGCCATTTGATAAATACGAGGAATTGTCAGCTCACTATTGTTACATGACATTAACCATTTGTGCTTTTTGAGCTTTCTAACATCTTGGAGCTATATTATATAGTGAGCAAGTGCAGAAGCTAGGATCTGTTGGCTAAATGCCACCCATGCTGCTAATTATTAGTGAAGTAATTAAGCTAAATTAATTCAGACGTGGCCACCAGCTTTTCCATATATATTTTAATATTTTAATTTATTGTTATACCGGCCGTGTGATTAATGTTTGTATGTTATGTAATGTAAAATAAATGTTTTGTGTTTTGAAAATTTATTGATCTGGACAGCGCTTCATTTCTTGGAGTTTTGGATTTTTTGCTTTCTTTGGGGGTTAACAGTGACCTCTTAAGTGAAGCAGCAGTCCTTGATCTGGTCAATCTATTAATATCCCAGAATCTATTGTTTGTCAGCGCCCAGGTATTCTTTAATATCTATAATGAGTCCAGGGGAGCCTACACCACAAACCCTGCACCCATGTTTAATACGTATTATCCCATGGCAGTGCTGGAGTCCCATGGTGGCGCTGCACAAACTACTGTGAAAATGAAGTGGTGGCCATATTCCAGGAGACTGGCATATTTGCAGTAGACTCTGACACAGTGCCAGAGTCTACTCACCTGTGCTGCCCACTAGAGAGGTGGGGGCCCACATGCACACTGACCCCCTCCTCGCTTAATACACCCCTGTCTCTTACTTACAATTTCCAGTTGTTTTGTGAGCTCCAACAGTTGTGCATGCAATGCATTGTTCTCACTAGTGAGCTCTCCACAGTCGGTCATCATTTTCTGTCTCAGTACACGCTCCTGTTCAGACAGCAGATCTTTCTCACGCAGTTGCTGGTGGAGGAAACTTATTTCATTCCTGCAGGTTAATGCACAAATATTAGGAGTTAGTACTTATATTTAGCCATTACCAATTTTTAAAGTCACTTGTGGTGGGCAGGGACAGAAGAACCAGTAGCCAACTTTAGAGAGGTCACGGCAGCAGGAGATGAAGAGGCTGTGGGGGTCATTTACCTGTTCCACCCTTGTGATTATGTTAGGTCTGCATGTACAGGGGAAATGTCATGATGAAAGGAGATTTATATTAATCAGCAGTGAGCCACAGACTAGGAGACTGGAAGGAACAGGTCTCAAAACAGCAGTGGTGCTGCGAGTGTCCTCTTAAAGTGGTACAGGAAAACTGCTTTTACATCCACCTCACAGAAAACAAACAAAAATGATATGTTCATATATTGCATCTCACTTTACCAATTGCAGCATGTCTTCAATGAATATGGAAAAAAATAAGTTGTATTGACACTTTAATAACTGATCTATTATCAAATCATCGGAAGGATAAAAAAAATCAGATGAGTTTGCTGATCGTTCAGGATGCAGTGATGTACTGAGTAAACTCTCTGTCAATCATACTGTACGTCTTGTTGACCATCAGAATGTTGACCAGCAGTATGCAGACCCCAGAAAGCAGACGCTGGTTTTAAAGTATTTCATGTGCGCCGACAGTACAAATGTATAGATGATGGTAATTTATCATGTTTACACTTGTACTGGCATTTCAACCTTGCCGACATCCCGGCGCTTGACCCATAACAATTGTCTACAATCTGATTGTCGGCAAGCGAACTGCATAGCAACTGTCCAGTATACTTAGGGGGGTATCCAATTAACTGTGGTTAATTGCCATGGCTAATTGTTCCGTCGGGAGTTATCCAATTAGCCCTGTAATGCTGCGGCTCACACCGGCTTATCATCGATTTTGTTTCGCCTGCTTTAGGTAATCCAAATTCCCGGAAACAGCCCCATTTTCATCCGAAAGTGGATCTGTTTCTACCGAAAGCACACAGGTTTTACTGAACCTGTGTATTTCTGGAGATATTGGGGGTAATTCCAAGTTGATCGCAGCAGGAAATTTTTTAGCAGTTGGACAAAACCATGTGCACTGCAGGGGGGGCAGATATAACATGTGCAGAGAGAGTTAGATTTGGGTGTGGTGTGTTCAATCTGCAATCTAAAATTGCAGTGTAAAAATAAAGCAGCCAGTATTTACCCTGCACAGAAACAAAATAACCCACCCAAATCTAACTCAATGTATTTTTTTTACAGGTGACCAAATTGGATAGCCTGTAAAAAAAAGCAAAAAAAAATAATTGGTGAAATATCAGGAAGAATGTATGTTTACGTCTAATTTGATACCCCCCTTATACAGAACAAAATATACAGCACTAATACTCTGCTGGTAAACTGCAGACGGTATATGTACTGTGCTCCGCGGAACCTGGTGTCTGATTCGGATTTGCATGCAAACCTGATAGTTTATGTACAAATCTGATGGCTTGTGGTCTGTGCATGTATAAGACTTGTTCTGCGCATGTGAAGAATGGGTCTTGCAATATAGCTCACACTCCCCATTAGCTACAGCATGATTGACATGCTGCAGCGTTTAGTAGGAGCAGGGGCGCCAACCGTCCTTGTCCTTCAAAACGAGAGTGCATGGGGCACAGGATCTGCATCATCAGATTCAGACTTCCTGGACCCGGCAGCATGGATTCAATGGCCAATCTGAGTAAGCGTCAGCATATGCAGACTAACTGAGGTCTGTACCATTGCGAGTCACAACCGATGGTCGCGATGGTGCTCTGAGGCTGCATCCATCCACGCCCTGATCTCACAGATGCATGCAGGAGGCATCTATCTCCTACAGATGACTCCTGCTGCATTTGCATTTTATTTGTAATGACTTGCACAGATGCTTCCGTGCGCCTGTGCAAGTCCTTACAAATCAGAATCAGTACCTTTGTTGCTCTCTCTAGCATGCCGAGGTTGGCAGAAAAAGAAAATAAAAGTTTAGTGACATAATATAGATTTTAAATCACATACATTCTCATTCAGTGAGCTTTTTTTTTCCAACTCACGCCATGTGACAATCTCCTACACCATCATGACAGCATAGAGCTAATAGTGTGGACCTGTTTAATTGAATGGGGTTAATCATTTAATGTAATGGAACAATATCCTAGCATCTGCCAAGCAGCAACTGGTTCTAAAACACAAGCAGCAGTAGGTAGTGAAAGGTGTAAGAACAGGTAGAAGAGACTGGGAAAGTCTTCCAACTATACTGATTCTGCTGGGGCAGACCCAAATTTTAGGTGACTGTCCTTACTGCAGGGACAATTACTAGGCATGTCCAGCCTCACAGTGCCCTGCTTATGTAGGTAGAGCCGAGTGCCCCTAACAGTAGTGCACAGCATTGTACGTATTTTTTAAGGATATAGGAAGCAGTTGTAGAGTAGCCTAGCACGGTCTAAAATGCAGGCTAGTTATGCCCACTCTGGTTGCATGGAGCCGCTGGCGTGAAGGTGAGCAATGTCATATCGTGAACATCGCTCATCGCGGGTCCTTACACACATGTACCCCGTGGTACTCCAAGGTACCCCGTGGATTCTACGCGGACAAGGGGACCGAGCCTCGTGTCAACATAGGTAAGTATGTGTGTATGTCGGTGTGCATGTATGTAATAAAGTTGTACTGTCACGGTGTGTGTGTACTGTTTTTATTTGGGTATTTTTTTTGTAGTAGAACTACAGGTATCAGCAGGCCCGTTTCCCCCCCGCATGCTGGTACTTGTGGTTCTCCAAGTACCAGCTTGCTGGGGAGGCTTGCTGGGACTTGTAGTTCTGCTACAAAAAACAATATTCTTTTTTTTGAGACTTGGCTATCAGCCTCCCATCCGCTGCCCTTGGATGGGGGGGGGGGGGGGGGGGGGAAGACAGCCTCGGGCTTCACCCCTGGCCCTTGGGTGGCTGGAGGGGGGGACCCCTTGATTATTTTTACAACCAGGACCGGCTCAAAGAGTTATGCTTAGTAGGGGGGACCCCACGCAATTTTTTTCAGGAATTTTAACCCATTCCCACTGAAAAACATGCACTGATCTCTCCATATTATTTTAGTCAGTAAAAAAAAATATAAGAATTTACTCACCGGTAATTCTATTTCTCGTAGTCCGTAGTGGATGCTGGGAACTCCGTAAGGACCATGGGGAATAGACGGGCTCCGCAGGAGACTGGGCACTCTAAAGAAAAGATTAGGTACTATCTGGTGTGCACTGGCTCCTCCCTCTATGCCCCTCCTCCAGACCTCAGTTAGGGAAACTGTGCCCGGAAGAGCTGACATTACAAGGAAAGGATTTTTGGAATCCAGGGTAAGACTCATACCAGCCACACCAATCACACCGTACAACTTGTGATAACCTTACCCAGTTAACAGTATGAACAACAACTGAGCCTCACTCAACGGATGGCTCATAACAATAACCCTTATTTAAGCAATAACTATATACACGTATTGCAGAAAGTCCGCACTTGGGACGGGCGCCCAGCATCCACTACGGACTACGAGAAATAGAATTACCGGTGAGTAAATTCTTATTTTCTCTGACGTCCTAGTGGATGCTGGGAACTCCGTAAGGACCATGGGGATTATACCAAAGCTCCCAAACGGGCGGGAGAGTGCGGATGACTCTGCAGCACCGAATGAGCAAACACAAGGTCCCCCTCAGCCAGGGTATCAAACTTGTAGAACTTTGCAAAGGTGTTTGAACCCGACCAAGTAGCCGCTCGGCAAAGCTGTAAAGCCGAGACCCCTCGGGCAGCCGCCCAAGAAGAGCCCAACTTCCTTGTGGAATGGGCTTTTACTGATTTTGGATGCGGCAATCCAGCCGCAGAATGAGCCAGCTGAATCGTGCTACAGATCCAGCGAGCAATAGTTTGCTTTGAAGCAGGAGCACCCAGCTTGTTGGGTGCATGCAGGATAAACAGCGAGTCAGTCTTCCTGACTCCAGCCGTTCTGGAAACATATATTTTCAAAGCCCTATCTACGTCCAGCAACTTGGAGTCCTCCAAGTCCCGAGTAGCCGCAGGCACCACAATAGATTGGTTCAAATGAAACGATGATACCACCTTTGGGAGAAATTGGGGACGAGTCCTCAATTCTGCCCTGTCCATATGGAAGATCAGATATGGGCTTTTACATGACAAAGCCGCCAATTCCGACACACGCCTAGCCGATGCTAAGGCCAACAGCATGACCTCTTTCCACGTGAGATACTTTAGTTCCACGGTCTTAAGTGGCTCAAACCAGTGGGATTTCAGGAAATCCAACACAACGTTAAGATCCCAGGGTGCCACTGGTGGCACAAAAGGGGGCTGAATATGCAGCACTCCCTTAACAAACGTCTGAACCTCAGGCAGTGAAGCCAGTTCTTTTTGAAAGAAAATGGATAGGGCCGAAATCTGGACCTTTATGGTCCATAGTCACCCCTGACTGTAGGAAGTGCAGGAATCGACCCAGCTGGAATTCCTCTGTAGGGGCCGTCCTGGCTTCACACCAAGCAACATATTTTCGCCATATACGGTGATAATGCTTTGCTGTCACGTCCTTCCTAGCCTTTATCAGCGTAGGAATAACTTCATCCGGAATGCCTTTTTCCGCTAGGATCCGGCGTTCAACCGCCATGCTGTCAAACGCAGCCGCGGTAAGTCTTGGAACAGACAGGGCCCTTGTTGCAGCAGGTCCTGTCTGAGAGGCAGAGGCTATGGGTCCTCTGTGCGCATTTCTTGCAGTTCCGGGTACCAAGTCCTTCTTGGCCAATCCGGAACAATGAGTATTGTTCTTATTCCTCTCTTTCTTACTATTCTCAGTACCTAGGGTATGAGAGGAAGAGGAGGAAACACATATACCGACTGGTACACCCACGGTGTCACTAGGGCGTCCACAGCTATCGCCTGAGGGTCCCTTGACCTGGTGCAATATCTTTTTAGCTTTTTGTTGAGGCGGGACGCCATCATGTCCACCTGTGGCAGTTCCCATCGCTTTGCAATCTGTGTGAAGACTTCTTGATGAAGTCCCCACTCTCCCGGGTGGAGGTCGTGTCTGCTGAGGAAGTCTGCTTCCCAGTTGTCCACTCCCGGAATGAACACCGCTGACAGTGCTTGCACTTGATTCTCCGCCCACCGAAGAATCTTTGTGGCTTCCGCCATTGCCATCCTGCTTCTCGTGCCGCCCTGGCGGTTTACATGGGCGACCGCCGTGATGTTGTCTGACTGAATCAGCACTGGCCGGTTTCGAAGCAGGGGCTCTGCTTGACTCAGGGCGTTGTAAATGGCCCTTAGTTCCAGTATATTTATGTGTAGAGAAGTCTCCAGACTTGACCACAGCCCTTGGAAGTTTCTTCCCTGAGTGACTGCCCCCCATCCTCGGAGGCTTGCATCCGTGGTCACCAGGACCCAGTCCTGTATGCTGAACCTGCGGCCCTCGAGAAGGTGAGCACTCTGCAGCCACCACAGAAGAGACACCCTGGCCCTTGGGGACAGGGTGATCAGCCGATGCATCTGAAGATGCGATCCGGACCACTTGTCCAACAGATCCCACTGAAAGATCCTTGCATGGAACCTGCCGAAGGGAATGGCTTCGTATGAAGCCACCATCTTTCCCAGGACTCGCGTGCAGTGATGCACCGATACCTGTTTTGGTTTCAGGAGGTCCCTGACCAAAGATGCTAATTCCTGGGCCTTCTCCATCGGGAGAAACACCTTCTTCTGTTCTGTGTCCAGAATCATGCCCAGGAAAAGCAGACGCGTCGTAGGAATCAGCTGCGACTTTGGAACATTCAGAATCCAGCCGTGCTGTTGCAACACTTCCTGAGAGAGTGCTACGCTGATCAACAACTGCTCTCTGGACCTCACCTTTATGAGGAAATCGTCCAAGTACGGGATAACTATAACTCCCTTCTTCCGAAGGAGTATCATCATTTCGGCCATTACCTTAGTAAATATCCTCGGTGCTGTGGACAGGCCAAACGGCAACGTCTGGAACTGGTAATGACAGTCCTGTACCACAAATCTGAGGTACTCCTGGTGAAGTGGGTAAATGGGGACATGCAAGTAAGCATCCTTGATGTCCAGCGACACCATAAAATCCCCCTCTTCCAGGCTTGCAATAACCGCTCTGAGCGATTCCATTTTGAACTTAAATTTCTTTATATAAGTGTTCAAGGATTTTAAATTCAGAATGGGTCTCACCGAACCGTCCGGTTTCGGTACCACAAACATTGTGGAATAGTAACCCCTTCCCTGTTGAAGGAGGGGGACCCTGACAATCACTTGCTGGAGGTACAGCTTGTGAATTGCCGCCAGTACTACCTCCCTTTCCATGGGGGAAGCTGGCAAGGCTGATTTGAGGTAACGCGGGGGGGAGTCGCTTCGAATTCCAGCTTGTATCCCTGAGATACAATTTGTACAGCCCAGAGATCCACCTGTGAGCGAACCCACTGGTTGCTGAAGTTTCGGAGACACGCCCCCACCGCACCTGGCTCCGCCTGTGGAGCCCCAACGTCATGCGGTGGACTTAGTGGAAGCAGGGGAGGACTTTTGTTCCTGGGAAGTGGCTGCATGGTGCAGCTTCTTACCTCTACCACTGCCTCTGGCAAGAAAGGATGCACCCCTGACCCACTTGCCTTTCTGAGAACGAAAGGACTGCATTTGATAATACGGTGCTTTCTTAGGCTATGAGGAAACCTGAGGCAAGAAAGTCGACTTTCCAGCTGTCACTGTGGACACGAGGTCCGATAGACCGTCCCCAAACAATTCCTCACCCTTATAAGGCCAAACCTCCATGTGTTTTTAGAATCAGCATCTCCTGTCCATTGCCGAGTCCATAAGACCCTCCTGGCAGAAATGGACATAGCATTAATTCTAGAGCCCAGCAGGCAAATGTCCCTCTGAGCATCCCGCATATATAAGACGACGTCTTTTATATGGCCCAGGGTTAGCAAAACAGTATCCCTGTCGAGGGAATCTATGTCGTCTGACAGAGTATCTGTCCATGCTGCTACAGCACTACACATCCAGGCTGAAGCAATAGCAGGTCTCAGTAGAGTACCAGAGTGTGTATACACTGACTTCAGGATAGATTCCTGCTTTCTATCCGCAGGCTCCTTTAGGGCGGCCGTGTCCTGAGACGGCAGGGCCACCTTTTTAGATAAGCGTGTCAGCGCCTTGTCCACCCTAGGGGATGTTTCCCAACGTAACCTGTCCGTTGGCGGGAAAGGGTACGCCATCAGTAACCTCTTAGAAATCGCTAGTTTCTTATCAGGGGAACTCTACGCTTCTTCACATAATTCATTTAATTCATCAGATGGGGGAAAAGTCACTGGCTGCTTTTTCTCCCCAAACATATAAACCCTCTTGGTATTAACAGGGTTAATCTCAGAAATGTGTAATACATCTTTCATTGCAATAATCATGTATCGGATGGCCTTGGTCATTTTAGACTGTAAATGTGCCTCATCATCGTCGACACTTGAGTCGGACTCCGTGTCGACATCTGTGTCAACCATCTGAGATAGAGGGCGTTTATGAGCCCCTGACGGTTTCTGAGTTGCCTGGGCAGGTGCGGGCTGAGACCCCGGCTGTCCCAAGGCTGCAGCGTCATCAAACCTTTTATGTAAGGAGCTTACATTGTCGTTTAAGACCTTCCACATATCCATCCAATCTGGTGTCAGCCCTGACGGGGGCGACACCACACTTATCTGCCCTTGCTCCGCCTCCACGTAACCCTCCTCATCAAACATGTCGACACAGCCGTACCGACACACCGCACACACACAGGGAATGCTCAGACTGAGGACAGGACCCCACAAAGTCCTTTGGGGAGACAGAGAGAGAGTATGCCAGCACACACCACAGCGCTATATAACACAGGGATTTTCACTTATAATAAGTGATTACCCAATAGCTGCCTTATATGTTTTATTTGCGCCTAAATTTATGTGCCCCCCCCCCCCTCTCTTTTTTACCCTTCTTGTACCTGGATACTGCAGGGGAGAGCCTGGGGAGCTGCTTCCAGCGGAGCTGTGAAGAGAAAATGGCGCTGGTGTGCGGAGGAAGAAGGCCCCGCCCCCTCAGTGGCGGGCTTCTGTCCCGCTTTCTGTGTAAAAAAATGGCGGGGTTTTTTACATATATACAGTCTGGCACTGTATATATGTATTTTTATTGCCAAAAGGTACTTCAATTGCTGCCCAGGGCGCCCCCCCAGCGCCCTGCACCCTACAGTGACCGGAGTGTGTTAGTGTGCTGGGAGCAATGGCGCACAGCTGCGGTGCTGTACGCTACCTTAAATGAAGACAGGAGTCTTCTGCCGCCGATTTCGTAGTCATCAAGCTTCTGTTCTTCTGGCTCTGCGAGGGGGACGGCGGCGCGGCTCCGGGAACGGACGATCGAGGACAGGTGCCTATGTTCGAACCCTCTGGAGCTAATGGTGTCCAGTAGCCTAAGAAGCACAAGCTAGCTGCAAGCAGGTAGGTTTGCTTCTCTCCCCTTAGTCCCACGTAGCAGTGAGTCTGTTGCCAGCAGAGACTCACTGAAAATAAAAAACCTAATAAATACTTTCTTTACTAGTAAGCTCAGGAGAGACCACTAGGAGCACCCAGCTCTGGCCGGGCACAGATTCTAACTGAGGTCTGGAGGAGGGGCATAGAGGGAGGAGCCAGTGCACACCAGATAGTACCTAATCTTTTCTTTAGGGTGCCCAGTCTCCTGCGGAGCCCGTCTATTCCCCATGGTCCTTACGGAGTTCCCAGCATCCACTAGGACGTCAGAGAAATATATTCTTTTAAAAAATATATTAAATAATACTTGTGGCTCCTAAATAGACAAACCAAGTAGATAATCCCTTCTAATATAAATGAGATATGCTATTAGCAATCAAAAAAACACAAAAAAAACATGTTTTTAAAAATTTTTATTAGATCACGACAGCAAAATGAGGCGGAATTAAATTGACGAAATGCCTGTCGAAAAGCACGGTTGTCGAATCGACATTCTTCAATTGAATATACTTTTGTCAAAAAGCCGCATTTTTACCATTGCAGACATGTCGAATTTGAGAAATGTCGAATTGCAAAAAGTCGAATCTGAAACGGCAGTTTTTTTGACGAAAAGTACTGTATTGCATTGTCGAACCCAATTCGACAAGTTTTTTTTGTCAAAAATGCCCCATTTTTCGACATTTGCGGCAATTCGACCGCAATTGCATATACCCCCTAGTCTCCAACCCTTCAAACGTTCCCTGAAAACTCACCTCTTCAGACAAGCTTATCAAATTTCAGACCCACCCACATAACTTTCAATGCCTTCCTTTCTGATTATATCCCCTCTGTACAGTCCACACATAACCTCCCATATTTTGTCTTTGTTCACTTTCATACCCACCTGACCCTTGGCCAACACTGATGAATGACCATATCATACAGCCCATTAAGAACCTTTGCAATCTGGAGGACCATTATGAAATAGGTAGCATCTATCAAATGCCTAATTCCCTATAGAGTGTAAGCTTGCGAGCAGGGCCTTTCTACCTATGTCTGTCTGATATTACCCAGGTTTGTTTTATTACTGTTGCTCCAATTGTAAAGCGCAACGGAATATGCTGAGCTATATAAAAAACTGTTAATAAAATAATAATGTATAAATATACATTACATTTGTATGTACTAGTGGCATGGATCAAACAGGTGTTCCTGGCATTATATAGAACTATACTTTATTCCTCCATGATCTCTAATACTGACAGTACCTATCAAAATTGGGGGCATTTACACCAGCCTGTTCAAATGGCAGCCACCACTTGTGACCGGCGGTCAGCTAGCGGAAGGAAGCCCCTTGCGGGCTCGTTCGCAGGCGGTCCTCTGACCGTCGGCCACATAACTACATCATATCATGAGACCTAGGCCATTTACTAAAACTAGCTGAAAAACCCTGACATATAGGGGGGAATTCAAATGTTTGAAAAGTCGGTTGGGTGTCTGTTTTTCCTGTCTATTAGATAGGAAAAAACAGACACCCAACTGACTTTTCAAACAATTGAATATCCCCCAGTATGTGTTGCTTTGAACAACAAAACAACTATCACTGTTATAATAATGAGAGGCAAACTGTTTGCCAAAGTGTCTCAGGTAGATTTGTTTTATTTATGTTTTTTTTAAATTAATTTTGTATTCTTTTTACCGCTATATTATGATATAGTACTGATTGACATCTCAATACATGACACAGTGGGATATGTATCAAACCTTAGAGAGAGAGAGAAACTGGAGAAACTGTCCATGGCAACCAACCAGCTTCTGTTATTTTATAGACTACGCTAGATAAATTATAGGTAGTTTGATTGGTTTCTATGCATAGGCAAATGCAGGGGATTTCCGGTTGCCCAGAACTCTCCCCCCCCCCCCCATCAGGTCAGCAACTCAAATCATGACCACAATAGTAGTATATTGTAATCCTTTACTAAAGCTGCACCACACCCTGAAGTGTAAGGGATGGAACAGAGCTGCTGTGCATGCCGAATAGCAGCAGCTTCTCCTAGTGGATGTGATATACTAGGTCGACATTCATGTCAACATTGACTGTTAACATTCACCATGTTGGCAGTGCTGAAATGCAGTCATAATAGGATGTTGACAAACCATCTCTGATGGTCAAGCAGTGTCATACCCAGGCCCAACAGCAGAAGCACATTTAGGGGTAAATTTACTAAGATGGGAGTTCTATTTAAGATGGGATGTTGTCCATAGCAACCAATCAGAAATTACTTTTCATTTATCTAGCACCTTCTTAAAGATAATACCTGGAATCTGATAGGTTGCTATGGGCAACATCTCATCTTAAATAGAACTCCCATCTTAGTGTCGGTTTTCGGGTCTTGGTAACCACATGAGAATAAGTTCAGATGGAGTCATCTGATGCGTCAGAATACTGGTGAAAACAGTCCCCTTGTAAATGATTGCCACTTTAAAAATATAGGAGAACTCTCCCAAAATCTCTCACTTTCTGATTCTCACATCCTATTACATTTCCCCCCATAGTGTTAATTATTAATATGGTAATACCATACACTATCCAGTGTATAAGGAGACAAATGTGTACATATATGCCTAGGTACAGTGCTAGGTTCTTCTGATGCTCCCCAAACTCCAGTGCTCTGCAGTGTAGGTAACTTGGATTGTGGAATGGTGGCCATTCAGCTCCGGTGGGCTGGTCCTATATCTGCATCTGATGGCTTACTGTATAGATCTAAATATTATATACACTGCACTTTGTATGAAGTGATATAATGCTGGCCATAATCTCTCTAAAATAAAGCTTTTGGAAACCCTCCACTATAAATCATTTGTCCCCGCTATTATCAAATTCTCCAATTTATCTCTCTTGAAGGTTTGATACATCTGTCCCACTATCTTTTGTAAAAATGACATGGAAGTCTTGTGTACTTTAAAAATAAATAATGTACGTAAGTGAAAGTCTATAGTCACTGATGCTGAAACTTCCGAACACAATGTCACATCACTGAATACAGCTTTTTATAGTGTATTATTTCTGGAATTACATGAGCTATAAATGCATGGATAAATTTATCCCATTGCATCAGCAAAATGTTTGATGTCAGAAATGACATTTACAGTAATTTTTCCCAGGAAACAAAAGATCTGAAATATTCTATTTAAAAGTGAAATGGCTTAGTCATCACTAATCCCACCTAAATCACTAAACTGCACTTCTCATACTTATTACAGTTCAATCTTCCAGGGTCACTTCTCATAGTTATCACAAGTCACTTTTCCTGTAAGTACTCCTAGAACAATCTCTTCCCTTACCAATCACGAGTCACCTGAGAGACTCATCATGCTTGTCTTCTCCTGACATACTGTATCACTGTACATACTCAGTCACTTAACAACGCTCATACTAATTAATTTAATTCATCAAAAGCCATATCATAGTATATCTCTCATATCTTCACTAACAAATGTACAGATGGGTCCTCCGTTATCTTGACTGTTTCTGCGCCTAGACGGAGGTTTAGTCACGCCTAGGCGATAGCTTAGGTTGCTGAGTTTAATCACGGACAGGCGCATTGAGCCACGACTAGATACTCAGCATGCAATACACATCTCCACCACTGGGTGGCTAATGCTTCACTAATCCTGTACTTTAACAAAAACACACAGAGAAAAGAAGCCGTTTCCTGGGTGCACTGAGAACTTAACATTTACAAAAAAATTCATAGATAAAACATATCCTTTATTATAGTCACTTAAAATTTACAGCAATATGAAATTAATAAAATCTAGAAGATAAGGTACGTGAAAAAGTATTGAAAAAGTGTGATATTAAAATAAATTATTATTAGTCAGAGACTGCCACTGCTATGTTAAGTAAAGGCCTAATAGCCCCCACTGCTATTTCAAAGCTAATTTTAAGTGAGATTCTACTGGCTTCTGAATATTATCATACAGTTTTGATCAGTATTTCCCACTTTTTTTAATTTTAAAGAGTATCAGATCTCACATCCACTATATGACTTCTTTCTCAAAAATATAAATTGTCATAGACGTGATTTCACTCTCTACTTTAATAAAGCTTTGTTTATAAATACCTGTGTCTATTTTGTAACATTTATTTTCACACGTAATAAATTCAATGTGTGTGTGTTTCAATTAACGCTGTTGTACTGATACTGTTTCTAAGGCCACCACTGCTATTTCAAAGCTAATATCAAGTGTATTTCCATTGATTTCTAGATATTCTTGTTCATTATTATTCAATAATTTCCACTGTTTTTATTATAAAGAGTATCAGATATCACATCCACTGCATGGCTTCTTTCTCAAGAGTATAAATTGTGTAAGGAATTTATTATTGAAACACAATATTATAGTATCGTATTAATTCACAACATGTAAACAATAAATAAATAAAAATATTAAAAAGTATAAAAAATTAAGATTATATAAGTACTCACTAGCACATTTATCACAAGTTCACTTAATCTGTACACAAGGAAAACACAATGATTGTTTAGATAAAACTATTATGAGAAATATAAAATACACTATATTATGGGTGATCACATGGGATTATACTGAAAAGTCACTTATAGTAAGGGGGTAAATACATTGCACATTATATGTAAAACAGACCTTACCACTTTTTTCTCATGACAATTTATATTTTTGAGAAAGAAGTCATATAGTGGTTTTTTAAAATTAAAAAAAGTGGGAAATACTGATCATAACTGTATGATAATATTCAGAAGCCAGTAGAATCTCACTTCTGAAATAGCAGTGGGGGCTATTAGGCCTTTACTTAACATAGCAGTGGCAGTCTCTGACAAATAATAATTTATTTTAATATTACACTTTTTCAATACTTTTTCACTTACCTTATCTTCCAGATTTTATTAATTTCATATTGCTGTAAATTTTAAATGACTATAATAAAGGATATGTTTTATCTATGAATTTATTTTGTAAATGTTAAGTTCTCAGTGCACCCAGGAAACGGTTTCCTTTCTCTGTGTGTTTTTGTTATGTCCTACTAGGCTGAGGGTAGCACTCCCCAGTACAGGAAGAAATATGTGGAAACTACACAATTAAAGTATGAATATAAGGGAATGAGAACGTCTATTACCAAATTGGTCTTACTGGTGCGGGAATATCTCTTGCTTTGTATGAAATCCGGTACTTTAGTTTGAATAGCGGCAGATTGATCTACAGCGCAAGCTCTGGCAAATGGACAGTGACGACTGTAATGTTAATATACAGTCCTGTACTGCATAGTGTACACACAGATGGTGACCAATGGTCAGACAGAGAGAGTAAAAAAAAATAAGAATTTACTCACCGGTAATTCTATTTCTCGTAGTCCGTAGTGGATGCTGGGGACTCCGTCAGGACCATAGGGGAAAGCGGCTCCGCAGGAGACAGGGCACAAAATTAAAAGTTTGACCACTAGGTGGTGTGTACTGGCTCCTCCCCCTATGACCCTCCTCCAAGCCTCAGGATACTGTGCCCGGACGAGCGTACACAATAAGGAAGGATTTTGAATCCCGGGTAAGACTCATACCAGCCACACCAATCACACCGTACAACTTGTGATCTGAACCCAGTTAACAGTATGATAACCGAAAAGAGCCTCTGAAACGATGGCTCCCAACAATAATAACCCGATTTTTGTAACAATAACTATGTACAATTATTGCAGACAATCCGCACTTGGGATGGGCGCCCAGCATCCACTACGGACTACGAGAAATAGAATTACCGGTGAGTAAATTCTTATTTTCTCTGACGTCCTAAGTGGATGCTGGGGACTCCGTCAGGACCATGGGGATTATACCAAAGCTCCCAAACGGGCGGGAGAGTGCGGATGACTCTGCAGCACCGAATGAGAGAACTCCAGGTCCTCCTTAGCCAGGGTATCAAATTTGTAGAATTTTACAAACGTGTTCTCCCCTGACCACGTACCTGCTCGGCAGAGTTGTAATGCCGAGACCCCTCGGGCAGCCGCCCAAGAGGAGCCCACCTTCCTTGTAGAGTGGGCATTGACAGATTTAGGCTGTGGCAGGCCTGCCACAGAATGCGCAAGTTGAATTGAGCTACAAATCCAACGAGCAATCGTCTGCTTAGACGCAGGAGCACCCAGCTTGTTGGGTGCATACAGTATAAACAGCGAGTCAGACTTCCTGACTCTAGCCGTCCTTGAAATATATATTTTTAATGCTCTGACAACATCCAGCAACCTGGAGTCCTCCAAATCGCTAGTAGCCGCAGGCACCACAATAGGCTGGTTCAGGTGAAACGCTGACACCACCTTAGGGAGAAACTGAGGACGCGTCCGCAGTTCTGCCCTGTCCGAATGGAAAATCAGACATGGGCTTTTGTACGATAAAGCCGCCAATTCTGACACTCTCCTGGCCTAAGCCAGGGCCAGTAGCATGGTTACTTTCCATGCAAAAGTTTGGACTTCAGGAACTGAAGCCAATTCTTTCTGGAAGAAAATCGACAGGGCCGAAATTTGAACCTTAATGGACCCCAATTTGAGGCCCATAGACAATCCTGTTTGCAGGAAATGTAGGAATCGACCCAGTTGAAATTCCTCCGTGGGGGCCTTCCTGGCCTCACACCACGCAACATATTTTCTCCAAATGCGGTGATAATGTTGTGCAGTCACTTCCTTCCTGGCTTTAATCAGGGTAGGGATGACTTCCTCTGGAATGCCTTTTTCCTTTAGAATCCGGCGTTCAACCGCTATGCCGTCAAACGCAGCCGCGGTAAGTCTTGGAATAGACAAGGTCCCTGCTGAAGCAGGTCCCTTCTTAGAGGTAGAGGCCACGGATCTTCCGTGAGCATCTCCTGAAGTTCCTGGTACCAAGTCCTTCTTGGCCAATCCGGAGCCACGAGTATCGTTCTTACTCCCCTTTGCCGTATAATTCTCAGTACCTTGGGTATGAGAGGCAGAGGAGGGAACACATACACTGACTGGTACACCCATGGCGTTACCAGAGCGTCCACAGCTATTGCCTGAGGGTCTCTTGACCTGGCGCAATACCTGTCCAGTTTTTTGTTGAGGCGGTACGCCATCATGTCCACCATTGGTCTTTCCCAACGGACCACAATCATGTGGAAGACTTCTGGATGAAGTCCCCACTCTCCCGGGTGAAGATCGTGTCTGCTGAGGAAATCTGCTTCCCAGTTGTCCACTCCCGGGATGAACACTGCTGACAGTGCTATCACATGATTTTCCGCCCAGCGAAGAATCCTTGCAGCTTCTGCCATTGCCCTCCTGCTTCTTGTGCCGCCCTGTCTGTTTATGTGGGCGACTGCCGTGATGTTGTCCGACTGGATCAACACCGGCTGACCCTGAAGCAGAGGTTTTGCCAGGCTTAGAGCATTGTAGATTGCTCTTAGTTCCAGTATATTTATGTGAAGAGACGTCTCCAGGCTTGACCACACGCCCTGGAAGTTTCTTCCCTGTGTGACCGCTCCCCAGCCTCTCAGGCTGGCATCCGTGGTCACTAGGACCCAGTTCTGTATGCCGAATCTGCGGCCCTCTAACAGATGAGCACTCTGCAACCACCATAGCAGAGACACCCTTGTCCTTGGCGACAGGTTTATCCGCTGATGCATCTGCAGATGCGATCCGGACCACTTGTCCAGCAGATTCCACTGAAAAATTCGTGCATGGAATCTGCCGAATGGAATCGCTTCGTAAGAAGCCACCATTTTTCCCAGGACTCTTGTGCATTGATGCACAGACACTTTTCCTGGTTTTAGGAGGTTCCTGACGAGTTCGGATAACTCCCTGGCTTTCTCCTCCGGAAGAAACACCTTTTTCTGAACAGTGTCCAGAATCATCCCTAGGAACAGCAAACGTGTCGTCGGGATCAGTTGGGATTTTGGAAAATTCAGAATCCACCCGTGCTGTTGGAGCACTACTTGAGTTAGTGCTACTCCGACCTCCAGCTGTTCTCTGGACCTTGCCCTTATCAGGAGATCGTCCAAGTAAGGGATAATTAATACGCCTTTTCTTCGAAGAAGGATCATCATTTCGGCCATTACCTTGGTAAAGACCCGGGGTGCCGTGGACAATCCAAACGGCAGCGTCTGAAACTGATAATGACAGTTTTGTACCACGAACCTGAGGTACCCTTGGTGTGAAGGGCAAATTGGGACATGGAGGTAAGCATCCTTGATGTCCAAGGACACCATAAAGTCCCCCTCTTCCAGATTCGCTATCACTGCTCTGAGTGACTCCATCTTGAACTTGAATTTTTGTATGTACAGGTTCAGAGATTTCAGATTTAGAATAGGTCTTACCGAGCCGTCCGGCTTCGGTACCACAAATAGCGTGGAGTAATACCCCTTTCCCTGTTGTAAAAGGGGTACCTTGACTATCACCTGCTGAGAATACAGCTTGTGAATGGCTTCCAATACCGTCGCCCTGTCGGAGGGAGACGTTGGCAAAGCAGACTTTAGGAACCGGTGAGGGGGAGACGTCTCGAATTCCAACCTGTAACCCTGAGATACTACCTGCAGGATCCAGGGGTCCACCTGCGAGTAAGCCCACTGTGCGCTGAAATTCTTGAGGCGACCCCCCACCGCCCCTCAGTCCGCTTGTAAGGTCCCAGCGTCATGCTGAGGCCTTTGCAGAAGCCGGGGAGGGCTTCTGCTCCTGGGAGGGAGCTGCTTGCTGCAGTCTCTTACCCTTTCCTTTGCCTCGGGGCAGATATGAATGTCCTTTTGCCCGCTTGTTCTTAAAGGAACGAAAGGACTGCGGCTGAAAAGACTGCGTCTTTTTCTGCTGGGAGGTGACCTGGGGTAAAAAGGTGGATTTCCCGGCTGTTGCCGTGGCCACCAAATCCGATAAACCGACCCCAAATAATTCCTCCCCTTTATACGGCAATACTTCCATATGCCGTTTGGAATCCGCATCACCTGACCACTGTCGCGTCCATAAACTTCTTCTGGCAGATATGGACATCGCACTTACTCTTGATGCCAGAGTGCAAATATCCCTCTGTGCATCACGCATATAAAGAAATGCATCCTTTAAATGCTCTATAGTCAATAAAATATTGTCCCTATCCAGGGTATCAATATTTTCAGTCAGTGATTCCGACCAAGCCACCCCAGCACTGCACATCCAGGCTGAGGCGATTGCTGGTCGCAGTATAACACCAGTATGTGTGTATATACATTTTAGTGTATTCTCCAGCCTCCTATCAGCTGGGTCCTTGAGGGCGGCCGTTTCTGGAGACGGTAACGCCACTTGTTTTGATAAGCGTGTGAGCGCCTTATCTACCCTAGGGGGTGTTTCCCAGCGCGCCCTAACCTCTGGCGGGAAAGGGTATAACGCCAATAACTTCTTTGAAATTAGCAGTTTTCTATCGGGGGTAACCCACGCTTCATCACACACTTCATTCAATTTCTCTGATTCAGGAAAAACTACAGGTAGTTTTTTCACACCCCACATAATACCCCTTTTTGTGGTACTTGCAGTATCAGAGATATGCAAAGCCTCCTTCATTGCCGTGATCATATAACGTGTGGCCCTACTGGAAAATACGTTTGTTTCTTCACCGTCGACACTAGATTCGGTGTCCGTGTCGGTGTCTGTGTCGACCGACTGAGGTAAAGGGCGTTTTACAGCCCCTGACGGTGTTTGAGACGCCTGGACAGGTACTAACTGGTTTGCCGGCCGTCTCATGTCGTCAACCGACTTTTGCAGCGTGCTGACACTATCACGTAATTCCATAAACAAAGCCATCCATTCCGGTGTCGACTCCCTAGGGGGTGACATCACCATTACAGGCAATTGCTCCGCCTCCACGCCTACATCGTCCTCATACATGTCGACACACACGTACCGACACACAGCAGACACACAGGGAATGCTCTGATAGAAGACAGGACCCCACTAGCCCTTTGGGGAGACAGAGGGAGAGTTTGCCAGCACACACCCAAGCGCTATAAATATATAGGGACAACCTTAAATAAGTGTGTTCCCCTTATAGCAGCTTAAATATTATTAATATCGCTGAATAAGTGCCCCCCCTCTCTGTTTTTACCGTTTCTGTAGTGCAGTGCAGGGGAGAGCCTGGGAGCCTTCCTAGCAGCGGAGCTGTGTAGGAAAATGGCGCTGTGTGCTGAGGAGAATAGGCCCCGCCCCCTTTTCGGCGGGCTTCTTCTCCCGTTTTTCTGACAACCTGGCAGGGGTTAAATACATCCATATAGCCCCAGAGGCTATATGTGATGTATTTTTAGACAGAATAGGTACTTTCATTGCTGCCCAGGGCGCCCCCCCCAGCGCCCTGCACCCTCAGTGACCGTTGGTGTGAAGTGTGCCGAGAGCAATGGCGCACAGCTGCAGTGCTGTGCGCTACCTCATGAAGACTGAGAAGTCTTCAGCCGCCGGTTTCTGGACCTTTTCTCTCTTCGGCATCTGCAAGGGGGTCGGCGGCGCGGCTCCGGTGACCCATCCAGGCTGTACCTGTGATCGTCCCTCTGGAGCTAGTGTCCAGTAGCCTAAGAAGCCAATCCATCCTGCACGCAGGTGAGTTCACTTCTTCTCCCCTAAGTCCCTCGTTGCAGTGAGCCTGTTGCCAGCAGGACTCACTGAAAATAAAAAACCTAACAAACTTTTTCTAAGCAGCTCTTTAGGAGAGCCACCTAGATTGCACCCTGCTCGGACGGGCACAAAAACCTAACTGAGGCTTGGAGGAGGGTCATAGGGGGAGGAGCCAGTACACACCACCTAGTGGTCAAACTTTTAATTTTGTGCCCTGTCTCCTGCGGAGCCGCTATCCCCCATGGTCCTGACGGAGTCCCCAGCATCCACTTAGGACGTCAGAGAAATAAAGTTAAAAAAGTTTATTCAGACGCAAACGAACGTGTTAAAACACTTGTGTATGCAGACGCATCTAATGTGTGAACACTTGTGTATGCAGACGCAACTAATGTGTTAAAGGAATAATGTAGCTCATTGACTTTACAGTATGTACAGTGCACTAAATGAGTGTCCGAGTCCCCTAACGGCATAAACGAACGCCAATGGGAAGGAATCGCTGCTTGCATTACTTTGACACATGAAGTTGTGTATCTTCCATGCAGCGACGTACAGTAGGCTAGCGGTGAAGGCTCCCACCTCCCACGCTGTGGGTCCCGGTATCGATTCCCAAAGTGCCAATCTATATTCCCCCCCCCCCCCCCCCCCCCCTGACATTCACTTTAATTTTTTTTCTGTGTAATCCACTGTAAAACATTCAATGGAAGGGTACACACATGTTTCACTAAAATTGGGGTTTTAGTGAACAGCAAATTAGCATGACCAGCTAATTAGTACCCTAATAGAACATACTGTACAGAGAAACTAAGGACGGTGATTTGGCATCCAGGAACTTAGGGAGGAGCTTTTATCTCTCTCCATTATACATAGAAAGATTAAACTTGCCACTGTGCGTTACAAGCTTTTCATGCTAATTAGTACACTAGTAGAACATACTGTACAGAGATACTAAGGACGGTGATTTGGCATCCAGGAACTTAGGTAGATTTTATTACTCTACGTTATACTTAGAAAGATTACAATGGAGAGAGATGAAAGCTCCTCCCTAAGTTCCTGGATGCCAAATCCCTGTCCTTAGTATCTCTGTACAGTATGTTCTACTAGTGCACTAATTAGCACGAACAGCTTGTAATGTACATCCCCTTTCCCACCGCCTTCCCCTAGCCCCATCCACCATCATTGTAATCAGTGAGATCCGTGCAGGGCTTCATTGTGTACAGTATTAAAAGAGTTAAGAGTTAAAATTGTTAAAAAAAAATTGCTTAGGGTCCCCCTCCTAAGCATAACCAGCCTCGGGGTCTTTGAGCCGGCCCCGGCTGTTTAAATACCCCCCAAAAAAATTGGACAGGGGTTCCCCATATTTAACCAACCAGCACCAGGCTCTGCGTCCGGTCCTTGTTCCAAAAATACAGGGGACAAAAGATGTAGGGGTCCCCTGTATTTTTTTATAACCAGCACCGGGCTTCACTAGCCAGAGAGATAATGCCACAGCCGGGGGACACTTTTATACTAGTCCCTGCGGCCGTGGCATTACCCCCCCTCCTCAACTAGTCACCCCTGGCCGGGGTATCCTGGGGGAGTGGGGACCCCTTAAATCAAGCACCCAAGGACTAGGGGTGAAGCCTGTGGCTGTCCCCCCCATCCCTGTGCAGTGGATAGGGGGCTGATAGCCTTTGTGTAAAATAAAGAATATTGTTTTTTTATGTCGTAGAACAACAAGTTCCAGCAAGCCTCCCCTCAAGCTGGTACTTGGAGAACCACAAGTACCAACAAGCGAGGAAATAACGGGCCTGCTGGTACCAGTAGTACTACCACAAAAAAATACCCAAATAAAAACAAAACACACACCTTGACAGTATAATTTTATTCAAACACACGTACACACTCATACATATTTACCTACATCCCACGCTGAGAATCACGTCCACTTGTCCAATAGAATCCACGTGGTACCTGTAAGGAATAAAATTATACTTACGGACCATCCGGTGAAGCTCGCTCCTCTTCGGTCCTGTAGTAATTCAAAGGGTTGATAAAAAAAAAACAATGAAATCCCGCTCCACGCAACTAAAGGGGTTCCATGTGGACACATGGAACACCTTTCCCCGAATGCCGGGACCCCCGTGACTCCTGTCATAGAAACATAGAATTTGACGGCAGATAAGAACCACTTGGCCCATCTAGTCTGCCCATTTTTTTTATCCTTTAGCAATCTCAAACCTTTTTGAACCTTAATTCTTTGTAAGGATATTCATATGCCTATCCCAAGCATGTTTAAATTGCTCTACAGTCTTAGCCTCTACCACCTCTGATGGGAGGCTATTCCCCTTATCCACTACCCTTTATGTGAAGTAATATTTCCTTAAATTTCCCCCTGAACCTCCTCCAGTCTCAGTGTATGTCCTCGAGTTCTAATACTGTTAGGATCTCCTGCTCTGTGCTGCCACGTCGCCATGGCAACCGGGAGGCAAGTGTTAGCGAAGTAACCTGAGCGCAGCTGATACTCCGGTCCGGGTTTTTACTGTGTAGTGGTTACAGGCTCTGTGCACGGCAGGGAATCCGGCGCTGGTTTTGTGCTCACAGTCTGTGAGGTCTGAGTGGGGCGTGGACAGCACCTGCTATATAAACCATCCTCTCAGGCTAGGCAAATGCTGCTGATTCTTTGTTTGTTAGTCAGTTCCAGAGAGTTAGCTAGTACTGTGTGACTTTGTATTTACTTGTTGCTTACTGCGAATAGGCCTTGGGATTCGGTACTTCATTCTGCCAATCCGGACCTAGCAGTAAGACTGGAGTCAGTTGTTTGACCTGCTGGGGTTCTTTTGCTATTCTGTGAACCCAGCAGGTTTGCGGCTGTACTCTCAGACCTGCTTGCTTAATCCTCCCTCACTGTGCAGGGCGTCCAGGTGTCAGTTTAGTGGCAGTAAGCTGAACCTGTGCCCTGCAAGTGGGGGTTAGGATTGTGGATACTCTCCTTGTGTCTATGGCCCTCATTCCGAGTCGTTCGCTCGGTATTTTTCATCGCATCGCAATGAAAATCCGCTTAGTACGCATGCGCAATATTCGCACTGCGACTGCGCCAAGTAATTTAACAATGAAGATAGTATTTTTACTCACGGCTTTTTCATCGCTGCGGCGATCGTAGTGTGATTGACAGGAAATGGGTGTTACTGGGCGGAAACACGGCGTTTTAGGGGCGTGTGGATAAAAACGCTACCGTTTCCGGAAAAAACGCAGGAGTGGCCGGGAAACGGGGGAGTGTCTGAGCGAACGCTGGGTGTGTTTGTGACGTCAAACCTGGAACGACAAGCACTGAACTGATCGCACAGGCAGAGTAAGTGTGGAGCTACTCTAAAACTGCTAAGTAGTTTGTGATCGCAATATTGCGAATACTTCGGTCGCAATTTTAAGATGCTAAGATACACTCCCAGTAGGCGTAGGCTTAGCGTGTGTAACTCTGCTAAATTCGCCTTGCGACCGATCAACTCAGAATGAGGGCCTATATTTCTATCTCTGACCAAGGAGTTTATTTCCACACCCGTTGGTAACCCTTTGGGGTTTTTTCTGTTGCTCTTAGCAACATAATTTCAGGTGCTCCACATGTTAAATCACTACACATCGCTTCATTGTCCGCTCTATTCCATCTGAGCATTCCTGACACTAGGGAGACACCCAATTCCTGAGCCTTTGGGCTTCTCCGTTCACTTTGTGTTTATTAGTTATTCCATCACCTCCTGTGTATGTTATGTTATACTGTCTGTGAGTTCGTTTGCTTCGCTTCCCTCTCTGTTCATACACCGGTATACTCCTGTTAGCACTGGTGTGCGTAACAAATACTTCTCTTCCTTTGAAGAATGTTTCCCTCCTGAACTTTGTTAAGACCCTTGATATATTTGAAAGTTTCTATCATGTCCCCCTTTCCCTTCTCTCCTCCAAACTATACATGTTAAGATCTTTTAGCCTTTCCGGGTAAGTTTTGTGATGTAGGCCATGCACCATTTCAGTTGCCCTTCTTTGTACACTCTCTAATGTATTTATATCTTTCTGGAGATATGGGGGGTCATTCAGAGTTGTTCGCTCGTTGCCGATTTTTGCAACGGAGCGATTAAGGCAAAAATGCGAATGCGCATGGTACGCAGTACGCATGCGCTAAGTATTTTAGCTCAAAACTTAGTAGATTTACTCACGTCCGAACAAAGAATTTCCATCGTCGAAGTGATCGAAGTGTGATTGACAGGAAGTGGGTGTTTCTGGGCGGAAACTGGCCATTTTCTGGGAGTGTGCGGAAAAAACGCAGGCGTGCCAAAATAAAACGCGGGAGTGTGGAGAAACGGGGGAGTGGCTGGCCAAACGCAGGGCGTGTTTGTGACGTCAAACCAGGACCGAAACGGGCTGAGCTGATCGCAGTGTAGGAGTAAGTCTCGAGCTACTTAGAAACTGCTAAGAATTTTCTATTCACAATTCTGCTAATCTTTCGTTCGCAATTCTGCTAAGCTAAGATACACTCCCAGCAGGCAGCGGCCTAGCGTGTGCAATGCTGCTAAAATCTGCTAGCGAGCGAACAACTCGGAATGACCCCCATGGTCTCCAGAACTGGACACAGTATTCCAGATGGGGCTGCACCAATGACCTATACAGTGGCATTATCACTTCTTTTTTCCTGCTACTGATTCCTCTCCCTATGCAACCAAGCATCTGACTTGCCTTTCTCATTGCTTTGTTGCATTGCTTTCCTGCCTTCAAGTCACTTGAAATAGTGACTCCTAAATCCCTTTCCTCCTCAGTAGTTTCCATTATAGTACCCTTGATACTATATTTAGCCTTTGGGTTTTTGAGACCCAAGTGCATGATTTTGCATTTTTTAGCATTAAACTGTAGTTGCCACGTTCTTGACCATTTCTCAAGCCCACCTAGGTCATCAATCATTTGTTTTACCCCTCCCGGTGTGTCTACCCTGTTGCATATCTTTGTATCATCTGCAAAAAGGCATATCTTCCCTTCAATACCATCTGCAATGTCACCAACAAAGATATTAAAGAGAACTGGACCAAGTACAGATCCCTGGGGTACTCCACTGGTAACATTTCCCTCCATAGATTGCACTCCTATAATTACAACTATCTGTTTCCTATCCTGCAACCAGGTTCTTATCCATTTAACTGTTTTATAATCCACCCCCACGCTTTCAAGTTTATTTAGCAGTCTGCGATGTGGGACGGTGTCAAATGCCTTACTAAAGTCTAGATATGCTACATTTACAGCTCCCCCTTGATCTATTATTTTCGTCACAGAGTCAAAAAAGTCAATAAGATTTGAATGGCATGATCTCCCACCAGTAAACCCATGCTATTTTGGATCCTGTAAGTTGTTTGATTTAAGATATTCCACAATTCTTTCTTTTAATAGTTTTTCCATTACTTTCCCTACTACTGATGTAAGGCTTACTGGTCTGTAGTTACTTGCTTCTTCCTTGCTTCCACTTTTGTGCAGTGGAACTACATTTGCTCTTTTCCAATCCTCTGGAATAGCACCTGTATTTAGTGACTGGTTAAATAATTCGGTTAAAGGTGTAACCAGCACATCTTTTAGCTCTTTGTGTATCCTTGGGTGTATCCCATCTGGTCCAATTGATTTATCCACTTTTGGTTTTGAAAGTTCTGTTAGGACCTTCTCCTCTGTAAATGTACTTTTATCTGCCTTATTTTTATGAATGTCCTTGCAACTTAACTGTGGCACCATCCCTTCTTCTGTAGTAAATACTGAGCAAAAATAATTATTTAGGTGATCTGCTATTGCCTTGTCTCCCTCCACCAAATGCTCACTCTCTGTCTTAAGTCTTATTATTCCTCCATTTGATTATCTCCTTTCACTTATATACTTTAAAAAAAAGTTTTGCCCCCTTTATCTACTGACTGGGCCATTTTCTCCTCAGCTTCTGCCTTTGCACGTCTGATCACTTTCTTAGTATCCTTCCATCTGTCAAGATACACCTCTTTGTCGTTATTTTGAGTCTGTTTGTATTTCCTAAAAGCCATCTTTTTTGCTTTCACACTATTTGATACTTCTTTTGTGAACCACACTGGCTTCCTTTTCCTGTTGGTTTTCCTAACCCTTTTGATACAAAGGTCTGTTGCACTTAGTATTGCACTTTTCAGTTTTCCCACCTCTCCTGCACTCCTTCCAAGTTTCTCCAGTCCACCAATGAATCACTTAAACATCTCCCCATTTTTGCAAAGTCAGCATTTCTAAAATCCAACACCTTTGTTTTTGTGTGACAGGAGTTGGATCCTGTCTTTATACTAAACCATACTGCTTGATGATCACTGGATCCCAGGTGCTCACCCACATATGTCAGATATCCTATCACCATTTGTAAGAATGAAATCTAATACTGAGTCTTTGCGAGTGGGCTCCCTCACCAATTGCTTGAGAGATGCTCCCTGTAAGGAATGTAGAAATTTGCCACTTGTAGCTGAACTTGCAAAAGACCCCTCCCAATTTACATCAGGTAAATTGAAGTCTCCAATGATTATGACTTCTCCCTTTAAAGCCATTTTAGTGATGTCCAACAATAGGTTCCTGTCCAAATCCTGCCCCTGGCCTGGTGGTCTATAGATCACCCCAATGCGAATAATGTCCTCCTCCCCGGTTTCTATGGTGACCCAAACGGCCTCAGTTTTGTCTTCAATATTTTGTATTAAAGTAGCATTTATGCTTTTTTTCACATACATTGCTACCCCTCCTATTCTTCCTATTCTATCCTTCCTAAATAAATTGTATCCTGGTATAGCTATGTCCCAGTCTTGATTCTCATTGCACCATGACTCTGTAACTGCCACAAAATCCAGGTTATCCCTTGTCATTATCGCAATTAGCTCTGGAATTTTGTCTCCTAAGCTCCTAGCATTTGCACACATAGCTTTAAGAATTTTGTCTGTGCTTTTGTTATTAGTAGCCATGTCCAGACCGTACAAAATAAATGACAAGTTTAAAGTTGAAATTACCTGTTTGGGATGTTGCTCAGTGTTTCACTGGAGATCCCAGCAGCCAATCAGGGAGCGCATGTCATGGCACTCTCCTGCATGGCTGTGCGCTACTAGCCTGTCAATCAGGCGGAGCGCAGTGGCTAGAATGGAGGATAGCGGTCCTCCATTCTAGCCTATGGTGAAAGCTCCTCCCTAAGTTCCTGTATGCCAAATCACTGTCTTTAGTTTCTCTGTACAGTATGTTCTATTAGGGTACTAATTAGCTGTTCATGCTAATTAGCTGTTCTCTAAAAACCCTGATTTATGTGAAACCAGTGTGTACCCTTCCATTGAATGTTTTACAATGGATTACACAGAAAAAATAATAATAAAGTGAATGTCAGGGGGAAATAAAAAATATAGATTGGCACTTTGGGAATCGAATCTGGGACCCTCAGCGTGGGAGCCTTTACCACTAGCCTACTGTACGTCGCTGCATGGAAAATACACAAGTTCATGTGTAAAAGTAATGCAAGCAATGATTCCTTCCCATTGGCGTTCGTCTATGCCGTTAGGGGATGCTCATTTAGTGCACTGTACATACTGTAAAGTCAATGAGCTACATTATTCCTTTCACACATTAGTTGCGCCTGCATACACAAATGTTTTAAAACATTCAATTGTGTCTGTATAAACTATTCACACAGTGATTTGGCATCCAGGAACTTAGGGATGAGCTTTTATCTCTCCCCATTATACTTAATACTACAGGATTTGGACGCTCACATATCCCTAACATCAATAGACAGTACTGTATCTGTAACAAGTTTGTTTGCATCTGTATATGCTGTGCTATTTGCATCTGTACTGTATATACTGTTATACACTGTATGACATACTGTAGCATAATGTAGCGTAATGAGACGCACCAGTAAAGTAGTTCTTCCGCTGTAGTTCAGTATTGCATTTTAATGGAGACCACACGCATGTGCATTGCTCATTTTAAAAAGCGACATCTGGTGGATGATCTTAGGTATTACACTCAAAGGTAACGCCAAACGCTCTGTGTGCCTCCCTTCGACTAGGAACGCGTCCTTGCGCCTAGGCATGCTGCGTATGCCCGATCGCGACTAACGCCTCAATCAGCCAAGACAACAGAGGACCCATCTGCAGCTTGTTTTTTAACACTAAGGGGCATATGTATTAAGCCTGGAGAAGGGATAAAGAAGTGATAAAGCAGTGATAGGTACAAGGTGATAACACACCAGCCAGTCAGCTCCTAATTGTCATTTTTCAAATCTGTAATTATTGGCTGGTGCATTATGACCTTGCTCTTATCATTGCTTTATTACTTCTCTGTGTTAATACATCTGCCCCTAAGTTCAAGATGTTTCCTTATCTTTGCAAGAAAAAAAGCATAAAAAGCAGGAGTTATGGTAGACCTACCATCGATAACTCTCTCCGAAGTCCACAGTAACTACAGGATCTACCTTGGGTAATAGGTGGCGTCAGAGGAACGGGCACCAAACGCTTAAAGCTTTTAGACTCCCAGGATACACACACTTCCGTACCAGAAGGAAGAGGTTAGTAAGTGTAAAGATTCTCAAATCAGGTGCATCAGGGTGGGTTCTTAGATAGTCATCCGAAGCCATTTAGCCAGTACAGGTTGAGTATCCCTTATCCAAAATGCTTGGGACCAGAGGTATTTTGGATATCGGATTTTTCCGTATTTTGGAATAATTGCATACCATAATGAGATATCATGGTGATGGGACCTAAATCTAAGCACAGAATTCATTTATGTTACATATACACCTTATACACACAGCCTGAAGGTCTTTTAATACAATATTTTTAATAACTTTGTACATTAAACAAAGTGTGTCTACATTCACACAATTCATTTATGTTTCATATACACCTTATACACACAGCCTGAAGGTCATTTAATACAATATTTTTTAATAACTTTGTGTATTAAACAAAGTTTGTGTACATTGAGCCATCAAAAAACAAAGGTTTCACTATCTCACTCTCACTCAAAAAAGTCCGTATTTCGGAATATTTGGATATGGGATACTCAACCTGTATTTGCTTATTGGCAGGCCATCCTCTCTTGTGAAATCCATACAGAACGAGAGTGTCTGCCCTGATGGCACTGGTACGATCCACGTAGATCCTTAGAGCACGAACTACGTCCAATGGTGCATCTCCCGCAGAGAGGTCCGGTACCTGAAAAGCCAGAACTACTATTTCTTCATTGAGGTGGAACTTAGAGACCTCCTTAGGATGATAACCAGATTTAGTTTGGAGAACTGCTCTATCACGGATGGAATATCAGAAATGGGGGGTGACACGATAGAGCCCCTAAATCTGATACTCTTCTAGCTGAAGCCATTGCCAGAAGAAAAATAACTTTAGTTATCAACCATTTGAGATCCACACAATTCAGTGGTTCTAATGGGGCAAACTGAAGCGCCCTGAGAAGTATTTCTAGATCCCAAGGGGCTGTAGGGGGAACAAAAGGAAGTTGAATGTGGAGCATTCCTTGGGAAAAAAGTATGAACATCCTGTAGGTTAGCAATTTTCTTTTGAAACCGTACAGTTAATGCGGACACTTGTACCTTCAAGGAAGCTAAGCAAAGACCTTTCTGCATTCCTGCTTGAAGGAACGCTAGAATTCTTGAAACTCAGAGATCTAGAGTCATATTTTCTGGCAGCGCACCATTGAAAGTACGCATGCCATATTCGGTAATAGATGTGAGCCGAGGATGGTTTCCTTGCTTTTAGCATTGTTTGAATTACCTCTTGTGAAAAGCCTTTCGCTTTTAAGATGGATGTTTCAAGAGCCACGTCGTCAAAGACAGTCAATCCAGTGTTTGTAGAGTCAGGGACCCTGGTTAGTAGATCTGGATGTTGAGGCAGAAAGAACGGAGTATCCATGGACAGCCTCTGCAGATCTATGAACCAATTTAGTCTGTGCCACGTCAGAGCTATTAGTATCACCCTTTCCGGTTTGAATTTTCGAATCACCCCGGGAAACAGGGAGATTGGTGGAAAAACATATGCCAGATGAAATTCCCATTTCACTAACAGGGCATCCACGAAGATCGCTTCGGGATCCTTTGTTCTTGACCCGTATGCCGGTACTTCCGACAGTCCCCACTTGTTTACCAGAATCTGACAGACTTCTGGATGTAAGGCCCATTTGCTTGCATTAATGTCATGCCGGCTGAGAAAGTCCGCTTCGCCTTCTTCGTCATCTGTATTGTGAATATTTTGTTCAGGGGTAGAAAAATTCTCTGAAGACTGGTATCCAATACAGCCCCCAGATGCATCATCCGTTGTGACGGGACTAAGGAGGACTTTGCCCAATTTATGAGCCAGCCGTGAGACTGTATGCAGGCTATTGTCACTTGAAGATGGCATTATAGAGTTTCCTGGGACTGGGCCAGGATTAGCAAATTGTCTAAATATGGGAAAATCCTTATTCCCTGATGACGAAGATAAACTGCCATAACTACCATAATCTTGGTAACTACCCTTGGAGCTGCAGCCAGTCCAAAGGGTAGGGCCTGAAACTGTAAATGTTGCTGGAGGATAGCAAACCTGAGATAGCATTGATGGGAATGTGCTATAGGAACAGGTAGGTAAGCATCCTGAATATCCAGGTACACCATAAGATCTTCCGGCTCCATTGCCAGCATAATGGAACCGGAACGCAAGGTTTCCATATGGAAGCGAGGTACCCAAATATGTTTGTTTAGAGCAGTTTTTTTTTTAAAGGCTGTACTTGAATGGTTGCTAGTGCTCTCTCAGTGTTAAGACTGGACTCGTGGGCAGTGGCGTAGCTATACATTTTGCACCCTCCTGCCAAAAAATTTTCTGGTGCCCCTCCCATTGCTATATTAAAAGTAAAAGTAAAGAATTAGGAGGTCATTCCGAGTCGTTCGCTCGGAAAATTTCTTCGCATCGCAGCGTTTTTCCGCTTAGTGCGCATGCACAATGTCCGCACTGCGACTGCGCCAAGTAAATTTGCTATGAAGTTTGGATTTTTACTCACGGCTTTTTCTTCGCTCAGGCGATCGTAGTGTGATTGACAGGAAATGGGTGTTACTGGGCGGAAACAGGCCGTTTTATGGGCGTGTGGGAAAAAACGCTACCGTTTCCGGAAAAAACGCGGGAGTGGCTGGAGAAACGGAGGAGTGTCTGGGCGAACGCTGGGTGTGTTTGTGACGTCAAACCAGGAACGATAAGCACTGAACTGATCGCAGATGCCGAGTAATTCTGAAGCTACTCTGAAACTGCTACGAGATGTGTAATCGCAATATTGCGAATCTTTCGTTCGCAATTTTAAGAAGCTAAGATTCACTCCCAGTAGGCGGCGGCTTAGCGTGTGCAATACTGCTAAAATCGCCTTGCGAGCGAACAACTCGGAATGAGGGCCTAGGGGGTCATTCCGAGTTGTTCGCTCGGTAAAAATCTTCGCATCGCAGCGATTTTCCGCTTAATGCGCATGCGCAATGTCCGCACTGCGACTGCGCCATGTAAATTTGCTATGCACTTAGGAATTTTACTCACGGCATTTTCATCGTTCTGGCGATTGTAATGTGATTGACAGGAAATGGGTGTTACTGGGCGGAAACAGGCCGTTTTATGGGCGTGTGGGAAAAAACGCTACCGTTTCCGGAAAAAACGCAGGAGTGGCCGGAGAAACGGGGGAGTGTATGGGCGAACGCTGGGTGTGTTTGTGACGTCAAACCAGGAACGACAAGCACTGAACTGATCGCAGAAGCCGAGTAAGTCTGGAGCTACTCAGAAACTGCTACGAGGTGTGTAATCGCAATACTGCGAATACATCGTTCGCAATTTTAAGATGCTAAGATTCACTCCCAGTAGGCGGCGGCTTAGCATGAGCAAATCTGCTAAAATCCGCTTGCGAGCGAACAACTCGGAATGACCCCTCTAGTGCGCACCATGGAGGTCATTCCGAGTCGTTCGCTCGGAAAATTTCTTCGCATCGCAGCGTTTTTCCGCTTAGTGCGCATGCGCAATGTCCGCACTGCGACTGCGCCAAGTAAATTTGCTATGAAGTTTGGATTTTTACTCACGGCTTTTTCTTCGCTCAGGCGATCGCAGTGTGATTGACAGGAAATGGGTGTTACTGGGCGGAAACAGGCCGTTTTATGGGCGTGTGTGAAAAAACGCTACCGTTTCCGGAAAAAACGCGGGAGTGGCTGGAGAAACGGAGGAGTGTCTGTCCGAACGCTGGGTGTGTTTGTGACGTCAAACCAGGAACGATAAGCACTGAACTGATCGCAGATGCCGAGTAAGTCTGAAGCTACTCTGAAACTGCTACGAGATGTGTAATCGCAATATTGCGAATCTTTCGTTCGCAAATTTAAGAAGCTAAGATTCACTCCCAGTAGGCGGCGGCTTAGCGTGTGCAATACTGCTAAAATCGCCTTGCGAGCGAACAACTCGGAATGAGGGCCCATGGGCGTGCGTGCTCCAAAAAGAGGGTGTGGCCTCATATCAAGGGGTGTGTTATTGCACGAAATGTAGAAGCCAGATCCCCCACCCCCATGTGGCCACATATGCAGTACAGGGAGCATTGCTACAGTAAGTAAACATTGCAGAGACATTATACACGTGCCCCATCCCCTGTACACATAATGCTATGGACCTGTCCCATCCCCTGTATGCACAATACTATACCTGTCCCCCCCCTGTGCATACGACACTATACACCTGCCCCCCCCCCACTGTGCATAGAACACTATACACCTGCCCCCTGTGCATACAACACTATACACCTGCCCCCCACTGTACATATGACACTATACACCTGCCCCCCACTGTACATATAACACTATATACCTGCACCCCACTGTACATATAACATTATACACCTGTCCCCCACTGTTTATATACCACTATACGCTTGCCCCTGTGCATATAACAATATAAACCTGTCCCCCACTGTACATATAACACTATACACCTGTCCCCCACTGTACATATAACACTATACATCTGCCCCTATGCATATAATACTATACACCTGACCCCCCCACTGTACATATAACACTATACACCTGCCCCCCACTGTACATATAACACTATACACCTGTCCCCGACTGTGCATAATACACTATACACTTGCCCCCCCTACATATGACACTATATACACCTTCCCCATTGCACATGTTATTACACCCCTCTCTCTGTGCATTTAATACTGTACATTTGCCCCCCTTACTCACTCATGCATATAGCTTGGCTCACCATGGCCAAGGTATGGGAAAACGCGGCCGACAGGGACACCTGACACTGCTGCACTCCTCCTGTGCTCGTCCGGGCCTGGCTGCATTACAATCTGTCTTCAGGGACCCCGGCCCATGTGAGTTAGGTGGTTCCAGGAATGGTGCCAGCATGAAGAGAAGAGCCTGTGTCAGGCAGCCGCCTGACGTGGAGTGTGCTGCAGCTGGGTGCTCCTCCTCACTCTCACCCTGTCTGGTAGCTTCCGGCTTTCTTTTCCCACACAGAATCATGGGCACTCAGAAACGGCGCAGTAGAAGCGGGTGTTGTGTGCTGAAAAATGAATGGGTGCAGGGGAGCAGCAGGCCCTGCAATCTCAGGCCCCGTAGCAGCTGCATCCCCTGCAAATATGGTAGTTACGCCACTGGGTGTAATGGAAGTGGCGGGAGCGCCAGCGCTGAGCGCTCCCAGCACTTCCGGGTAGCTATAGTGCTGTGCTGCCTGACAGACGCTAGAGGTCAAGTATGACCTCTAGCGTCTGTCTCCACCATGACGGAGGAGCACTACAGACCGGCCTGGGGGAGTCAATTGTGGACTCCCCCCGAAGTTAGGCAGCGGCAGCAGCCAGCACGGGTCGAGCGACCCGGATTGCGGTTGCGAGCTACCTGTCACTCGCGAGCGACGGGTTGGCAACCGCTGGTTTAGAGCTTTGAGTTTGAGAATGGGCCAGTAGGACCCATTTGATTTCTGTACTAGTGCTGTGCTGAAGGAACCGGTACTATCACTCCTGATTGTAGCAACTTCTGGACTGCCTCTTGTAGGGCCCTGGACTTCATTTCCATCGGAGACAGGCTGGTACAGAAGAATATTTGAGGGGGGAGTTTCTTGAAGGAGAAAGCGTAACCGATATACACCGCTTTTTGCACCCAGGTATCTGTGGTGGACTGCTGCCAAACCTGTGCAAATAGAAGAAGTCGGCCTCCCACCCTGGAGTCCCTCAGGTGCAGACCCGTGCCATCAGGCCAACGCCTTATCTTCTGGCTTAGAATCCGGGCGTCTGGTTGCCCAAGCCTTAGTCTTACCAGATTTATCTGATTGAGACTGTTTGCTGTAAACCTTACCCTTTGCTTTACCTTGGGTCCGAAAGGACTGGAAAACCGGAAATCTGGGTTTAGCTTTATACTGTATGTCGAAGGAAACTTCACTTTTTTAGAGTCTGCTTCAGGCAAAAGAATGTTGTCTAATTCTGTACCAAACAGAATATTTCTGATAAAAGGCAGGGATTCTAGTACCTTTTTGGATTCTGAGTCAGCCTTCCATGCACGTAGCCAAACAGCTCTGCGAGCTGCTACTGAAAAAGCTGATGCTTGAGAAGCTACTATAGCCATATCCATGGCTGCTTCTTCCATAAAATCAGCCGTCTGTTTTATATATGCAATATGAGATAACTTCTTTTGTTGCTATGGAAAGATCATCTTCCAGGGCTTCTGCCCAGCCTGCCACTGCTTTAGCCACCCAAGCTTTGGCCATAGCTGGCCTAACCACTTCCCCTGCCAAGGAGAAAACAGTTTTAAGAAACCTATCATTCTCTCTGTTACAGCATTTAATGATGTTGAAGGCAGTGGTAGTGTAGATTTGCGCACTAGTCGACCTACATGTGCATCTACTTTGTGAGGAACTTCCTTTTTTAAACAGTCCACAGCAGGAAGAGGATAATTAAAACCCCATTTCTTAGGAACCTTAAATTACTTACTGGGTGTAATCCATGCCTCTTGCATTATTTCTGTCATCTGATCTGAATTAGGAAATTCTGCTTTAACAGTTTTTGGACATTTAAACAGAGGAGCTTTAGATTTTAACACAGGCTGTACTGCCTCCTCTAAAGACAGAATGGATTTTACTGCACGAATTAACTCCGGTAAGATACTCCTCATCTCTATATGCAGATTTAAAATGGGAGGAACCAGCTTCATCATCTGAAGTGTCCTCTGATTCTGAAAAATGTGTAGATTGTGAAGATGTTGCTCCATGTCTGTGTGATTTCAGATCCTGTGGCCTGTCAGCCTGTTTTCGCTGAGGTCTGCACTATGGGGGTGATTCAGACCTGATCGCTAGCAGGCTATTTTTTGCACTGCAGCGATCAGGTATTCGCCGCCTACAGGGGACGGGGTAATCGCTGTGCAGTGATACGAATGTTTGTGCAGTCTCTGCACAGCTCAGGACTTACTCAGCCGCTGCAATGATCCTCAATGGAGCAGACGTCAGGAAACCTCCCTTCAAACGGCCGGGCACACCTGCGTTTTCCTGGACACGCCCTGAAAACGGTGAGTTGCCGCCCAAGAACGCCTTCTTCCTGTCAATCTTCATGCGATCGCCGCTGCGATCGCTTTTTCCGTAGAATCCGTCACTGTCTGGCAACCCCCGGTGCCGGCCAGCGAAGCGCCTGCGCATTGTGGCCCGCACGCATGCGCTGTTCAGACCCGATCGCACGGCTGCAAAAAAGGCAGCGTGCGATCAGGTCTGAATGACCGCCTAAATCCTGAACTGGATGTGGCATCAAGGGGGAATGTTGCATGTAAGAGTTAAGTGGGTACCCTATACCTGGTAACGTAGCCGACGCCATTCGCACAGCTAAATTGGATAATTTCTGTGACAAAGATGCCCAAGGAGGTTCCTGTGTCTGAACAGGTGCCTGGCTTGAAGCCGGTTTATTAAGAAGGCTTTTATGGAAATCATAAAAATTTGCACATAACCCATCTTGTACCAGTTCTTGAGAGGTTAACCCCGCTTTGCAGGACAAACATGATATTAATGTAGGTGCTGCCTCTTTGCCCTTGCCTTTCTTGGACATAGCAACAATTTAAATTACACTTTCAGTGTATAACTATGCATCAATGTGACAGTCCTCACTTTATATGATTTTAAAGTAAAGTACAATCAGACCCTTCCCTGCTTAGTACTGGCTTAAGGGTATGAATCAAAAAGAGAGAGAGAGCGAGGGAAAGCAAAACTGACAGAAACAAAGTTTTAAAGTCAGCAGCCGCAATAGTTATCAGTCACGCATTAGTATACATTTGCAAAATGAGCACAATTTCAACAACACAATATATATTGGCCCTCATTCCGAGTTGTTCGCTCGCTAGCTGCTTTTAGCAGCATTGCACACGCTAGGCCGCTGCCCTCTGGGAGTGTATCTTAGCTTAGCAGAATAGCGAATGAAAGATTAGCAGAATTGCTACTAAATAATTCTTTGCAATTTCTGAGTAGCTCCAGACCTACTCACAGATTGCGATCAGCTCAGTCCGTTTAGTTCCTGGTTTGACGTCACAAACACGCCCTGCGTTCGGCCAGCCACTCCCCCGTTTCTCCAGACACTCCCGCGTTTTTTCCTGACACGTCTGCGTTTTTTAGCACACTCCCGGAAAACGCTCAGTTACCACCCAGAAATGCCCATTTCCTGTCAATCATTCACCGATCAGCAGTGCGACTGAAAAGCGCTGCAGGAACAACAGCAAATCTACTAAGTTTTTAGTTAAATAACTAAGCGCATGTGCCCTGCGTGCCTTGCACATGCGCATTTAGAAACAAATCGCAGCATAGCGAAAATCGGCAATGAGCGAACAACTCGGAATGACCCCCATAAGTAGGTAGGAAAAGGAGATTTATGGTAGACTTAACATGGTTAAATCTTTTTCTGCAAGGTATACTGGATTCCACAGGGAATACATTGGGGGTGTAGAGTTGGATCTTGATCCGAGGCACCAATAGGCTAAAGCTTTGACTGTTCCCAGGATGCATTGCACCGCCTCCTCTATAACCCCGCCTCCAGGCACTGGAGCTCAGTTTCATTAACCAGTCCAATGTAGTAGCAGGTAAAAGAGACGGTAGATGTTAGTCACTTAGAACCACATTTTCACGACAGGAGAAGGTACTAGCGGCTAAAACCACACCGACAAGGCAGATATACGAATCTTGAGGGAGGCCAGACGAAGGCCTAAATCTAGGCCTTGTTGCAGAAAAGCCAAAAGCTTAGTTCTGAACAAATAGGCATCATAGCAGCACACCATGTGAAGTAAGAGTTCCAGACCCTGTAATAAATCCGTGCAGAGGCCGGTTTGCGGACCTCAACATAGTTTGAATAACCGCCTCAAAAAAATCCTTGGCCCTCAGGAGTGAAGCCTCAAAAGCCACTCTGTCAAAGCCAGTCTGACCAGGTCCAGATAGACACAAGGGCCCTGAACGAGGAGGTCTGGGCATTGAGGAAGTAGAAGAGGACGTTCTATCGATAGACCATGCAGGTCTGAGAACCAATGCCATCTGGGCCACGTTGGAGCGACTAGAAGTAGTATTCTTCTTTCTTGCTTGAACTTCTGTAGTACCCTGGGCAGGAGTGACACTGGAGGGAACACGTATGGCAGTCGAAAGTTCCATGGAATTGCCAGTACATCCACGAACACTGCTTGAGGATCCCTTGTCCTTGATCCGAAGACCGAAACCTTGTGATTGTGTCGAGACGCCATTAAGTCTACATCTGGTAGGCCCTACTTGTCCACTAGGAGTTGAAAGACTTCCGGATGAAGACTCCACTCTCCGACGTGAACATCCTGATGACTGAGGAAATCCACTTCCCAGTTGAGGACTCCAGGAATGAACACTGTCAATATTGCTGTCAGATGGCGTTCCGCCCAACGGAGGATTCTTGATACTTCCAGCATTGCCATGCGGCTTCGAGTGCCGCCTTGATGGCGTTGTCTGATTGTACTTAAATGGGCCTATTCTGTACTAGAGGCAGGGCCAGTGTCAACGGATTGAACACTGCCTGCAATTCCATAATGTTTATCGGGAGGAGAGATTCCTCCCTGGTCCACCGACCCTGGAGAAAGTGTTGCTCCAACATTGCGTCCCAACCCCGCAGACTGGCATCCGTTGTCAGGAGGACCCAGTTGGAGATCCAGAAGGGACGGCCGCTGCTCAACTGTTGGTCCTGTAGCCACCAGCTCGAACTTCCGGAGTCAAGGATATCATCTGAGACCTGATCCAATGAGGCAGGCCGTCTCACTTGGAAAGGATTAACCTCTGAAGAGGCGGGAATGAAATTGAGCGTACTCTACCATGTCGAAAGCTGACACCATAAGGCCTAGTACGTGCATCGTTGAGTGTATCGACACTCTTGGGCGAGAGAGGAAATATCTGATCCTGGCCTGAAACTTCAGGACTTTCTCTGGAGACAAAAACAATCGTTGGCTGTGTGTGTCCAGCAGAGCCCCCAGGTGCACCGTGCTCCGAGAAGGGACCAGCGAGGACTTTTTCCAGTTGATGAGCCACCCGTGGGCTTGTAGGAATTGGACCGTCAGTTCCAGATGACTGAGGAGAACACTTGGGAGTTTGCCAGGATCAGCAAGTCGTCTAGATACGGCAAGATCCTGATTCCCTGTTAGCGGAGAAGAGCCGTCATCACGGTCATGACCTTAGTGAAGATCCGAGGGGCCATGGCCAATCCAAAAGGCAGGGCCTGAAATTGATAATGTAGGTTGCCAATAGCAAACCGCAGATATTGCTGATGCGACATGGCAATAGGTATGTGTAGGTAAGCATCCTGTACGTCCAGGGATACCAAATAGTCTTTGGTTTCCACGGCCAGTACAATAGAGCGCAGAGTTTCCATACGGAATTTGGACACTCTCACACATTTGTTCAATGATTTGAGGTTGAATATAGGCCGGAAGGACCCATTTGGCTTCGGAACTAGAAACCGGGTCGAATAATATCCCTTGCCTCTCTGGGACAGAGGTACCGGCACTACCACTCCTGTGTCCAGGAGGGATTGTACAACCAAGTGTAGAGCTTGCACTTTTAACGGATCCGCAGAGATAATCGTTGGTGAAAAACTGGCGAGGGGGACGTCTCTTGTAAGATATTGCGTACCCATGAGAGACAACTTCCCACACTCAGGCGTCCGAAGGGGTCTTTAACCAGGCTTGGGCGAACTGCAGAAGTTGGCCCCCCACCCTGGGGTCCCCCAGGGGGAGGCCTGCACTGTCATGCAGCAGATTTGTCCTGTTTGGAAGCAGGCTGACGGATGAAAGGAACGAAAAGTGGTACTCTTAGCCTTAGGTGCAGAAGGATTACTTGGGAGAAACGCAGTATTGGCAGTCGCCAAGGTAGTCACAATCTTGTTCAGATCCTCCCCCAAATAGGATGTCTCCTTTAAAAGGGAGCACCTTCAAGGTCTTTTTAGAGTCCAGGTCCACCTTCCAGGCCCTCAACTACAGAATTAGGCGAGCCAGGATATACATAGTAGATGCCTTGGCCGCCATTACACCTGCATCAGAGCCCGCCTCCTGAATATAGTGGGAGGCTGTTGTAATATATGACAAATATTGTCTGGCAGTGTCAGAAAAATCCTGAGGCAGCTCATCCGCAATTGCCTGAACCCATGCTTCAATTCCTTTTGCAGCCCAGGAGGCAGCCATAGTGGGTCTATGTACTGCACCAGTAAGAGAGTAAATAGATTTCAGGCAACCCTCCACACGCTTATCCATCAGTTCCTTCAGCGAGTTGACAGTGGTGACAGGCAGAGTAGATGACACCACAAGACGGGCGACATGAGAGTCTACCGGTGGTGGAGTTTCCCACTTGTTACTCAACTCTGCAGGGATAGGATAACGAGCTAGCATCTTTTAAGACAGGGAAAATGTCTTTCCTGGTGACGACCAGGATTCCTGACGTATGTCAATTAAATGGTCAGAATGTGGTAAGACTACTTTAGTAACCTTCTGACATTTGAACTTATCAGGTTTCTTAGATGCAATAGTAGGCTCAATGTCATCATCTATTTAAAGAATTAGCTTAATAGCCTCCACTAGGTCAGGAACATCAACCTGGGTTGTAGATTCCTCATCAGAAGCAACTGTATCAGTGTCTGACGAAACAGTATATTCCCCATCCTCATCTGAAGAATTAGCCAAAATATTAGTGGATTGTGAGGACGAAATGGCCCGCTTAGATGACCCCTTGGCCCCAGAGGGGTGCGGGGTAGACTTTTGTCTAACCAAAGATTGATTTAATTGTTGTAATTGGGTAGACAGTGTCCGCCCAGGGCGGATTCACTACAGGGACAATATGTGGCTGTAATAGCACAGGAGGTCCCACAGGGGGCGTAAGAAGTGTCACAAGTGCATTCAGAATACTTGAGAATGCTGCCCAAGGTGGGTCCTGATTGGCCAAGGGAGCTGCAGGTTGACTGGGTGGTGTATGGCACCCAGCGCCTGAACCAGCTGCTAAAACTCCCCCCTCAGGTAAATCCGTGGTGCCAGCACTGCAGGATGCAGAAGCGTCCGCGGATTTCCCGCCCTGTGTAGCAGACATCATAAGGAATGTACAGAAATATATAACAAATGAGCAGCACTATAAATATAAAATAATTGGATTGGTATTGATTAAAAGATTTATTCTGAAGATAAATATAATTTCATAAAAAGAGATGAGTATCACATCTCAATCAAAACAAATTCATATTGAGAAAAGTACAGAATACATATAACACCTTCTCTGCTCCTCTTAATCAGATTGCTGGTGTCTGTTCCCAATAGTTGCCCCTCATGTACCCACAGTCTCTATTAGCAACACAGTTCGCCAGGATCAGTATAGTTACCGGTCACCATTTAGAGGTGGATTTCTTCCATTGAATTGAGCCCTTGTAAGGAATCTTTGTCCTCATAAAAAAATGGTGAACACTGCTGTCGTCCTCCTTACTCTGTGTGGTTTTGTGTGGAACAAATGATTGTTGTAAATCCGGGGCTAGTTCAGACACCTGTGGTCACGGTCCGTGGAGCTCAGATGGTGGTTTTGGTGGGGTCCTGACGCATTTCGCTGCGCCCCAAAAAGGCAGCTTTTTCAACGGATACACGAGTCTGTACTGTACGGATTTATATACCCTATCTATGCTGGTGCGGTTGGCCCTGGGTTCCTCCTAATGCAAGACAATGCTAGACCTCATGTGGCTGGAGTGTGTCAGCAGTTCCTGCAAGACGAAGGCATTGATGCTATGGACTGGCCCGCCCGTTCCCCAGACCTGAATCCAATTGAGCACATCTGGGACATTATGTCTTGCTCCATCCACCAATGCCACGTTGCACCACAGACTGTCCAGGAGTTGGCGGATGCTTTAGTCCAGGTCTGGGAGGAGATCCCTCAGGAGACCATCCGCCACCTCATCAGAAGCATGCCCAGGCGTTGTAGGGAGGTCATACAGGCACATGGAGGCCACACACACTACTGAGCCTCATTTTGACTTGTTTTAAGGACATTACATCAAAGTTGGATCAGCCTGTAGTGTGTTTTTCCACTTTAATTTTGAGTGTGACTCCAAATCCAGACCTCCATGGGTTAATAAATTTGATTTCCATTGATAATTTTTGTGTGATTTTGTTGTCAGCACATTCAACTATGTAAAGAACAAAGTATTTAATAAGAATATTTCATTCATTCAGATCTAGGATGTGTTATTTTAGTGTTACCTTTATTTTTTTGAGCAATGTATATTGAACCCTGACGCACCTAGCCCCCTCAGGGTACAGAATATAGTGATAGCAATATGTGTGATACAAGAGAATGAAATCCTCACAACAGCTACAGGCACACTCAGTTACAGGTACAATGCAGAAGTTATTACAAAAAAACAATAAAATTGCACTGGACTAGTAAAACCACATAAATATGTATGAATATAGATATAACAATGCACAGTAAATACTGGATGTATATCACAGACTACTTGTACTAAATATTCAGATAGGAGCACACTTGTTCTTAACTAACACTGTCTAAAATGACATGTAGAATACTTAAGTGCCTGTAAATGCACAGCGCTGTGAGACAGGCGGCTTTACAGATGAGACAGAGCCCTGCAGTCCCAGAGATCAGCCTAGCTAGTAGTAAAGATGGCTCCAAAATCTCTGTCAGGGAGTGAGGGAGAGCGAAATGCAGCTCCAGGGCGGGAACACCAGCAGTAGATGGCGCCAGAGCTGGGGGAGGGGCTACAGGTCAGCGCCTTATCCCCTATGCTGGTCCTCACCACCAGGTACTGTGCAGCCTATATGAAACGAATTTTAGTAAATCCGACCTGTGCTCCCTTGCCCTGGTGCATATAGTGGGGTCCCTGTGCTTTACAGTGTCCATGCCAGCAGTGCGGTCCGTCTCCCCGACCCGCAATTAACCGGCGGGGGACTCTCTTACCTCCTTCCTGATGTGCAGTCACACGATCCTGGAGAGCATCAGCGGTGGTGTGCCTGATGACCGGTGTGCCTCCGCTGCAAGTACCCGGGAACCCGGCCGCGGAAGTAAGCAGCGCTGCTGGGGAGGTGATGGAGCCGCAGCACAGAATGTCAGACTGGCATAAATAGTGCTGCGGCCCTTGAAGTCTTCTTAAAAAGCTCTTTTCAGGGCTGCCTAACGCAGCCCCACCTGTTAGTGACCTGCTCTGCAGGCACCAACTTACAAACTGAGCTCCAGTGCCTGGAGGCGGGGTTATAGAGGAGGCGTTGCAATGCATCCTGGGAACAGTCAAAGCTTTAGCCTGTTGGTGCCTCGGATCAAGATCCAACTCTACACCCCCAATGTATTCCCTGTGGTATTCCAGTGTACCCCGCTGAAGAAAAAACATTACTGCATTACCTTATACCAGGGAAACTAGCGTATTCAGATGCATAATACAGCAGTAAATGTTCACAAACGCTCAGTTGCATCAGGCACTATTTCAACTACTCAATATCGCCAGGGTAGATAGGAACTCAGTGCTGTATCACCTGCCTCTGGAGAGCGGGATACAGGGAGACTTAAACCCTGCATCGGTATTCGACCATGTCGCTAACAGACGGCTGAGAGAAACACACGTACCAGTCAGGGCCGGTTCTAGACCTTGTAGCGCCCAGGGCGAAAGTTTCCTTTGCCCCCCTTCCTGATGGCGACACAGGGTTAGTGCGCGCCGCAGGCGCGCGTAAAAAAATGGGGGGGTGGCTTCATATAAAAGGGGCATGATTAGTTTTGCTTCCTGTAGAGTTGTGCACCCTATAGAGTTGTGCCCCCCTTAGTGTGCGCCCTGCAGCTGTGCCCCCATTAGTTGTGCCCCTCTTAGTGTGCCCACCAGTAGCTGTGCACCTAGTAAAAAAATACTTACCAGCCCAATTTCTTCTTCCCGAGCACTGCACTCCGTCTCCGCTCCTCTGAGCTATGGGAGAGACGTCATGACGTCTCTCCCATAGCGCTGCACAGAAAGGTCCTCTCCGCGAAGGGAAACTAGACGCTACGCATCTAGATTCCCTTCGCGGATAGGACCTTTTCCTAACCACTGCCGACGCCATCCCAGGTTAGTAGCGGCTCTTGCCACGGTGGCAGCGCCCCTGGGACAGCGGCGCCTCGGGCAAAAGTCCTGCTTGCCCATGGCAAGAGCTGCTACTGGTACCAGTGTACACAGCCGCACAGCGACTCAGACTGAACTGTATTGTGTAAGCGTCTCAGAAGGAAGCGGGAATATCAGTTCATGGCGGGAAACTCTGAGGAAACTGGTCATGAACTGAAGGAGGGGCGACCAGGGGAGTCTTACTCTCCACTGCTGACATCAACCCCAGGGATCGCTGCCTCTACTAATACCCAGAACCTATCATCCCTGAGGCCTAGCGCTGGTGCACCAGAGGTTGCAGCCGCGTCAGCGACTGTCCAGTAGTCTCCACCCGAAACTGTAAGGTTGCGTTATATGCGTCTTAAACCGCTAACTGGAAAAAGACGCCTTACCTTCTCCCCGTTCTCCGGCCGCAGCCTGGGATCGTCAGTGTGGACTTGCTAGTACATCCAGCTGGCGTCCGCCGAAGCAGCAGTGTTAATAAGGAGGTAACCGATGTTGCGACCCGGCGGAGAGCTGTTGGAGCGACTCTTTCTCTTATGTAATTAAGACGCATAGAAAAACCGCTCAAACAAAAGACTATATAAAAAAAAAAAAAGTTGCGTTTGCAAAAACGGCAGCCACACCTTTTCACATTGGTCCGGCTCCTGCCGCACCAAACAAAAAACTGAATTCCATGAGCCGGGAGGCAGGATTATAGGGAGGCTGGACCGTTGCATACCGGGAGTCCAAAAGCTTTAACAGTTTGGTGCCCGTTCCTCTGACACCACCTATTACCCAAGGTAGATCCTGTGGACTACTGTGGATCCTGAAGGAGAAACAGAATATATTGTAAGGGTGTCCCTTTAATATTTAACCCTTTGGCTGCAAGAGACCAGTGTTAAATTTGTATATAAGGAAGCTGCTTAAATTTTTGCCATTTATATTCTTATCAGCAGGACAGATGTACCTTTCTTTTGGCCCCGTAACAACCAGTAAATAGTGTTTACATTTTGTGGTTTATACAATGGGGAAATCTTTTTCTCCTAGTCCGTAGAGGATGCTGGGGACTCCGTAAGGACCATGGGGTATAGACGGGCTCCGCAGGAGACATGGGCACTATAAAGAACTTTAGAATGGGTTTGCACTGGCTCCTCCCTCTATGCCCCTCCTCCAGACCTCAGTTAGAGAAACTGTGCCCAGAGGAGACGGACAGTACGAGGAAAGGATTTTTGTTAATCCAAGGGCAAGATTCATACCAGCCCACACCATCCACACCGTATAACCTGGAATATACGCAACCCGTTAACAGTATGAACAAAACAGTATCAGCCAACGACTGATCTTAACTGTAACATAACCCTTATGTAAGCAATAACTATATACAAGTCATGCAGAAATATGTCCGCACTGGGACGGGCGCCCAGCATCCTCTACCGACTAGGAGAAAAAGATTTACCGGTATGTCTAAAATCTTATTTTCTCTTACGTCCTAGAGGATGCTGGGGACTCCGTAAGGACCATGGGGATTATACCAAAGCTCCAAACCGGGCGGGAGAGTGCGGATGACTCTGCAGCACCGATTGAGCAAACATGAGATCCTCCTCAGCCAGGGTATCAAACTTGTAGAATTTTGCAAAAGTGTTTGAACCCGTCCAAGTAGCTGCTCGGCAAAGCTGTAAGGCCGAGACGCCTCGGGCAGCCGCCCAAGAAGATCCCACCTTCCTAGTGGAATGGGCCTTTACTGAATTTGGTAACGGCAATCCAGCCATAGAATGAGCCTGCTGAATCATGTTACAGATCCAGCGAGCAATAGTCTGCTTAGAAGCAGGAGTGCCAACCTTGTTGGCTGCATACAGGACAAATAGTGCCTTGTTTTCCTAACCCAAGCCGTCCTGGCTACGTAAATTTTTAAGGCCCTGACTACATCAAGGGATTTGGAATCCTCCAAGTCTCCCGTAGCCACAGGCACCACAATAGGTTGGTTCATATTAAATGATGACACCACCTTAGGCAAAAATTGAGGACAAGTCCTCAACTGTGCTCTATCCTCATGGAAAATGAGATAGGGGCTCTTATGAGATAAAGCCGCCAATTCGGACACCCGCCTTGCAGATGCCAAGGCCAACAACATGACCACTTTCCAAGTGAGAAACTTTAATTCAACTGTTTGAAGAGGTTCAAACCAGTGAGATTTTAGGAACTGTAACACCACGTTAAGGTCCCATGGTGCCACTGGGGGCATAAAAGGAGGTTAGATGTGTAGCACCCCCTTTACAAAAGTTTGGACTTCTGGGAGAGAAGCCAATTCCTTCTGGAAGAATATAGATAGGGCCGAAATCTGTACCTCAATGGAGCCTAGCTTTAGGCCCATATCCACTCCTGTCTGTAGAAAGTGGAGAAAACGGCCCAAGTGGAAACCTTCCGTAGGAGCATTCTTGGCTTCACACCAAGATACATAATTCCTCCAGATACGGTGATAATGTTTCGCCGGTCACTTTCTTCCTAGCGTTTATCAGAGTAGGGATGACTTCTTCCGGAATACCCTTCCCCGCTAGGATGCGGTGTTCAACCGCCATGCCGTCAAACGTAACCGCGGTAAGTCTTGGAACACGCAGGGTCCCTGCTGCAACAGGTCCTCCCTGAGAGGAAAAGGCCACAAATCTACTGTGAGCATCTCCTGAAGATCTGAATACCAGGCCCTTCGAGGCCAATCTGGGACAATGAGTATTGTCTGTACTCTTTTTCGTCTTATGATTCTCAATATTTTTGAGATGAGAGGAAGGAACACATAGACCGACTGAAACACCCATGGTGTCACCAGGGCGTCCACCGCTACTGCCTGAGGGTCCCTTGACCTGGCACAATACCTCCGAAGCTTCTTGTTGAGGCGTGATGCCATCATGTCTATTTGAGGAAATCCCCAAAGACTTGTTATCTCTGCAAAGACTTCTTGATGAAGTCCCCACTCTCCTGGATGGAGATCGTGTCTGCTGAGGAAGTCTGCTTCCCAGTTGTCCACTCCCGGAATGAATACCGCTGACAGAGCGCTTACGTGATTTTCTGCCCAGCGCAGAATCCTGGTGGCTTCCGCCATTGCCACTCTGCTCCTTGTCCCGCCTTGGCGGTTTACATGAGCCACGGCTGTGACGTTGTCTGATTTAATCAGAGCCGGTAGGTCGCGAAGAAGATTCTCTGCTTGTCGTAGGCAGTTGTATATGGCCCTTAATTCCAGTATGTTAATGTGTAGACAAGCCTCCTGGCTTGACCACAGTCCCTGAAAATTCCTTCTTTGTGTGACTGCTCCCCATCCTCGGAGGCTCGTGTCCGTGGTTATCAGAACCCAGTCTTGAATGCCGAATCTGCGACCCTCTAGAAGGTGAGCACTCTGCAGCCACCACAGGAGAGACACCCTGGCCCTGGGGGACAGGCTTATCTTCTGATATATTTGTAGATGGGACCCCGACCACTTGTCCAGAAGGTCCCACTGAAATGTCCTCGCATGAAAACCTGCCGAAGGGGATGGCCTCGTAGGCTGCCACCATTTTTCCCAGAACTAGAGTACATTGATGAACAGACACTCTTTTTGGTTTTAGCAGATCTCTGACCATGTTCTGGAGGTCCTGGGCTTTTTCCATTGGCAGAAAAACCCGCTTCTGTTCCGTGTCCAGAATCATGCCTAGGAATGATAGCGTTGGAATCAATTGCGACTTTGACAGATTTAGAATCCAATCGTGCTGTTGTAGCACTCTCAGAGAGAGTGACACGCTTTTCAGCAATTGATCTCTCGATCTCGCTTTTATCAGGAGATCGTCCAAGTACGGTATAATTGTGACTCCCTGCCTGCGCAGGAGCACCATCATCTCCGCCATCACCTTGGTGAAAATCCTCGGGGCCGTGGAAAGCCCAAACGGCAACGTCTGAAACTGGTAATGACAGTCCTGTACAGCGAATCTCAGGTACTCCTGATGAGGAGGATATATGGGGACATGAAGGTATGCATCCTTTATGTCCAGTGACACCATAAAATCCCCCCCTTCCAGACTGGAGATCATCGCCCGGAGCGATTCCATCTTGAATTTGAACCTTTTCAAGTGCAGGTTTAGGGATTTCAGATTTAAAATGGGTCTGACCGAGCCATCCGGCTTCGGGACCACGAACAGGGTTTATTAGTACCCTTTTCCCTGTTGGACTAGGGGAACCGTGACAATCACTTGCTGTTGACACAGCATTTGAATTGCAGCTAACACTACTTCCCTCTCTGGGGGAGAAGCTGACAAGGCCGATTTGAAAAATCGGCGAGGGGGCACCTCTTCGAATTCTAGTTTGTAGCCTTGGGATACAATTTCCATCGCCCAAGGATCCACGTCTGACAGAAGCCAGACCTGGCTGAAGAGTCGAAGACGTGCCCCCACCGGTGCGGACTCCCTCAGTGGAGCCCCAGCGTCATGCGGTGGATTTAGTAGAAGCCGGGGAGGACTTCTGTTCCTGGGAGCTAGCCGAAGCAGGCGTTCTTTTCCCTCTACCCTTACTTCTGGCGAGGAAGGATGAGCCCCGACCTCTTCTGGACCTATGCGACTGAAAGGACTGCATCTGATATTGTGGAGTTTTCTTTTGCTGTGGGGGAACAAAAGGCAAAAAAGTAGATTTACCCGCGGTAGCTGTGGAAACCAGGTCCGCGAGACCTTCCCCAAATAAAACTGCACCTTTGTAAGGTAAAACCTCCATATGCTTCTTTGAGTCGGCATCACCCGTCCATTGGCGGGTCCACAGGGCTCGCCTAGCAGAAATCGCCATGGCGTTGGCTCTTGAACCTAGCAGCCCAACGTCTCTCTGAGCGTCTCTGATATATAAGACTGCGTCTTTAATGTGACCTAAGGTCAATAAAATGGTATCCCTATCTAGTGTATCAATGTCAGCTGACAAGGTATCTGTCCAAGCTGCAACCGCGCTACATACCCACATGATTTTGCCCAACTGCTAACAAGTTTTCTGCTGCGATCAACTCAGAATTAGGCCCATGGTTTTGCCCAACTGCTAACAAATTTGCTGCTGCGATCAACCCCCATGGTTTTGCCCATTAAAGAAAGATTTTGCTTTGGCGATCAGGTCTGAATTAGGCCCAAAGTATCCACGATCCAGGCTGGAAACTCCATAGTGTCAAAGGAGGGCCAAACTACCGAGTCTGTCAATGTAAGCCACCTGTTATCCTGGACCAGCTTTGAACTAATGCATGTAAAAGACATTGCTGAAATTGCTAGAATGTTGCTTCCCACTACCTGTGTACTGGGCCCGGCCTCAACCAAGCTTCTAATAGGATGTATGGTCATAATTGGTCCTGTATTTGCCAAAATAGTTCAGTGCTCTCTGCAGACAGGATTTTTTCCTGAACCCTTAAAGGCAGCAATTGTTAGACCTCTTCTTATAAAACCTAATTTAGATCCCAACTGCATGACAAACAACAGACCGGTATCAAACCTTCTTTTTCTAAGAACGGTGACTAAGAAAGTGGCTGCAAATCAACTGGAAACCAGCCTGACAATCCATGAAATTTATGATACATTCCAATCAGGATGCAGGAGAAAACACAGCAATGAAATAGCCCTGGTGTATGTGTTAAATGATCTTCTGATGGCACAGAAATGACAGTTCCATCTTAAGCCTTCTGGATCTCTCTGCAGCATTTGATACCGTGGACCCCGGGATTCTGATTGAGTGCCTGAAAATGTATGTAACTGAACGGCACAGTCCTTAGCTGATTCAATCATTTCTCACCGGCAGGTCACAGAGAGTTTTGTCTGGAGTACACTCATCGTCACCAGTGCCACTGCCATGTGGTGTCCCACAAGGTTCTATATTATCCCCCATGCTCTTTGCAGTATACATGCTACCACTTGGTGAAATAATCAGGCACCATGGCCTGGTCTACCACTGTTATGCAGATGATAAACAACTGTACCTATCCTTTGCTCCGGGTATTGACAACTCAATAACAACCTTAAATGGCTCTCTAGCTGAGCTCCAGGAGTGGGTGAGTGCCAGTTGGCTGCGACTGAATACGGCTATAACAGAGGTTCTTTTGGTAGGACCGCAACATCAAAGGACAAGTCTGCAGCATAGCCAACCAACTGGACTTATGCTTGGAGATTCAGAATTACAAACCACTGATCATGTGCGGAATCTTGGCGCTGTCCTGGATGGTGGCTTGACAATTAAACATCAGATATCAGCCACAGTCAAATTCTCATTCTTTAATCTAAGGAACATAGCCAGAACCAAGCACTTAATTCCCTCTGAAGATCTGCCAAAAGTCATACATGCATTTGTATTATCTTGATTAGACTAATGCAATGAACTTTACCTTGGTCTCCCAGCAAAAGAATTGCACCGCTTACAGCTGGTACAAAATGCAGCTGCCAGGCTGTTAATCAACCAACCCCGTTACAGTCACATAACACCCATTCTCTACTCCCTCCACTGGCTGCCTGTAAGATGGCGAATCGTCTTCAAGATTGGCATGCTGATTTTCAAAGCACTACATGACTAGGGCCCAAGGTACCTGAAGCAGCTTCTGATTCCATACTGCCCCACTTGATTACTGCGATCTGTAGATGAAGGACTATTAGCAGTACCTAGATTCTCCCGTAATTTATCTGAGGGTCGAGATTTTAATAATGCGGCTCCGAATCTACAGAACTCACTTCCCCGTACAGTTCGAGAAGCCCCCACTCTAGAATCCTTCAAAAATAAACTCAAAACTTTCCTGTTTACTCAAGCATTCCCATAATTGTCCCTTTAATTTCTCCATGCTCTCTGTATTTTATTAAAAGCTTTTCTGTTCTTTATTGTTTCTGTACTGTATTATGTTAATTCTGTTACGTGGCTTGAGTCCCATTGGAGAAAGAGTGCTATATACAGTAAATACAATTATTATTATTTTCATAGGTTTTTTTTCCACTCTTTTTCATACTTTTTTCTCTATTTAAAAGTATAGGACACATAATAATTATACTGCATTCAACTGATTATAATTGAACCATCTTCCAGTTAATTATTATTCAGAGGAAAGAGTCTACAATATATAAACCTAGATGGGAAGGGGTTTTGGATACGTTTTAATATTAACTAATCACACCGTAGGACTACATCAAAACAAAAATTAGGATTATTTAGGGGTGTGTTTTCATACAGATTTATTTCTACATCTAATACAAATTGAGGACTATAGATACGATTGACTAGAATGAAATACTATGGTGTGTAATGCATTTTCTTTTTATGCATTTGCTGGGACTAGCATTAGTACAAAATCTGGAGAAGCACTTTGGGGGAATGTAATAGGGTGTGAGATTTTGTGAGAATTCTCCTGTTTTTTTAAGTTGCAATCATTTACATGGCAAAATCAACCTATTTTTGCCATGTAAATTATTGCCACTTTAAAAAAAAACCCAGGAGAACTCTCACAAAATATCTCTCAATTCCTGATTCTCACACCCTATTACATTCTCCCCATGTTGTCACCACTACAATCCATTTTGAATGCAGCTGCGAGACTGATATTACTAGTAAGACGTTCATCGTCTGCTGATATGATCTGTCACTCCCTCCATTGGTTGTCCATATTCAATATAAAATGCTTCTACTCACATATACAGTAAAGCTATTAACCAAACTACACCAACATATATCTCTTCGCTTATCTAAAAATATCTTACAACTCAACCTCTCCACTCTGCACAAGATCTGCGTCTCTCACCTGCACGGATTCCTTGCTTCCATTCACAATTGCAGGATTTTCTTCGGACAGCTCCCAACCCATGGAATGTCCTCCCACGCACCAATGCCGGCTCCAGGCATGTTCGATGGAGTGGCCACGCTGGGCACCGAGCTGGTCAGGACATGTGGGCATTTCAAATGTGGTGACGGCTGTCAGCCAGAGCTCGCGGACAGGCAGCGGCGGCTCCTGATTGGCTCACGATCCAACACCATATTTTAAATGGGCGCCGCCTACCTGCCAGAGACTGGAGTTAATGAGGGGTAGGAAAGGCATGCACTACGCTGTGCTCTCCTTCCATTCCCTCAGACACCACCAGCAGCGGCGGCAACAGCATTTTCAGAAGCCAAAGCCCAGCAGCTGTGAGCACTATTGGGGGTATTATATGTATCTGGCACTGCTGGGGGTATTATGTGTAACTGGCACCTCTGGGGGTATTATGTGTATTTGGCACTATTGGGGGCATTACATGTATCTGGCACTGCTGAGGGTATTATGTGTATCTGGCACTATTGGGGGCATTACATGTATCTGGTACTGCTGGGGGTATTATATGGATCTGACACTACTGGGGGCATTGCATAGAAACATAGAATGTGACGGTAACGTGCACTACAGGGGGCATTACACGTATCTGGCACTGCTAAGGGTATTATGTGTAACTGGCATCTCTGTGGGTATTATGTGTATCTGGCACTACTGGCTGCATTTCATGTATCTGGCACTGCTGGGGGTATTATGTGTATCTGCCACTATTGGGGGTATTATGTGTAACTGGCACTGCTGGGGGCTTTACATGTATCTGGCACTGCTGGGGGTATTATGCGTATCCGGCCCTTGTTGGGGTATTATGTGTAACGGGCACTACTGGGGGTATTATGTGTAACTCGCACTGCTGGGGTATTATGTGTAACTGGCACCTCTGGGGGTATTATGTGTATCTGGCACTGCTGGGGGTATTATGTGTTTCTGGCACTATTGGGGGCATTAGGCACTGCTGGGAATATTATGTGTATCTTGCACTGCTGGGGGTATTATGTGTAACTGGCACTGCTCAGGGTATTATGTGTAACTGGAACTACTGGGGGCATTACATGTATCTGGCACCGCTGGGGGTATTACGTGTAAGGCTGTGGCCATTATGTGTAAGGCTGCCACTTGTGTGTGTAGAGGGGTGTGTGATTATATATATATAAGTACCCAGGAGCATGCATTAGAAGAGGGGGAGGGGGGCTTCAAAAATTCTCTCTCGGGGTGCTAGTAGGATTGGAGCCGGACCTGCCACGCACAATAAGACTCATCTAGCCTCCAAACTTTCAAGCATTCCCTGAAAACTCACCTCTTCAGGTAAGCCTATCAAATTCTGGAACCGCCCACATAGCCTTCAGAAGCATTCATATCTGATTATATCCCATCAGGACAGTCTTTGCAATCTGGTCGGACCAGATAGATAGCGCCTATCCTTGTGTATCCTTCCTATTTCTCTACACAATGTAAGTTTGCGAGCAGGGCCTTCCTACCTCTATGTCTGTTATTACCCAGTTTATCTCATCACTGTTGTTTCCAATTGTAAAGCGCAATGAAATATGCTGCGCTATATAAGAAACTGTAAATAAAATAATGTTGCAGCTTCAGTCAGGATCATGATTTGGCCTACAGCTGTTGAACTACAACACTGGAATAGCGGACAGAAAATGTTGATAAGTGTAATGGTAACAGTGATCTGTACCGTAAATCAAATGTGAGCTGGTTCTGGGTTGATGACGCGTGTTTAATCAGCTTTTCCTCTATTTCATGCCTGGCTGAATTCAGCTTCAGCAGCTCAATTCTCTTCTGTGACAGCTGGTTTTCCATCTCTTTCTGCTGTTCCAATCTTTGCTTCAGCTGTATAAAAAAAATAATAATTGATAAACTTGACAGCATGCTGATTACACTGAGAAAAGAGTACCCGCCATTCAGACAGGGCTGAGAGACCTGTCACCAATGTACACATTTCAATCTTTTAAGTGACATAATATTATCAAAACAAATTATGAGCAATTATTCATGAAATATAGACATCAATCTTGCAAAGTTTTTTAAGGTATCTCTTGATAATCCATAACTGCTCTCATGATGGAAGCAAGGGAACTAAAGTTATTGCTCTGTTTGAATTTTAGCTGTTTGGGTCCCTTATATGTGCACACTTTGTATGACTGCGTTGTGGTCTTAGATATTACACAGACAGTGGTAACTGACTACATACTGTACTGGTCAAAGACACCTCATCTTCGATGTCCCAGCATTTTCTTAAAGTAAACATCGCCAAATCTGAACTCACTATCTTCCCGTCTTCCAAGGACTCTTCCTCGCCACCTCACTGTAAATGTTGACAACATCTAGCTCCTGGCCATTCCTTAAGTCCACTACCTGGTCCTTAACCTCCACACTTTGAAAATATTTCCACTTCTGAATCATCTTTACGATCAGGCCCTTTCTCACTTTAGATGTCACCAAAACACTTATCCACTCATTATCTCCCGCCTCAATTATTGTAACCTGCCCCTATCTGGCCTCTCCTTTCCTGACCTTCCCCATTTCAGTCTACTATGAATTCTGATGCCCATCTCATTTTCCTTTCTAATAACTATGTTTTTTTACATTGTACTGACCAAAGGTATCTTGTACCATGGTTATGTCGGTACGTCTGTTTTTCCATTTTCCCTGTATGGTGCTACAAAAACTATGTGGCACATATAAAAAATAATAATAATGAAAGGGATGGAAGGAGCTGCACTGCAGTACACTGTGACGTCAGACGTCTCCATCGCATGCAGCATAAACAATGGGAATTTGTTAGAACATGTTGCGGCAGTCATGTCATGTGTGCTGCTGCTGAGACCTCCAATGTAGGGAGGTGTGCATATATGTTGCAGGTCCTGAAGAGCTCCTGTACAGATACATTAAGATGATCATCAGCATATAGCTTTACTTCGTTTAAAAAAAATAATAATAATAATAATAATTCTGAAAGAGAAATGTATGGGTGTCCTCCTCCCACCTACGATTATTAGCAATCACTAGTGCTATAGCCTAGGCTTGTTACCGCTAATGCTAAAGCAGCAGCTAGCAGCAAGAAACACCAGACTGGACTGGACATACTGTAACAGGAAGTTCAGCAGTTTGGGGTCACACCTATTATACTGTGATCAGCCCCAAAATACTTGTCACCAGTTGGGAGTCCCTAATGGAACTGAGCCCGCAAAAAACATGCACCCATCCTTCCCCAGATTTGTGGTGTGGTTCCCCGAGTAATGATTCAAAGTGTTAAAAACATTATGTTTGTGGAACAACAAGTCCTGGCAAACCCTGGCAGCCTTTTGGCATTCTGGTGCTTGTAGAATGCTAATAACCCGCTCCTTCATTTATTTTTTTTTATTTTTTTTATATATACACACAACTTCCAATCTGTTTCTATTTTTTCATAAGAAAATAAAAATCTAAATAAAATACAGCTGCAAAAACATAATCGTTACATTGAGCACACACCTGTATGCCTATACAGTAATTTACAGCGCAGGAAAAAAGGTTGGTAGCCCCGAAATGTAACACCCAAAGATATGCAATTACAGCCCTTATTCCGGAGCAGTAAATTTGCAGCTAACGTGTGTTAACCCATATAATCCGGGATAAGTACCCAGAGCTATGGGTTAACACGTTCGAGGCACCGGCGATAAGGGCACTTACCGCTAACTGAATCTGGCCCTTAATATCATCAGCTTACATCAGAGGAAGTAGACACAAAGCTAAAACATGAATCTTCTAAGACATTATAGAATATCAGTCTACAAAGGACTTTGTAAAGAACAATCCTATATGTTATGGAATTAAGGTGCTCCGATGACATGTTAAAAACGAGTTTTATGGTAAGAACTTACCTTTGTTAAATCTCTTTCTGTGAGGTACACTGGGCTCCACAAGGATTGGACAATGGGGTGTAGAGTAGGATCTTGATCCGAGGCACCAACAGGCTCAAAGCTTTGACTGTTCCCAGAATGCACAGCGCCGCCTCCTCTATAACCCCGCCTCCCTGCACAGGAGCTCAGTTGTTAGTTAACCAGCCCAATGCAGTAGCAGGAAAAGAGAAGACAACGGTTAGTAGCCACATACACCACACTCTCACGACAAGAGAAGTGTCAGCGGCTAATGCCATACCAACCCAAAGAAGCTAAGTGCGTCAGGGTGGGCGCCTTGTGGAGCCCAGTGTACCTCGCAGAAAGAGATTTAACAAAGGTAAGTTCTTACCATAAATCTCGTTTTCTGCTGCGGGGTACACTGGGCTCCACAAGGATTGGACAATGGGGATGTCCTAAAGCAGTTCCTTATGGGAGGGGACGCACTGTAGCGGACACAAGAACCCGGAGTCCAAAGGAAGCATCCTGGGAAGCGACAGTATCGAAGGCATAGAACCTTATGAACGTGTTCCCGGAGGACCACGTAACCGCCTTGCACAATTGTTCAAGGGTCGCACCACGTTGGGCCGCCCAAGAAGGTCCAACAGACCGAGTAGAATGGGCCGTAATGTGAGCAGGAGCTGACAGACCAGCCTTCACATAAGCATGTGCAATCACCATTCTAATCCATCTGGCCAGGGTCTGCTTGTGAGCAGGCCAGCCACGTTTGTGAAATCCAAACAAAACAAAGAGAGAATCAGATTTCGAATAGAAGCAGTTCTCTTCACGTAGATACGGAGAGCCCGTACCACATCCAAAGACCGCTCTTTGTTAGACAAATCAGGAGAGACAAAGGTCGGAACCACAATCTCCTGATTAAGGTGGAACGAAGAAACCACCTTAGGTAAATATCCGGGACGAGTCCTAAGAACCGCCCGGTCACGGTGAAAAATCAGATATGGGGAACTACAAGACAAGGCACCCAGATCCGACACTCTTCTAGCAGAGGCAATAGCCAGCAATAACACCACCTTAAGGGAAAGCCACTTAAGGTCAGCTGAACCCAGGGGTTCAAACGGAGGCTCCTGCAAAGCCTCCAAAACCACCGACAAGTCCCAAGGAGCCACAGGCGGGACATAGGGCGGTTGGATACGCAACACACCCTGAGTGAAAGTATGAACATCAGGTAAAGTCGCAATTTTTCTCTGAAACCACACCAACAAGGCCGAAATATGAACCTTGAGGGAGGCCAGACGCAGGCCTAAATCTAGGCCCTGCTGCAGAAAAGCCAAAAGTTTGGGTGTACTAAACTTGGAAGCGTCATAATTATTAGATGCGCACCAAAACAAAGTAGGAATGCCAGACCCTATAGTAAATCCGAGCAGAAGCCGGTTTCCGGGCCCGCAACATAGTTTTAATGACCTCTTCAGAAAAACCCTTAGCCCTCAAGACGGAAGCTTCAAGAGCCACGCTGTCAAAGACAGCCGGTCTAGGTCCTGGTAGACACAGGGGCCCTGAACGAGGAGGTCTGGGCGTTGTGGAAGCAGATGTGGGCGCTCTGACGATAGGCCTTGCAGGTCTGAGGACCAGGGCCGTCTGGGCCACGCTGGAGCTATGAGAAGCAGATTTCCTTTTTCTTGCTTGAACTTCCGAATTACCCTGGGCAGGAGTGACACCGGAGGGAACACGTACGGCAGCCGAAATCTCCACGGCACCGCCAGCGCATCCACGAATGCTGCTTGAGGATCCCTTGTCCTTACTCCGAAGACCGGAACCTTGTGATTGTGTCGAGACGCCATCAGATCTACATCTGGAAGACCCCACTTTTCCACTAGGAGTTGAAACACTTCTGGATGGAGGCTCCACTTGCCGGCATGCACGTCCTGACGACTGAGAAAGTCCGCTTCCCAATTCAGGACTCCCGGAATGAATATTGCCGATATGGCCGGTAGATGGCGTGCCGCCCAACGTAGAATCCGTGAGACTTCCTTCATTGCCAAATGGCTTCGAGACTTGCGGACGAGAAAGGAAGCAACGAATCCTGTCCTGAAGCTTCAGGACTTTCTCCTGAGACAAGAACAACCGCTGGTTGTGAGTGTCCAATAGCGCTCCCAGGTGCACCATGCTCTGAGCAGGGACCAGGGAGGATTTCTTCCAGTTGATGAGCCACCCGTGGGCTTGTAGAAACCGGACCGTCATATCCAGATGACACAGGAGAAGTTCTGGGGAATTTGCCAGGATTAACAAGTCATCCAGGTACGGCAGTATCCTGACCCCTTGACGGCGGAGTACCACCGTCATCACCGCCATTACTTTGGTGAAAACTCGCGGAGCCGTTGTTAAACCAAAAGGTAACGCCCGAAACTGGTAATGAAGGTTGCCAATAGCGAACCTCAGGTATTGCTGATGTGACGCTGCTATAGGAATATGCAGGTAAGCATCCTGTATATCCAGGAAGACCATGTAGTCCCCAGGTTCCAAGGCCAGAACTATAGAGCGAAGGGTTTCCATACGGAACTTGGAAACCTTCACAAACTTGTTCAATGCATTGAGATTGAGAATGGGCCGGGAGGACCCATTCGGTTTCGGGACTAGAAACAGCGGAGAATAGTACCCCCGGCCCCTCTGAGCAAGAGGCACCTGTACTACAACTCCTGTATCCAGGAGGGTCTGTACCACCGAATGCAGAGTGTTTACTAGAGATGAGCGCCTGAAATTTTTCGGGTTTTGTGTTTTGGTTTTGGGTTCGGTTCCGCGGCCGTGTTTTGGGTTCGAACGCGTTTTGGCAAAACCTCACCGAATTTTTTTTGTCGGATTCGGGTGTGTTTTGGATTCGGGTGTTTTTTTCAAAAAACACTAAAAAACAGCTTAAATCATAGAATTTGGGGGTCATTTTGATCCCAAAGTATTATTAACCTCAAAAACCATAATTTACACTCATTTTCAGTCTATTCTGAATACCTCACACCTCACAATATTATTTTTAGTCCTAAAATTTGCACCGAGGTCGCTGTGTGAGTAAGATAAGCGACCCTAGTGGCCGACACAAACACCGGGCCCATCTAGGAGTGGCACTGCAGTGTCACGCAGGATGTCCCTTCCAAAAAACCCTCCCCAAACAGCACATGACGCAAAGAAAAAAAGAGGCGCAATGAGGTAGCTGTGTGAGTAAGATTAGCGACCCTAGTGGCCGACACAAACACCGGGCCCATCTAGGAGTGGCACTGCAGTGTCACGCAGGATGGCCCTTCCAAAAAACCCTCCCCAAACAGCACATGACGCAAAGAAAAAAAGAGGCGCAATGAGGTAGCTGTGTGAGTAAGATTAGCGACCCTAGTGGCCGACACAAACACCGGGCCCATCTAGGAGTGGCACTGCAGTGTCACGCAGGATGTCCCTTCCAAAAAACCCTCCCCAAACAGCACATGACGCAAAGAAAAAAAGAGGCGCAATGAGGTAGCTGACTGTGTGAGTAAGATTAGCGACCCTAGTGGCCGACACAAACACCGGGCCCATCTAGGAGTGGCACTGCAGTGTCACGCAGGATGTCCCTTCCAAAAAACCCTCCCCAATCAGCACATGATGCAAAGAAAAAGAAAAGAAAAAAGAGGTGCAAGATGGAATTGTCCTTGGGCCCTCCCACCCACCCTTATGTTGTATAAACAAAACAGGACATGCACACTTTAACCAACCCATCATTTCAGTGACAGGGTCTGCCACACGACTGTGACTGATATGACGGGTTGGTTTGGACCCCCCCCAAAAAAGAAGCAATTAATCTCTCCTTGCACAAACTGGCTCTACAGAGGCAAGATGTCCACCTCATCTTCACCCTCCGATATATCACCGTGTACATCCCCCTCCTCACAGATTATCAATTCGTCCCCACTGGAATCCACCATCTCAGCTCCCTGTGTACTTTGTGGAGGCAATTGCTGCTGGTCAATGTCTCCGCGGAGGAATTGATTATAATTCATTTTAATGAACATCATCTTCTCCACATTTTCTGGATGTAACCTCGTACGCCGATTGCTGACAAGGTGAGCGGCGGCACTAAACACTCTTTCGGAGTACACACTTGTGGGAGGGCAACTTAGGTAGAATAAAGCCAGATTGTGCAAGGGCCTCCAAATTGCCTCTTTTTCCTGCCAGTATAAGTACGGACTGTGTGACGTGCCTACTTGGATGCGGTCACTCATATAATCCTCCACCATTCTATCAATGTTGAGAGAATCATATGCAGTGACAGTAGACGACATGTCCGTAATCGTTGTCAGGTCCTTCAGTCCGGACCAGATGTCAGCATCAGCAGTCGCTCCAGACTGCCCTGCATCACCGCCAGCGGGTGGGCTCGGAATTCTGAGCCTTTTCCTCGCACCCCCAGTTGCGGGAGAATGTGAAGGAGGAGATGTTGACAGGTCGCGTTCCGCTTGACTTGACAATTTTGTCACCAGCAGGTCTTTGCACCCCAGCAGACTTGTGTCTGCCGGAAAGAGAGATCCAAGGTAGGCTTTAAATCTAGGATCGAGCACGGTGGCCAAAATGTAGTGCTCTGATTTCAACAGATTGACCACCCGTGAATCCTTGTTAAGCGAATTAAGGGCTGCATCCACAAGTCCCACATGCCTAGCGGAATCGCTCCCTTTTAGCTCCTTCTTCAATGCCTCCAGCTTCTTCTGCAAAAGCCTGATGAGGGGAATGACCTGACTCAGGCTGGCAGTGTCTGAACTGACTTCACGTGTGGCAAGTTCAAAGGGCATCAGAACCTTGCACAACGTTGAAATCATTCTCCACTGCACTTGAGACAGGTGCATTCCACCTCCTATATCGTGCTCAATTGTATAGGCTTGAATGGCCTTTTGCTGCTCCTCCAACCTCCTCTGAAGCATATAGAGGGTTGAATTCCACCTCGTTACCACTTCTTGCTTCAGATGATGGCAGGGCAGGTTCAGTAGTTTTTGGTGGTGCTCCAGTCTTCTGTACGTGGTGCCTGTACGCCGAAAGTGTCCCGCAATTTTTCTGGCCACCGACAGCATCTCTTGCACGCCCCTGTCGTTTTTTAAAAAATTCTGCACCACCAAATTCAAGGTATGTGCAAAACATGGGACGTGCTGGAATTTGCCCATATTTAATGCACACACAATATTGCTGGCGTTGTCCGATGCCACAAATCCACAGGAGAGTCCAATTGGGGTAAGCCATTCCGCGATGATCTTCCTCAGTTGCCGTAAGAGGTTTTCAGCTGTGTGCGTATTCTGGAAACCGGTGATACAAAGCGTAGCCTGCCTAGGAAAGAGTTGGCGTTTGCGAGATGCTGCTACTGGTGCCGCCGCTGCTGTTCTTGCGGCGGGAGTCCATACATCTACCCAGTGGGCTGTCACAGTCATATAGTCCTGACCCTGCCCTGCTCCACTTGTCCACATGTCCGTGGTTAAGTGGACATTGGGTACAGCTGCATTTTTTAGGACACTGGTGACTCTTTTTCTGAGGTCTGTGTACATTTTCGGTATCGCCTGCCTAGAGAAATGGAACCTAGATGGTATTTGGTACCGGGGACACAGTACCTCCAACAAGTCTCTAGTTGGCTCTGCAGTAATGATGGATACCGGAACCACGTTTCTCACCACCCAGGATGCCAAGGCCTCAGTTATCCGCTGTGCAGTAGGATGACTGCTGTGATATTTCATCTTCCTCGCAAAGGACTGTTGAACAGTCAATTGCTTACTGGAAGTAGTACAAGTGGGCTTACGACTTCCCCTCTGGGATGACCATCGACTCCCAGCGGCAACAACAGCAGCACCATCAGCAGTAGGCGTTACACGCAAGGATGCATCGGAGGAATCCAAGGCAGGAGAGGACTCGTCAGAATTGCCAGTGACATGGCCTGCAGGACTATTGGCATTCCTGGGGAAGGAGGAAATTGACACTGAGGGAGTTGGTGGGGTGGTTTGCGTGAGCTTGGTTACAAGAGGAAGGGATTTACTGGTCAGTGGACTGCTTCCGCTGTCACCCAAAGTTTTTGAACTTGTCACTGACTTATTATGAATGCGCTGCAGGTGACGTATAAGGGAGGATGTTCCGAGGTGGTTAACGTCCTTACCCCTACTTATTACAGCTTGACAAAGGGAACACACGGCTTGACACCTGTTGTCCGCATTTCTGGTGAAATACCTCCACACCGAAGAGCTGATTTTTTTGGTATTTTCACCTGGCATGTCAACGGCCATATTCCTCCCCCGGACAACAGGTGTCTCCCCGGGTGCCTGACTTAAACAAACCACCTCACCATCAGAATCCTCCTGGTCAATTTCCTCCCCAGCGCCAGCAACACCCATATCCTCCTCATCCTGGTGTACTTCAACACTGACATCTTCAATCTGACTATCAGGAACTGGACTGCGGGTGCTCCTTCCAGCACTTGCAGGGGGCGTGCAAATGGTGGAAGGCGCATGCTCTTCACGTCCAGTGTTGGGAAGGTCAGGCATCGCAACCGACACAATTGGACTCTCCTTGTGGATTTGGGATTTCGAAGAATGCACAGTTCTTTGCTGTGCTGCTTTTGCCAGCTTGAGTCTTTTCATTTTTCTAGCGAGAGGCTGAGTGCTTCCATCCTCATGTGAAGCTGAACCACTAGCCATGAACATAGGCCAGGGCCTCAGCCGTTCCTTGCCACTCCGTGTGGTAAATGGCATATTGGCAAGTTTACGCTTCTCCTCCGACAATTTTATTTTAGGTTTTGGAGTCCTTTTTTTTCTGATATTTGGTGTTTTGGATTTGACATGCTCTGTACTATGACATTGGGCATCGGCCTTGGCAGACGACGTTGCTGGCATTTCATCGTCTCGGCCATGACTAGTGGCAGCAGCTTCAGCACGAGGTGGAAGTGGATCTTGATCTTTCCCTAATTTTGGAACCTCAACATTTTTGTTCTCCATATTTTAATAGGCACAACTAAAAGGCACCTCAGGTAAACAATGGAGATGGATACTAGTATACAATTATGGACTGCCTGCCGACTGCAGACACAGAGGTAGCCACAGCCGTGAACTACTGTACTGTACTGTGTCTGCAGCTAATATAGACTGGTTGATAAAGAGAAGATGTCTATGTAACTATGTATGTATAAAGAAGACTGAAAAAAATCCACGGTTAGGTGGTATACAATTATGGACGGACTGCCTGCCGAGTGCAGACACAGAGGTAGCCACAGCCGTGAACTACCGTACTGTACTGTGTCTGCAGCTAATATAGACTGGTTGATAAAGAGAAGATGTCTATGTAACTATGTATGTATAAAGAAGAATGAAAAAAACCCACGGTTAGGTGGTATACAATTATGGACGGACTGCCTGCCGAGTGCAGACACAGAGGTAGCCACAGCCGTGAACTACCGTACTGTACTGTGTCTGCAGCTAATATAGACTGGTTGATAAAGAGAAGATGTCTATGTAACTATGTATGTATAAAGAAGAATGAAAAAAATCCACGGTTAGGTGGTATTACAATTATGGACGGACTGCCTGCCGAGTGCAGAGACACAGAGGTAGCCACAGCCGTGAACTACCGTACTGTGTCTGCTGCGACTGGATGATAAATGATATAAAAAATATATATATATCACTACTGCAGCCGGACAGGTATATATTATATATTATATAATGACGGACCTGCTGGACACTGTCTGTCAGCAGAATGAGTTTTATTTTTATAGAATAAAAAAAAAAAAAACACACAAGTGAAGTCACACGACGAGTGTTTAACTTTTTCAGGCAATCACAATATAAGTATACTACTAACTATACTGGTGGTCAGTGTGGTCAGGTCACTGGTCAGTCACACTGGCAGTGGCACTCCTGCAGCAAAAGTGTGCACTGTTTAATTTTAATATAATATGTACTCCTGGCTCCTGCTATAACCTATAACTGGCACTGCAGTAGTGCTCCCCAGTCTCCCCCACAATTATAAGCTGTGTGAGCTGAGCAGTCAGACAGATATATATAATATTATATATAGATAATAGATGATGCAGCACACTGGCCTGAGCCTGAGCAGTGCACACAGATATGGTATGTGACTGACTGAGTCACTGTGTGTATCGCTTTTTTCAGGCAGAGAACGGATATATTAAATAAACTGCACTGTGTGTCTGGTGGTCACTCACTATATAATATATTATGTACTCCTGGCTCCTGCTATAACCTATAACTGGCACTGCAGTAGTGCTCCCCAGTCTCCCCCACAATTATAAGCTGTGTGAGCTGAGCAGTCAGACAGATATATATAATATTATATATAGATAATAGATGATGCAGCACACTGGCCTGAGCCTGAGCAGTGCACACAGATATGGTATGTGACTGACTGAGTCACTGTGTGTATCGCTTTTTTCAGGCAGAGAACGGATATATTAAATAAACTGCACTGTGTGTCTGGTGGTCACTCACTATATAATATATTATGTACTCCTGGCTCCTGCTATAACCTATAACTGGCACTGCAGTAGTGCTCCCCAGTCTCCCCCACAATTATAAGCTGTGTGAGCTGAGCAGTCAGACAGATATATATAATATTATATATAGATAATAGATGATGCAGCACACTGGCCTGAGCCTGAGCAGTGCACACAGATATGGTATGTGACTGACTGAGTCACTGTGTGTATCGCTTTTTTCAGGCAGAGAACGGATATATTAAATAAACTGCACTGTGTGTCTGGTGGTCACTCACTATATAATATATTATGTACTCCTGGCTCCTGCTATAACCTATAACTGGCACTGCAGTAGTGCTCCCCAGTCTCCCCCACAATTATAAGCTGTGTGAGCTGAGCAGTCAGACAGATATATATATAATATTATATATAGATAATAGATGATGCAGCACACTGGCCTGAGCCTGAGCAGTGCACACAGATATGGTATGTGACTGAGTCACTGTGTGCTGTGTATCGCTTTTTTCAGGCAGAGAACGGATTATAAAGTAAACTGCACTGTCCTCACTAGTAAACTCTCTCCACTCAGTCTCTACACTTCTACAGTAACAGTACTCCTCCTAGTCAGCTCCAGTAAATCTCTCTCAGTCTCTTATAATCTAAATGGAGAGGACGCCAGCCACGTCCTCTCCCTATCAATCTCAATGCACGTGTGAAAATGGCGGCGACGCGCGGCTCCTTATATAGAATCCGAGTCTCGCGATAGAATCCGAGCCTCGCGAGAATCCGACAGCGTCATGATGACGTTCGGGCGCGCTCGGGTTAACCGAGCAAGGCGGGAAGATCCGAGTCGCTCGGACCCGTGAAAAAAAACATGAAGTTCTGGCGGGTTCGGATTCAGAGAAACCGAACCCGCTCATCTCTAGTGTTTACCTTTGTCTGGTCCGATGGGACGTCTGTCTGGCAAAATCGATGAGGGGGTCAGTTTTTGAAGGCTATGGCGTAGCCTCGAGTGACATCTTCCCGTACCCAGACATCTGAAGTGGTCTTCAACCATTCCTGGGTATACCCTAGAAGCCGGCCCCCCACCCTGGGATCCCCCAGGTGGAGGCCCGCCCCGTCATGCAGCAGGCTTATCGGTCTTGGAAGCTGGCTGATGGGCAGCCCAGGCTCTTTTGGGCTTCGGCTTACCAGGTTTGGAAGTGCGGGCCTGCTTATGGTACGCCTGACCTTTTGCTTTACCTGAAGGACGAAAGGGGAGAAAGAACGTACCTTTAGCCTTCGACACAGAAGGAGCGGTATTTGGTAGACAGGCAGTTTTGGCAGTAGACAAGTCAGCCACTATCTTATTTAAGTCCTCCCCAAACAGAATATCTCCCTTGAAAGGGAGTACCTCCAGGGTTTTTCTAGAGTCCAGATCCACAGACCAGGATCTCAGCCACAATATCCGGCGAGCCAGGACTGACGTAGTAGAGGCCTTGGCTGCTAGGATACCGGCATCCGAAGCCGCCTCTTTAACATAGCGAGAAGCTGTGACAATATATGACAAGCATTGTCTAGCATGGTCAGAGGAGATTTCAGTATCTAACTCCAAGGCCCACGCTTCAATAGCCTCGGCAGCCCATGTAGCTGCAACAGTGGGCCTTTGCGCAGCACCGGTGAGGGTGTAAATCGCTTTCAGACAACCCTCCACACGCTTATCCGTAGGCTCTTTTAGAGACGTGACGGTAGTGACAGGCAGAGCCGAGGAAACCACCATCCTGGCCACATGTGAGTCCACTGGAGGAGGCGTTTCCCAATTCTTAGACAGCTCTGGCGCGAGGGGATAGCGAGCCAGCATCTTCTTGTGAGGCACAAACTTCATACCCGGGTTTTCCCAGGGTTCCTGACGTATATCCACTAGGTGGGTGAGTGAGGTAAAACTTGTTTAACCACCTTCTGACGCTTGAACCTATCTGGTTTCTTAGGAGGGACGGATGGCTCGGGATCATCCGTAATCTGTAGAATTAATTTATTAGCCTCCAAAAGATCAGGAACATCCACATGTGAACTACCCTCCCCATCAGCCGTATCTGAGTCAGAACCTGTGGTGTCAGTATACGTGCCGTCTTCATCAGACGAGGTGTCGGTGACAGCAGTGGATTGTGAGGAGACAAGCGCTCGCTTAGAGGACCCCTTGGACTTAGGCGAGCGATGGTCAGACATTTTAGTAGTCAGGGACTGGTTCAACTTCTTTAACTGAGCAGATAAATCGTCCGCCCACGGCGGGTTAGCTGCAGGGACCACATACGGTTGTACCGGCATTGGGGGTCCCATAGGGGGTGTTAGTTTATGAACTAGCGTATTCAGAAGCGTAGAAAAAGCGGCCCACGGTGGGTCAGTATGTGCCTCCGTTGCCACAGTCCCACTGGGGGGCAAGGAGCCCCCAGAACCAGAGCCCACAGCTGCTATATTCTCCTCATATGGGTCTGTGGCTTGAGCAACACCAGCGTGTGTTCCGCCCCAGAACCGTTACCCTCAGAAGCAGACATGATATAACTTGCAGTATGAGGTAACACAGTACAATTATCAGCAGCACTATATCTCTAAACCCAAACCCCTGCGCAGTGTAGTCAGCACTAGCAGAGATAAAGGAGAGATATGGTGACTAAATCACAGAGAAAAATACGTAATACAGTATATCTTTGTGAAAATCCTATATTAGATAAAACCTGACGCACCAAGCCCCCTCAGGTTATAGAATATAGGGATAGCAGGTTGAGTGAAAGACACGAAATGGGATTGGGGGCGTGGCTTGGCACAGCATGGAGTAGGAGCATAGCTTTTAAGCTCCCGCACAAACTCCTACATTAATCCGTTTTAGCCCGATGCTATCTACATAAAAAGTGACTCTACTTCAGCCCTAACTGCTGGTGCATCGCTGGAACTACCTGCCGGTCCCCTCGGACCAATATAACAGCCGTTTGACGGAGGATACTGCGGGTGCTGTCTCAGAGCTGCTTGCGGCGGCCATCTTGCCAGCGTGGGGCGAGACACCTGCCTGACACTCTGCCCTCCGCTCCCCGGCCGCGTACCTCCTGTTTGCCGCCACGGTGCCTGGACGTCCTACGGCTGTCCCTCCGCTATTCGCTCTCCTGACACAGGGAATCCGCGGCGCTTCCGGGTCGGCGCTCTCCGGGGCCGACGCTGACTCCGGGCTGCGTCCCACGTGCTGCACCTTGGAGAGAGGCCTTCTTCACCGCTGCGGGGAGACACGTCGCGGCCTGCACTCCACAAGCCACCGCAGGAGAACACTACAGGCTAAGCGGCAGATCATCAGCTCCTGTGGCTCACGGCAGGTACACCTTCCCTGCAGTGCTCCCTGCAATATTCTCCTACCTGGACAATACTCCCCTCTGGAAGCTAGATAGGATATACCATTCCGACATCCACATTTCTATGCATATATCTACCTGCCCATTCCTGCACTAATTCCTTGCCTGGATGGTGCGCATGCTGGGAGTAATACAGGGCACTACACCCCAATTTGCACACGCTTACGCCTCTATATCTCTGCCTAAATACAACGTGCTGACATCTCTATATAAAACACCGACCTCCCTGACCCCCCTACCCGCTACACGTGAAAGCTGTGATCATCACATTGATCCTGTGTCTGGGCCACTTGGGAGTGCGCTGCTACGGCTCAATCTCCATATTCCTCCACACTTGTAATCCTACTCTACAAGCCTCCTGTGCAATATACTGGACATTACAATGGGGAAGACAGGTGCAGCCGCGAAATTACAAAAATATGCGAGGGAATCCTCCTCTTCCCAATCCACTTCCAACGCGGCTCGTAACCCTCAATCTCCGCGCTCTGAAGGCGAGGACCCAGCCTTAAACGACTCGACGCACTCCACGCAGCAAATAATACAGGCTATTGCTGCCTCAGAGCAACGAGTCTCTGATAAAATTGAACGTGTCCAGATAGATGTTTCTCTACTCCGTCAGGATCTCCAAAAGATTCGTGAAAGAGTGAGTGAGACTGAGCACCGCATTTCGGACCTGGAGGACACCACCTATCCACTTAAAACTAAGATGGACGATCTTTCTACACAACTATCATCGGCTCACGCTAAGCTATCCGATATAGAAGGCAGACTCCGCCGGAACAATGTCCGCCTGGTTGGGCTACCTGAGAGGGCAGAGGGAACAGCCCCGGAGAAATTCTTTGAAGACTGGCTGATTAAGATGTTTACACGTGAAGCCTTCAGCCCACAATTTGCGGTAGAACGAGCACATCGTCTTCCGTCTCGTCCTCCTCCACCAGGCGCTCCTGCTCGAACGTTCATTGCTCGTCTTCTTCACTTTAAAGACAGAGACACTATACTTCGTCTGGCTCGTCTCCAGGGCCCGCTGATGTTCGACAACCACACGATCTCAATTTTCCCAGACTTTGCCATTGAAGTCCAGAAATCCCGTGCCCAATTCTCTCTTGTCAAACGCAAACTCCGGGATCGGAATATCCAATACTCGATGTTGTTTCCGGCTCGTCTGAGGGTTATATACAACGACGCCACGCACTTTTTCTCAAACCCGAAAGATGTGGAATCCTGGCTGGAACACAGACCTCCAGCTCCTGAATGAACTCGTATTGGTCATATGTAGTTGGCGTGGGTAACTATTATAGCGTAAACCGTATGGTTTCTATTGTCTCTACCCCTATGGGCTGATGCATGTCACTTACTTCTCTGGGGTTTTTTCCTTTTTTTAGCATCGGGCCACTACACCTGCTAAGCTCTATGTGCGGGAGTTCCCTGCTGTAGATAGCTTAGGGATCTAGTCCCACAGTTCTGTTCTCCCAGCTGGTTTGTTCTGTACCCAGCTAGTTTAATTTAGTTTTGTTAGGGTATAGGTATGACACTAGGTTACTTATTGGTCATACAGGGTGGGTGCGGGATGGGATGTTTTATTGTTGTTGTTACTTTCCTTTTCTTTATTCTTTCCTCCCTTTTTTTTCTTTCTGCAACTGATCATGGTGCTCTAACGCTATGGAAATGTATGGTATTTCAGATGTCACATTTGGAGTATGCTCGGCCTCGGCCTTTCAGTCCTAATCGGGTTTTCCAAGTTAGGGAGTATGGTTTTATTATGATACGATTCACTGGGTACCCTACCTCACACACTATACTCCTTCCGTCTCCCACGACTTATCTCCTTGTGCCCATTCACAGCGCTCTACGATATGGGATCTAATACAGACGCCACGGGGAGGGACACGATTAGACTGATGGGATGGAATGTCCGTGGTTTAAATGATAAAATTAAACGCTCACTTGTCCTGAAACAACTTCAAAAGTACAGAGTTGACATAGCATGCCTCTCTGAGACTCATCTGTATGGTAGTAAAGTCATGGCCATTAAAAGACCGTGGGTTGGGTGGGCCTACCACTCCACGTTCTCCTCCAGCGCCAGAGGGGTATCGATATTGGTTAAAAAATCAATAAACTTTCACCTGGAGCATAGCAGCATTGACCCTCAGGGTCGTTATGTGTTTTTACGTGCTGTCATACATCATGCACTGTATCATATCATGGCTATATACATTCCCCCCCCCTATAACAGTGAAGTTCTACGTAAGGCAGCTGACTTTATAGCCCAATCCCCTGACACACCGGTTATTAGTGTGGGTGACTTCAACAACGTCATGGACTTGTCTATAGACCGCTGGCGGGAGTCTCGCGACTCCACCTCCCTCCCCCCTGCCCCGACCCCTTTTGCAAGAATTGTTGCTGAGCTTGGCTGGATGGATATCTGGAGAGTGCGAAACCCTACTATAGCGCACTATTCCTGTCACTCCGCTACCCATAACACACTGTCACGGATAGACTTGTGCCTTATTTCCCCGACATTATCGCCTAGAATTTCTGAACTAACATATTTGTCCAGGGGTATATCGGACCACTCACCGGTTTTACTAAAGCTGTCTATGACGCACGATAGGGGCAGCAGTCAGTGGAAACTGCACCCATTTTGGTTGAATTTAATGGGAGAGGGCTCCGACCTTCTCTCGGACTGGAAAGTCTTCCTTGATTGCAACCCCCCAGACTCCTCCCCCACTGTCCGACATGATGCATACAAAGCATATATTAGAGGTACCTTTATTAAAAGAATAGCCGGCATCAAGTCGTTTAACAGGAGGGAGGAAGCGAGACTCGAACAGGCCTGCCGTGATTTGGAATCTGTATACATAGAATCACATTCCCGGTCAGATCGGGAGGCGTGGCTGCACGCACAGGGAGAGTGGGCCGATTACCTCTTTGATAAATCCAAGCGTAGGCTGCTGTTCTCCAGTCACAGGCAGTACTTTCAGGCAGAGCTGGGGGGCAGTTGCCTGGCTTTCCTGGCCAGGGATGAAACCCATTCTCGCACTGTTCAGTGTATTGCCGATGGGGATGGCAGTCTCTGCTACTCGGGGAAAGACATAGCAGGGGTATTTAAACATTTTTATTCCAAACTATACTCGTCAGGAGTCTCCTACACCGACGAGCAACTGCACTCCTACCTCTCGCGGGTGAATTTGCCCAATTTATCGCGGGAGGCGCTTGAAGCACTTGAGGCTCCTTTCACCCTGGAGGAGGTGGAGTGCGCTGTGTCGTCACTCCCTTCTTCCAAGGCACCTGGTGGGGATGGCCTCCCAGTGGAGATATATAAAAAATTTAACTCCCACTTCAGTCCTTATTTATTAGATTTATTTAATACCTTGTTTGAAATTGGTGAACTTCCCCCGTCCATGTCTGAAGCCACTATTATAGTGCTGCCCAAACCGGGGAAGGATCCCAAGGCTCCCGATTCCTACCGCCCTATTTCACTACTGTCCACAGATGTTAAAATTCTTGCAAAGATGCTTGCCATCCGTCTGAACGCGGTCATCGGGTCTATTATACATCAGGACCAGACGGGCTTCATGCCGGGAAGGTCCACTATGCAAAACCTACGGAAGCTGTTCTATCACCTGCAGGGGGATGGCTTGCTGGGTTCGGGGGCAGTGGTGGTGTCTCTCGACGCCGCCAAGGCCTTCGACTCGGTTGAGTGGTCCTACCTTTGGCAGGTATTACACGGGTTTGGCCTGGGCCCTGTGTTCATCGGGTGGGTTCGATTACTGTACTCCTCTCCAGCAGCCCGTGTCTCTGTTAATGGGTATACCTCGTCCTCATTCTCTTTGGCCAGGGGCACACGACAGGGTTGCCCGTTGTCCCCGGCCCTGTTTGCATTGGCTATAGAACCACTGGCTTGTATGATAAGGGACAACCCGAATATTCAGGGACTGGCAGCCGGCTCCACGGTGGATAAGATTTCACTGTATGCCGACGATATGTTGCTGTTCCTTAGGGACCCAGATGCCTCACTCCGGGCTATGCTTCACACAATTAATGAATTTGGGGAATACTCTGGCTTATGTATAAACTGGGACAAATCCTTTATTTTTCCCATTTCAGGACATATCCCGGAGGGGATATGCACGTCACACTCACTGCAATGGACTCTGAAATTTAAATACTTGGGTGTTTGGGTCACGGGGCCAGCATCAGAATATGCCAAGTGGAACATAGACCCTATCACAGCCCTTTTTAAAAGTAAGATCCACACATGGAAGGCACTACCACTGACAGTATTGGGACGCATCAATCTCTTTAAGATGTCCATCCAGCCTAAGTACCTATATGTCCTGCAACACTCCCCCATCTACCTCTCTAAAAAAATATTTGCTAACATTGACAGTCTCATATCTTCCTTTATCTGGGGTCATAAACCGGCGAGGATAGCTATAAAAAAACTTTGTAGGACCAAACTCACTGGAGGGGCGAGCCTGCCTAATCTCAGGCTGTATTATCTGGCAGCACAGCTGGTGCACCTCTCCGGCTGGATCACAGGAGTGGGTGGCTCGACCCTACAGGGATATTTGACAGACTGGGTTGGACCCCCCTTCACCCCCTTCCTTTTCTTGCTTTCGGGAATGTCAGTGACGGGTCTTCCTCCTATCCTGCGACAGGCTCTGTTGGTCTGGAAACAAGTACACAACCTCTATGACTGGGCCGACCTAGAAACAGATTCACCCTTATGGTTTAATAGTTCGTATATGGAACTTCAGAAGCTGTCAACAGACAATATTTGGATAAAAAGTGGGGTGACCTCCCTAGGGCAATTATATGTGGATGGTTATCTTAAATCATTTGCGCAACTGCAGGCTGAATTCGAGCTCCCAAACACAGCCCTATTTAGATACTTCCAACTAAGACACGCCATACAGACCCAGTTCAAAACGGCCCCTTCCATCTCCCCTTCTCCAGTTAAACTTATGCTGCAACGCTTACCCTCCACAGGTAAAATTTCAACAATATATGCCTCACTAAACAATAGAACCCTACCTGCCTCTTTAGATCCGCTTAGGCTGAGCTGGGAAGATGATATAGGCCCCCTGTCAGACGAACAATGGCTACAAATACTGGGCTCCGCCAGGTCTACCACTCCTTGCATTAGATATCAACAGGTGCATCTCTTTATCCTACACAGGGTTTATCGAACCCCTCTACTTCTCCAACGAGCTGGTTTAAGACCTGACACTTTATGCCCCAAATGTCGGATGGCAGATGCTGGTTTTTGGCATCTGTTATGGAATTGTCCGAAAGTCTATGAATTTTGGACTTGGGTTTGGTCTGACATATTAACTACTGACCCATCTCTTCCCCAAATTAATCCCAGAACCTGCCTCTTCGGGGTGGACCTGGAAGAAACCCATTCATTGCTCACATATCAGTATGTCCTGTGTCTGATCACGCTTGCCAAGGTCATCATTGCACGCTCCTGGTTTGCAGAGACCCCTCCCAGAGTATCGGAGTGGAGAGCCCTGGTAACCTTGGTCATAGGGCATGAAAGGCTAATGTACTTATCCCGCAACTCTGTGTCCAAGTTTCACCGTAAGTGGGATAGATGGACTTTGGTGCGGCCGAGTGCGGAATTGACGTAGCCCGGTGATAGGCAGAGACTGTGGACACACACAACCCTATACTTGTAATTGTGACCTCCCCTTTACTCACGTATACTAAGCAAGTAGCGACGACAATGTCTTAATGACCGGACCGAGCGCTCCGAGCACAACCCTCTCATTTCAAGCACCACAAGCCTTATGTTTTAATTTACAATGTAAATCAATGTAATACCTACTGATCAGCACAATGCATTGTATTGTAAATTGTATGTTTTGAACTGTTGCCTTCTTCCTTTTCTTTTCTGCTTTTCTCTCTTTTACCGCACTTATGTAACCAAATGAAAAAATTTTCAATAAAAAATTTACTTGATTAAAAAAAGAAAGACACGAAATGGACACCACTCAGCTATCAAATGCACACACAGATAGTCACAGTTTGTACAATGCAGAGGTTATTACCGATAATAATACTGCACTGGACTAGATTACACAGCTATATAAAAAATGATGCAACAGTACACAGTAAGAACTGGATGTATATCACAGGGTAATTGTACTAGAAAACCCTGACTAAATGCACTCTTTCTTACTAACACTGACTAAAAAAGGCAGGTAGAATACTTAAGTGTCATGTAAAGTCACAGCACTGACAACCAGGCGGCTTTACATAGGAGGATATGCCCAAGCAGTCCCAGGAACAGTGAGCTGAGGGATAATGGCACCGCAGACACTGACAGGGAGTGAGGAAAAGACAGAGATGCAGCTCCAGGGCGGGAACACTTGCTAGAAATGGCGCCCTGGGGGAGGGGCTTCAGGTCTAAGCCTTATCCCCTCTGCTGGCAAAACCACAGGGTACTGTGGGCGATTTAAGAATTGGTTTAGAGAGAAAACCTGACCTGCGCCCATGCTCTGGTGATCTAGTGGGATCGCCTGTATCCACAGTTTCCACCGCCAGTGCGCGCGGCCCGCCTCCCACTGACCGCGCCGGATCGCAATAAAGACCGGGTCCCGCAAGCGGGACCCACTTACCACCTCCCGAAGCACGGCCACGCAATCTTGGAGAGCCCCAGCCGTGTGTGTCTAACGTGAAGAAAACTGGAGCCTCCGCTGTAGGTACCCGGCAACCAGAGCTTGGGAGTGTACAGCGCCGCTGGGGAGAGCTGGAGCTGCAGCCGTGAATGTCACAAGACATTTACCACCGCTGCTGCCCTTGAAGTCTTCACTTTTTACCTCATAAAAAGCTTTTCTTAGGGCTGCCTGGAGCAGCCCCTCTGTTCAGTGCCTGCTTACTGCAGCACCAACTTACAAAACTGGGCTTCTGTGTAGGGAGGCGGGGTTATAGAGGAGGCGGCGCTGTGCATTCTGGGAACAGTCAAAGCTTTGAGCCTGTTGGTGCCTCGGATCAAGATCCTACTCTACACCCCATTGTCCAATCCTTGTGGAGCCCAGTGTACCCCGCAGCAGAAAGACTTTATAAGTAACATTTTGTTTATACTGTACGTCTCAATGCAACAGGTTTGAGCAGAACTATTTACACCTAGCGGCTAGATAATCCTAACAGCACTGTTTATATAATGTAGGAAATATACCATTCTCGTTAATGCCCCAGAAGACAGAAGTTACTTTAGTAAGACATCTGTAAAGGTATTGTCTCTTTCTCCACTTCTCTCCATAGTTGAGTTGCTTTAGGGCAGGGACCCCATGGGACATATATTGTAAATCAAATTGTGGCGTTTTGCAGGTATAAAATAATATCAATGGTGGATACGCCTGGAAGCTCTGGATTTACACTGCCTTTCCATGATATAAGATAGAGAAGTGCCACCTTTCTAGTTATTAGTTACCTGCCTCTCTGAAGGCTCGAACACATCATTTCTTGTCACGTACATTATTTAGTAACACATCGGGCTGGATGTAATGACGCCCGAGTTCAGCGGCCGTGCGGGATACCAGTTGAACCAATAAAGCCAATTAACTTCAGGGACCGGATGTAGTGGCGCCGAAGTTTGGTGAACGTGCAGGATGCCGGCTGAACTTGGACATTTTGTAAAGGGGCAATCACTTACAAGGCAACCATGCCTTGTGAGTGATTGCCCCTTTAAAAAAACCTCAGAGTTCGGCCGTCATGCCACATTGCCTCGGACATTTTTTTAAAGGGGCAATCACTTACTGCACAAGGCAAAACTGTGCCTTGTAAGCGATTGCCCCTTTAAAAAAAAAAGTCAGAGTTCGGCAGGCATCCCGCACGATCACCGAACTTGGGCGCCATTACATCCGGCCCCTGAAGTTAATTGGCTATACAAAATCAGTGACATACGATCCATATTATATTTTGCATGATCTGAAGCCATTGTAGGATGTGTACCCATTTTCTGTGGTTTCTGGGTGTACTGCATACCTGTATCTGGAGAGCATGTACTCTCTGATCACTGTTAGTCAAGTTGACCACCTCACGTTCCAGCTCCTGCTTGCTGTGAATTATCTCCATCTCTTTTTTAGACAAGTGTCTGTCATTGAGCTCCTTCAATTTTTTCAGTTGAACAATTTCTTCTACCGCCTGGTGCTTTTCTTTAGAATGGGAAGCTACAAAGACAAGACAGATAGAATAAGATGATTTCTTGCACAGGATAGAACCATAACCCATCCGGCAGACTGACGTATGTAATATTTTCTGGCCTGTGTACACTAAAGTGAGAACTGACAGCGAGGCTGTCCAGCGCCAAACCAGTTTAGATAAATATGCAGACAATTCCCTTAAGCTCCCAAATTCAGGGGAAAAGCAATGCCTGCGTGGGGATAAGGGGTTGCAACTGGACTACTCAAAAACTGTTCCAAAATCAAAGCAGAGGGAAGGATAGCACCTGTCACAACCCATGAAGTTTCTCTTTCCTGCCTGGGGTGTCGCACTCTGCTCTGGTGCTTCCAGCACACTCTGGTCTGTATCGCAGTGCGGCCAGATCAGAGAACGACACCCCAGGCAGGAGGAACTAACTGCACAGGTTGTGACAAGTGCAGAGTACGGAGTACTGTAACTTTAGGAATTAGATAAATGTAAATAAAGAGGAAACAGCAAAACATTTTTTTTTTTTTTTAAAAAGGAAAAAATTATAATAGGAAAGATTTAGAATAAAAAAAAAAATGCCCTCTGCACCTTGGGGCTGCTTTGAATGGTACAGTGTGAGCTATTAGATGAGAGTAAATTGAGGAGCAGTGGTTGCTGTGAAGCAGAAAAATCAGAGGACTACACATAAAGTAGTCAGCTACAGAGGGACTAGAAAGGGCTTCCATCAAGTAAGTGTAGAACCTAGATAGGTGATTTATTTTCCTGTTTCTTAGATTTTTCTATCCTGTTACAGCCTACTATGTTATTGATATTATTTTTACTCTTTAAAAAAAAACTTATTCCTTGCCCACCTTTATGACAGATGGGCAAGAAATACCGCCCCCCCCCCCCCCCCCCCCCCGGAATGTCATTCTTAAGGGGCCTACACACAGTGCGATATTTCTAGTCCATATCGGAAGAAAATATAGTGCATATCGCCCCGTGTGGAAACTCCTTGCGATGCCGATGCGCGGTCCCGCAGGATCGGCATTGCAAGGAAACAGACTGTGCAGGCAGCCCAACATTGATTATATCGGTGGTGCCGGGCTCCGGCCACATCAAATAGTCAATGTTGGGCATTTCCTACATCGTGCCGTGTGTACCCGGCATTAGAGTTAGATTATAAGATGAGATGCTGAAGGAAAAAAGTAGCTCTCCCGCGGATGTAGAACCACACACTGCAGCATGAATTTACTAGTCTCAGTACACTCACCTAACATTGGGGCAGATGTATTAACCTGCAGAAGGCATAAGAAAGTGATAAACCAGTGATAAGCGCAAGGTGAGAAACACACCAGCCAGTCAGCTCCTAACTGTTCATTTACATATTGGAGCTGATTGGCTGGTGCGTTTATCACCTTGCACTTATCACTGGTTTATCACTTCCTTATGCCTTCTCCAGGTTAATACATCTGCTCCATTGTTACTTTGCACTGGACTATTGAAAGACTCGGTATACCACCATTTTAGCAAACGTTATTCTGAAGGAAAACTTCATCTTATCATCTATGGTCAAAGCGTCAGAATAGTCACTAATTTTATTATATTATTATGTATTATATTTTATTTGTTTGTTTTGGTACACAGTGACATGGTTACTAATAAGGATTATCAAATATTCAAATATAGTTAATTTGAGTAATCTAGTGCTGCTACCTACTCTTTTTGTGATGTTAAATGTGGTTTAGATGTGAAATCTCAGATTTTAATTAATACGTAAAAAATTTTTTCTATTTCTATCACATTATAAAAAGCATAATTATTTTCCCCCCAAATCTATGAAAAAAAAAACCCCATGCAGGAAAATGGCATGCGGTGGCACTCAAACTTAATTAGCAGTATCCTCTCTAAGATTGACACGACAAGTGACATTAATAGTGATCTCAGTGAAGATATCATATACAACATTTGAAATATTACTACATTATTCATTATACACAACATCCACAATGGTAAACCTTCCTTAAACAGTTAACACTAATAAGAAATGGAACAATAGTGGATGATACAGCACTTAATGTAATACAGCATGAGGGTTATTACTAGAACTAGCTATTAGTTTTTACTGTCGGTTACATAATGGAAATAACTGTTCCACTGTTAGTTTACAGTTTAGAGCAAATCTGCAACTTTCTGCAATATTAGTACATGGACTTTCATATGATAAAACAAACTAAGCATAATTATGCAAAGAAGTTGTACTACCTGTCGTAGATATAAAGACTTGTATAAGAAAACCTTATCCAACCTACTTTTATGTCATGCCTTACATTCCCCAAGACTAAGGGGAAGATTCAATCAAGAGTGAGTTTCTCCTTCCTGGAACCCTAGGTATTTTAGAATGTGAAGTTCTAATGGAAACTTGCAAGTAATATATTATCATCAGTAATAAAATAATTATGCAAACGTGTTGCCAATTTGTTTCCATGCCTACTTTTAAAAACTAAAATACATTATGGGAATTCAAGTAGAAAATGTAATTTATATTCACGTAAATTCAGCAGTAAATCAGTTAATATGACATCTGAATGTTCTTTTCTTTTATCCATTATTTATGACCTTTACACGTTGTCGTAAAATTTGATGTCATAAGGGATATTGTGTGATGTAAATGATCCGTGAATTAATAAAGCAGAATTTTTTTTATGTTATGCAAGACATTGCTATTTATGTTATTTGTGATTCGACTTTATGAATGATGCAATCAGAAAATACTTGGGAGTAGTGCAAGCCAAGCCAAGATGCACAAGCATACTCTGCTGATTAAAAATATATGTGGCATGCCTATCTGTTGGCAACTGTTGTGGGATCTGCATACGAAATGCTACGTTACAGTGTTTTCCAGTGTTTTAAAAAGCAGAGTTTGCTTGTGTGTCTTATTCTCCTAGCGATGCAAATAAGACACATTTTCAGGGAAGAAATGCACAAAAATACACTAGAAGGGCTGTTTAATGCGACTGCAGCAATGATGTATGAAGACACATCTGTAAGTACACAAGAATAATACGTTTAGAAATGCATAGGTATCTCATACTAAGGAAAAAATGGATGAATCCCAATTTCAAAGTGGAACTGAATGTAGAGCCTTTATTATACAGTAATGTTAAATGTTTGCAAGTATTTTTTATTTACTCCAGAGAGGGAATTCAATTACCGTGCCTAGGTGATTCAATTAGCGAGGATTACCCAGCATGTTAATTGCCGAGGGTGGACATTTCCTCGCAGCCTCAGGAGCTGCAAGGTAAAGTCCATGAGAAAAAAAACACCATCGGGCGTTTAATGTGCGAGCAAATCCATTGATTCTGCATTTAAGTGGAATCAGTGGGTTAGCACGCTTTAACCCGATTTACCACGTGGGGAAAAGGCTATTTACTTGAATAGCTTTTCCCGGTGCGGTGCAGTAAGCCCCGCAGCTAACTGAATTCACCAAGTGTCAGTAATGAAATGGGAGCTGTGTTTGTGGCTCAGAGCAATTTACTTTGTGGGAAAAAAATAAATAAGATTTTACTCACCGGTAAATCTATTTCTCGTAGTCCGTAGTGGATGCTGGGAACTCCGTAAGGACCATGGGGAATAGACGGGCTCCGCAGGAGACTGGGCACTCTAAAAGAAAGATTAGGTACTATCTGGTGTGCACTGGCTCCTCCCACTATGACCCTCCTCCAGACCTCAGTTAGGATACTGTGCCCGGAAGAGCTGACACAATAAGGAAGGATTTTTAATCCCGGGTAAGACTCATACCAGCCACACCAATCACACCGCATAACTCGTGATACTACACCCAGTTAACAGTATGAAATATAACTGAGCCTCTCAACAGATGGCTCAACAATAACCCTTAGTTAGGCAATAACTACATACAAGTATTGCAGACAATCCGCACTTGGGATGGGCGCCCAGCATCCACTACGGACTACGAGAAATAGATTTACCGGTGAGTAAAATCTTATTTTCTCTGACGTCCTAGTGGATGCTGGGAACTCCGTAAGGACCATGGGGATTATACCAAAGCTCCCAAACGGGCGGGAGAGTGCGGATGACTCTGCAGCACCGAATGAGAGAACTCAAGGTCCTCCTCAGCCAGGGTATCAATTTTGTAGAATTTAGCAAACGTGTTTGCCCCTGACCAAGTTGCAGCTCGGCAAAATTGTAAAGCCGAGACCCCTCGGGCAGCCGCCCAAGATGAGCCCACTTTCCTCGTGGAATGGGCTTTTACTGATTTAGGATGCGGCAATCCAGCCGCAGAATGCTCCAGCTGAATTGTGCTACAAATTCAGCGAGCAATATTATGCTTAGAAGCAGGAGCACCTATTTTGTTGGGTACCTACAGGATAAAAAGCGAGTCAGTTTTCCTGACTCCAGCCGTCCTGGAAATATAAATTTTTAAGGCCCTGACTACGTCCAGTAACTTGGAATCTTCCAAGTCCCTAGTAGCCGCAGGCACTACAATAGGTTGGTTTAAGTGAAAAGCTGATACCACCTTAGGGGTAAACTGGGGACGAGTCCTCAATTCTGCCCTATCCATATGGAAAATCAGATAAGGGCTTTTACATGACAAAGCCGCCAATTCTGACACACGCCTGGCCGAAGCCAAGGCCAATAACATGACCACTTTCCACGTGAGATATTTCAAATCCACAGTTTTAAGTGGCTCAAACCAATGTGATTTTAAGAAACTCAACACCACGTTGAGATCCCAAGGTGCCACAGGAGGCACAAAAGGGGGCTGAATATGTAGCACTCCCTTTACAAATGTCTGAACTTCAGGCAGTGAAGCCAGTTCTTTCTGGAAGAAAATCGACAGAGCCGAAATCTGGACCTTAATGGAACCCAATTTTAGGCCCATAGTCACCCCTGACTGTAGGAAGTGCACAAAACGACCCAGCTGAAATTCCTCTGTTGGGGCCTTCCTGGCCTCACACCACGCAACATATTTTCGCCAAATACGGTGATAATGGTTTGCGGTTACTTCGTTCCTGGCTTTTATCAGCGTAGGAATGACTTCTTCCGGAATGCCCTTTTCCTTTAGGATCCGGAATTCAACCGCCATGCCGTCAAACGCAGCCATGGTAAGTCTTGGAACAGACAGGGCCCCTGCTGTAGCAGATCCTGTCTGAGCGGTAGAGGCCATGGGTCCTCTGATATCATTTCTTGAAGTTCTGGGTACCAAGCTCTTCTTGGCCCATCCGGAACCACGAGTATCGTTCTTACTCCTCGTTTTCTTATTATTCTCAGTACCTTTGGTATGAGAGGCAGAGGAGGGAATACATAAACCGACTGGTACACCCACGGTGTCACTAGAGCGTCCACAGCTATTGCCTGAGGGTCCCTTGACCTGGCGCAATATCTAGTTTTTTGTTTAGGCGGGACGCCATCATGTCCACCTGTGGCCTTTCCCAACGGTTTACCAACAGTTGGAAGACTTCTGGGTGAAGTCCCCACTCTCCCGGGTGTAGGTCGTGTCTGCTGAGGAAGTCTGCTTCCCAGTTGTCCACTCCCGGAATGAACACTGCTGACAGTGCTAAGATGTGATTTTCCGCCCATCGGAGAATCCTTGTGGCTTCTGCCATCGCCATCCTGCTTCTTGTGCCGCCCTGTCGGTTTACATGGGCGACTGCCGTGATGTTGTCTGATTGGATCAGTACCGGCTGGTTTTGAAGCAGAGGCCTTGCCAGACTTAGGGCATTGTAAATGGCCCTCAGTTCTAGGATATTTATGTGTAGGGACGACTCCTGACTTGACCAAAGTCCTTGGAAATTTCTTCCCTGTGTGACTGCCCCCCAGCCTCGAAGGCTGGCATCCGTGGTTACCAGGACCCAGTCCTGTATGCCGAATCTGCGGCCCTCTTGAAGATGAGCACTCTGCAGCCACCACAGTAGAGATAACCCTGTCTCCAAGGACCAGGGTATCAGCCGATGCATCTGAAGATGCGATCCCGACCACTTGTCCAAGAGGTCCCACTGAAAGGTTCTTGCATGGAACCTGCCGAATGGAATTTTGCTTCGTAAGAAGCTACCATTTTTCCCAGGACTCGTGTGCAGTGATGCACAGATACCTGTTTTGGTTTCAGGAGGTCTCTGACTAGAGATGACAGCTCCTTGGCTTTCTCCTGCGGGAGAAACACTTTTTTCTGTTCTGTGTCCAGAACCATCCCCAGGAACAGTAGGCGTGTGGTAGGAACCAGCTGTGACTTTGGAATGTATAGAATCCATCCGTGCTGTTGTAGCACTTCCCGAGATAGTGCTACTCCGACCAACAACTGCTCCTTGGACCTCGCCTTTATAAGGAGATCATCCAAGTACGGGATAATTAAAACTCCCTTTTTTCGAAGGAGTATCATCATTTCTGCCATTACCTTGGTAAAGACCCTCGGTGCCGTGGACAGTCCAAACGGCAGTGTTTGGAATTGGTAATGGCAATCCTGTACCACAAATCTGAGGTACTCCTCCTGGTGAGGATGGTAAATGGGGACATGTAGGTAAGCATCCTTGATGTCCAGGGATACCATGTAATCCCCCTCCTCCAGGCTTGCAATAACCGCCCTGAGCGATTCCATCTTGAACTTGAACTTTTTTATGTATGTGTTCAAGGATTTCAAATTTAAAATGGGTCTCACCGAACCGTCCGGTTTCGGTACCACAAACAGTGTGGAATAGTAACCCCGTCCTTGTTGAAGTAGGGGCACCTTGACTATCACCTGCTGGGAATACAGCTTGTGAATTGCCTCTAGCACAGCCTCCCTGCCTGAGGGAGTTGTCGGCAAGGCAGATTTGAGGAAATGGCGGGGGGGAGACGCCTCGAATTCCAGCTTGTACCCCTGAGATACTACTTGAAGGATCCAGGGATCCACCTGTGAGCGAGCCCACTGATCGCTGAAATTTTTGAGGCGGCCCCCCACCGTACCTGGCTACGCCTGTGGAGCCCCCGCGTCATGCGGTGGACTCAGAGGAAGCGGGGGAAGAATTTTGATTCTGGGAACTGGCTGACTGGTGCAGCTTTTTCCCTCTTCCCTCGTCTCTGTGCAGAAAGGAAGCGCCTTTGACCCGCTTGCTTTTCTGAAGCCGAAAGGACTGTACCTGATAATACAGTGCTTTCTTAGGCTGTGAGGAAACCTGAGGTAAAAAAAATTCTTCCCAGCTGTTGCTGTGGATACGAGGTCCCAGAGACCATCCCCAAACAATTCCTCACCCTTATAAGGCTCTATGTGCCTTTTAATGTCAGCATCACCTGTCCAGTGTCGGGTCTCTAATACCCTCCTGACAGAATGGACATTGCATTAATTCTGGATGCCAGCCGGCAAAATATCCCTCTGTGCATCCCTCATATATAAGACGACGTCTTATGTTCGCAAAATAGTATCCCTGTTTGACAGGGTTACAGACCACGCTGCAGCAGCACTATCTGCAGGTCTCAGTCTAGTACCTGAGTGTGTAAATACAGACTTCAGGATAGCCTCCTGCTTTTTATCAGCAGGTACCTTCAAAGTGGCCGTATCCGAAGACGGCAGTGCCACCTTTTTTGACAAACGTGTGAGCGCCTTATCCACCCTAGGGGATATCTCCCAGCGTAACTTATCCTCTGGCGGGAAAGGGTACGCCATCAGTTACTTTTTAGAAATTACCAGTTTCTTATCGAGGGAACCCACGCTTTTTCACACTTCATTCACTCATTTGATGGGGGAACAAAACACTGCCTGCTTTTTCTCCCCAAACATAAAACCCTTTTTTAGTGGTACTTGGGTTAATGTCAGAAATGTGTAACACATTTTTTATTGCCGGGATCATGTAACGGATGTTCCTAGTGGATTGTGTATATGTCTCAACCTTGTCGACACTGGAGTCAGACTCCGTGTCGACATCTGTGTCTGCCATCTGAGGGAGCGGGTTTGAGCCCCTGATGGCCTTTGAGACGCCTGGGCAGGCGCGGGCTGAGAAGCCGGCTGTCCCATAGCTGTTACGTCATCCAGCCTTTTATGTAAGGAGTTCACACTGTCGGTTTATACCTTCCACCTATCCATCCACTCTGGTGTCGGCCCCACAGGGGGCGACATCACATTTATCGGCATCTGCTCTGCCATCACATAAGCCTCCTCATCAAACGTGTCGACACAGCCGTACCGACACACCGCACACACACACAGGGAATGCTCTGACTGAGGACAGGACCCCACACAGCCCTTTGGGGAGACAGAGAGAGAGAGTATGCCAGCACACACCAGAGCGCTATATAATTTTGGGATTAACACTATATTGAGTGAATTTTTCCCAATAGCTGCTTGTATATACAATATTGCGCCTAAATTTTGTGCCCCCCCCCCCCTCTCTTTTTAACCCTTTGAGCCTGAAAACTACAGGGGAGAGCCTGGGGAGCTGTCTTCCAGCTGCACTGTGAAGAGAAAATGGCGCCAGTGTGCTGAGGGAGAAGCCCCGCCCCTTTTTCAACTGACTTTCTCCTGCTTTTTCTGGAATACTGGCAGGGGTAATTTTACATCTATATAGCCTCTAGGACTATATATGATGTAGATTTGCCAGCCAAGGTGTCATATATTGCCCTCAGGGCGCCCCCCCCAGCGCCCTGCACCCTCAGTGACCGGAGTGTGAAGTGTGCATGAGGAGCAATGGCGCACAGCTGCAGTGCTGTGCACTACCTTGGTGAAGACCGAAGTCTTCTGCCGCCGATTTTCCGGACCTCTTCTTGCTTCTGGCTCTGTAAGGGGGACGGCGGCGCGGCTCCGGGAACGAACACCAAGGCCAGTTCCATGCGGTCGATCCCTCTGGAGCTAATGGTGTCCAGTAGCCTAAGAAGCCCAAGCTAGCTGCAAGCAGGTAGGTTCGCTTCTTCTCCCCTTAGTCCCTCGATGCAGTGAGCCTGTTGCCAGCAGGTCTCACTGTAAAATAAAAAACCTAATTTAAACTTTCTTTCTAGAAGCTCAGGAGAGCCCCTAGTGTGCATCCAGCTCGGCCGGGCACAGAAATCTAACTGAGGTCTGGAGGAGGGTCATAGTGGGAGGAGCCAGTGCACACCAGATAGTACCTAATCTTTCTTTTAGAGTGCCCAGTCTCCTGCGGAGCCCGTCTATTCCCTGTGGTCCTTACGGAGTTCCCAGCATCCACTAGGACGTCAGAGAAAAATTGCTGTCCCCACTTATCTAAGTGGTCACCTCAGACACAAACAAAATATGCTTTTATTGTGTACCCTTATAAAACTCATCTTGTGGTTTATTTAATATGGTAACATTTTAAAAAAAAATCATTGATTTTCGGGGGGGAGGGGGTTAAGGCAAAATCCAGGTGTTGAGTTGAAAAATATTTCTCAACCCGTGTGGACTTTGCCTTAGATAAATCTGCTGCTTTAAATCTCACCACAAAAATTGCAGTGAATCATTAATTTAGAAAAATCTCAAATTGTTAAATAAACCCTCTTAGCTTCAGAACACGCTTCATGCACACTTGTTAATTTATTAGAAGTAACTGCAGCCTACAGCACCAGGCTGGCACAGAATTTTGGACACCAGTTCAATGCGATAAATTATCTTTCAATCAAATTAACGTGAAAGTAATACCTTCTGCTTCTTGGATCAGTCCTTTGACATGTTCTTGATCTCGATGTAACATGAGTAAATTTGCATCCTTACGTTTCCCTTCCAGTTTCAGACCTTCAAGATCAGAACGAAGCTCCTGAACAGAAAAAAACCCATCAGTCTGGTCAGTTTCCCTCTGTGAAATATTTTTCTTCATGGCTTACTGGAAAATATACTACATAATTGTCACTAATGGGTGAATGGTGTATGCAGAAGTTGCTATATGTTTATTGCCACACAAACAAAAATTTTTTTTTTTTTTTTGGGCCAACAAATTATTGCCCGTAAGGGTTACATTTTGTACAACAAAACTTATTGTGCTTAAGCATTGACAAATAAAAGCAGGATCGTCATTCAAAATAGATATAATTTAATAACCAGTGTATATAGATATAGTCAAGATCCTGCCCCAGAATGATGACACTAAATAGGATCACTTGCCTGGCATCGGAAACCCCACCGTCAGGATCCTGAACGACCAAGTGCGGGGATTCTGAAGAGGTAAGCCGTGGTGGAGAAGGTGGCGGGGTGGAGTGGGGGGTGTTAGGCTTAGGCTGCGGAGGAAGAGTTAGGCTGATTCCCAGGGTGGTTAGGTTTAGGCTGCAGGAAGGGGGGGTTAGGGCTAGGCACTCCCCGAAGGGTTAGGCTAAACCCATATATACATATATCATAGTGGCAGGGTACAGGACTCCTTAGGTATAAAGCACTGCTGTGCACCATGTGCCTTTCTGCAGGGATGATTCCCTGTATGTTTCCTGAGGGAATACAGACACTGAAATATCAGAATTACACATTTTAAACATTTGACAGTGTTTGAGTGCCACCATTTCATTTTTGTTTTGTCAAATATATATAATACATACTCTGCACTCACCTCATTACACCTCCAAAAAATATTTAACTTATAACCTAGTTGTTTGTTCCAAACAAATATTACAAAACCATGTTCGGTAAGCCAATTCTGTCGAGTGTCTACACTCAGAGGCACCGAGAAGGGGGGGGGGGGGGATTGTTGGAGGGGCCAGACAGGGGCCCGGGTCCAACCCCCACCCAGTAGTCACTCTCTCAGCCTCTCTAACTGCCCCTGGCATCTTAGTCTCGCTCCGGTACACGTGTGTGTGTGTGTGTGTGTGGTCGGGGGGTTAGCGATTGCATTGATCACCCAACCCCGGATCTGCACCTTGTTAAACAGCCACCAGTGCCCCCCACATGTGCAGTGTACCAGCACACGTCAGAAAGCTTCTACACTGACTCACCAAAACATGAAAATTGTTCTAAATCTCTTGCCACCAGGTATCACACAGGTTTTATAAACAAACTATGCTTTTTCATGGGTTGAGGTCTGCTAGCTCATAGGCTTGCAGAAACAGAACCTCCACTAAGCATATCAATTAATGGGCACCTGGGAAATGACTTTAGCTGACAAGAACTGGTTTACATATGGGAATGGGGTGCAAGAGAAAGTGTGACCACAAAATGTTACATAAATAATTGGCTTTAATCCACATTCCTCATCCATCTGCAATCCCTCACATGTTCTGAGCTCACCTAATTATACTCCAAACTGTATTTCATCTAGATTCAGGGAGCGATTGTTCTAAAACATTGCAATAATTTGTGAAGTGTATTGAGATAGATAGATAGATAGATAGAATGTAATTATAGAATAGTTGCACTAAACAAGGTATGTTTACTGTGAAAGTCAACGTCACAGGAACAAATGGAGCTCTCTAAAGCTGTTACAAGAACAAATGCGAACAGGCACATGTATTTAAACAGTAAAATTGCACAACAGAGTTAATTGATGACAGGAGTGCTTTCAATCTCAATTAGTACATATAGAAAAACACCACCAGGTGTGGAAATAGAAATAACAATTGAAACTAATGTCCTTGTCGGGTGTGGTGACTGTGCACTCACTGCATGCTATTATGAGGGTCCTATATCTTGAGCTGGCTTACCAGCAACAGATGCCCCAGGCACTGATAACTTGCATCTACCAGTTTGCAAGGTTGTGTTTTACTTTTTCCTGGAGCGGCCTGTGTGTCTTATTTGTTTCCTGTAGTGGTTAATGTGCTTGTTTCTTTCTATAGGGGCCAATATGTTGGTTGATTTTTTTCCCTGTGGGGCCAATGTTTTCTTACTTTCCTGTGGAGGCCAATGTGTTATATATTTTCCTGTGGAGGCCAATGTGTTTTAGATTTGCCTGTGGAGGCCAATGTGTTTTATTTTTTTCTTGTGCAATGTTTTTCATTTGCACAAGCATCTGCGTTGCACAGGACATATATCCCAATGGTGTTCATACAGAGCTGCAGTGCAGACGCATGCACCGCGAAGTGTATAAGAAATGTGTTCGGTTTCCTAGGTGGTTACAGGGGGTTGGCTAATCAGACGCAGATGTAAAGTAGTTTCAGTGTTTTATGTATATATGGGCGTGTTAGTATTGGAGCAAACGACTGTAAAATAAAATCTAATTGAACAGAAGTTACGTCAATGATGTATTTGATTATGGTTCTTAGAGATAATGATTTTTCATTTATTTCATTACACATTTAAACTGCATCCCCATTAGATGACCACGCCTGCAGTTTTTTTTACCATGTCCATTTTGCTGTTGCTGTGTGCTAGAAGAAAAGCCAGGTTATTTGATTACATTTGCCCCCTGGCAAAGTTGCCAGCCAGCCCCTGGTCACTGCAGTTCTGATCCTGTATGCATTACTTAATACATCATAGAACATGTAGATCTAGGCCCCAGGGGAGGTGATCTTATACAGAAACTTTCACAGCGTGAAGTATATTGGATTTTTGAGTTGGATACACTTCCCCTCAAAGTAATGAATGAGGATTACAAATCAGCCCTGTTTTTGTAGTGCCTTTATCTACATGCTGCTTATATGATCTCAAAGAGGTTGTTTATGTTTTGATAAATGTTTTGAATAGTTTATGTTTTATATTAGAAATAGTTTAATGTATTTTATATATTTAGAGAAACAATCCATTTGCTGTCCTTTATAACTCTGTGTACAATGAGGAAAACATAATGTTGCTAAATATGCCTCATTATATTTAGATTTTAGTATTGTACATTCTGTTACATTCATAATTTTAATGCTCATTGGTCAAAGTGGGGTGGTCTCCCGACCGTCGGTCACATGACCTCCTCCAGCATCCCGACCCCCACTATCCCGATGGTCGGCATGCCGATCAACAGGGACTATTTCCACTCGTGGGTGTCCACGACACCCATAGAGTGGGAATAGAACCCGTGGCGACCGTAGGTCGCCACCGAGCCCGCAAGGGGCTTGCTGCACTTGCCCCTCCCCGCCGGGATCCCGGCGTCGGTATGCTGCCGGGATCCCGGCGTCGGTAAGCTGACCGGCGGTCAGGAGACCGCCGGTCAGCCATACTACACCCGTCAAAGTGTATTAAGTATTTTCCTTCTTAACTATGTCTAACAGATATGTCAGCCACCATACTATGGACAAATCCATAACTACATTTATTTAAAGTCCACTGCCATTACATGGTCACATTCAATGTAGGTGAATGGGGTTGCGCCTACATCAGGTACATGTGCACTCAAATACATTGTTTTCCAGTTACTTCTTAGGGAGATATCCTATTAGCCCTGGTAAAACATCGGATGCGAAAAACGTATGTTTTTCTCGATTTTTCACCAATTTTTTATTTTACAGGCTATCCAGATTGATTGCCTGTAAAAAATAAAAAAATAAAAATGCCCTTTCTCCCTAAAACACACAGGTTCAGTGAAACCAGTGTGTTTTCGGTAGAAACAGCCCCGTTTTCACACATAAAAACGGGGCTGTTTTGGGTTTCACCTGCCTCAGAATCCCTGATGACCGGGACAACCTGCAGTTTCCCATGGCCGCTGCAGCAGCAGCAGGCTGGGATTGCAGGCACGGCGCCGCAGCCGGAAGCTGCCACTCGGCACGGTGACCCCCGGCGGAGAAGCTGGGGCAGCGCCGTGACTTCATCCCCCCTCTCCCCCAGCAGCGGTCACATGATGGGGGAGTGCCCATGTGACAGGGGGGGAGCCGGAGGAGCAGCGCTGCATCGGGAGCTGTCAGCAGCCGGCACCCTGTGCCGCATCAGGTAACTCCCGATAAATCACCGCCTGTGCTGGCTTATCAGCATGGGATAGCCCCCGGCGGGACAATTAGTCCCCGTAAATTACCGGGGCTAATTGGATATCCCCCTTAGTGTCCCATCACAAGCGCATGCTCACTCTGGAACCTGGAAGTTCCAACATTGCACAAACTGGAAACAGGAAGCTCCAGAGAGCTAATTCACAATCAATGGAACCCCATTCTTATAAATATCGGACCTAGTGGCATATTAGGACCATACCATGATGAAGTCAGACCCCAACCAAATATCCATACTTGATATATCTCTATCAATTTCTTGTTGGTACCCACTTTTCCTGATCCTGGCTCGTTGACTTTTCATGTCGGTATAGCTAAGTGCAGACTTGGACTCCCAAATAAGATATGGATAAGATGCTAACCTTTTTATTTCTTGTACGTGCACAATTTGTATTGTGTGTTATAAAACATGTTTTAACATAGTATCACACTGTGTGGATATCCTTTGTTTTATACTCGCACTGAAGAAGTCATCTGCACCTTACCACACAGTGAAAGAATCTCACCAACCGTGGAAAGATCAGCACTACTTTTCATACTTCTGGTACACTGAAATGTATTTTGTGTTGATTACAAAAGAAGGCTGAAAAGAAACACAGATAAGCAGATCTATGCTTTTATTGGGGACACCTTTTTTGGAGATCAGTATGTTATACCGCCACCCGGGATGCCGAATGTCAGTATACCAACATCGGCATCCCGAGTGGTGGTATGATGGCAGGTGAGCGAGCGCAATGAAGCCCCTAGCGGGCACGCTGCGCTCGCCATGCTGTGCGCTCATTGGCGCCACAGGTTCTATTCTCCTTCTATAGGTGTCATGGAGGGGGAATCACCTACCGTGCCGGTATACCGCCGGTGGTATGGTAATCCAGTCAGGATCCCGGCGTCGGTATTGTGACAAGGGATCCCGACAAGCTGTATGCTGACCGCATACCCTTTATTCATAGTGATGAGCGGATTCGGTTTCTCGGAAACCGAACCCCCCCGAACTTCACCCTTTTTACACGGGTCCGAGCCATACTCGGATTCTCCCGTATGGCTCGGTTAACCCGAGCGCGCCCGAACATCATCATCCCGCTGTCGGATTCTCGCGAGATTCGGATTCTATATAAGCAGCCGCGCGTCACCGCCATTTTCACTCGTGCATTGGAAATGTTAGGGAGAGGACGTGGCTGGCGTCCTCTCTGTTATTGTTGAACTTGATTGTGCACTATTGCTTAATTGTGGGGAGGGCTGGGGAGCAGCTGTATACTATAGGAGGAGTACAGTGCAGACTTTTGCTGATCAGTGACCACCAGTTATCCGTTCTCTGCCTGAAAAAAACGCTCCATATCTGTGCTCAGTGTGCTGCATATATCTGTGCTCACACTGCTTAATTGTGGGGACTGGGGAGCAGCTGTATTAAATAGCAGAAGTACAGTGCAGAGTTTTGCTGACAGTGACCACCAGTATACGTTGTCTGCCTGAAAAACACTCCATATCTGTGCTCAGTGTGCTGCTTTATTGTGGGGACTGGGGACAACCAGTATAATATTATATAGGAGGAGTACAGTGCAGAGTTTTGCTGACCAGTGACCACCAGTTTATAATATATAGCATTACGGTACAGTAGGCCACTGCTGTACCTACCTCTGTGTCGTCATTAAGTATACTATCCATCTAGATTCTATACCTGTGGTACATTTTAGTTGTGCAGTTTGCTGACACAGTGACCACCAGTATATATAGCAGTACGGTACGGAAGGCAACAGCTGTACCTACCTCTGTGTCATCATTAAGTATACTATCCATCTACATTCTATACCTGTGGTGCATTTTAGTTTTGCAGTTTGCTGACACAGTGACCACCAGTATACTATATATAGCAGTACGGTACGGAAGGCCACTGCTGTACCTACCTCTGTGTCGTCATTAAGTATACTATCCATCTACATTCTATACCTGTGGTTCATTTTAGTTTTGCAGTTTGCTGACAGTGACCACCAGTATATATAGCAGTACGGTACGGAAGGCCACTGCTCTACCTACCTCTGTGTCGTCAAGTATACTATCCGTCCATACCTGTGGTGCATTTCAGTTGTGCGCAGTATATATAGTAGTAGGCCATTGCTATTGATAGTTACTGGCATATAATTCCACACATTAAAAAATGGAGAACAAAAATGTGGAGGTTAAAATAGGGAAAGATCAAGATCCACTTCCACCTCGTGCTGAAGCTGCTGCCACTAGTCATGGCCGAGACGATGAAATGCCATCAACGTCGTCTGCCAAGGCCGATGCCCAATGTCATAGTAGAGAGCATGTAAAATCCAAAAAACAAAAGATCAGTAAAATGACCCAAAAATCAAAATTAAAAGCGTCTGAGGAGAAGCGTAAACTTGCCAATATGCCATTTACGACACGGAGTGGCAAGGAACGGCTGAGGCCCTGGCCTATGTTCATGGCTAGAGGTTCAGCTTCACATGAGGATGGAAGCACTCATCCTCTCGCTAGAAAAATGAAAAGACTTAAGCTGGCAAAAGCACAGCAAAGAACTGTGTGTTCTTCTAAATCACAAATACCCAAGGAGAGTCCAATTGTGTCGGTTGCGATGCCTGACCTTCCCAACACTGGACGGGAAGAGCTTGCGCCTTCCACCATTTGCACGCCCCCTGCAAGTGCTGGAAGGAGCACCCGCAGTCCAGTTCCTGATAGTCAAATTGAAGATGTCAATGTTGAAGTACACCAGGATGAGGATATGGGTGTTGCTGGCGCTGGGGAGGAAATTGACAAGGAGGATTCTGATGGTGAGGTGGTTTGTTTAAGTCAGGCACCCGGGGAGACACCTGTTGTCCGTGGGACGAATATGGCCATTGACATGCCTGGTCAAAATACAAAAAAAAATCAGCTCTTCGGTGTGGAATTATTTCAACACAAATGCGGACAACAGGTGTCAAGCCGTGTGTTGCCTTTGTCAAGCTGTAATAAGTAGGGGTAAGGACGTTAACCACCTCGGAACATCCTCCCTTATACGTCACCTGCAGTGCATTCATCATAAGTCAGGGACAAGTTCAAAAACTTTGGGCGACAGCGGAAGCAGTCCAATGACCACTAAATCCCTTCCTCTTGTAACCAAGCTCCTGCAAACCACACCACCAACTCCCTCAGTGTCAATTTCCTCCTTACCCAGGAAAGCCAATAGTCCTGCAGGCCATGTCACTGGCAAGTCTGACGAGTCCTCTCCTGCCTGGGATTCCTCCGTTGCATCCTTGAGTGTAACGCCTACTGCTGCTGGCGCTGCTGTTGTAGCTGCTGGGAGTCGATCGTCATCCCAGAGGGGAAGTCGGAAGACCACTTGTACTACTTCCAGTAAGCAATTGACTGTCCAACAGTCCTTTGCGAGGAAGATGAAATATCACAGCAGTCATCCTGCTACAAAGCAGATAACTCAGGCCTTGGCAGCCTGGGCGGTGAGAAACGTGGTTCCGGTATCCACCGTTAATTCAGAAGCAACTAGAGACTTGATTGACGTACTGTGTCCCCGGTACCAAATACCATCTAGGTTCCATTTCTCTAGGCAGGCGATACCGAAAATGTACACAGACCTCAGAAAAAGACTCACCAGTGTCCTAAAAAATGCAGTTGTACCCAATGTCCACTTAACCACGGACATGTGGACAAGTGGAGCAGGGCAGACTCAGGACTATATGACTGTGACAGCCCACTGGGTAGATGTTTTGCCTCCCGCAGCAAGAACAGCAGCAGCGGCACCAGTAGCAGCATCTCGCAAACGCCAAATCGTTCCTAGGCAGGCTACGCTTTGTATCACCGCTTTCCAGAAGAGGCACACAGCTGACAACCTCTTACGGAAACTGAGGAAGATCATTGCAGAATGGCTTACCCCAATTGGACTCTCCTGGGGATTTGTGACATCGGACAACGCCAGCAATATTGTGCGTGCATTACATCTGGGCAAATTCCAGCACGTCCCATGTTTTACACATACACTGAATTTGGTGGTGCAGAATTATTTAAAAAACGACAGGGGCGTGCGTGCAAGAGATGCTGTCGGTGGCCCGAAGAATTGCGGGCCACTTTCGGCATTCAGCCACCGCGTACAGAAGACTGGAGCACCACCAAACAGTCCTGAACCTGCCCTGCCATCATCTGAAGCAAGAGGTGGTAACGAGGTGGAATTCAACCCTCTATATGCTTCCGAGGATGGAAGAGCAGCAAAAGGCCATTCAAGCCTATACATCTGCCCACGATATAGGCAAAGGAGGGGGAATGCACCTGACTCAAGCGCAGTGGAGAATGATTTCAACGTTGTGCAAGGTTCTGCAACCCTTTGAACTTGCCACACGTGAAGTCAGTTCAGACACTGCCAGCCTGAGTCAGGTCATTCCCCTCATCAGGCTTTTGCAGAAGAAGCTGGAGACATTGAAGGAGGAGCTAAAACAGAGCGATTCCGCTAGGCATGTGGGACTTGTGGATGGAGCCCTTAATTCGCTTAACCAGGATTCATGGGTGGTCAATCTGTTGAAATCAGAGCACTACATTTTGGCCACCGTGCTCGATCCTAGATTTAAAACCTACGTTGTATCTCTCTTTCCGGCAGACACAAGTCTGCAGAGGTTCAAAGACCTGCTGGTGAGAAAATTGTCAAGTCAAGCGGAACGTGACCCGTCAACATCTCCTCCTTCACATTCTCCCGCAACTGGGGGTGCGAGGAAAAGGCTAAGAATTCCGAGCCCACCCGCTGGCGGTGATGCAGGGCAGTCTGGAGCGAGTGCTGACATCTGGTCCGGACTGAAGGACCTGCCAACGATTACTGACATGTCGTCTACTGTCACTTCATATGATTCTCTCACCATTGAAAGAATGGTGGAGGATTATATGAGTGACCGCATCCAAGTAGGCACGTCAGACAGTCCGTACGTATACTGGCAGGAAAAAGAGGCAATTTGGAGGCCCTTGCACAAACTGGCTGTATTCTACCTAAGTTGCCCTTCCTCCAGTGTGTACTCCGAAAGAGTGTTTAGTGCAGCCGCTCACCTTGTCTGCAATCGGCGTACGAGGTTACTTCCAGAAAATGTGGAGAAGATGATGTTCATCAAAATGAATTATAATCAATTCCTCCGTGGAGACATTCACCAGCAGCAATTGCCTCCACAAAGTACACAGGGACCTGAGATGGTGGATTCCAGTGGGGACGAATTAATAATCTGTGAGGAGGGGGATATACACAGTGAAAGGGGTGAGGAATCGGAGGATGATGATGATGAGGTGGATATCTTGCCTCTGTAGAGCCAGTTTGTGCAAGGAGAGATTGATTGCTTCTTTTTTTGGTGGGGGCCCAAACCAACCAGTCATTTCAGTCACAGTCGTGTGGCAGACCCTGTCGCTGAAATGATGGTTTCGTTAAAGTGTGCATGTCCTGTTTATACAACATAAGGGTTGGTGGGAGGGCCCAAGGACAATTCCATCTTGCACCTCTTTTTTCTTTAATTTTTCTTTGCATCATGTGCTGTTTGGGGACAATTTTTTTGAAGTGCCATCCTGCCTTGACACTGCAGTGCCACTCCTAGATGGGCCAGGTGTTTGTGTCGGCCACTTGTGTCGCTTAGCTTAGTCACACAGCGACCTTGGTGCGCCTCTTTTTTTCTTTGCATCATGTGCTGTTTGAGGACTATTTTTTTGAAGTGCCATCCTGCCTGACACTGCAGTGCCACTCCTAGATGGGCCAGGTGTTTGTGTCGGCCACTTGTGTCGCTTAGCTTAGCCATCCAGCGACCTCGGTGTAAATTTTAGGACTAAAAATAATATTGTGAGGTGTGAGGTGTTCAGAATAGACTGGAAATGAGTGGAAATTATGGTTATTGAGGTTAATAATAATATGGGATCAAAATGACCCCCAAATTCTATGATTTAAGCTGTATTTTAGGGTTTTTTGTAAAAAACACCCGAATCCAAAACACACCCGAATCAGACAAAAAAATTTTGGTGAGGTTTTGCCAAAATGCGTCCGAATCCAAAACATGGCCGCAGAACCGAATCCAAAACCAAAACACAAAACCCGAAAAATGTCCTGTGCACATCACTATTTATTGACCATGATATATTAACTTTATTATACATTAGCAGGCGCTAATCCTCATTCATCCATCCTCTACAAGTTGCCATTTGTTGAATTGGAAAGTGTTTTTTTTTACTCAGTGTCCGTAGGACACATGGGTCATTTCATGTGACTCAAATTACATTTCATGCTCATTTTTAGAAGTTTAAATGCACCACACACAAAAATGAAGCTGAACTTCAACATTTTAAAATTTAGACAATTATATATATATATATATATATATATATATATATATAGGTAGGTTGTCATTAATGCTTAGCAGCAGAAAAAACAAAAATTGTACACTCTTAGTAGTTAGAATTTGTTTATATGCGTGACAACAGAATTGACATAGGAACTGAGAGGACTTATACATTTATTTAAACCTGCTTTCCTAATTACTTTTACAATATGATTGTTATACTATACACGTATAAGACCCTAAACGTATGATTGACACACAAACAAAAAACTGAATGTTTACCAAACTACTGTAAACTGAAAATCTGTTTTGACGTGACTCGCGTTACACACGAATGGGACTCGTTATGGACTCTTTCTATCCACAAATGGTTCTGATACAAATTACTCAAACCTGAAGAATCCACGTTAATTAATCAATGTAGGCCTGTTTATGTTCCAGATTTGCTGTGAAGATGTATAAAATATTTCATCTGGTGATGATGCTATATAAAACAGGTTTATAAAAAATTTGCCGTTTTGCATCCACTTCGATAACTTCCAAATATGTTCAGTGTTTACAGGCACAGGAAGTCAATATGCGATAAAATTAAATTTTACTTACCGGTAAATCTATTTCTCGTAGTCCGTAGTGGATGCTGGGGACTCCGTAAGGACCATGGGGAATAGACGGGCTCCGCAGGAGACATGGGCACTTTAAGAAAGAATTTAGATTCTGGTGTGCTCTGGCTCCTCCCTCTATGTCCCTCCTCCAGACCCCAGTTAGAGAAACTGTGCCAGGAAGAGGTGACAGTACAAGGAAAGGATTTTGGGAATCCAGGGTAAGACTCATACCAGCCACACCAATCACACCGTATAACTTGTGATAACTTTACCCAGTTAACAGTATGAACAATCACAGAGCATCAGATAAACCCTGATGCAACTATAACATAACCCTTATTTAAGCAATAACTATATACAAGCATTGCAGAAGAAGTCCGCACTTGGGACGGGCGCCCAGCATCCACTACGGACTACGAGAAATAGATTTACCGGTAAGTAAAATCTTATTTTCTCTAACGTCCTAGTGGATGCTGGGGACTCCGTAAGGACCATGGGGATTATACCAAAGCTCCCAAACGGGCGGGAGAGTGCGGATGACTCTGCAGCACCGAATGAGCAAACACAAGGTCCTCCTCAGCCAGGGTATCAAACTTGTAGAACTTTGCAAAGGTGTTTGAACCTGACCAAGTAGACGCTTGGCAAAGCTGTAATGACGAGACCCCTCGGGCAGCCGCCCAAGAAGAGCCCACCTTCCTTGTGGAATGTGCCTTAACTGATTTAGGCAGCAGCAACCCAGCCGCAGAATGAGCCTGCTGAATCGTGTTACAGATCCAGCGAGCAATAGTTTGCTTTGAAGCAGGCGCCCCAAGCTTGTTGGAAGCATACAGGATAAACAAAGATTCTGTTTTCCTGACCTTAGCCGTTCTGGCTACATAAACCTTCAAAGCCCTGACCACATCCAGTGACTCGGAATCCTCCAAGTCAGTAGTAGCCACAGGCACCGCATTAGGTTGGTTTATATGAAAGGATGAAACCACTTTCGGCAGAAATTGTGGGCGGGTCCGCAATTCTGCTCTATCCGCATGGAAAACCAGATAAGGGCTTTTATGTGACAAAGCCGCTAATTCTGACACACGACTAGCCGAAGCCAAGGCTAATAGCATGACCACCTTCCACGTGAGATATTTTACTTCCACCGTTCTGAGTGGTTCAAACCAGTGTGATTTCAGGAAACTCAACACCACGTTAAGATCCCAAGGTGCCACTGGAGGCACAAAAGGGGGCTGAATATGCAGCACTCCCTTTACAAACATCTGAACTTCAGGCAGAGAAGCCAGTTCTTTTAGAAAGAAAATGGATAAGGCCGAAATCTGAACCTTAATGGAACCCAATTTAAGGCCCAAAGTCACTCCCGACTGTAGGAAGTGAAGGAAACGGCCCAGCTGGAATTCCTCCGTAGGGGCATTCCTGGCCTCACACCAAGCCACATATTTTCGCCATATACGGTGATAATGTTGAGCCGTCATATCCTTCCTAGCCTCTATCAGCGTAGGAATGACCTCATCCGGAATGCCTTTTTCTGTTAGGATCCGGCGTTCAACCGCCATGCCGTCAAACGCAGCCGCGGTAAGTCTTGGAACAGACAGGGCCCCTGTTGCACAAGTCCTGTGTTAGAGGCAGAGGCCACGGGTCCTCTGTGAGCATTTCTTGCAGATCTGGATACCAAGTCCTTCTTGGCCAATCCAGAACAATGAGTATTGTTCTCACTCCTCTTTTTCTTATGATTCTCAGCACCTTGGGTATGAGAGGAAGAGGAGGAAATACATAGACCGACTGGAACACCCACGGTGTCACCAGTGCGTCCACAGCTATCGCCTGAGGGTCTCTTGACCTGGCGCAATATCTCTGCAGCTTTTTGTTGAGGCGGGATGCCATTATGTCCGCCTGTGGCAGTTCCCACCGACTTGCAATCTGCGTGAAGACTTCTTGATGAAGTCCCCACTCTCCCGGGTGGAGGTCGTGCCTGCTGAGGAAGTCTGCTTCCCAGTTGTCCACTCCCGGAATGAACACTGCTGACAATGCGCTTATGTGATTCTCCGCCCAGCAAAGAATTCTGGTGGCTTCTACCATCGCCACCCTGCTCCTTGTGCCGCCTTGGCGGTTTACATGAGCCACTGCGGTGATGTTGTCTGACTGAATCAGAACCGGTTGGTCGCGAAGCAGGGACTCCGCTTGACGTAGGGCGTTGTATATGGCCCTTAGTTCCAGGATGTTGATGTGAAGGCAAGTCTCCTGACTTGACCACATCCCTTGGAAATTTCTTCCCTGTGTGACTGCCCCCCACCCTCGGAGGCTTGCATCCGTGGTCAACAGGACCCAGTCCTGAATGCCGAATCTGCGACCTTCGAGAAGGTGAGCACTCTGCAGCCACCACAGGAGAGACACCCTGGCCCTGGGGGATAGGGTTATTAACCGATGCATCTGAAGATGTGATCCGGACCACTTGTCCATTAAGTCCCATTGGAAGGTCCTCGCACAGAACCTGCCGAAGGGAATGGCCTCGTATGATGCCACCATCCTTCCCAGGACTCGAGTGCAGTGATGCACTGACACCTGTTTTGGTTTTAATAGATTCCTGACCAGTGTCATGAGCTCCTGAGCTCTCTCTATCGGGAGATAAACCCTTTTCTGGTCTGTGTCTAGGATCATGCCTAGGAGAGGCAGATGAGCTGTAGGAACCAACTGCGACTTTGGAATATATAGAATCCAGCGGTGTTGCCGTTACACTTCCAGAGAAAGTGATACGCTGTTCAGCAACTGCTCTCTTGATCTCGCTTTTATGAGGAGATCGTCCAAGTACGGGATAATAGTGACACCTTGCTTCCGCAGGAGCACCATCATTTCCGCCATTACCTTGGTGAATATTCTCGGGGCCGTGGAGAGACCAAACGGCAACGTCTGAAATTGGTAATGACAATCCCGTACCGCAATTCTGAGGTACGCCTGATGAGGTGGATAAATGGGGACATGAAGGTATGCATCCTTTATGTCCAGAGTCACCATAAAATCTCCCCCTTTCAGGCTTGCAATGACCGCTCTTAGCGATTCCATCTTGAACTTGAACCTTTTCAGGTATATGTTCAGGGATTTTAAATTCAATATGGGTCTGACCGAACCGTCCGGTTTCGGGACTACAACATGGTCGAATAATAACCCCCTCCTTGTTGAAGGAGGGGAACCTTGACCACCACCTGTTGAAGATACAATTTGTGAATTGCAGTTAACACTGTTTCCCTCTCGTGGGGGGAAGCCGGCAGGGCCGTCGGTGAGGGGGCATCTCCTCAACGTCCAGCTTGTATCCCTGAGACACAATATCTATTGCCCAGGGATCTAACAGGGAGTGAACCCACTTGTGGCTGAACTTACGAAGGCGTGCCCCCACCGAGCCTAGCTCCGCCTGTGGAGCCCCAGCGACATGCGGTGGATCTTGTAGAGTCCGGGGAGGACTTCTGTTCCTGGGAACTAGCTGTGTTGTGCAGCTTCTTTCCTCTGCCCCTGCCTCTGGCAAGAAAGGACGCACCTCGGACTTTCTTGTTTCTTTGTTCGAAAGGCTGCATTTGATAATGTCGTGCTTTCCTAGGCTGTACAGGAATATAAGGCAAAATATCAGAATTACCAGCTATAGCTGTGGAGACCAGGTCCGAGAACCCTTCTCCACACAATCCTCAGCCTTCCATATGCCTCTTAAGTCGGCATCATCTGTCCATTGCATATTCTACAGGACACGTCAAGCAGAAATCGACATAGCTTTGACTCTAGGACCCAGTAGACTCATGTCACTTTGGGCATGTTTTATATATATTTATATATATATATATCTCTTAAGACAGCATCTTTAATATATATAAATGTATCGGGGGTATACCGCACTGGAAAATAATAATGTATCTAATAGATATTATTAAGACCAAAATATAATGAGTACAAAGAGAAAACCAATGTTTTCTAATTAATCTTAAATTTGGTGGTGCACCCTGAGTCAGTAATGAAACATGCAACAGAAAAAGAGAAAAGAAGACTCTTTTGTGGGCGCACTCTTATATGTATGTGTATAGAAGTCTCAGAAGAAACAAATGATAAAAATTATATGCAAATTTTATTAACAACAATCGGTAAAATGGTAGTAGAATATACTGTCAAAAGTATCAAAAAGAGGAGGGGGTGGGAAAAGGGGAACACGGAACAAATTTTTACAGTGTAAATACTGAGTAATAGTTCTGGACTGCCTGGGTACGAAAATGCAGAAAATAACAGCTGGAGGCCTGAAAAAAATCTCTATAAGAATCCTAGGTAGGTATGTAAATATAAGGATATTAGGTTGATGATAAGTCAGCTAGATCTCTTATAAGTAATAATGAAGAGACGGATGGGGTAGATAAAGATGGAATGAGTAAGATGAATCTGCTGTCAGTGTTAGACGCTGAGCAAAACCGTCCAGGAACTTCTACTAAACTGAGTATTCCTCAAGAGTCTCCCACTTGAGTACTAACCCAGCCCGACACTGCTTAGCTTCCAAGATCGGAAGGATTCGGGCGTTGCCAGTGTGGTATGAAAGTAGAAGAGATATTGGTATCGAAGGCTCGGGAATCACTGATGAGAGTTCATGAAATGGAGAAGAAAAAGAGTAGATATAGATTGGAGAAGAAAATAGGGGATCTGCTGCCAATGTTAGACAGGGATAGTTACCCCTGAATCAGTGGTGAGAGTCCTGAAATTAGAGGAAGTAGGAAAAAGATGGGGGGGGGGGGGGAAGGAACAATGCTGGTCTAAGGTAGTTTTGGAAGGGTTGATGGTTGATAAACTACCAATTACAGGGTGCTGATGGTACCTGTGATATTAATAATACTTGATGTTGTAGAAAGCAGATTGTAAAAATTGGCAGAAAGTTAAGATGATTTAAACCATGCAAAAACATCTGTTTGATGCTATCAGATTGATATCATTTGTCTCAAAGTGATATCAAGTGGGAAGATTAGAAAAATAGTAACATATAGGTGACAACAGTTCTATAACAAATAAATTGTGACTTTTATGTCTCACTGTTTGTCAGAGCTGCAGAGATACTTTACATAATAATAATAATAGTGGAAAATGATACTATAAATCTTTGCTCCAAGTGGATTTAAGAAAAGGCAGAAAACAAAGAAGAAAAAGAAGAAGAAAAACTTGAAAGAATACTGAGCCAATAAATATGTCAGATTTATAACTGAACATAGCTCTGGTAACCCATTATAGCTCAGAAATATCGTATGTCATAAAATGAGGAGCCGCTAAGTGCCGGCTGCCTAAGAAACAGATACTTTCATAATCTGATGTAAATAGGTTTTGTAAGATAGTATATAAGACGAGCATCAAAAATGAATACCAATAGATATACAAAGAATATACTGTAATTGTGCAGATGTTACCCGGAATGGAAGGGGCGATCAGTCACTGGTATGCGGCAAAATATAGTGTACACAAAGGATGTCCGTATCAAGGTCCAGTCATGTCACGAATGCGGGATGCAGTAGTTACTGAGATTACACAGTGTGATGCAGCCGCAAAGCAGATCGGTCTACCTGGTCTGTTTCAGAGACGGGGTCTGTCGAAGTCTATTACAGACTGATGATAGAATGTCCAATCTGTAGTGAGGCGAGCTGCAGTTGTAGAATGTTACATAACTGCAGGGCTGGTGCGGCTCTCTGTGTCCGAGATGTACCAATTAAAGGGTGCTGGCAGTACCGTGATGATACGAGCTGCAGTTGTAAGATGTTACGTGACTGCAGGGCTGATGCGGCTGCCTGTGTCGGAGATGAAGGAAGAAGGAGCGCAATGTCCAATGTCCCGTCGCGGCAGTGTGCGGCGGCTTGTTGATGTAGCGGCTGAATGAGACGGAGCTGCTCGAGGTTCAGGCTGTCCGGAGTCGGCTGTCCCCCAGGCAGTGGGGTTACGGAAGACGCGTTTCGCCCGTTTATATATATATATATATATATATATATATATATATCTTAAGACAGCATCTTTAATATATATACATATACATATATATATATATACATACTAGGGCCTCAATCTCTGCTGATAAGGTACCTGTCCACGCTGCCACAGCGCTATAAACCCATGCCGACACAATCGTCGGTCTGAGTAGTGTACCAGAATGTGCACGCTATCTGCAGGATCCCTGAGGATAGCTGTTACGTCAGGGCTACCTTTTGGGCAAACGTGACACCCTAGGGGAAGATTCCCATCGTATCCTGTAGGGAAAGGATACTCCCTGAGAATTCTTTGTGGGAAACTGCAGTCTCTTGTCTAGAGATTCCCGCTCTTTTTCATCATGAGAGGAGGGAAATTTACTTCAGCTTTCTTCCCCTTAAACATGTGCACCCTTGTGTCAGGGACAGATGAGTCATCAGTGATATGCAAATCATCTTTTATTACAATAATCATATATTGAATACTTTTCTGCCATTTTGGCTGTAACTTTGCATAATCGTAGTCGACACTGGAGTCAGACTCCGTGTCGATATCAGTGTCTATTATTTTGGATAGTGATCATTGAGAGACTCTGAAGGTCTGTTCTCTAATCTTTTGTGCAATAAATTCACCTTAGCACTTAATTACACATATCCAAACAGGTGTCGGCGTTGTCGACGGAGACACCCTCTCACACACATATTTGCTCCATCTCCTCCTTAGGGGAGCCTTTTACCTCAGACATGTCGACACACACACACGTACCGACACACCACACACTCAGGGAATGCTCATCTGAAGACAATTCCCCCATAAGGCCCTTTGGAGAGACAAAGAGAGAGTATGCCAGCACACACCCCAGCGCTATTAACCCAGGAATAACACAGTAACGTAATGTTAACCCAGTAGCTGCTGTTTATATTGATTTTTGCGCCTAATTATGTGCCCCCCCTCTCTTTTTACCCTCTTCTACCGTGTAACTGCAGGGGAGAGGCTGGGGAGCTTCCTCTCAGCGGTGCTGTGGAGAAAAAACATGGCGCTGGTGAGTGCGGAGGAAGAAGCCCCGGCCCCTCGACGGCGGGCTTCTGTCCCGCTTTCATGTACAATTTTTGGCGGAGGCTCATACATATATACAGTGCCCAACTGTATATATGCAAACTTTTGCCAAAGAGGTCTCTAATTGCTGCCCAGGGCGCCCCCCCTGCGCCCTGCACCCTTACAGTGACCGGAGTATGTGGGTGTAGTGTGGGAGCAATGGCGCACAGCTGCAGTGCTGTGCGCTACCTCAGTGAAGACTGGAGTCTTCTGCCACCGATTTCGAAGTCTTCTTGCTTCTTTCACCCGGCTTCTGTCTTCCGGCTCTGCGAGGGGGACGGCGGCGCGGCTCCGGGATCGGACGACAAGGGTGAGATCCTGTGTACGATCCCTCTGGAGCTAATGGTGTCCAGTAGCCTAAGAAGCAGGACCTATCTGCAGAGAGTAGGGCTGCTTCTCTCCCCTCAGTCCCACGATGCAGGGAGACTGTTGCCAGCAGAGCTCCCTGGAAATAAAAAAACCTAACAAAATACTTTCTTATAGCAAGCTCAGGAGAGCTCACTAAACCGCACCCAGCTCGTACGGGCACAGATTCAAACTAGGGTCTGGAGGAGGGACATAGAGGGAGGAGCCAGAGCACAACAGAATCTAAATTCTTTCTTAAAGTGCCCATGTCTCCTGCGGAGCCTGTCTATTCCCCATGGTCCTTACGGAGTCCCCAGCATCCACTAGGACGTTAGAGAAATATATTGATTTCCAATAATCATACAATATACTACGATCATTTAGCAGAAGAAATATACTAAAATGTTAGCAGTTATGTGAAATGTAAAAATTTTCATGTATTGTGTCCTATACTTCATGGAATGCTCCATATGTATCTTTTTTGGTTTCTATATACAGGTTGAGTATACCATATCCAAATATTCCGAAATACGGAATATTCCGAAATACGGACTTTTTTGAGTGAGACTGAGATAGTGAAACCTTTGTTTTTTGATGGCTCAATGTACACAAACTTTGTTTAATTCACAAAGTTATTAAAAATATTGTCTAAAATGACCTTCAGGCTGTGTGTATAAGGTGTATATGAAACAAATGCATTCTGTGCTTAGATTTAGGTCCCATCGCCATGATATCTCATTATGGTATGCAATTATTCCAAAATACAGAAAAATCCCATATCCAAAATACCTCTGGTCCCAAACATTTTGGATAAGGGAGACTCAACCTCTAATATTGTTGTTGCAAATATTTATCACCAGTTTATCTATAGTGAACAGTTGGGATCTGCTTAGATCTGTCCAGCACTGCAAATATTATATTATAGACCAGTGCCGTAACTAGGCATTTTAGCGCTGTGTGCAAGAAACGACATTGGCGCCCCCACACGCAAGATAGGGGCAGTGCGCGCCGTAGGCACGTGAAAAATATACAGGGGCGTGGCTTCATGAGGAAGGGGCGTGGCCACAAAATAATAGCAATTCATACTACGGTACACAGTAGTCTCCATTATTCAAATTACGCTGCACAGTAGCGCCACTACACCAGGTAGAGCCCCTTTTATACATTACAGCAGACAGCGTCCCCCTTTTTACACATTACAGCAGAAAGTCCCCCTTTTTACACATTACGGCAGACAGCGTCCCCTTTTTTACACATTATGGCAGACAGCGTCCCCTTTTTTACACATTACGGCAGACAGCGTCCCCCTTTTTTACACATTACAGCAGACAGCGTCCCCCTTTTTTACACATTACAGCAGACGGCGTCCCCCTTTATACACATTGCAGCAGCCAGCGTCCCCCTTTTTACACATTGCGGCAGCCAGGCCCCCTTTTTACATATTACGGCAGACGGTGTCCCCCTTTTTACACATTGCGGCAGCCAGTCCCCCTTTTTACACATTATGGCAGACGGTGTCCTCCTGAGAGAGAGAGAGAGAGAGAGAGAGAGAGAGAGATACTTACCATCTCCCCGCTGACAGGCTCCTCGTGCTGGCATCTCCCTAGGTGCAGGCATCGGACAAGGAGGAGGAGGGAGGGGGACTGGAGCCGCAGCAGCGCTATTTCATTGGTAGTAAGCGCCACTGCAGCTGTCCCCTCTCCTTCCGTATAGGCTGCCCGGCGCTGCTGTGGATGCTGGGATGCGGTTCCTCCATCCCAGTATCCACAGCAGCGCCGGGCAGCCAATACGGAAGGCGAGGGGACAGCTGCAGCGACGCTTACTACCAATGAAATAGCGCTGCTGCTGCTCCAGTCCCCCTCCCTCCTCCTCCTTCTCCGCTGCTGCTCTCTCCTCCACAGCGCGGCGGCGGCGCAGACAGCAGAGTCGGCATGTAATGAGTCAATTTGACTCATTACATGCCGCTGGCCATGCGCCCTCAGGGCAACTGCGCTGTGCGCCAGGCCCATCTGGCACACACGTAGTTACGGCCCTGTTATAGACACACTACTATGAGGAGAATTCACCATCACTAAAAAAAAACTTTTACTTTTCCTTTGCTTTTGTAAAATGTAAGTTTAGGATGCAACATGGACGGTGTAATGGTTACCATTATTACCTCGCGGCACTAAGGTCAGTGGTTCGATTTCCACCATGACCCCAAGTGTGTGGAGTTTGTATATTCTCCCCGTGCTTGCGTGGGTTTCCTCAGGGTACTCCGGTTTTCCTCCAACAATCCAAAAATATACTGGTAGGTTAATTGGCTCCCAACAAAATTAACCCTAGTGTGAATGTGTGTGTGCGTGTACATGTGGTAGAGAATATAGATTGTAAGCTACACTGGGGCAGGGATTGATGTAAATGGCCAAATATTCTCTGTATAGCGCTGCGGAATATGTGTGTGTTATATAAATATCTGGTAATAAATAATAACTAGCAGAAGATTGTGACAAATATATTTTGTACTACTTGCTTCACATTTCATCACTCTTTTGTTTACAGCACACATTTACCACAGTAGCATAAAAGTATTGAACTACAGAGACAAGTTGGTAATATGTGGGAGCATAAAAATATGATAGTCACCATTTGTGATTTGTAAGACTAACCTCACAACAGCCTGAAATGACTTGCCTACTTTGGAATATATTGAAAATATCTGACATCATAACCAGTTTTTAACATACAAAATAGGCAGTTCATACAAACACTGATACTAAGGCGGATATTCAAATTAGTGCAGAGTTTTCCGACAGTCGGAAAACCGGCACTAACTCGACCGTTGGCTATTCAATCACAGGCATTTTCAACAGGTTTTTGCTCCATTTTCGCCATGCCTTTTCGATTTTTTTGTGTCGAATCGGCATGGGCAAAAACGTACCAAAAAGCTGTCGAAAACGCCCGCGAGATCAACAAAACACGGCGAATTTGCCGATCCATGTGGTTTTCATCCCAGCCGGATTTTTCGACAAGTCAAAAAAATCGGGCCAAGCTTTGAATAGGTTGAATGTGAATTTGACCTGCAAACTGGCGGAAAGTGCAGTTTTTTTGACAATTCAAAAAATCGGGCAGGGCTTTGAATAGGTCGAAATGTGAATTTGACCTGCAAACTGGCGGAAAGTGCAGTATTTTTGACAAATCGAAAAAACGCCACTAATTGCATACCTCCCTAAGCGGGATACAAATAGTATTATTGTGAAGATTAGCAATGCTAACCGTGCTAGGGTCATGGGTTTGATTCCAACCAGGGACCTATTTGTGTGGCTTTTGTATGATCTCCATCTGTCTGTGGCTTTACTCCAGTTGTCCTGGTTTCCTCCCACACTCTAAAAACATTCTGGCAGGTTAACTGACTTTAGTGTTAAAACATTATATGGGGATATATATATGAAAGCATGGAGAGAGAAAAGTAGCAACCAATCAGCTCCAGTCCTTTTTCAAACACAGCCTGCAACTTGGCAGTTAGGAGCTGTTTGGCTGGTACATTATCTCTCTCCAAGGTTTGATACATATCCCACATAGGGGTATATTCAATTGGTGTCGAATCCCACAGTGGATTCGACGGTTTTCCGATTCGACAGCATTCGACTGTCGATACCCTCCTTCCCGGGCACTGAATTCGACATTCAATTTGAAATGGATTCGACATGCCTCCGGTCGGAAAGTGACCAATGCTCGGATTGTGGGCGGCCGGGATTCGAATTCATGAACATCACAATCTGGTCAGAAAATGGCTCCATTATTGTAGTCAGTGTTAAAAAATATGATATATATGTTAAAAATGCAGATTGCCCTAAAAAAACGATTCCACAAGACAGCTGACAGTGCTTTGGTGAAGTGTAACCTGGGTAAAAATGTTGAATCATGGGTACATTCCTTCCCTCAGCCCAGTAAAGAAAAAATATTTGGGGAAAAATCCAAATATAATAATGTGGCTCTTAAATACAAAAAGCAATGATATAATTACTTCAAATATAAATCTATATGCTATTATAAATTTTAAAAAAACACAAAAAAAATTAAAGTATTTAAAATTTCTTGTCAGCTAACGACAGAAAAACTTGGCGTAATGAAATTGTCGAAAGTCATGTCAAAAAGCACTGATACCGATTCGACAATCTTCAATTGAATATACTTTTGTCAAAATGCCGGGTTTTTAACATTACAGACATTCGACTGTGGAAAAGTCAAAAGTCGAAACGGATCCAACAGCTTTTTTGTCGAAAAGTGCCGTATTGAATTGTCGAATCCAATTCGACATGGGTTTTTTAATAGAAAAAGCTCAGTTTTTCAACAAAACAAGGGATTCTACACCAATAGAATATATCCCATAGACTGTAAGCTCTAGTTAGCCATGATTCAATGCCCCCTGGAAATGTTGCTTACTATGAAGGCATTATCCCCCCCCAAAAAAAGTACTGTGCTGCATTATCTTAAATGTCTGAGCTGCTGTGTATAATGATCTACAATCAAACACTGCCCACTGACATATTTCCAGAAAGCTGCTTTCCACAGTAAAAATCTTACTTAGCATTACAGCAAATAAAGTCACACCAAACATTTACCTAGTTTTCTTGTTCAAAAATAACACTTTAAAAAACAGAAATTCAGTCCAGAGATTTTCCAATTTTTAAACAATTTTCTTTTTTAACAGACATACAGTATACGGTACATAGTACATAACCAACAAGCACGTGAGAAGCATTGCCATGGCAAGCCAGAGTCAACTGATTTACCTAAGTGACACTCATTTATCACTTTCACATATATAAATCTATGCTTCTTACATGGTTTTCAAAAATTACTTCTTAAAACAATTCTATTATTTTGCATGTCAATTTTTTCAAACACTACATGTATTTACCCCCATTAAATATCTGAGCCAGGATCGACTTTCTGATATTAAGGGGTCTATTTACTAAGCCTTGGATGGAGTTAAAGTACAAACCAATCAGCTCCTAACTGCCAAGTCACAGGCTGTGTTTGAAAAATGAGAGGAGCTGATTGGCTGGTAGTTTATCTCTGTCCACTTTATCTCCAGCCATGGCTTAGTAAATAGACCACTTAATGTCATAGACTCATCATAGAAAAAAATTACCTATAGATTCACACTGATCTCATTTCTGGTTGTAGAGTGAGCCATCAACCAGAAATTATACCATGGAAAACCCCAAAACAGGATGTGCCACACTTTATTATTATGGCATTAGGAATGATTTCCTTACCGACAACTTCCTGAACAGGTGCTCTGCTTCCAGTGAGAGTCGGGGTAGGAGGTCTGTGGACTTTTTAGTTTGCTCACGAGTGGAGATCCAGAGTTAAAGAGAAACGTTTTAATTATGAAGTTAGCTCATTCTTTCTTGTTTCTTGAGTCAGTTACATGTGTAAATGTGTGTATCAGCATGGTACAATAAGATGGTGGAGCTATACCTATATATTAATAGCAGAAGGAGAGCCGGTCCTAGGCATAGGCAAACTAGGCAAATGCCCAGGGCATTTGGAATATCTAGGGGCACAAGCAGCTTCTGCTGATTAATATGATATGCGGCATGCCTATATTCTGTGACTGCGGTTGTATCGGCATATGAAATGCTACATTACAGTGTATTACTGGAAATCACGTAGCATTTCGTATGCAGATACAGCCACAGTCGCACAATGAATATTAGCATGCCGCATACCATTTTAATCAGCAAAAGCTGCTTGTGCATCCTAGTCATGTAGCATTGCAAATAAGATGCATTTTTGCCAAAAGAAATGTGCCTGACGTTAGCAGAGCTGGCCTAGAGCTGCCAGCTGACTCACTGCTGCTGCATGGCGTATTGAGGCAAGATGTATGTGGACACATCTGTATCCAAGCAGAGGCAGAGGTCACAGTTTTAGAGGCCATGTGAGTGCTGTGTGCAGGTGGGTTGGTTGTGTAGTAGTGTTTGACATATGTGTAAGGTGCACTATGTGTGTCATTATGTGTATAAATGCACTAATTATGTGTAAGGTGCACTATGTGTGTCATTGTGTATAAATGCACTAATAATGTGCGGCATATGTGAAAGGGACATTATGTTTGTAAGGTGATAAAGTCAAATATTTACCTTTGAACATAAGCTATGTATTAACAACGTGAAGCCGTTATGGCCGCTAAACCACGTGCACGTGCTACGCACTTTGTACGCTATATGCGTACAAAGACTTCGCACATGGTACGCACGTAACGTACACACGCTGCGCTGGGTGTACGGAATACACACACAGCGGGCGCACACACAGTTGATAACCTTTAAACCTTTTAAATGAACGCAGTAAGGGTATGCTTATACTGTAAACCTTGGCAATGTAAAACCACAATGATGTAATGCTTAAACCTTTAACGATGTGAATATGGTATGAGCGGTTAATACGCTAAGAGAGAGACCCTATATAATAACTGGTGAAACACACAAGACCTGGTAAGGTTCCAACACCTTCTTAGAAGATTCCTTAGTATATATATATATATATATAAAAAATAAGATTTTACTTACCGATAAATCTATTTCTCGTAGTCCGTAGTGGATGCTGGGGACTCCGTCAGGACCATGGGGAATAGCGGCTCCGCAGGAGACAGGGCACAAAAGCAAGCTTTTAGGATCACATGGTGTGTACTGGCTCCTCCCCCTATGACCCTCCTCCAAGCCTCAGTTAGGTACTGTGCCCGGACGAGCGTACACAATAAGGAAGGATCTTGAATCCCGGGTAAGACCCAAACCAGCCACACCAATCACACCGTACAACTTGTGATCTGAACCCAGTTAACAGTATGATAACAATGAAGTAGCCTCTAAAAAAGATGGCTCACAACAATAATAACCCGATTTTTGTAACAATAACTATGTACAAGTAATGCAGACAATCCGCACTTGGGATGGGCGCCCAGCATCCACTACGGACTACGAGAAATAGATTTATCGGTAAGTAAAATCTTATTTTCTCTAACGTCCTAGTGGATGCTGGGGACTCCGTCAGGACCATGGGGATTATACCAAAGCTCCCAAACGGGCGGGAGAGTGCGGGTGACTCTGCAGCACCGAATGAGAGAACTCCAGGTCCTCCTCAGCCAGGGTATCAAATTTGTAGAATTTTACAAACGTGTTCCCCCCTGACCACGTAGCTGCTCGGCAAAATTTTAAAGCCGAGACCCCCTCGGGCATCCGCCCAAGATGAGCCCACCTTCCTTGTGGAATGGGCATTGACAGATTTTGGCTGTGGCAGGCCTGCCACAGACTGTGCAAGCTGAATTGTACTACAAATCCAACGAGCAATAGTCTGCTTAGAAGCAGGAGCACCCATCTTTTGGGGTGCATACAATATAAACAGCAAGTCAGACTTTCTGACTCCAGCCGTCCTGGAAATATATATATATATATATATATATATATATATATATTTTTAGGGCCCCGACAACGTCTAGCAACTTGGAGTCCTCCAAGTCCCTAGTAGCCGCAGGCACCACAATATGTTGTTTCAGGCGAAACGCTGACACCACCTTAGGAAGAAACTGGGGACGAGTCCGCAGTTCTGCCCTGTCCGAATGGAAAAACAAATATGAGCTTTTTTTAAGACAAAGCCCCCAATTCTGACAATCGCCTGGCCGAGGCCAGGGCCACAACATGGTCCCTTTCCATGTGAGATATTTCAAATCCACAGATTTGATCGGTTCAAACCAATATGATTTGAGGAATCCCAACACTACGTTGAGATCCCACGGTGCCACTGGAGGCACACAAGGGGCTGTATATGCAATACTCCCTTGACACACGTCTGGACTTCAGGAATTGAAGCCAATTTTTTCTGGAAGAAAATCTACAGGGCCGAAACTTGAACCTTAATGGACCCCAATTTGAGGCTCATAGACACTCCTGTTTTCAGGAAGTGCAGAAATCGACCTAGTTGAAATTTTTTCGTGGGGCCTTCCTGGCCTCACCCACGCAACATATTTTCACCACATGTGGTGATAACGTTGTGCGGTCACCTCCTTCCTGGCTTTGACCAGGGTAGGTATGACCTCTTCCGGAATGCCTTTTCCCTTAGGATCCGGCGTTCAACCGCCATGCCGTCAAACGCAGTCGCGGTAAGTCTTGGAACAGACAAGGTCCCCGCTGGAGCAGGTCCTTTCTTAGAGGCAGATGCCACGGTTCCTCTTGGAACAGACATGGTTCTTGCTGAAAGCAAATCCCATCTTAGCTCCCGAGGCCATTAGTCCTCTGTGAGCATCTCTTGAAGTTCCGGGTACCAAGTCCCTCTTGGCCAATCCGGAGCCACGAGTATAGTTCTTACTCCTCTACGTCTTATAATTCTCAATACCTTGGTTATGAGAAGCAGAAGAGGGAACACATACACCGACTGTTACACCCACGGTGTTACCAGGACGTCCACAGCTATCGCCTGAAGGTCTCGTGACCTGGCGCAATACCTGTCCCGTTTTTTGTTCGGGCGGGACGCCATCATTTTCACCTTTGGTCTTTCCCAACGGTTCACAATCATGCGGAAAACTTCCCGATGAAGTTCCCACTCTCCCGGGTGGAGGTCGTGCCTGCTGAGGAAGTCTGCTTCCCAGTCGTCCACTCCCGGAATGAACACTGCTGACAGTGCTATCACATGATTTTCCGTCTAGCGAAAAATCCTTGCAGTTTTGACCACTGCCCTCCTGCTTCTTATGCCGCCCTATCTGTTTACGTGGGCGACTGCCGTGATGTTATCCCACTGGATCAATACCGGCTGACCTTGAAGCAGAGGCCTTGCTAAGCTTATAGCATTACAAATTTGCTCTTAGCTCCAGTATATTTATGTGGAGAGAATTCTCCAGACTTGATCACACTCCCTGGAAATTTTTTCCCTGTGTGACTGCTCCCCAGCCTCTCAGGCTGGCCTCCGTGGTTACCAGCATCCAATCCTGAATGCCGAATCTGCGGCCCTCTAGAAGATGAGCACTCTGTAATCACCACAGGAGAGACACCCTTGTCCTTGGATATAGGGTTATCCGCTGATGCATCTGAAGATGCGATCCGGACCATTTGTCCAGCAGATCCCACTGAAGAGTTCTTGCGTGAAATCTGCCGAATGGAAGCGCTTCGTAATAAGCCACCATTTTTTTTTACCAGGACTCTTGTGCAATGATGCACTGACACTTTTCCTGGTTTTAGCAGGATCCCGATTAGCTCGGATAACTCCCTGGCTTTCTCCTCTGGGAGAAACACCCTTTTCCTGGACTGTGTCCAGAATCATCCCTAGGACCAGCAGACGTGTCGTCGGAACAACTGCGGTTTTGGAATATTTAGAATCCACCCGTGCTGTCGTAGAACTACTTGAGATAGTGCTACTCCGACCTCCAACTGTTCTCTGGACCTTGTTCTTATCAGGAGGTCGTCCATTTTCTTTGAAGACGAATCCTCATTTCGGTCATTACCTTGGTAAAGACCCGGGGTGCCTTGGACACTCCAACGGCATCGTCTGAAACTGATAGTGACAGTTCTGTACCACGAACCTGAGGTACCCTTGGTGAGAAAAGCAAATTTTGGGACATGGAGGTAAGCATCCCTGATGTCCCGGGACACCATATAGTCCCCTTGTTCCCAGTTCGCTATCATTGCTCTGAGTGACTCCATCTGGATTTGAACCCTTGTAAGTGTTCAAATTTTTCAGATTTAGAATCGGTCTCACCTAGCCTTCTGGCTTCAGTACCACCCTATAGTGTGGAACAATACCCCTTTCCTTGTTGTAGGAGGGGTAATTTTATTATCACCTGCTGGGAATACAGCTTGTGAATTGTTTTCAATACTGCCTCCCTGTCGGAGGGGGACATTGGTACAGCAGACTACAGGAACCTGCGAGGGGGGAAACGCCTCGACATTCCAATCTGTGCCCCTTTGATACTACTTGTAGGATCCAGGGGTCCTGTACGGTCCCAGCGTCATGCTGAGAACTTAGTAGAAGCGGTGGAGGGCTTCTGTTACTGGGAATGGGCTGCCTGCTGCAGTCTTCTTCCCTTTCCTCTATCCCTGGGCAGATATCTTATAGGGACGAAAAGACTGAGGCTGAAAAGACGGTGTCTTTTTCTGCAGAGATGTGACTTAGGGTAAAAAACGGTGGATCTTCCAGCAGTTGCCGTGGCCACCAGGTCCCATGGACCGACCCCAAATAACTCCTCCCCTTTTATACGGCAATACATCTTTGTGCCGTTTGGAATCTGCATCCCCTGACCACTGTCGTGTCCATAAACATCTTCTTGCAGATATGGACATCGCATTTACTCTTGATGCCAGAGTGCAAATATCCCTCTGCGCATCTCGTATATATAGAAATGCATCCTTTAAATGCTCTATAGTCAATAAAATACTGTCCCTGTCAAGGGTATCAATATTTTTAGTCAGGGAATCCTACCAAGCCACCTCAGCTCTGCACATCCAGGCTGAGGCGATCGCTGGTCACAGTATAACACCAGCATGTGTGTGTATACTTTTTAGGATATTTTTCTGATAAGCATGTGAGCGCCTTATCCACCCTGAGGGGTGTTTCCCAATGCGCCTTAACTTCTGGCGGGAAAGGGTATACCGCCAATAATTTTCTATCGGGGGAAACCCACGCATCATCACACACTTCATTTAATTTATCTGATTCAGGAAAAACTACAGGTAGTTTTTTCACCTCACACATAATACCCTTCTTTGTGGTACTTGGAGTATCAGAAATATGTAACACCTCCTTCATTGCCCTTAACGTGTGGCCCTAAAGGAAAATACGTTTGTTTCTTCACCGTCGACACTGAAATCAGTGTCCGTGTCTGGGTCTATGTCGACCGACTGAGGTAAATGGGCGTTTTTTACAAGCCCCTGACGGTGTCTGAGACGCCTGGACCGGTACTAATTTGTTCGCCGGCCGTCTCATGTCGTCAACCCACTTGCAGCGTGTTGACATTATCACGTAATTCCATAAGTAAGCCATCCATTCCGGTGTCGACTCCCTAGAGAGTGACATCACCATTACAGGCAATTTGCTCCGCCTCCTCACCAACATTTTCCTCATACATGTCGACACACACGTACCGACATACAGCACACACATAGGGAATGCTCTGATAGAGGACAGGACCCACTAGCCCTTTGGGGAGACAGAGGGAGAGTTTGCCAGCACACACCAAAATGCTATAATTATACAGGGACAACCCTTATATAAGTGTTCCTCCCATATAGCATTTAATATATATGTATATCGCCAAATCAGTGCCCCCCCTCTCTGTTTTAACCCTGTTTCTGTAGTGCAGTGCAGGGGAGAGCTTGGGAGCCTTCCCCTCAGCCTTTCTGTGAGGGAAAATGGCGCTGTGTGCTGAGGAGAATAGGCCCCGCCCCCTTTTCGGCGGGCTTCTTCTCCGGAGATTGTGAAGTCTGGCAGGGGTTAAATACATCCATATAGCCTCAAGGGCTATATGTGATGTATTTTTCGCCATACAGGTATTCTACATTGCTGCCAGGGCGCCCCCCCCCGCGCCCTGCACCCTCCGTGATCGCTGTGGGAAGTGTGCTGACAGACAATGGCGCACAGCTGCAGTGCTGTGCGCTACCTGAGGAAGACTGAAAAGTCTTCTGCCGCCTGGTTCCGGACCTCTTCAATCTTCAGCATCTGCAAGGGGGTCGGCGGCGCGGCTCCGGGACGAACCCCAGGGCGAGACCTGTGTTCCGACTCCCTCTGAAGCTAATGGTGTCCAGTAGCCTAAGAATCCAATCCATCCTGCACGCAGGTGAGTTGAAATTCTCTCCCCTAAGTCCCTCGATGCAGTGAGCCTGTTGCCAGCAGGACTCACTGAAAATAAAGAACCTAAAAACTTTTTCTAAGCAACTCTTTAAGAGAGCCACCTAGATTGCACCCTTCTCGGACGGGCACAAAAACCTAACTGAGGCTTGGAGGAGGGTCATAGGGGGAGGAGCCAGTACACACCATGTGATCCTAAAAGCTTGCTTTTGTGCCCTGTCTCCTGCGGAGCCGCTATTCCCCATGGTCCTGACGGAGTCCCCAGCATCCACTAGGACGTTAGAGAAAAGGGGAAAACAATTACAGCTTATACACTACAAACCTAACATCAATATCTAAACAGAATAACAAGAAATAAGATATAAACATTAGCAATGCGATCGCAAATACAAGCACACAGAGAGAGAATGAATGGCATACACAAAGGGAATAAATGGCTACAGTGAACTTACACACATGGGAATGATTCGCAAGCGCTTCTGGAACCAGCCTCCAGCCTTCAGTGTGAAAACCTTGCAGAGAGTGAGTGACTGCCCCAGCAATGGTGGTCCTTATATTTACAGCATACATTCACAATACAATGGTCCCTATAATCTCATTGTTCATTGGACACAGGAATGTGTCTCCACATTATAGTAAAGGTCATAGGTGGGTTTAAACAGGTGGGATGTGTCCTTCTCCAACTGCCCAGGTGGGAGGTATCCTCTGGATTTCCCCCGCATGTGTAATAAACTGCAAATACATTTAATGTTCCAAACATACTTTTGTGCATAACTATACGCAGCAGCGAACAATCTCTTCCTAACCAACACTGAAATGTTACTATTAAAATACTCTACAGCTGGATACTAAACACCACCTTTCTACCTTTGTCTGACCCTTCATATCATGCAAAGAGGAATCCCCATGTCCACAAACCATTTAAACTAAGCATTTTTACTGACATTGTTAAGGGAAATATTATCTTCAAAACACACTATATAGGTTAAATATGATATAAACGAGTCGCCCGCTACAAGCTCACAAACCCTACCGTAAATGCGCATACCACGCGCCAAAGCGCACGGCCGTAGAAGCTTCATTACGCTAAGTGCGAATATGCGCACGCACCGCAGAGCGTGTGCACGCGCAGCGGGCATGTGCATGGGGTTAGTACAAGGCATGTGAATCATGATATTTTTCGACTTTGACAAAGGTCAATAATAACATGCGGCATATGTGTATAAGGGCATTAATGAAGGTTGGTATAACGTGTAAGGCGCATTATGTTTATAAGGACATTAATAATGTGTGTTATATGTGTAAGGGGCATTACTGTTTGGTATTAGGTGTATAAAGGCATTACTAATGTGTGGCATTGTGTGTGTAAGATGCTCTACTGTGTGGCATAATGTGTAGAAAGGGCACTTCTGTGTGGTCTAATGTGAATAAAGGGCAATATGGTGTGGTGTAATGTGAATAAGGGGCACTACTGTGAGGAGTAACATATATAAGGTAAAGTGATATAACGTGAATAAGGGACGCTAGTGAATAACGTTGTACTACTGTGTAGCATCATTTGAATTGGGGGTACTATTGTGTGGCCATGCCCCTTCCCAGCAAGAACATGCCCCTTTTTGGGTTGTGCGCCAAACAGATATAAATATACAGGATTTACGGACATCAAGGCTCTATTTCTGTTGTAGCGTAATCTTATATGAGAATACAGGATTTATGGGCAAAAAGACGCCATTTCCCTTATCCAAGATGGCCAATTGGGCTTCAAGCCGACACAAAAGGTCTGAGGGGAACTGGGATCTGCTAACTCCACAAGAGATGCTATACAGATAGCCAGCGTGTGAATGAAAAGAAAGTTTAATACAAAGGAGACTACTTTTGGGACTTCATGCAAACAAAGATAATCTTCATTTAACCAATATAGCGCTGACCTGGAAGCGATGCGCCACTCCGTTTAGACTGGAATTAGAGGGGATCTGATGATTTGAATTGAAAATCCCCGCTGTGGAACACAGCAAAGGTCGGACATGAACCTCAGACGTAGCTTCCGGGAACGGCAACCCGGAAGTTAGGCGTCACAGATCGAACCAGCAGTCATTACTCAATTAAGAGGGGTATATAAAGCCCACCAGCCTCACAGTCTGTCATACATTTCTTGAAAAAGGTCCATTGTGCGAATGAAATGCTAGAAAATTGGATGACAAGCTGCGAGTATCTTTCTATACCAGTGACCACGTGCTGTGGAAAGCCCTGTGCGGTGGTGCCAGGCTTTCAAGCCAGGACCAACATCTGCTTAATAAACTAAGCCCACCGCCCCTTCAATGCTGGCTGAGATACTCATTGCACAAAGCACAAGTCACTTTGTTACAGCTACCAGTTTATAAGTAATCTGGTATATCCATGCACTTTTGTCTTTTTAAATGTTGTTGATATTTGAGTATAATAAAGTGTGTTTCATATTTTGCCTAAACCACATCTGGAGATTATTTGAAAAGGAGATTTATGGTAAACTTACCATTGTTAAATCTATTTCTCCGAGGTACACTGGATTCCACAGGGAATAACATTAGGGTGTAGAGTTGGACTTGATCCGAGGCACCAACAGGCTAAAAACTTTGACTGTTCCCAGGATGCACTGCACCGCCTCCTCTATATAACCCCTCCTCCATGCACAGGAGCTCAGTTTTGTTAACCTCGCAGAAAGAGATTTAACAATGGTAAGTCTACCATAAATCTCCTTTTCTGCAGCGGGGCACACTGGTATTCCACAGGGAATAACATCGGGGATGTCCTAAAGCAGTTCCTCATGGGAGGGGACACACTCTAGCGGGCACAAGAACCCGGCGTCCAAAGGAGGCATCCCGGGAGGCGGAAGTATCAAAGGCATAGAACCTGATGAACATGTTCAGAGGACCACGTAGCCGTCTTGCACAATTGTTCTGTGGACACACCATGGCGAGCCGCCCAAGATGGTCCAACAGACCGAGTAGAATGAGCCTTGATAGCAGCAGGAAGAGCTGGTAGACCAGCCTGCGCATAAGCTTGTGCAATCAGCATTCTAATCCATCTGGCCAAAGTTTGCTTGTTTGCAGGCCAGCCACGTTTGTAAAAACCAAACAGTACGATGAAGCAATCAGACCTCCGAATGGAGGCAGTCCTCTCCACATTTATACGGAGAGCCCGAACCACAGCCAAAGACCTTCCTTTGGAAGACAACCCAGGAGAGATAAAGGCCGGAATCACAGTCTGTTAGGGTCTCCTGCCCTGTGCTGCCACGTCGTCATGGCAACCGGGAGACTAGTGCTAGTGGAGTAACCTGAGCGCAGCTTATACTCCGGTTCGGGTCTTTTGCTGTGCAGTGGTTATAGGCTCTGTGCACGGCAGGGGATCCGGTGCTGGTTTTTGTGCTCACAGTCTGTGAGGTCTGAGTGGGGCGTGGACAGCACCTGCTTTATAAGGCCTCTTTTCAGGGTAAGCAGATGCTGCTGAATCTTTGTTGGTTAGTCAGTTCATGAAAGTTAGCCAGTACTGTGTAGGTTTGTATTTGTTTGTTGCTTACTGCAAATAGGCCTGGGGATTTGGTATTACACTCTGCCAATCCAGACCTAGCAGTAAGACTGGAGTCAGTCGTTTAGCTTGCTGGGGTTCTGTTACTACTCTGTGAACTTAGCAAGTTTGCGGCTGTATTCTAAGACTTGCCTGTCTAATCCTGTCTCACTGTGCTAGGTGTCAGGGGTCAGTTTAGTGGCAGTAAGCTAAAACCTGTGCACTGCAAGTGAGAATTAGGATTGTGGAGATTCTCCTTGTGTCTATCATTCCATCTCTGACCAAGGAGTTTACTGCCACACCCGTTGGTAACCCTTTAGGGTTTTGCTGTTGCCCTTAGCAACAGCATTTCGGGTTCTCTACGTATTAAAACACAACATCTTGCTTTTCCATCTGAGCAGTTCTCATACAAGGGAGATACCCAGTTCCTTAGCTTCTGGGCTTCTCTGTTCACTTTGTGTGTATTTTGTTACCCTATCACCTTCTGTGTACATTATGTCATATCCCCCAGTTTGTCTGTGAGTCCATCTGTTTTGCATAACAGTTCAAACACCAGTACATTCCTGCAGACACTGGAGTGCATAACAGTCCTGACACCAGTACATTCCTGCAGACACTGGAGTGCATAACAGTCCTGACACCAGTACTTTCCTGCAGGCACTGGTGTGCATAACATATTCAGCAGCCGAATACTCCTGTTGAAATTTTGTGGGAATATGGAGCATACCCCTCAAAATACGTTGCAACAGGTGGTCGATCAGGTGCAGGTCCTGACTCGACAATTTAATGATTTGTCCATTAAAATGCACACCTCCCAGGCTGCTGGCGGAGCTCCCGCAGCAGCAGCACCTGCAGGGGTTAAGGAGCCGAAAGTAAATCTCCCGGATCGTTTTTCTGGAGATCGCTCGCAGTTCTTTTGTTTCAAGGAGAGCTGCAAGCTATACTTCCGGCTTAGGCCTCAGTCTTCTGGGTCGGAGATTCAGCGGGTGGGCATAGTGATTTCCTTGCTACAAGGAGACAGGTCTGGGCATATGGGTTGCAGCCTGACTGTCCGTCGCTTAAAAGTGTTGACGCTTTTTTTACGGCACTGGGCATGTTGTATGATGACCCTGACAAGACGGCCTCAGCCGAGGCTCAGATTTCGATCCTTAAGCAAGGGCGAAGGCCAGTTGAGGTTTACTGTACGGAGTTTCGGAGGTTGGCCCATGATACCCAGTGGAATGACCCAGCCCTGAGACACCAGTACCGAAGAGGTCTTTCTAACCACATAAAGGACCAACTGGTACAATATCCCTTGCCTGATAGCTTGGATCAGCTCATGCAGTTATCCATCCGGGTGGATAGACGGCTGAGAGAGCGTAGGCTTGAAAGGGAGACTGAGATTTCCTTCCTTCCCAAGGGAACCTCAGACTCTGAGGAATTTTCTGAGGAGCCTATGCAGATTGGGGCTACCCGCCTCTCCTCGCGTGAGAAGACGCGGAGGAGACAGCAGGGGTTGTGTTTGTACTGTGGGAATAAAGGTCATGTGGTGTTATCATGCCCAGAAAAGCCGGAAAACTTCAGGGCCTGAGGGTGATGGGAAATATCCTGTCAGGCCAGAAGTCAGAATTTCCCAAGAAGACTTTTATCATTCCGGTGACCTTGAAGATCCTCGGTCAAACTGTCAAGACTGAGGCCTTTGTGGACAGTGGGGCCGACGGGGTTTTTATGGACCGCCAATTCGCCCTGAAACACTCTGTTCCCTTAGTACCCTTGGCATCGGAAATTGTGATTTGTGGGTTAAACGGGGAACCATTATCCCAAGGTAAAATTACCTCTTGCACTAGCCAGATTTCTTTGTTTATTGGAGCCACACACTCTGAAAAATTGTCCTTTTATGTGACTGTCTGTACTTTTGCCCCATTGGTGTTGGGGTTACCCTGGTTAAGGGCCCACAATCCTCAATTTGACTGGGTCTCTGGGGAGATTCTTAGTTGGGGTACTGATTGTTTCAGGAGTTGCTTGAGCCTTCCAGTCAGGCTCTCGCAGCTAAGTTTGCCAGGATTGCCAGGGTGTTATGCAGATTTTGCGGACGTGTTCTCCAAAAAAGTTGCAGAGGTACTACCTCCCCATCGCCCCTATGACTGTGCCATTGATTTGTTGCCAAATGCTAAGCTTCCCAAGAGCAGGTTGTACTCCCTGTCACGTCCTGAGACTCAGGCTATGGCAGAGTACATTCAGGAGAACTTGGCTAAGGGATTTATCAGACCTTCACAGTCTCCAGTTGGGTCGGGGTTCTTCTTCGTGGGTAAAAAGGACGGTTCGTTGCGACCCTGCATCGACTTCAGGGAATTGAACCGTATCACGATTAAAAACTCATACCCACTGCCTCTCATTTCGGTCTTGTTTGACCAGCTTCGTACTGCCACCATTTTTTCTAAGATTGACCTACGCGGTGCGTACAATCTAATCCGAATAAGAGAGGGGGATGAATGGAAGACTGCCTTTAATACCCACTCAGGGCATTATGAATATTTGGTGATGCCTTTTGGGCTCTGTAATGCCCCGGCAGTCTTCCAGGATTTCATGAATGATGTGCTCAGGGAATATTTGGATAGATTCTTAGTTGTATACTTAGATGACATCCTAATCTTCTCCCATTCCCTGGAGGAACATCGGAAGCATGTACGCTTAGTCCTCCAGAAACTCAGAGACCACCGGCTTGGGGCGAAGCTGGAGAAGTGCGAATTTGAAGTTCAGCAAATCGCATTTCTAGGATATATTATCTCCCCAGAAGGTTTCCAAATGGAGGGTTCCAAGGTACAGGCAGTCCTGGATTGGGTGCAGCCCACTAGTTTGAAGGCGCTTCAGCGTTTCCTGGGCTTTGCGAATTTTTATAGACGATTTATCGCTGGATTTTCGTCTATAGTGGCGCCCTTGGTGGCACTCACTAAGAAAGGGGCGGATGTTGCTCACTGGTCTTGTGAGGCTAAAGCGGCTTTTGCCCGTCTCAAAAGGGCATTTGTTTCGGCCAAGGTGCTGCGACACCCAGATCCAGAGCGTCCTTTTGTGGTGGAGGTGGATGCCTCTGAGATGGGTATTGGGGCAGTGCTTTCTCAGATGGGAGTGTCTGATAATCGCCTTCATCCCTGTGCTTACTTTTCCTGTAAATTTTCGCCTGCCGAGATGAATTATGACGTGGGTAACCGGGAATTGTTGGCTATTAAGGATGCACTCGAGGAGTGGAGACACTGGCTTGAGGGGGCTAAGTTTGTGGTCTCAATTCTCACTGACCATAAGAATCTGGCATATTTAGAGTCAGCGAAGCGTCTCAATGCCAGGCAGGCACGATGGGCTTTGTTTTTTGCTCGCTTTAATTTTTTGATAACATATCGCCCTGGGTCAAAAAACATCAAGGCTGATGCGCTCTCGCGGAGTTTTGCTCCAATCCAGGAGACCACCGAGGAGCCGTTGCCCATTGTTTCCCCATCATGTATTAAAGTTGGCATTACCCAGGACCTCTTATCATTAGTCCTTAGAGCACAGGAGCAGGCTCCTCCAGACCTTCCGGTAGGTCTTTTGTTTGTGCCTCCTAGGTTAAGACAGCGAGTGTTCCTGGAATTCCATGCCAAGAAGTCGGCAGGTCACCCGGGTATTGCCAGAACTCGGGAGTTGCTATCTAGGGCGGTGTGGTGGCCCTCGGTGGCTAAGGATGTGGATCAGTGGGTTCGGGCATGTGACATCTGTGCCCGAAATAAGACTCCTAGAGGGGTTCCTGTTGGCCCATTACATCCACTCTCTATCCCATCTAAGCCATGGACCCACATTTCAATGGATTTTGTGGTGGACTTGCCCAAATCCTCGGGGATGACAGCCATCTGGGTTGTCGTTGACAGGTTTTCGAAGATGGCGCACTTCGTTCCACTGGTTGGGCTGCCATCAGCCAGACGCCTGTCTGAATTATTTATGCTGCATGTTGTGCGTCTCCACGGGTTGCCACTTGATGTGGTCTCTGACCGCGGATCCCAGTTTGTGGCCAAATTCTGGAGGGCATTTTGTTCCGATCTCCAGATTTCTGTCAGCTTGTCGTCAGGCTACCATCCGCAGTCTAATGGGCAGACTGAAAGGGCGAACCAGTCCTTGGAGCAGTTCCTCAGGTGTTATGTCTCCAAGTGTCAGACTGACTGGGTTGCTCATCTGTCCATGGCGGAGTTTGCCTATAACAACGCGGCTCACTCTGCTACAGGGATCTCTCCCTTCCTTTGTGTGTATGGGCATCATCCTAAGGCCAATTCTTTTGACCCCCTGGACTCCACGCCTGGTGGTTCCTCTGTGGTTTCGGTCCTTAGAGGTATTTGGCGGAAAGTGAAGAAAGCCCTTGTGTCTGTGTCATTAGTGACCAAAAGGGTTTTTGATAAGCGGAAAAGACCCTGCAGCTTCAAATTAGGAGACTTCGTCTGGTTGTCTACCAAGAATTTGAAGTTGAGACAGCCATCTCATAAGTTAGGGCCCAGGTTCATCGGCCCTTATAAGATCACCAGGGTTATCAATCCGGTGGCATTTCAGTTAGATCTGCCCCGTTCTTTGGGTATCAATAAAACATTTCATTGTTCCCTTTTAAAACGGGCGATTAGTAATCCTTCTTCCAGTGGAAGACCTTCCCCTCTTCTGATACGTGGCCAGAGGGAGTTTGTTGTTGAAAGGATTCTTGACTCCAAGGTGGTTCGGGGTCGGCTGTAATTTTTGGTGCACTGGAAGGGGTATGGCCCGGAGGAGCGGTCGTGGGTGCGCAGTTGTGATCTTCATGCCCCCAGACTGATAGCTCTTTCTTCTCGCAGTTCCCCGATAAACCCGGTGGTAAGGGTTCTTTGACCCCTCGTCAGAGGGGGGGTACTGTTAGGGTCTCCTGCCCTGTGCTGCCACGTCGTCATGGCAACCGGGAGACTAGTGCTAGTGGAGTAACCTGAGCGCAGCTTATACTCCGGTTCGGGTCTTTTGCTGTGCAGTGGTTATAGGCTCTGTGCACGGCAGGGGATCCGGTGCTGGTTTTTGTGCTCACAGTCTGTGAGGTCTGAGTGGGGCGTGGACAGCACCTGCTTTATAAGGCCTCTTTTCAGGGTAAGCAGATGCTGCTGAATCTTTGTTGGTTAGTCAGTTCATGAAAGTTAGCCAGTACTGTGTAGCTTTGTATTTGTTTGTTGCTTACTGCAAATAGGCCTGGGGATTTGGTATTACACTCTGCCAATCCAGACCTAGCAGTAAGACTGGAGTCAGTCGTTTAGCTTGCTGGGGTTCTGTTACTACTCTGTGAACTTAGCAAGTTTGCGGCTGTATTCTAAGACTTGCCTGTCTAATCCTGTCTCACTGTGCTAGGTGTCAGGGGTCAGTTTAGTGGCAGTAAGCTAAAACCTGTGCACTGCAAGTGAGAATTAGGATTGTGGAGATTCTCCTTGTGTCTATCATTCCATCTCTGACCAAGGAGTTTACTGCCACACCCGTTGGTAACCCTTTAGGGTTTTGCTGTTGCCCTTAGCAACAGCATTTCGGGTTCTCTACGTATTAAAACACAACATCTTGCTTTTCCATCTGAGCAGTTCTCATACAAGGGAGATACCCAGTTCCTTAGCTTCTGGGCTTCTCTGTTCACTTTGTGTGTATTTTGTTACCCTATCACCTTCTGTGTACATTATGTCATATCCCCCAGTTTGTCTGTGAGTCCATCTGTTTTGCATAACAGTTCAAACACCAGTACATTCCTGCAGACACTGGAGTGCATAACAGTCCTGACACCAGTACATTCCTGCAGACACTGGAGTGCATAACAGTCCTGACACCAGTACTTTCCTGCAGGCACTGGTGTGCATAACATAGTCTCTTGGTTAAGGTGGAAAGTTGACACCACCTTAGGCAGATAACCAGGGCGAGTACGGAGAACTGCCCGGTCACGATGAAATATCAGGAAGGGCGGACGACAGGACAAAGCGCCTAAGTCCGACACTCTTCTAGCAGAGGCAATAGCCAACAGGAACAAGACATTAAAAGTAAGCCATTTCAGGTTCACCGAATCAAGAGGCTCAAAGGGAGACCCTTGCAGGGCATTAAGGACAACAGATCCCATGGAGCCATAGGAGGGACATAGGGAGGTTGTATCCGCAAGTTACCCTGAGTGAAGGTATGAACGTCAGGAATAGACGCAAGTTTCCTCTGAAACCACACCGACAAGGCAGAAATATGAACCTTGAGGGAGGCCAGACGAAGGCCAAAGTCCAGGCCTTGTTGCAGAAAAGCCAGAAGCCATGGGGTTCTGATCTCGTAAACATCATAGTTCTTAGCAGCACACCAGGTGAAGAGTTCCAGACCCTGTAGTAAATCCGAGCCTTCAACATAGTTTGGTTGACTGCCTCAGAGAAACCTTTTGCCCTCAGGAGTGACGCTTCAAGAGCCACGCCTTCACATCCAGTCTGGCCAGGTCTGGGTAGACACAAGGACCCTGAACCAGACGGTCTGGGCGTTGAGGAAGTAGTAGAGGACGTTCTATCGATAGATTCTGCAGGTCTGAGAACCAATGCCGTCTGGGCCACGCTGGAGCAACTAGAAGTAGCATTCCCCCTTCATGCTTGCACTTCCGCAGAACCCTGGGCAGGAGTTACACCGGATGGAACATGTATGGCAGTCGAAATTTCCATGGAATTGCCAGTGCGTCCACGAACGCTGCTTGAGGATCCCTTGTCCGTGATCTGAAGACCGGAACTTTGTGATTGTGTCGAGACGCCATCAGGTCTACGTCTGGTAGGCCCCACTTGTCCACTAGGAGTTGAAACACCTCCGGATGAAGGCTCCACTCTCCGATGTGTATGTCCTGACCACTGAGGAAATCCGCTTCCCAGTTGAGGACACTCGGAATGAACACTGCCGATATTGCTGGCAGATGGTGTTCAGCCCAATGAAGGACTCTGGACACTGCTTTTCAGCTTCGAGTGCCGCCTTGACGATTTATGTCCGCCACCTGCGGTGGTGTTGACCGAATGTACTTAAACAGGCCTGTTCCTTAACAGAGGCAGGGCTAGTGTCAAGGCATTGAACACTGCCAGCAGTTACAGAATGTTGATGAGGAGGATATACTCCTCCTTGGTCCAGTGACCCTGGAGAATGTGTTGCTTGAACACCGCGCCCCATTCCCGCAGACTAACGTCTGTCGTCAGGAGAACCCAGTGGGGAATCTAGAAGGGACGGCCCCTGCTCAACTGTTGATCCTGGATCCACCAGGACAGTGATAAGCGGACCTCCAGGAGTCAGGACCATCAGTTGAGACCAGAGCCGCTGAGGCAGACCGTCCCACTTGGATAGGATTAACCGTTGGAGAGGGCGAGAATGGAATGGAGCATACTCCACCATGTCGAAAGTCGACACCATCAGGTCTAGTGCTTGCATCGCCGAGTGAATAGACACTTTTGGGCGAGAGAGGAAGTCTCGGATCCTGTCCTGAAGCCTCAGGACCTTCTCTGAAGACAGAAACAGCCTCTGGCTGTGCGTATCCAGCAGGGCCCCCAGGTGCACCATGCGCCGCGCAGGGAGGACTTTTTCCAATTGATCAGCCATCCGTGGGCTGTGAGGAATTGCATCAGCTGGAGATGACTCAGGAGGACATCTTGGGAGCTTGCCAGGATCAGCAGGTTGTCCAGATACGGAAGGATCCTGATTCCCTGTTGACGGTATGAGCTGTCATCACAGCCATGACCTTGGTGAAAATCAGGGGGGCTGTAGTCAGTCCAAATGGCAGAGCTCTGAATTGATAATGGAGGTTGCCAATAGCAAACCGCAGATATTGCGGATGCAAAATGGCAATAGGTATATGCAGGTAAGCATCCTGTATATCCAGGGATACCATGTAGTCCCCAGCTTCCATGGCCAGTACAATGGAGCACAGTGTTTCTATACGGAACCTGGAACCTCTCACAAACTTGTTTAGTGACTTGAGGTTGAGAATAGGCTGGAAAGACCCATTGGGTTTTGTTACTAGAAACAGGGTAGAGTAGTAGCCCCTCCCTGTTTGGGAGATAGGCACCGGCACTCTGGTCTCCAGGAGGGATTAGACAACCAAGTGTAGAGCTTGCTCCTTCAACGGGTCCGATGGGATGACCGTTGCACAGAACTGGCAAGGGGGACGGCTCTTGAAAGAGACAGCGTACCCGTGAGACAACTTCCTGCACCCACGGGTCTGAAGTGGTCCTTAACCAGACCTGTGTGAACTGCAGGAGTCGGCCTCCCACCCTGGGGTCCCCCAGGAGGAGGCCCGCCCAGTCATGGTGCAGGCTTGTCCTGTTTGGAAACAGGCTGACGGGCAGCCCAGGATTGTTTAGATTTGGGCTTACCGGTCTTGGAAGTACGAGGCTTGCCCGAGTACCCCTGACCCTTTGATTTACCTGAGGTCCAAAAGGAACGCAAAGTAGTACTTTTAGCTTTCGGAGCAGGAGCAGTATTAGGAAGGCACGCAGTCTTAGCAGAGGCTAAGTCAGTCACAATCTTATTAACATTTTAACCAAAAAGGATGTCTCCCTTAAAAGGAAGGACCTCCAGAGTCTTCTTAGAATCTAGGTCCACCATCCAGGACCGCAACCATAGAATCCGGCGAGCAAAAATAGATGTAGTGGACGCTTTGGACGCCAGAATACCTGCCTCAGAGGACGCCTCTTCAATATAATGGGAGGCGGTGGTAATATGAGACAGACACTGTTTGGCAATGTCAGAAATATCCTGAGGTAGCTCTTCCTCCGGTACCTGGACACACGCATCAATAGCTTTTGCAGCCCAAGAGGCCGCAATAGTGGGCCTGTGAATTGCCCCAGTTAGGGAATAAATACACTTCAGGCATCCCTCCACACGCTTATCTGTCGGTTCCTTCAGGGAGGTGACAGTGGTAATAGGCAGAGAAGAGGAAACCACAATCTGGGTGACATGAGAGTCGACCGGCGGTGGAGTTTCCCACTTGTTAGTCAACTCCGCAGCGATAGGAAAATGAGCCAACATCTTCTTGGATAGGGCAAACTTCTTTCCTGGGGAGACCCAAGCCTCTTGACGTATGTCAATTAAAAGGTTAGAGTGAGGAAAAACTACCTTTGCCACCTTCTGATGTTTGAATTTATCAGGCTTTTTTGATGCAGTAGTGGGATCAGTTTCATCATCAATCTGGAGAACCATTTTGATAGCTTCCACTAATTCAGGGACATCAACCTGAGGTACATGCTCCCCATCAGAGTCTGCTGAGTCAGAATCAGTCGGATCAGTATAGGCCCCATCTTCATCAGAAGAAGTATCTGAAACATGAGTGGATTGAGAGGAGGAAATCACACGCTTAGAGGACCCCTTAGCCCCAGAGGGCTGAGATGTAGACTTCTGTTTAACCAAGGATTTATTCAAAACCTGCTTCTGGTTAGATAGTGTGTCCGCCCTAGGCGGGTTAGCTACAGGGACAATTTATGGCTGCAATGGCACAGGCAGTCCCACATGGGGCGTAAGACGTGTTACTAAAGTATTTAACATACAAGAAAAGGCTGCCCACGGTGGCTCTTGGTTGGCCACGGGGGCCACAGGTTGAGTGGGAGATGTAAGGGACCCAGTACCCACATCCCTAGCAGCAGGTTCCCCTCTCTGCAAATCTGTGGAAGCAGCACTGCCTGATGCAGGAGCGTCCACGAAATTCCCACCCTGCGTGGCAGACATTATGAGGAATGTAGCAATGGGGCACACAGTACAATATAGCCAAACAATAGTATACCGCAATCCCCTGTTTTATGTGCTAATAAAAGCAGGACACAAACAGAGAAATGAATCAGTATGGGGTGACTCAAAGTACACAGAAAAAATACACTGAAATGTATAGACTGTGTAGCACTATATATGTATATTTATATTCAAATAAATGTGGACCCTGACGCACTTATCCTCACAGGGTTCAGAATATAGTGATCGCAAGGGTGTGATACACTTGAAAAGGAGAGCACACACAGTAGCTATATGGCCCACTCAGTCACAAACACAATGCAGGAATAATGTACACAACAATAATACTGCAATGGATAGGCAATTTACATACAATAGCAGATATGTATATGCAGAGAGATATAACAATGCACAACAGTACTGGATGTATATCACAGAATAATTGTACCACCTATTCTGTCTGCAACATACTTATTTCTTAACTAACACAGTCAAATGACAGGTAGAATACGCAAGTATCCTGTATATGCACGGTGCTGGAACAGGCGGCTATATAGAGGAGACAGCACCCAGCAATCCCATAGAGAGCTGCCCTTAGCTAAAAATGGTGCCAGGTCTCAGCAGGGAGTGAGGGGAAAGTGAAAATAGCTCCAGGGCGGGAACATCTGCAGTAGATGGCGCCTGCAGCTGGGGGGAGGGGCTACAGGTAGCGCTCTATCCCCACAGTGCTGGACTTCACCACCGGTACTTAGTGGAGCCTAAAATATATGCCTGTGCTCCGTTTACTGTCCTGGTGGATATAGTCGGGTCCCTGAGCAGTACACAGTCCATGCAGGCCGCGCACGAATCGCGGTTTGTACCCTGGGGGACCCTCTTACCACCTCCCCAAGTCCTGCAGCTACGCGATCCTGGAGATGATGCAGCGGCAGTGTGCCAAAATACTGGTGCGTCTCCGCTGTAAGTACCCGGGAACCAGGCCGCGGGAGTATACAGCGCCGCAAAGGGGAGGTGATGGAGCCACAGCACAGCATGTCTCCCAGACATAGAAGTGCTGCGGCTCAGTCAGCATAGTAAAAGTTTTCTTCATTTTTCAAAGTCTGTTAGCGACCTGCACTGCAGGCACAAACTTTAAAACTGAGCTCCTGTGCACGGAGGAGGGGTTATGTAGAGAAGGCGGTGCAGTGCATCCTGGGAACAGTCAAAGTTTTTAGCCTGTTGGTGCCTCGGATCAAGATCCAACTCTACACCCCAATGTTATTCTCTGTGGAATCCAGTGTACCCCTCTGCAGAAATAATGGTTATTCAAATGGCTGTAGGAGTATAACGCACCTCCTCTCATTATTTAAAATTTTGTTTACATTCTATGTACCTGGCGCCAGTGTTTTCCACTTATTGTTTGCAATGCAGGACTCCCTGGCGCGGCGCAGCGCAGCTGAAAAGGGGGAGTGACATAGAAAAGAAGGGCATGGCTTCATGGGAGTGCTGCATTCGCGAGCCACGCCCCATTTCCGTCACTATGGGAGTATGCCCAGCAGTCTGTAAGCTGCTGGCATGCCCCCAGTCCCTCTATCTCCTGTGAATAGACGCTGTGTGCGTGCGCACAGCGTCTATTCCCCACTGCTCAGCTAGGCAGAGCAGCGAGTGACAGGAGCCTCCCAACTGGAACGTGACCTGCTGGGTGGTCTGGAAACTGTGACAGTCATTTGCAGCCACCCACTAAGTGGGAATTTTTTTGAAATTCGATTCCTAAGGGTATGAAGAGGTAAAATGTTCCGCCTAGCAAAGCTTTGCCTGGTTGAAACTGGGCAGATCACCTAGTTAACCTGATTTGTCTCTGCTCATTTTTAGGGCCGAAACACACGAGGCAGCTGGCGCCGCCTGGCAAACACCCGGCCGGCTTTAAACCGCTGCCGTGATGTAAAGACACATGCAGCGCAATGTGTCCTTACACACGGCACGGTCCCGGCCCGGCTGCCGGGTTGCAGCCGGGTCTCACCACTGGAAGGTCCGGCTGCCGGGCGGGCGCCTGGCCGTCTTTGCAGCCAGTAAACCGTGTGTGTGAAGGGGAGCTTTCACACACAACGGTTTTTTCCCAAGCCGTGTCTAATGCTGCGCATGCGCACATTATCACACACGGCTCAAAGCCGTCCTGTGTGACAGACTCTGCCGGTTTCTCCCGGATGGCAAAAAGCCGGACGGGAAAAACCGGAGTGTGTGTTACAGCCCTTACACTCCAAGATGTGCTCCCAAATATACCAAGGCGTGTTAGACACCTTGTTGCACAATTTTTATCATTACTAAAAAATGGAGTTCCATCAGAATATGTCTTGCCCCAAACAATGGATACAATATGGACCTTGATAAGTTATATACAAATTTACAAAGTAGAAACACAAGTTGGGTTAAAAAAAATAAGAATTTACTTACCGATAATTCTATTTCTCATAGTCCGTAGTGGATGCTGGGACTCCGTCAGGACCATGGGGATTAGCGGGCTCCGCAGGAGACAGGGCACATCTAAATAAAGCTTTTAGGATCACATGGTGCGTACTGGCTCCTCCCCCTATGACCCTCCTCCAAGCCTCAGTTAGGTACTGTGCCCGGACGAGCGTACACAATAAGGAAGGATCTTGAATCCCGGGTAAGACTCATACCAGCCACACCAATCACACCGTACAACTTGTGATCTGAACCCAGTTAACAGTATGATAACAACAAATGAAGTAGCCTCTGAAAAGATGGCTCACAACAATAGTAATAACCCGATTTTTGTAACAATAACTATGTACAAACATTGCAGACAATCCGCACTTGGGATGGGCGCCCAGCATCCACTACGGACTATGAGAAATAGAATTATCGGTAAGTAAATTCTTATTTTCTCTAACGTCCTAGTGGATGCTGGGACTCCGTCAGGACCATGGGGATTATACCAAAGCTCCCAAACGGGCGGGAGAGTGCGGATGACTCTGCAGCACAGAATGAGAGAACTCCAGGTCCTCCTTAGCCAGAGTATCAAATTTGTAAAATTTTACAAACGTGTTCTCCCCTGACCACGTAGCTGCTCGGCAAAGTTGTAATGCCGAGACCCCTCGGGCAGCCGCCCAAGATGAGCCCACTTTCCTTGTGGAGTGGGCCTTTACAGATTTAGGCTGTGGCAGGCCTGCCACAGAATGTGCAAATTGGATTGTGCTACAGATCCAACGTGCAATCGTCTGTTTAGACGCAGGAGCACCCATCTTGTTGGGTGCATACAATATAAACAACGAGTCAGATTTTCTGACTTCAGCTGTCCTTGAAATATATATTTTTAATGCTCTGACAACGTCCAGTAACTTGGAGTCCTCCAAGTCGCTAGTAGCCGCAGGCACCACAATAGGCTGGTTCAAGTGAAAAGCCGAAACCACCTTAGGGAGAAAATGAGGACGTGTCCGCAGTTCTGCCCTGTCCGAATGGAAAATCAGATATGGGCTTTTGTACGATAAAGCCGCCAACTCTGAAACTCTCCTGGCTGAAGCCAGGGCCAATAACATGGTTACCTTCCATGTAAGGTATTTTAAATCTACCGATTTTAGAGGCTCAAACCAATGAGATTTGAGAAAATTCAAAACTACGTTCAAATCCCACGGTGCCACTGGAGGCACCATTGGGGGTTGTATATGTAGTACACCTTTGACAAAAGTTTGTACTTCAGGAACTGACGCCAATTCCTTCTGGAAGAAGATTGATAAGGCCGAAATTTGAACTTTAATGGACCCCAATTTTAGGCCCATAGACAATCCTGCTTGCAGGAAATGTAAGAATCGACCCAATTGAAATTCTTCCGTTGGGGCCTTTTTGGCCTCACACCACGCAACATATTTTCGCCAAATGCGGTGATAATGCTGTACAGTCACTTCCTTCCTAGCCTTCATCAAGGTAGGAATAACTTCCTCTGGAATGCCCTTTTCTTTTAGAATCCAGCGTTCAACCGCCATGCCGTCAAACGCAGACGCGGTAAGTCTTGGAACATACAAGGTCCCTGCTGAAGCAGATCCCTTCTTAGAGGTAGAGGCCACGGATCCTCCGTGAGCATCTCTTGAAGTTCCGGATACCAAGTTCTTCTTGGCCAGTCCGGAGCCACTAGTATTGTTCTTACTCCCCTTTTCCGTATAATTCTCAGTACCTTTGGTATGAGAGGCAGAGGAGGGAACACATACACTGACTGGTACACCCACGGTGTTACCAGAGCGTCCACAGCTATTGCCTGAGGGTCTCTTGACCTGGCGCAATATCTGTCCAATTTTTTGTTGAGGCGAGACGCCATCATGTCCACCTTTGGTTTTTCCCAACGGTTCACAATCATGTGGAAGACTTCTGGATGGAGTCCCCACTCTCCCGGGTGAAGGTCGTGTCTGCTGAGGAAATCTGCTTCCCAGTTGTCCACTCCCGGGATGAACACTGCTGACAGTGCTATGACATGATTTTCCGCCCAGCGCAGAATCCTTGCCGCTTCTGTCATTGCTCTTCTGCTTCTCGTGCCGCCTTGTCGGTTTACGTGGGCGACTGCCGTGATGTTGTCCGACTGGATCAACACCGGCTGACCCTGAAGCAGCGGTTTTGCCAGGCTTAGAGCATTGTAGATCGCTCTTAGCTCCAGTATATTTATGTGAAGGGACGTCTCCAGGTTTGACCACACGCCCTGGAAGTTCCTTCCCTGTGTGACTGCTCCCCAGCCTCGTAGGCTGGCATCCGTAGTCACCAGGACCCAGTCCTGTATGCCGAATCTGCGGCCCTCTAACAGATGGGCACTCTGCAACCACCACAGGAGAGACAACCTTGTTCTTGGTGACAGTGTTATCCGCTGATGCATGTGCAGATGCGATCCGGACCATTTGTCCAGCAGATCCCACTGAAATGTTCGTGCATGGAATCTGCCAAATGGAATTGCTTCGTAAGAAGCCACCATCTTTTCCAGGACTCTTGTGCATTGATGTACTGACACAGTTCCTGGTTTTAGGAGGTTCCTGACAAGTTCGGATAACTCCCTTGCTTTCTCCTCCGGGAGAAACACCTTTTTCTGAACCGTGTCCAGAATCATTCCCAGGAACAGCAGACGTGTTGTCGGGGTCAATTGAGATTTTGGAAGATTCAGAATCCACCCGTGTTGCTGAAGCACTACCTGGGTTAGTGCTACACCGACTTCCAGCTGTTCTCTGGACTTTGCCCTTATCAGGAGATCGTCCAAGTAAGGGATAATTAATACGCCTTTTCTTCGTAGAAGAACCATCATTTCGGTCATTACCTTGGTAAAGACCCGAGGAGCCGTGGACAACCCAAACGGCAGCGTTTGAAACTGATAATGACAGTCTTGTATCACGAACCTGAGATACCCTTGGTGTGAGGGGTAAATTGGGACATGCAGATAAGCATCTTTTATGTCCAGGGACACCATGAAGTCCCCTTCCTCCAGGTTCGCTATCACTGCTCTGAGTGACTCCATCTTGAACTTGAATTTCTGTATGTACAGGTTCAAGGATTTCAGGTTTAGAATAGGTCTTACCGAACCGTCTGGCGTCGGTACCACAAATAGTGTGGAATAATACCCCTTTCCCTGTTGTAGGAGGGGTACTTTGACTATCACCTGCTGAGAATACAGCTTGTGAATGGCTTCCAATACCGACGTCCTTTCTGAGGGAGACGTTGGTAAAGCAGACTTTAGGAACCGGCGAGGGGGAGACCTTTCGAACTCCAACATGTAACCCTGAGATATTATCTGCAGGATCCACGGGTCCACTTGTGAGCGAGCCCACTGATTGCTGAAAATCTTGAGTCGACCCCCCACCGCTCCAGAGTCCGCTTGTAAAGCCCCAGCGTCATGCTGATGGCTTTGTAGAACCCGGGGCGGGCTTCTGGTCCTGGGCAGGGGCTGCTTGCTGCCCTCTCTTACCCTTTCCTCTGCTTCGCGGCAGATAAGACTGTCCTTTTGGTCGCTTGTTTTTATAGGAGCGAAAGGACTGCGGCTGAAAAGACGGTGTCTTTTTCTGTTGGGAGGGGGTCTGAGGTAAAAAAGTGGATTTGCCGGCAGTTGCCGTGGCCACCAGGTCCGAAAGACCGACCCCAAATAATTCCTCTCCTTTATATGGCAATACTTCCATATGCCTTTTGGAATCTGCATCACCTGACCACTGTCGCGTCCATAAACTTCTTCTGGCAGATATGGACATCGCGCTTACCCTTGATGCTAGAGTACAAATATCCCTCTGAGCATCTCGCATATAAAGAAACGCATCCTTTAATTGCTCTAGAGTCAATAAAATACTGTCCCTATCCAGGGTATCAATATTTTCAGTCAGGGAATCCAACCACACTACCCCAGCACTGCACATCCAGGCTGAGGCTATTGCCGGTCGCAGTATAACACCAGTATGTGTGTATATACTCTTCAGTGTAGTTTCCAGCCTCCTATCTGCTGGATCCTTGAGGGCGGCCGTATCAGGAGACGGCAACGCCACTTGCTTTGATAAACGTGTGAGCGCCTTATCCACCCTAGGGGGTGTTTCCCAGCGCGCCCTAACCTCTGGTGGGAAAGGGTATAATGCCAATAACTTCTTGGAAATTAGCAGTTTTCTATCTGGGTTAACCCACGCTTCATCACACACGTCATTCAATTCCTCTGATTCTGGAAAAGCTACAGGTAGTTTTTTTACCCCCCACATAATACCCCTTTTTGAGGTACCAGCAGTATCAGAGATCTGCAAAGCCTCCTTCATTGCCGTGATCATATAACGTGTGGCCCTATTGGAAAATACGTTTGTTTCTTCACCGTCAACACTAGATTCATCTGTGTCGGTACCCGTGTCGACTGACTGAGGTAAGGGACGTTTTACAGCCCCTGACGGTGTCTGAGACGCCTGAGCCGGTACTAACTGGTTTTCCGGCCGTCTCATTTCGTCAACTGACTTTTGTAATGTGCTAACATTATCACGTAATTCCATAACTAAAGCCATCCATTCCGGTGTCGACTCCCTAGGGGGTGACATCACCATTACCGGCAATTGCTCTGCCTCCACACCAACATCGTCCTCGTACATGTCGACACACACGTACCGACACACAGCAGCCACACAGGGAATGCTCTAATCGAAGACAGGACCCTCTTAGCCCTTTGGGGAGACAGAGGGAGAGTTTGCCAGCACACACCAAAAGCGCTATAAATGTATATAAACAACCCTAGAAGGTGTTGTTTTTGATATAGGCGCTTTTAATATATCAATATCGCCAAATTATGCCCCCCTTCTCTTTGTTACCCTGTTTCTGTAGTGCAGTGCAGGGGAGAATCCTGGGAGCCTTCCTCACCAGCGGAGCTGAGCAGGAAAATGGCGCTGAGTGCTGAGGAGAATAAGTTCCGCCCCTTTTTCGGCGGGCTTTTCTCCCGGGTTTTAAGAAAACTGGCCTGGGTTAAATACATACATATAGCCTTAATGGCTATATGTGATGTATTTTTCGCCACTAAAGGTATTTAATATTGCTGCCCAGGGCGCCCCCAGCAGCGCCCTGCACCCTCTGTGACTGAATCAGTGAGACGTGTAGCAACAATGGCGCACAGCTGCAGTGCTGTGCGCTACCTTCATGAAGACTGAGGAGTCTTCTGCCGCCTGCTTTCCGGACCTCCGATCTTCAGCGTCTGTAAGGGGGGTCGGCGGCGCGGCTCCGGGACGAACCCCAGGATGACCTGTGTTCCGACTCCCTCTGGAGCTAAGTGTCCAGTAGCCTAAGACTCCAATCCATCCTGCACGCAGGTGACTTGGAAATCTCTCCCCTAAGTCCCTCGATGCAGTGATCCTGTTGCCAGCAGGATTCACTGAGATTTAAACCTAAAAAAACTTTGTCTAAGCAGCTCTTTAGGAGAGCCACCTAGATTGCACCCTTCTCGGACGGGCACAAAAACCTAACTGAGGCTTGGAGGAGGGTCATAGGGGGAGGAGCCAGTACGCACCATGTGATCCTAAAAGCTTTATTTAGATGTGCCCTGTCTCCTGCGGAGCCCGCTAATCCCCATGGTCCTGACGGAGTCCCAGCATCCACTAGGACGTTAGAGAAAACCCCAAAGGGAATCTATTTCTTGCGGGTTATTAACAGCACAGTTTTTGCAGATTTATTATTTTTCTACTATATATTTTGGGCACCAGCTCAAACCCATGCAGAGCTGCGTTACATCATGCATGGACTCGGGGTGATTCAGACCCGATCGCTCCTGTGCGTTTTTGCACAGCGGGCGAACAGGTCATAACTGCACATGCACTGCAATGAGCACGTACTTCGGTTAACAACAACAGGCATCGCCGGTCAGCGACAGGATGGTGCGAAATTTCCGATCGCACAGATGTTCACAAGGTGATTGACAGGAAGAGGCCGTTTATGGGTGGTAACTGACCATTTACAGGGAGTGTCCAGAAAAACGCAGGCATTCTGAAACGTTTTCAGGGAGGGTGTCTGACGTCAGCTCCGGCCCTGATCAGCCTCTTCTGATCGCACTGAAGGAATAAGTCCTGGGCTGCACACAGACTGCACACAGTGGATTTTTGCAGCTCGGCGTACACATGGGATCGCACACTTGCACGCCGAATTTACACTCCCCTGGGGCGATGACCATCTAATCGCAGGATAGTTAGTAGCCCAGAGATCAGGTCTGAATCACCCCCTCAGTCCCTTCAGGAATTTCTCTTAGTAGCATGGAATAACTAGATGGTTAACATTTTTTTAATTTTGTATGGACTTCCTTTATTTTTTTTATTTTTTTTTTACAGATTTTAATTTTGAACCTGTATTTAACAGAGAACAAAGTAAGTAATATTCACTCAAATAATTAAGAGATGAGATGAATTTAAAATAAAAAGGCAGGTTAGACAACTCATTCATTAAATGTAAATGGAATTATAATATTGTCAATGCCATTTTGGAACAGTTTAAACTGTCACATGCTCCTAAAACTATATATATATATATATATATATATATATATTAGTTAAATAACTGAATTCAGTTTCTAAAATTAATGTTAAAGATCAAGTGCGCATAAGACTCTAGCATCAATGGGGTATATTTTCTGAAGCTTCCAAAATTGAAAAGCGATGTTGCCCGTAGCAACCAATCATATTCTGTCTATCATTTCTCAGGTGTGGATAATAAGGTCAACCACACCCAGGTCGATATTGTCTAGGTCGACTACTATTGGTTGACAGTAACTAAGTCGGCACAGGCATTAGGTCGACATGACAAAAGGTCGACGTGTTTAAAAAAAAATTGGTGTCATTTTCTTCGTAGAGTGACCGGGAACCCCAATTAGTGCACCGTGTTCCCTCATATGGCTCGCTTCGGGCAAGGCAGGTTACCGATCCCAATTGTAGTCCACGTGGATCGTAAAGTATGAAAAAGTTCAAAAAAATAAAAAAAAGTTGTGAAAAACTCACGTCGACCTTTTGCAATGTTGACCTTGAACACGTCGACCTAGTAACCATGTCTACCAACAGTGGTCGACCTAAAGACCGGATACCCATTTCTCTATTGCATCCTAGAAAATGAAAACAGAATCTGATTGGTGGCTATGGGCAACATCTCCGCTTTTCAATTTTTGAAGCTTTAGTAAATTTACCCCTATGAGAGTATTCCCCTTGACACATACCTGAGACTGGTTTAAAGTAAGACACTGTCCTAAAGATGCAATAATAACAGAACTAAAGTGGAAAACTGATCAAGGCATTTAACATTCATGACTTAGATCTGAAATGTAAATTTCAGGATCTAGTAGTCTTTCAAAAGCAGCCTGGTAAGGGGCAAATCCTTACCTGAAAATTCAAGTTAATATACAGACAATTGTTTATGTGTCTCTCACTATTGCAGGGGTGTTTTCCGGGAGGAGGCTTACAGTATATGTGATAAGCATGCCCCTATTGTTTTAGTATATATATATATATTTCTCTGACGTCCTAGTGGATGCTGGGAACTCCGTAAGGACCATGGGGAATAGACGGGCTCCGCAGGAGACTGGGCACTCTAAGAAAGAATTAGGACTACTGGTGTGCACTGGCTCCTCCCTCTATGCCCCTCCTCCAGACCTCAGTTAGAATCTGTGCCCGGCTCGAGCTGGTTGCACACTAGGGGCTCTCCTGAGCTCTTAGAAAAGAAAGTATTTATTAGGTTTTTTATTTTCAGTGAGATCTGCTGGCAACAGACTCACTGCTACGAGGGACTTAGGGGAGAGAAGCGAACCTACCTGCTTGCAGCTAGCTTGGGCTTCTAGGCTACTGGACACCATTAGCTCCAGAGGGATCGAACACAGGCCCAGCCTCGGTCGTCCGGTCCCGGAGCCGCGCCGCCGTCCCCCTTGCAGAGCCAGAAGAGCGTCCTGGAAATCGGCGGCTGAAGACTCCGGTCTTCATTAAGGTAGCGCACAGCACTGCAGCTGTGCGCCATTGCTCCCCATGCACACCACATACTCCGGTCACTGATGGGTGCAGGGCGCTGGGGGGGGGGCACCCTGGGTTGCACGCAGGTGAGTTCACTTCTTCTCCCCTCTGTCCCTCGTTGCAGTGATCCTGTTGCCAGCAGGAATCACTGTAAAATAAAAAACCTAAAGCTAAACTTTCTCTAAGCAGCTCTTTATGAGAGCCACCTAGAATTGCACCCTTCTCGGCCGGGCACAAAAATCTAACTGGAGTCTGGAGGAGGGTCATAGGGGGAGGAGCCAGTGCACACCACCTGATCTGGAAAAGCTTTACTTTTTGTGCCCTGTCTCCTGCGGAGCCGCTATTCCCCATGGTCCTTTCAGGAACCCCAGCATCCACTAGGACGATAGAGAAAAACACATAATATAGTCTAAAAAACTATATATGTGTAAAAATCCCCTGCCATTATATTAATATAAAGAGCGGGAGAAGCCCGCCGAAAAAGGGGCGGGGCTATCTCCCTCAGCACACTGGCGCCATTTTCTCTTCACAGCTCCGCTGGAAGGACGCTCCCCAGGCTCTCCCCTGCAGTTTCCAGGCTCAATAGGGTAAAAAAGAGAGGGGGGGGGCACTAAATTTAGGCGCAAAACTGTGTATTATAGCTGCTATAGGGAAAATCACTTTGTGTAGTGTAAATCCCTGTTTATATAGCGCTGTGGTGTGTGCTGGCATACTCTCTCTCTGTCTCCCCAAAGGACTTTGTGGGGTCCTGTCCTCAGTCAGAGCATTCCCTGTGTGTGTGTGCGGTGTGTCGGTACGGCTGTGTCGACATGTTTGATGAGGAGGCTTATGTGGAGGCGGAGCAGGTGCCGATAAATGTGATGTCACCCCCTGCGGGGTCGACACCAGAGTGGATGAATATGTGGAAGGTATTAACCGACAGTGTCAACTCCTTACATAAAAGGCTGGATGACGTAACAGCCGTGGGACAGCCGGCTTCTCAGCCAGTGCCTGCCCAGGCGTCTCAAAGGCCATCAGGGGCTCAAAAACGCCCGCTACCTCAGATGGCAGACACAGATGTCGACACGGAGTCTGACTCCAGTGTCGACGAGGATGAGACATATACACAATCCACAAGGGGCATCCGTTGCATGATTACGGCAATATAAAATGTGTTGCACATTTCTGACATTAACCCAGGTACCACTAAAAAGGGTATTATGTTTGGGGAGAAAAAGCAACCAGTGGTTTTTTCCCCATCAGATGAGTTGAATGAAGTGTGTGAAGAAGCGTGGGCTTCCCCCGATAAGAAACTAGTGATTTCTAAAAAGTTACTGATGGCGTACCCTTTCCCGCCAGAGGACAGGTTACGCTGGGAGACATCCCCGAGGGTGGATAAAGCGCTCACACGCTTGTCAAAAAAGGTGGCACTGGCGTCTCAGGATACGGCCGCCTTAAAGGAGCCTGCGGATAGAAAGCAGGAGGCTATCCTGAAGTCTGTATATACACACTCAGGTACTATACTGAGACCTGCTATTGCTTCAGCATGGATGTGCAGTGCTGCAGCAGCGTGGTCTGATTCCCTGTCTGATAACATTGATTCCCTTGACAGGGACACTATATTGCTAACCATAGAGCATATTAAAGACGTAGTCTTATCTATGAGAGATGCACAGAGGGATATTTGCCGGCTGGATCTAGAATAAATGCAATGTCCATCTCTGCCAGGAGAGTATCATGGACTCGGCAGTGGACAGGTGATGCGGATTCTAAAAGGCACATGGAGGTTTTGCCTTACAAGGGTGAGGAATTGTTTGGGGATGGTCTCTCGGACCTCGTTTCCACAGCGACAGCTGGGAAGTCGACATTTTTACCTCAGGTTCCCTCACAGCCTAAGAAAGCACCGTATTATCAGGTACAGTCCTTTCGGCCCCAGAAAGGCAAGCGGGTTAGAGGCGCGTCCTTTCTGCCCAGGGGCAGGGGTAGAGGGAAAAAGCTGCACCATACAGCCAGTTCCCAAGAACAAAAGTCCTCCCCTGCTTCCACTAAATCCACCGCATGACGCTGGGGCTCCACTGGTGGAGCCAGGGGCGGTGGGGGCCCGTCTCCGGAACTTCAGCGACCGGTGGGTTCGATCACAGGTGGATCCCTGGGTTCTACAAGTGGTATCTCAGGGATACAAGCTGGAATTCGAGACGTCTCCCCCTCGCCGTTACCTCAAATCAGCCTTGCCAGCAACTCCCCCGGACAGGGAGGTAGTGCTGGCGGCAATTCACAAGCTGTACCTCCAGCAAGTGATAATAAAAGTTCCCCTCCTTCAACAGGGACGGGGTTACTCTTCCACAATGTTTGTGGTACCGAAACCAGACGGTTTGGTGAGACCCATTCTAAATTTGAAATCCTTGAACACTTATATAAGGAGGTTCAAGTTCAAAATGGAATCGCTCAGGGCGGTTATTGCAAGCCTGGAAGAAGGGGATTACATGGTATCACTGGACATCAAGGATGCTTACCTGCATGTCCCCATTTACCCACCTCACCAGGTGTACCTCCGTTTTGTGGTACAAGACTGCCATTACCAATTCCAGACGTTGCCGTTTGGTCTGTCCACGGCACCGAAGGTATTTACCAAAGTAATGGCCGAAATGATGATACTCCTTCGAAAGAAGGGAGTTATAATTATCCCATACTTGGACGATCTCCTTATAAAGGCGAGGTCCAGGGAGCAGTTGTTGGTCGGAGTAGCACTATCTCAGGAAGTGCTACAACAGCACGGCTGGATTCTGAATATTCCAAAGTCGCAGCTGGTTCCTACGACGCGTCTGCTGTTCCTGGGTATGATTCTGGAACAGAAGAAGGTGTTTCTCCCGGAGGAGAAGGCCAAGGTTGTCATCTCTGGTCAGAGACCTCCTGAAACCAAAACAGGTGTTGGTGCATCACTGCACGCGAGTCCTGGGAAAGATGGTAGCTTCTTACGAGGCAATTCCATTCGGCAGATTCCATGCAAGGATTTTTCTGTGGGATCTGTTAGACAAGTGGTCCGGATCGCATCTTCAGATGCATCGGCTGATCACCCTGTCCCCGAGGGCCAGGGTGTCTCTGCTGTGGTGGCTGCAGAGTGCTCATCTTCTAGAGGGCCGCAGATTCGGCATACAGGACTGGGTCCTGGTGACCACGGATTCAAGCCTCCGAGGTTGGGGGGCAGTCACTCAGGGAAGAAACTTCCAAGGACAATGGTCGAGTCAGGAGGCTTCCCTACACATAAATATTCTGGAACTAAGGGCCATTTACAATGCCCTAAGTCAGGCAAGACCCCGGCTTCAAAACCAGCCGGTGCTGATTCAGTCAGACAACATCACGGCGGTCGCCCATGTAAACCGACAGGGCGGCACAAGAAGCAGGATGGCGATGGCAGAAGTCACAAGGATTCTCCGATGGGTGGAGAATCACGTGATAGCACTGTCAGCAGTGTTTATTCCGGGTGTCGACAACTGGGAAGCAGACTTCCTCAGCAGGCACGACCTCCACCCGGGAGAGTGGGGACTTCATCCAGAAGTCTTCCAACTGATTGTAAACCGTTGGGAAAGGCCACAGGTGGACATGATGGCGTCCCGCCTAAACAAAAAGCTAAAAAGATATTGTGCCAGGTCAAGGGACCCTCAGGCAATAGCTGTGGACGCTCTAATGACACCGTGGGTGTACCAGTCGGTTTATGTGTTCCCTCCTCTTCCTCTCATACCAAAGGTACTGAGGATAATAAGAAAGAGAGGAGTGAGAACTATACTCATCGTTCCGGATTGGCCAAGACGGACTTGGTACCCGGAACTGCAAGAAATGATCTCAGAGGACCCGTGGCCTCTGCCTCCCAGACAGGACCTGCTACAGCAGGGGCCCCGTCTGTTCCAAGACTTACCGCGGCTGCGTTTGACGGCATGGCGGTTGAACGCCGGATCCTGATGGAAAAGGGCATTCCGGTTGAAGTCATTCCTACGCTGATAAAAGCTAGGAAAGATGTGACAGCAAAGCCTTATCACCGCATATGGCGAAAATATGTTGCTTGGTGTGAGGCTATGAAGGCCTCCACAGAAGAATTTCAGCTGGGTCGTTTTCTGCACTTCCTACAGTCAGGAGTGACTATGGGCCTAAAATTGGGTTCCATTAAAGTCCAGATTTCGGCCCTGTCTATTTTCTTTCAAAAAGAACTGGCTTCACTGCCTGAAGTTCAGACGTTTGTTAAGGGAGTGCTGCACATTCAGCCCCCTTTTGTGCCCCCAGTGGCACCTTGGGATCTCAACGTTGTGTTGGATTTCCTAAAATCACATTGGTTTGAGCCACTTCAGACCGTGGAATTAAAATATCTCACGTGGAAAGTGGTCATGCTTTTGGCCTTGGCTTCGGCTAGGCGGGTGTCAGAATTGGCGGCTTTGTCCTGTAAAAGCCCCTATCTGATCTTCCATATGGACAGAGCAGAATTGAGGACGCGTCCCCAATTCCTCCCTAAGGTGGTATCAGCGTTTCATTTGAACCAACCTATTGTGGTGCCTGCGGCTACTGGGGACTTGGAGGCCTCCAAGTTGCTGGATGTAGTCCGGGCCCTGAAAATCTATGTTTCCAGGACGGCTAGAGTCAGAAAGACTGACTCGCTGTTTATCCTGCATGCACCCAACAAGCTGGGTGCTCCTGCTTCTAAGCAGACTATTGCTCGCTGGATCTGCTCCACGATTCAACTTGCACATTCTGCGGCAGGACTGCCGCATCCTAAATCTGTGAAGGCCCATTCCACGAGGAAAGTGGGCTCTTCTTGGGCGGCTGCCCGAGGGGTCTCGGCTTTACAACTTTGCCGAGCTGCTACCTGGTCGGAATCAAACACGTTTGCAAAATTCTACAAGTTTGATACCCTGGCTGAGGAGGACCTTGAGTTTGCTCATTCGGTGCTGCAGAGTCATCCGCACTCTCCCGCCCGTTTGGGAGCTTTGGTATAATCCCCATGGTCCTTACGGAGTTCCCAGCATCCACTAGGACACAGGTTCTCAAACTCGGTCCTCAGGACCCCACACGGTCCATGTTTTGCAGGTCACCTGTAGATTTTTAAAATGTGACAGTTGGTGATACACAGTGCAGCTGCTGGGTGACATGGAAAATGTGAACCGTGTGGGGTCCTGAGGACCGAGTTTGAGAACCACTGCACTAGGACGTCAGAGAAAATAAGAATTTACTCACCGGTAATTCTATTTCTCGTAGTCCGTAGTGGATGCTGGGCGCCCATCCCAAGTGCGGATTGTCTGCAATACTTGTATATAGTTATTGCCTAACTAAAGAGTTATTGTTCTGAGCCATCTGTTCAGTGAGGCTCAGTTGTTATTCATACTGTTAACTGGGTATAGTTATCACGAGTTGTACGGTGTGATTGGTGTGGCTGGTATGAGTCTTACCCGGGATTCCAAATCCTTTCCTTGTTGTGTCAGCTCTTCCGGGCACAGTTTCCCTAACTGAGGTCTGGAGGAGGGGCATAGAGGGAGGAGCCAGTGCACACCAGTAGTCCTAATTCTTTCTTAGAGTGCCCAGTCTCCTGCGGAGCCCGTCTATTCCCCATGGTCCTTACCGGTGAGTCAATTCTTATTATATATATATATATATATATATATATATATATATATATATAAGATTTTACTTACCGGTAAATCTATTTCTCGTAGTCCGTAGAGGATGCTGGGGACTCCGTAAGGACCATGGGGAATAGACGGGCTCCGCAGGAGATAGGGCACTTTAAGAAAGCTTTGGATTCTGGGTGTGCACTGGCTCCTCCCTCTATGTCCCTCCTCCAGACCTCAGTTAGAGAAACTATGCCCAGAGGAGATGAACAGTACGAGGAAAGGATTTTTGTAAATCTAAGGGCAAGATTCATACCAGCCACACCAATCACACCGTATAACTTGTATGAACAATAACATAGCCTCGGTTCAAACCCGATCAACTATAACATAACCCTTATGTAAGCAATAACTATATACAAGTCTTGCAGAAGAAGTCCGCACTTGGGACGGGCACCCAGCATCCTCTACGGACTACGAGAAATAGGATTTACCGGTAAGTAAAATCTTATTTTCTCTAACGTCCTAGAGGATGCTGGGGACTACGTAAGGACCATGGAAATTATACCAAAGCTCCCAAACGGGCGGGAGAGTGCGGATGACTCTGCAGCACCAATTGAGCAAACAGGAGGTCCTCCTCAGCCAGGGTATCAAACTTATAGAACTTTGCAAAGGTGTTTGACCCCGACCAAGTAGCAGCTCAGCACAGTTGTAGTGCGTGCCGAGACCCCCCGGGCAGCCGCCCAAGAGGAGCCCACCTTCCTAGTGGAATGGGCCTTAACCGATTTAGGCAATGGCAATCCTGCCGAAGAATGTGCCTGCTGAATCGTGTTACAAATCCAGCGAGCAATAGTCTGCTTTGAAGCAGGAGCGCCAACCTTGTTGGCCGCATACAGAACAAACAAAGCTTCGGTCTTCCTGATCCTAGTTGTTCTGGTCACATAAATCTTCAAAGCCCGGACCACATCCAGGGACTCGGAATCCTCCAAGTCCCGTGTAGCCACAGGCACGACAATAGGTTGGTTCATATGAAAAGATGAGACCACCTTGGGCAGAAATTGAGGACGAGTCCTCAACTCTGCCCTATCCACGTGAAAAATCAGGTATGGGCTTTTATATGATAAAGCCGCCAATTCCGAAACCCGCCTTGCAGAAGCTAAGGCCAACAACATGACCACTTTCCAAGTGAGGTATTTCAACTCCACTGTTTTGAGTGGTTCAAACCAAGGTGACTTGAGGAAACTTAATACCACGTTTAGGTCCCAAGGCGCCACCGGAGGTACAAAGGGAGGCTGAATATGCAGCACGCCCTTCACAAAAGTCTGTACTTCAGGAAGAGAAGCCAATTCTCTTTGAAAGAAAATGGATAAGGCCGAAATTTGGACCTTTATGGACCCTAATTTTAGGCCCAAATTCACTCCCGTTTGAAGGAAGTGAAGCAGACGGCCCAACTGGAACTCCTCCGTAGGAGCAGCTCTGGCCTCACACCAAGAAACATATTTTCGCCATATACGGTGATAATGTTTCGACGTCACGTCTTTCCTAGCCTTGATCAGGGTAGGAATGACCTCCTCCGGAATACTTTTTTCCGCTAGGATCCGGCGTTCAACCGCCATGCCGTCAAACGCAGCCGCGGTAAGTCTTGGAACAGACAGGGCCCCTGCTGCAGCAGGTCCTGCCTTAGAGGAAGAGGCCACGGATCTTCTGTGAGCAACTCTTGCAGCTCCGGACACGAAGTCCTCCGTGGCCAATCTGGAACAATGAGGATTGTTCTGACCCTGCTTATTCTTATTATTCTCAACACCTTGGGAATGAGAGGAAGAGGAGGAAACACATAGACCGATCTGAACACCCAAGGTGTCACCAGAGTGTCTACCGCTACCGCCTGAGGGTCCCTTGACCTAGCGCAATATCGCATTAGCTTTTTGTTGAGACGGGACGCCATCATGTCTATTTGAGGCAGCCACCACCGACCCTTGATCTGTGCGAAGACTTCTTGATGAAGTCCCCACTCTCCCGGATGCAGGTTGTGCCTGCTGAGGAAATCCGCCTCCCAGTTGTCCACCCCCGGGATGAACACTGCTGATAGTGCGCTTACATGGCCTTCCGCCCAGCGTAGAATCCTGGTCGCTTCTGCCATGGCCACTCTGCTTCGCGTTCCGCCTTGGCGGTTTACATGAGCCACTGCCGTGACATTGTCTGACTGAATCACAACCGGTTTTTCCCGAAGCAATTCCTCCACTTGACTCAGGGCGTTGTATATGGCCCTCAACTCCAGGACGTTGATGTGGAGACAAGTCTCTAGATTTGACCAGAGACCTTGGAAATTTCTTCCCAGTGTGACTGCTCCCCAGCCTCGGAGGCTTGCGTGCGTGGTCACCAGGGCCCAGTCCTGAATGCCGAATCTGCAACCTTCTAGTAGGAGAGCACTGTGCAGCCACCACAGGAGAGATACCCTGGTCCTGGGAGACAGGGTGATCCTTTGATGCATTTGTAAATGGGACCCTGACCACTTGTCCAAGAGGTCCCATTGAAAAGTCCTCGCATGGAACCTGCCGAAGGGGATGGCCTCGTATGAAGCTACCATCTTCCCCAGAACCCGTGTGCAATGATGCACTGAAACCTTGTTTTGGCTTTAATAGGTTCCTGACCAGGGCTATGAGCTCCTGAACCTTTTCGATCGGAAGAAAAAACTTTTTCTGGTCTGTGTCCAGAATCAGGCCCAAAAAGGTCAGACGTGTTGTAGGGACTAGCTGGGACTTCGGTATATGGAGAATCCAGCCGTGTAACTGCAACGTCTTCATGGACAGAGACACGCTGTCCAGCAACTTCTCCCGAGATCTCGCCTTTAAGAGGAGATCGTCCAAGTATGGGATAATTGTGACACCCTGCCTGCGCAGGAGCACCATCATTTCTGCCATCACCTTGGTGAAAATTCTCGGGGCCGTGGAAAGCCCAACCGGCAACGTCTTTTTTTTGTATGCTGCGGGGGGACATAAGGTAAGAAATTTGACTTACCAGCCATAGCAGTAGAGACAAGGTCCGAGAGGCCGTCTCCAAACAACTCCTCCCCCTTGTAAGGCAAGGACTCCATATGCCGCTTTGAATCGGCGTCTCCCGTCCACTGTCGGGTCCACAAGAGCCGCCTAGCAGAAATAGACATAGCGTTTATTCTGGAGCTTAGTAAACAAATGTCTCTTTGAGCATCTCTCATATACAAGGCAGCCTCCCTGATATGCTCTACGGTCATTAAAATGGCATCCCTATCTAAGGTGTCAAGCTCCGTATATAAGGAATCTGCCCATGCCACGACAGCACTACAAACCCAGGCCGACGCCATAGCCGGTCTAACAATAGTACCGGAATGAGTGTAAATGTGCTTCATGGTAATTTCCTGTCTGCGATAAGCAGAATCCTTGAGGGAAGCCGTATCCTGCGAAGGCAGTGCCACCTTTTTGGACAAACGTGTCAGCGCCTTGTCGACTTTAGGCGAAGATTCCCATCGTATCCTATCCGTTTGTGGAAAAGGATACGCCCTAAGAATCCTTTTGGGAACTTGTGGTCTCCTATCTGGAGATTCCCAAGCCTTTTGGCACAATTCGCTCAGCTCAAATGAGGACGGAAAGGTGACCTCAGGCTTTTTCCCTTTATACATGTGTACCCTCGTGTCAGGGACAGGGGGTTCCTTAGTAATATGCAAAACCTCTTTAATGGCAATAATCATGTACCGAATACCTTTTGCCACCTTTGGCTGTAATTTTGCATCTTCATAGTCGACACTAGAGTCAGTATCTGTGTCGGTATCTGTGTCATCGATCTGGGATATGGCGCGCTTCTGAGGCCCCGAAGGTCCTGGCGCCACAGGGACAGGCATGGTCTGGCTACCTGACTGATCCCTAGCTTCAGCCTTGTCTAACCTTTCTCGTCAAACATGTCGACACACGCGTACCGACACACTTCACACACACAGGGAAACTCTTTTCTGAAGACAGTATCCCCTTTAAGGCCCTTTGGAGAGACAGAGAGAGAGTATGCCAGCACACACCCCAGCGCAATGACCCTGGAGACCAACACAAAATGTTTTTCCCCAGCGGCTCTGTATAATATGTTATCCGCCAATTATGTGCCCCCCCCTTCTCTTTTAAACACCCCTTCACCATGTGTAAGCAGGGGAGAGTCCGGGGAGCTTCCTCTCAGCGGTGCTGTGGAGAGAAAATGGCGCTGGTGAGTGCTGAGGGAGAAGCCCCGCCCCCTCGGCGGCGGGCTTCAGTCCCGCTCAAAGTTATTAAAAAATGGCGGGGGCTCTTTTATATACATGTACAGTGCCCACCTGTACATGTATATTGTCTTTTGCCATAAGAGAGGTGTTATATTGCTGCCCAGGGCGCCCCCCCTGCGCCCTGCACCCTTACAGTGACCGGAGTATGTGAGGTGTATGGGAGCAATGACGCACAGCTGCAGTGCTGTGCGTTACCTCAGTGAAGCTCTGAAGGCTTCTGCCGCCTGAGACGTCTTCTGACTTAGTTTCTTCTGGCTCTGTGAGGAGAACGGCGGCGCGGCTCTGGGGGTGGACGCCCAGTAAGAACCTGCGTTCACCCCCTCTGGAGCTAATGGTGTCCAGTAGCCGAGGAAGCAGGGCCTATCAATTAAGAAGGTCTGCCCCTCTCTCCTCAGTCCCTCGATGCAGGGAGCCTGTTGCCAGCAGTGCTCCCTGTAAAAATGTAGAAAAAATCCAAACAAAAATGCTTCCTAGGCAGAGAACTCCGGGGAGCTCCCTGCAGTGCACCCATCTCGCTCTGGGCACAGTGTAAAACTGAGGTCTGGAGGAGGGACATAGAGGGAGGAGCTAGTGCACACCCCGAATCCAAAGCTTTCGTAAAGTGCCCTATCTCCTGCGGAGCCCGTCTATTCCCCATGGTCCTTACGGAGTCCCCAGCATCCTCTAGGACGTTAGAGAAATATATATATATATATATATATATATATATGTACTCTTTGAACTGTCAATCTGTCAACTTAAATGAAAATGTCCTTGTTAAATTGTCTAGTTACTATTTACAGATGAACAAAACATTTTAGCAAGATTTCCCATTTTTAGCATTAGGCCAACACAAGATGAGAAGGATATAGGAAATTTGCCTCCAGTTCAAGGAAGTAGATTTGCTGCTGCAGGTTCTTGATATATTCTCCTTCCACTTTGAAATTGGTAGAATCCATACTAAACTAAAATAAAATGGACAGTATTTATGGTGAGTGTGGAAAAATATACTACACCAATATTTAGTCTCATGACATAGAGAAATGCGGTGGCACTCGATATACCGGCCGCCGGGATACCGACAACTATTTTCCCTCAAAGGGCTGTAACGCACGCTCCGGTTTTCCACACACAACGGCTTCGAGCGGTGTGTAATGCTGTGCGCATGCGCAGCAGCAGACACGGCTTGGAAAAAAACCGTGTGTGAAAGCTCTTATTCACAAACACGGTTCACTGCCTACAGTGGCGGTTCTTGCCACAAGCAAGCGGTACTTTTGCCCGGGGCGCCGCCTTCCGGAGGGCGCCGGCGCCATCCGGAGGGCGCCGCACCAGGGCAAGATCCGCCACTGTGCCCCCCGTAGTGCCCTGCTGTGCCCCCCCGCTTTGAAGGGAACCAGACGCGTAGCGTCTAGTTTCCCTTCATGGAGAGGACCTTAGTTGTGCGGTGCGCGATGACGTCATCGCGCACCGCACAGCAAAGGTCCTCTCCATGAAGGGAAACTAGACGCTACGGTCTAGTTTCCCTTCGTCTTGAGGACCTCTGCTGTGCGATGCGCGATGACGTCATCGCGCACCGCACAGCATAGTGGCACAGACACTAGGGGTCATAATTGACCTCTAGTGTCTATGCTGTTCTATGGGAGAGACGTAATAACGTCTCTCCCATAGATCGAAGAGAACAGAGGAGAGGAGAAGAGCGGCGCCGCCGGCGGAGGGGGTCTGGATCAGGAACAGGGATGGTAAGTATAGTTTTTATTTATTTTTATTTTTTCTTTCAGCGAGCTGACCACGCCCCCAATCGAAGCCACGCCCCCCATATTTTGCCCGGGGCGCCACAGATCACAGAACCGGCCCTGACTGCCTACAAAGACGGCACGGCTCCGGCACGGCAGACGGACCTTCCAGTGGATATTTCTGGATGCAACCCGGCGGCTGTGCCTGGGCCGTGCGAAAGGACACATTGTGCTGCATGCGTCTCTGCAGCACGGCAGCGTGAAAAAGCCGTCCAGGATTTTGCCAGGCGGCGGGAGTCAGCGCGTGTGTCACAGCCCTTAGGAGGTCCACGACACCCCTGGAGGGAGAATAATGCGCCACTGTGCCCACAGCGCGGCGAACGCAGCGAGACTGCAAGGGACTCTTTTGCGCTTGCCCCGCTGCTGACATTGGCCGACTGCTCCGATATGCAAGGCGCCTGGATCCCGACAGCCTGGCACTCGTAATACACCCAGAGAAATGTATTAGGGAAGAATAAAACATGAAAGAGCATTAACCAGATATATTTTTTTTTAGTTACGTGTGTGTGTTACAGCTGATGCACAGGCAGATAGTAATCACTGGGACCTGTTGCTCGGTGTAGTAACAATTGTGCGGCGCGCTCCGACCGTATTGTGAGCGGCGGCGGCGGCAGCAGCAGGGCGTCGGCATACAAGGTCAGACTCAGAACACATTATTATATATTACCGTGGCCCCAGCGCGGCTCTGCCTCTGCTCTCCGGGAAGCTGCGAGCGTCACTGTCCGGCTTCCTGCTAGCTACTGAGACGCTATAGTGGTTGCCCCGGGCAGCACAAACTTCCTGTGCGGGTGGGCACACGCACAGCATCACTACTGCAGTAACAGCAAGGCACTGCGCACAGAACCTGACCTTACATATATAGAAAGTACAGTCACAGTAAATAAGCTAATGAACAGTTACATCAAAATAATGCCCTTATTTATCAATGATTGACATACCTCCCAACCAGTGCCGTAACTAGGCATTTTAGCGCTGTGTACAAGAAACGACAGTGGCGCCCCCCCACCAATGTAAGATAGGGGCAACATGTATAGGGGCGTGGCTTCACGGAGAAGGGGCGTGGCCACAAAATAATAGCAATTCATACTACGGTGCACAGTAGTCTACATTATTCAAATTACGCTGCACAGTAGCGCCACTACACCAGGTAGAGCCCCTTTTATACATTACAGCAGACAGCGTCCCCTTTTTACACATTACAGCAGACAGTCCCCCTTTTTACACATTGCGGCAGCCAGTCCCCCTTTTTACACATTGCGGCAGCCAGGCCCCCTTTTTACACATTGCGGCAGCCAGGACCCCTTTTTACACATTGCGGCAGCCAGGACCCCTTTTTACACATTGCGGCAGACGGTGTCCCCCTGAGAGAGAGAGAGAGAGAGAGAGAGAGAGAGAGAGAAAGAGCGAGGGATATACTTATCATCTCTCCCGGTGACAGGCTCCTCGTGCTGGCATCTCCCTCTCGGTGCAGGCAGTGAGGTGAGAAGGAGGAGGAGGGAGGGGGAGCAGGGAGCCGCAGCAGCGCTATTTCATTGGTAGTAAGCGCCGCTGCAGCATCCCCCTTTCCTTCCGTATTGGCTGCCTGGCGCTGCTGTGGATGCTGGGATGAAGGAACCGCATCCCAGCATCCATAGCAGCGCCGGGTAGCCAATACAGAAGGAGAGGGGGATGCTGCAGCGGCGCTTACTACCAATGAAATAGCGCTGCTGTGGCTCCCTGCTCCCCCTCCCTCCTCCTCCTTGTCTGCTGCCCAGCGCTGGTCTCTTCTCCCTCCAGCGCGGCGCACGGCGCACACAGCAGAGGCGGCATGTAATGAGTCAATTTGACTCATTACATGCCGCTGGCCGTGCGCCCTCAGGGCAACTGCGCTGTGTGCCAAGCCCACTTGGCACACACGTAGTTACGGCCCTGCTCCCAACATGACCCTCTCCAGGAGGGACAGAATGCTCTGCTCCTGGACTTCCCTCTTAATTTATGGTTGCCATCACCTGTGCTGAAACACCTTTCTTATCCAGTAACCTGTTCAAAACAGGTGCTGGAAATCACAAATTAAGAAGAAAGTTCAGAAGCAGAGCATTCTGTCCCTCCTGGAGAGGGTCATGTTGGGAGGGGATCAGTACGAAATCCCGCCGGACGGGATCCCGGCAGTCGGAATACCGACACCGGAATCCCGACTGGCACAATCCCAACAGGGGGGCGAGAGCAACACAGCCTCTTGCGGGCTCGCTGCGTTTGCCACGCTGCGGGCACGGCAGTGGCGGATTTAGCGGGGGGCAATTAGGGCGAACGCCCCCCCCTAAACATACCGGCATCGGCATGGATGGCCGGGTCCCGCGCAACGATCATAAGCGCAGGGCCGGTCCGACATTGTGCGCCAGACTCAGGAGGGCTCAGTGAGTGACGTCACGCACTCTCTGCTGCGGCTACCCGTCCACCCGACACAGGCTGCTCTCCGCAGGGGACCCCATTACAGGGCAGTTTAACATGTGACGCCAGCTGCTTCCGGCCCGGGCCCTGTCAGACTGAGCACATTGGACAGCTGCCGGGTGCCGGAGCTCCAGCGCATTCACCAAAGTCTCCTCTCCTGCACCATCAGTCACTGTGGTGTGCTGGGAGAGGAGCCGAATGAGACTAAAGGGGGGTACTCACGGAGCGATATTCTAAGCAATCTGACTAGATTGCTTAGAATATCGGCAGGATCGCTCCGTGTGTAGCCCCCTCGGCGATAGCGATGCGCGGCCCCGCACATCGCTATCGCCGCTGCTAGATTGGCCTGCATGCAGGCCAATCTAGCGGGTCGCTCACTTCACCCGCTGGGTGAAGTGAGCGGCCCCCCCGTCTCCCCCCGCACGCTCAGCACAGATCGCGCTGTGCTGAGCGGCAGGAGAGATGTGTGCTGAGCGGTTCGCTCAGCACGCATCTCTCCTTGATCGGCCCGTGAGTACTGGGCTTAAGGAAGGTTGGTTGGAGGCACGGACATTCAAATTAGATAGAGATTGCAGGTGCCGACATCGCAGTGGGGTAATCACAACTGTGCACCCCTGGAGCAGAGCTGAATAGCTTACCCCTGCTGCTGGACAAAAGAATATAAGAGATTATAATTTCTTTCATCCAGCAGCAGGGGTAAGCTATTCAGCTCTGCTCTGGAGGTGCACAGTTGTGATTACCCCACTGCGATGCTGGCACCTGCACTCTGGGGGGGGGGGGGGGGGGGGGGGCCTGTAGCAGTACTGTGGTGATAGGGGCTCATTGGGCTACCGGGCAGGAGATTAGGACACTTCCCATCAGCAGCTGCTGTCACACAGATTCAACTCCTCCCTGAGCATCAATGACTCTGATCTTCCCGCCTGGTGGCTGGCCCCTCCCCCGAGACCAGCAGCCACTGTACAATATTCAGCCGCGGATCGTCCCGTTGGACTTCCTCCCCGGCTGCCAGCTCCCTCCCAGGGTGAGTACATTCTAGTTTTCATCCTTTCTCTAAAAATACAGTTTATCAAATATAGGTCTCAGTCAGATGTGGTCCCCCGTCCTCCCCCCTCTCCACCCTTCCGTCTCTTTCTCCCCCCTCTTGCTATCTCCCCCCCCTTTCCCTCTGCACCCTTCCTCGTCTCTTTCTTTTTTTCCCTCTCCGACCCCCCCCTTTTCCCTCCACCCTTACCTCTCTTCATCCCACCCTCTGTCTCTCTCTCTCTTTCTCCCTGTCCCTATGTCCCTGCTGTCACTCTCCCTGAATTTTGTCTCATTCCATGTGGCATAATGTGAATTTCGGCTCATACAGTGTGCTATAATGTGAATTTCGGCTCATTCTGTTTGCTATAATGTGAATTTTGGATCATTCTGTGTGCTATAATGTGAATTTCGGCTCATTCTATGTGCTATAATGTGAATTTCGGCTCATTCTGCGTGCTATAATGTGACTTTTGGCTCATTCTGCATGCTATAATGTGACTTTTGGCTCATTCTGCGTGCTATAATGTGAATTTCGGCTCAGTCTGTGTGCTATAATGTGACTTTTGGCTCATTCTGCGTGCTATAATGTGACTTTTGGCTCATTCTGCGTGCTATAATGTGACTTTTGGCTCATTCTGTATGCTATAATGTGAATTTCGGCTCAGTCTGTGTGCTATAATGTGACTTTTGGCTCATTCTGTGTGCTATAATGTGAATTTCGGCTCATTCTGCGTGCTAAAATGTGACTTTTGGCTCATTCTGTGTGGTATAATGTGAATTTCGGCTCATTCTGTGTGCTATAATGTGAATTTCGGCTCATTTTGCATGCTATAATGTGAATTTTGGCTAATAGAGTGTACTGTAATGTGAATTTCGGCTCAAACCATGTGTACCATTGTTGTCCTATTACTGATGCCATCACAGGATCTATTAAAAGAAATTTGTATTTATATAAAGCTTTTTTTCCTGCTAAAATAAATGTATTTCACTTTTTTCTCTCTGAAAGTGGACTGGTAGTCCAAATCTGGCTTGCACGATTGTGCATGTGTGATCTACGAATGTGCAGATGCATGCAGGAATGGCGATTCGCCAGTCTGTATCACCAGTGCGCAGGGTTCTCTCCACTAACTAGAAACATTTTATTAGTAATGGCAACAATTGGAAATTTTAGAAGCGAATGGGAGGGGCATTTGTAAGTGGGAGGAGCTATGATTAGGGGGAGGAGTCATCATTCTTAAACTGCCCCCCCTAAAAGTTAAGTCTAGATCTGCCACTGGGGCACGGTGCCTCGCGTTTATTCTCCCTCTATGGGTGTCGTGGACACCCACAGAGGGAAAATATGTCGGGATTGTGCCGGTCAGGATTCCGGTGTCAGTATTCCGACCGCCGGGATTTCGTCCGCCGGGATCTTGACCACATCCCGTTGGGAGGTATGGAGTGATAAATGTCACTGTGAGTTATAAATTACACCATCTAATCCGCTCCTGTCATTTTTCAAACCCAGCATGTGACATGGAAGTTAGGAGCGGATAGGCTAGTGCAATTTATCACACACCGTGAAATTTATCACTCATTGATAAATAAGGGCATAAGTTCTGGGTAAAACCTGAGTGGGAATGTACTGGGTAAAACCTGAGTGGGAACCTGTGTACCATAGGTTAATTGTAAATGCATTTATCTGTTGCTTTGTCTAATATTGTAACACTATGTGGTCGATTCAAATAGCCGGTAGGTGGGTGAATTGCTGTTGAACAGGCGGTGGCACCTCATCTTATCCCCCCTCTCTTGTCCCCCCTGCCCCCTACCCTTTGGATTTTTCACTGCAGCCAGTGTACCAACAATTTCTGGGGAAGAACAGTTATTTGCTGCACTGACTAATATGACTTCTGTCCGGTCTTAGTGGCCTCTGCTGTCGACTCTTGTCAAAACCTTGTGGGAGGGGGAGTGGCCGATAAAATGTTCCAATTGCAGAACAATGCTTAACATACATGTCAACATGCCTGTAAGCGCTAAGGAGAAGGGTGCGTGGGGGGGGGGGGGGGGGGTTGCGAGGACAGCGCACTGCACAAAAACTGCTTACATAAACATGGAGAATGCTCCATTGAATTCTAACAAGCGGACGGCCTACCTGCTTGCCAGACCCCCCGGCTGCTATATCTGTTCAAGGCCTAGATTTTGCACACTTGCCTAGGTGACAGGCCTTCCTGGCTTTTTGGGGGTCATTCCGAGTTGTTCGCTCGCAAGCGGATTTTAGCAGATTTGCTCATGCTAAGCCGCCGCCTACTGGGAGTGAATCTTAGCATCTTAAAATTGCGAACGATGTATTCGCAATATTGCGATTACACACCTCGTAGCAGTTTCTGAGTAGCTCCAGACTTACTCGGCTTCTGCGATCATTTCACTGCTTGTCGTTCCTGGTTTGACGTCACAAACATACCCAGCGTTCGCCCAGACACTCCCCCGTTTCTCCGGCCACTCCTGCGTTTTTTCCGGAAACGGTAGCGTTTTTTCCCACACGCCCATAAAACGGCCTGTTTCCGCCCAGTAACACCCATTTCCTGTCAATCACATTACGATCTCCAGAACGATGAAAAAGCCGTGAGTAAAAATCCTAACTGCATAGCAAATTTACTTGGCGCAGTCGCAGTGCGGACATTGCGCATGCGCATTAAGCGGAAAATCGCTGCAATGCGAAGATTTTTACCGAGCGAACAACTCGGAATGACCCCCTTTGTCCGCACAATGGGGGTAATTCTGAGTTGATCGCCGCAGGATTTTTGTTAGCAGTTGGGCAAAACCATGTGCACTGCAGGTGGGGCAGATATAACATGTGCAGAGAGAGTTCGATTTGGGTGTGGTGTGTTCAATGTGCAATCTAAATTGCAATGTAAAAATAAAGCAGCCAGTATTTACCCTGCACAGAAACAAAATAACCCACCCAAATCTAACTCTCTCTGCACATGTTATATCTGCCTCCCCTGTAGTGCACATGATTTTGCCCAACTGCTAACAAAAATCCTGCTGCGATCAACTCAGAATTACCCCCAATGTAATCTCAAACAGACAGTGTGAAATCATTCAACGGAATGTTCTCTAGTTCCATGGAACATACAACATGTGAATGCTGTGGCAACAGGATTTAAACAGGTAGCTAGCAAGCAGGGGTGTATCTTCCTATTGGCCAGGATAGCACTTGCCAGGGGCGCCGGCCGAGAGGGGGGCACCACCCGGCAGTGCCACCCATGCCAGGGGGTAGAATGACATAGTAGTTCTCACCGAGTACATAACTTAGCAGTGCTCATCCACTGCCGGACTCTCAGTAGCATATTGCACTCTGACACTCTCTGTGACTATGGTCACAATGATAGTGAATATAATAAGGAAGCGGGGCACTTCCAGGTATAGGGAGGGGCGAGGCACCTCCTCTTCCACTCCCCTTCTCATTGGTCCCCCGCAGTCTGTCACCAAACACCAGCCACTACAATCAGCACCAGTCAGCAGTGCAGCATGAGCATACCTGTACATTTTCTGCGGTACCATAGCTGCACGGCATGGTCTATCCTGGCAGTCTGGATAACAGGTTACAAAGAGCTCTGTATGGAGAGGTATCTAGACCAGTGACTGCCTGTCCAGCTGTGTTGAGACTACAAGTCCCAGCACACCTCGTCAACTGGATTTGCTGGGACATTTAGTGCCATCACACCTAGAGAGGGGTTTTTAACTGTATGTGTGCATATATCCCCTCGTGTTCCTGCCTGCACCCTCCTTGTAATTCCCCCTCAGTGTCCCTGCCCGCACCATCCCTGTAACTGCCCCCTCAGTGACCCTTCCCATACACTCCTGTAATTCCCCCTCAGTGTCCCTGCCCGCACCATCCCTGTAACTGCCCCCTCAGTGACCCTGCCCATACACTCCTGTAATTCCCCCTCAGTGTCCCTGCCCGCACCATCCCTGTAACTGCCCCCTCAGTGACCCTGCCCATACACTCCTGTAATTCCCTCTCAGTGTCCCTGCCCGCACCCTTCACATAATTACCCCTCAGTATCCCTGCCTGTACCCTCCCCATAATTCCCTCTCAGTGCGCTCTACCTGCACCCTAACCATAATTCCCCCTCAGTGTCCTTGACCTCAGCCTCCCTGTAGCCTCTCCCTCTAATTTTCCATACCCGAACCCTCCCTGTAATTCCCCCTTAGTGTCCCTGACCTCAGCCTCCCTATGACTCCCCTCGTTGGCAGGGGTTTCATGCACTGGGTGTCATGCTCGTTGCTAGGGGGTAATGCTTGTTGCTAGGGCTGTACTCCCAGTGCCACATATGCCCCCAGTGCCAGATATTCCCCCACAGTGCCAGGTACACACATGCCACCAATGCCAAATATGCCGCCCCCCCCCCCCCCAAGTGCCAGGTACATATATACCCCCCAGTGTCACATATGCCCCCTCAGTGCCACATATGCTCCCCCTCCCCCAGTGCCAAATATGCCCCTCTCAGTCTCCCTGCCTACACCCTCCTGTAATTCCACTTCAGTGTCCATGCCAGTACCCTCCCTGTAATTCCCCCTCAGTGTCCCTGCCTGCACACTCCTGTAATTCCCCCTCAGTGTCCCTGCCAACACCCTCCCTGTAATTGCCCCTCAGTGTCCCTGACCTCAGCCTCCCTGTAAGCCCTCCACCTCATTGTCCCTATCAGCACCCTTACTGTAATTCTCCCTCAGAGTCCCCCCCCAAAGCCACGCTGCAGCAGGGAGAGAAAAGAAGACACCAGGCTGCCGGGGCAGGAGGGATCCACGCTGCCAGGGGAGGAGTGCGGCTGTGCGTGCGGATTCCTCCCTCCTCTCGGGCAGCACGGGCGGGGACTGAGTCAAGCAATCTCCAGCCTCCGCTGACAGCAGCATCTCTCCTGGCAGCAGCGAAGGCTGGAGATCGCTTGACTAAGTCCCTGACCGTGCTGCCCGACAGGAGGGTGGAGGAAGCCGCATGCACAGCCGCACTCCTCCCCCGGCAGCGTGGATCCCTCCTGCCCCGGCAATCTGAAGAGCGGTGCAGAGCTCCGGCTGGGGAGCCCCTTAAGATAGGGGGGCCCGGGGTACTGACCCCCTTGGCACCCCCCTTAATCCGGCTCTGGTGGGGGGTGCCAGTTCCTTACTTTGCCAGGGGTGCTCAGACCCCTACATACACCCCTGCTAGCAAGTTCTGGCATTGCATCAGTGTTATAGAATGTCTGTTCTATGATCCATGTTCTGTGATCCATGTTTTATGATGTCACAATCTGCTTGGGCATGGTAGCATAGCCTGCATTTGCTGTTTGAAGTTCACTTGAGGGAGACACACACACACCATGAGATGCACTGCATCGTTGCTCGTTCCTGCTAATCGAACAAACCTACACCTCATGCAGCTGGTCTGCAAAACCAAACAATGCCCAAACGCGAAGGCCAGAAAAGCCAAACTACAGAAATAAAGTAAGTCATTAATTCATGAATTTGTGAATAGGTAATTTAGTTAGTTAGTAATTCAAAGTAAGGCCTCAAACCTAGGTAGGCCTTGCATCCTGATTATCACACCAGTTAAAAAATGCATTGACTTTAGGGAAGGAAATAAACGGAGACAAGAACTAGACACAAAATGAGACACCGGAGACCATTTTTCAGTTGTCTTTATCAGTCGTTACATTGATTAGAAAAACTAATTAGTGAATACAAAGGTGCAACAATGTAAACCTATTTACAAAAAAAAGAACACTAAATTTAGGCAATGCAGGATGTTTCATAATGTGCACACAAACGGATATGAAAAAGAAAGTCAGCAATTTAGTCTAATTTTGGATGACAGATATTATTATTATTATTATTATTACATTTTATTTATAAGGCACCACAAGTGTTTCACAGCGCTATACAAAGGACAGTACAGGGAGACAAAACTTAGCATTACAGTAAATAAATAACAGAAATAGAGTACAGGTAACAAAGAGCACCACAATTCTCAAAACATAATACAGCTAAGATGTAAGTAGTGAGTAGTGAGCAGGGAGGTAGCCTGATGGCAGTATGCAAGCAAAGCTGAGATGTTCAAGGCATGAGGCAGGGGGATGGAGGAGCAGCCTCAGGACTAGGTTATGCATCGGGAGGGTATGCTTTAATGAATAGGTGGGATTTTAGTGCCCGTTTGAAGCTTTGCAAGGTCGGGCAGAGTCTAATGGAGCGGGGGAGTGCATTCCACTGAAGGGGTGCAGCACGGGCATAGTCTTGAACTCGAGCATGGGAAGCAGTGACCCAGGTGGAGAGGCGACGGTCATTGGTCGACCATAGGGGGCGGGAGGGAGGATGAAGGGAGAAGAGGTTGGAGATGTAGGGAGCAGTGAAATGAGAGATGGCCTTGTATGTGAGGGTGAGGAGTTTGAAAAGGATTCTGTAGGGGAAAGGGAGCCAGTGTAGATTTTGTCGAAGGGGAGTGGCAGATGTGGAGCGGCGGGAGAGGAAGATAAGCTTAGCTGCAAAGTTCAGGACAGATTGGAGGGGAGCAAGATGGGAGCAAGCGAGGTCAGTGAGGAGAACACTGCAGTAGTCGAGTCGTGAGATGACCAGTGAGTGGATGATAAGTTTAGTTGCACTCTGGGAGAGAAATGGCCTGATGCGAGCAATGTTGCGTAGCTGGAACCGACAGGATTGTGCCAGAGCTTGGATGTGGGGTGCAAAGGAGAGGGAGGAGTCAAGAGTGACGCCAAAGCAGCAGAGTTGGAGAACAGGGGAGATGGTGGTGTTGTCAATAGTGATAGAGATATTGGTAGGGGGTGTTGCTCTGGATGGGGGAAAGATGATGAGTTCAGTTTTGTCCATGTTGAGCTTCAGGGAGCGCTCAGACATCCAGAAGGAGATTGTGTAGAGGCAGCTGGAAACCTGAGAGAGGACAGAGGGGGACAGATCAGGAGAGGAGAGGTAGAGTTGTGTGTCATCAGCATAGAGGTGGTATTGAAGGCCAAATGAGTTCATGAGCGCACCCAGGGAAGAGGTATACAGGGAGAACAGAAGGGGGCCAAGGACAGAACCCTGAGGGACACCAAGAGGAAAGATGGAAGGGTGTGAGGTGGTGCCGGAGGCAGACACAGAGAAGGAGCGGTTAGTGAGGTAAGAAGAAAACCAGTCAAGGACAGTGCTAGAGAGGCCAGTGTATTGGAGTGTGCGGAGGAGGAGAGGATGATCCACAGTGTCAAAGGCAGAAGAGAGGTCCAGAACGATGTGCAGAGAGAAGTGGCCCCTGGATTTGGCCGAAAGCAGGTCATTGGGTGACTTTCACCAGGGCAGTCTCAGTGGAGTGGAGTGGGCGAAAGCCAGATTGTAGTGGATCGAGGATGGAGTTGTCAGAGAGGTAGCTTGGGAGATGGCTGTAGACCAGCCATTCAAGTAGTTTGTTAGCGAAAGGTTGGGTTTTTTGAGAATAGGTGAGACCAGAGCATGTTTGAATGGTCAGGGGAAGATGCCGGTAGAGAGAGATAGGTTAAAGAGGTGAGCAAGGTGGGAACAGGCAGTGGGGGAGAGGGAGCGGAGAAGACGGGAGGGAAGGGGGTCCAGGGGGGAGGATAAGATGAAGGAGTGGACTTCCTTGTCTGAAGTGGGACGGAAGTGGGGCATCAGAGGGGTGACGGGAGGAGATGTCGTGTTGGATATCCTCAATTTTGGAGATGAAGAAGGAGAAAAAGTCAGTGGCAGTGAGGGAGGAAGGGAGGGGAGGAGGAGGGGGCGTTTACAGGATGACTGAGAAGAGATGAGTACTTGGAAAAAGGATTGCTTGGCGAGGGAAAGAGCAGAGCTGTAGGAGGAGAGAATAAACTTGAAATGGAGGAAGTCCGGCAGAGAGTGAGATTTCCTCCAGGAGCTTTCTGCGGAGAGTGAGGAGATGTATACTTGGGGGGTATTAGGTCCGTTTTTTTCGCCAAGAAAAAAAACCCTGCATTTTTCGCTAATTTTAGGGCAAATGGGGATTCAACCTATTCAATAGCATGGCTGTTTTTGTTGCCTAGGTGAAAAATTCAGCAGGAGTGGAAAAAATGTGGATCGGCGAATCCACATGTTTTCTCACCTGTGAAATCCTTCAACGGAATGTTCTCTAGTTCCATGGAACACAGAGCATGTGAATGCTGTGGCAACAGGATTTAAACAGGCAGCTTACAGTTTCTGGCATTGCATCAATGTTCTAGAATGCATGTCCTATGATTCATGTTCTGTGATCCATGTTCTATGATGTTACAATCTGCTTGGGCATGGTAGCATAGCCTGCATTTGCTGTTTGAAGTTCACTTGAGGGAGACACACACACCATGAGATGCACCGCATCGTTGCTCGTTCCTGCTAATCGAACAAACCTACACCTCATGCAGCTGGTCTGTAAAACCAAACCTGCCCAAAAGCGAAAGGCCCAAAAAGCCAAACTACAGAAATAAAGTAAGTCATTAATTAATTAATTTGTAAATAGGTAATTTAGGTAGTTAGTAAATAGAAGGCCTCAAACGTAGGTAGGCCTCACATCCTGATGGCCACACCAGTTTAAAATGCCTTGACTATAGGGAGGGAAATAAATGAAGACAAGAACTAGACACAGAGGAGGATATTAAATTCTTGGCGAGTTCCTTAGAGCGCCTATTTTTCCAGATGTAGCGTCCCCTATGGTTTGGGCGTGAGTATGGTTCGCTATTAATTCACTGACTTGGGCGTGAGTTTTAATTTGTTTGAGCGCCCTAGTGCCCCTATACTGTGTAATGGTTTTTCCTATTCAATTCTTTGCTAAGTGGCGTGAGTAAGGACTTTGGGCGTTTAAAGGCGCCGGTTAACGCACATTCTAATTAGCCACCCCCAAGGGTTGTGAGTTCTGCTAAAAATGTTTTTTTTTTTTTTTTTTATTATTATAAGTCATTTGAATTAATATCCATATATTATTGATCCTTTTGATGAAAGATGTGTTTATTTTTATGTGCAAGTTTTTTTTTAAACATTTATTTCCTGCCTGCACAAATGGTTTATACCACACTCTCTTCCCATGATGCTTCAATGCAGTAGGTCATTTGCAGTAGAGATGGCCATCGCTGGGTTATCCATCGATGGTCACCATCAATGGTATTATTGATGGATAACTTCTATGGTGTAAAACCATCTGTAAGTGAACCATCAATGGTTTTACCCATCGATGCTCACCCCTGCATTACTGTAAAATTAACTGCGGGCCAATCAGAGCCCAGGGGCATGGTTTCACAGGTGTCAGGAGGAGGGGCTAAACTCCGTGCCTTGACACTTCGATGAAAAAAATAATAAGAATTTACTTACCGATAATTCTATTTCTCGTAGTCCGTAGTGGATGCTGGGACTTCCGTAAGGACCATGGGGAATAGCGGCTCCGCAGGAGACTGGGCACAAAAGTAAAAGCTTTAGACTAGCTGGTGTGCACTGGCTCCTCCCCCTATGACCCTCCTCCAAGCCTCAGTTAGGATACTGTGCCCGGACGAGCGTACATAATAAGGAAGGATTTTGAATCCCGGGTAAGACTCATACCAGCCACACCAATCACACCGTACAACCTGTGATCTGAACCCAGTTAACAGTATGATAAACGTAGGAGCCTCTGAAAAGATGGCTCACAACAATAAACAACCCGATTTTTTTGTAACAATAACTATATACAAGTATTGCAGACAATCCGCACTTGGGATGGGCGCCCAGCATCCACTACGGACTACGAGAAATAGAATTATCGGTAAGTAAATTCTTATTTTCTCTGACGTCCTAGTGGATGCTGGGACTTCCGTAAGGACCATGGGGATTATACCAAAGCTCCCAAACGGGCGGGAGAGTGCGGATGACTCTGCAGCACCGAATGAGAGAACTCCAGGTCCTCCTCAGCCAGGGTATCGAATTTGTAAAATTTTGCAAACGTGTTTGCCCCTGACCAAGTAGCTGCTCGGCAAAGTTGTAAAGCCGAGACCCCTCGGGCAGCCGCCCAAGATGAGCCCACTTTCCTTGTGGAAAGGGCTTTAACAGATTTTGGCTGTGGCAGTCCTGCCACAGAATGTGCAAGCTGAATTGTACCACAAATCCAACGAGCAATCGTCTGCTTAGAAGCAGGAGCACCCAGCTTGTTGGGTGCATACAGGATAAACAGCGAGTCAGATTTTCTGACTCCAGCCGTCCTGGAAACATATATTTTCAGGGCCCTGACTACGTCCAACAACTTGGAGTCCTCCAAGTCCCTAGTAGCCGCAGGCACTACAATAGGTTGGTTCATGTGAAACGCTGAAACCACCTTAGGGAGAAATTGAGGACGAGTCCTCAATTCTGCCCTGTCTGAATGAAAAATTAGGTAAGGGCTTTTATATGACAAAGCCGCCAATTCTGAGACACGCCTGGCTGACGCCAGAGCTAACAGCATGACCACCTTCCATGTGAGATATCTTAATTCCACAGTGGTGAGTGGTTCAAACCAATGTGATTTTAGGAACCCTAAAACTACATTGAGATCCCAAGGTGCCACTGGTGGCACAAAAGGAGGCTGTATATGCAGTACCCCCTTGACAAACGTCTGAACTTCAGGCACTGAAGCCAGTTCTTTCTGGAAGAAGATCGACAGGGCCGAAATCTGAACCTTAATGGATCCTAATTTTAGGCCCATAGACAGTCCTGCTTGCAGGAAATGCAGGAAACGACCCAGTTGAAATTCCTCTGTGGGGGCCTTCTTGGCCTCACACCACGCAACATATTTCGCCAAATGCGGTGATAATGTTTCGCGGTTACATCCTTCCTGGCTTTGATCAGGGTAGGGATGACTTCATCTGGAATGCCTTTTTCCATCAGGATCCGGCGTTCAACCGCCATGCCGTCAAACGCAGCCGCGGTAAGTCTTGGAACAGACAAGGTCCCTGCTGGAGCAGCTCCTTTCTTAGAGGTAGAGGCCACGGGTCCTCCGTGAGCATCTCTTGCAGTTCCGGGTACCAAGTTCTTCTTGGCCAATCCGGAGCCACGAGTATAGTTCTTACTCCTCTCCTTCTTATGATTCTCAGTACTTTGGGTATGAGAGGCAGAGGAGGGAACACATACACCGACTGGTACACCCACGGTGTTACCAGAGCGTCCACCGCTATTGCTGTTGAGACGGGACGCCATCATGTCCACCTTTGGTTTTTCCCAACGGTTTACAATCACTTGGAAGACTTCTGGGTGAAGTCCCCACTCCCCCGGGTGGAGGTCGTGTCTGCTGAGGAAGTCTGCTTCCCAGTTGTCCACTCCCGGAATGAACACTGCTGACAGTGCCACCACATGATTTTCCGCCCAGCGGAGAATCCTTGCAGCTTCTGCCATTGCCCTCCTGCTTCTTGTGCCGCCCTGTCTGTTGACGTGGGCGACTGCCCTGATGTTGTCCGATTGGATCAATACCGACTGACCCTGAAGCAGAGGCCTTGCTTGACTTAGGGCATTGTAAATGGCCCTTAGTTCCAGAAAATTTATGTGAAGAGACGTTTCCATGCTTGACCACAAGCCCTGGAAATTTCTTCCCTGTGTGACTGCTCCCCAGCCTCTCAGACTGGCATCCGTGGTCACCAGCATCCAATCCTGAATGCCGAATCTGCGGCCCTCTAGAAGATGAGCACTCTGTAACCACCACAGGAGAGACACCCTTGTCCTTGGAGATAGGGTTATCCGCTGATGCATCTGAAGATGCGATCCGGACCATTTGTCCAGCAGATCCCACTGAAAAGTTCTTGCATGGAATCTTCCGAATGGAATTGCTTCGTAAGAAGCCACCATTTTTCCCAGCACTCTCGTGCATTGATGCACTGACATGTTGTTGGAATCAGCTGTGATTTTGGGATATTTAGAATCCACCCGTGCTGACGTAGCACTACCTGAGACAGTGCTACTCCGAACTCTAACTGTTTCCTGGATCTTGCCCTTATCAGGAGATCGTCCAAGTAAGGGATAATTAAGACGCCTTTTCTTCGAAGAAGAATCATCATTTCGGCCATTACCTTGGTAAAGACCCGGGGTGCCGTGGACAATCCAAACAGCAGCGTCTGAAACTGATAATGACAGTTTTGAACCACAAACCTGAGGTACCCCTGGTGAGAAGGGAAGATTGGGACATGGAGATAAGCATCTTTGATGTCCAGAGATACCATATAGTCCCCTTCTTCCAGGTTCGCTATCACTGCTCTGAGTGATTCCATCTTGAATTTGAACCTTTTTATGTAAGTGTTCAAGGATTTTAGATTTAAAATTGGTCTCACCGAGCCGTCCGGCTTCGGTACCACAAACAGCGTGGAATAATACCCCTTTCCCTGTTGTAGGAGGGGTACCTTGATTATCACCTGCTGGGAATACAGCTTGTGAACAGCTTCCAATACTGCCTCCCTGTCGGAGGGAGACGTTGGAAGAGCAGACTTCAGGAATCGGCGAGGGGGAGACGTCTCGAATTCCAATTTGTACCCCTGTGATACTACCTGCAGGATCCAGGGGTCCACTTGCGAGTGAGCCCACTGCGCGTTGAAATTTTTGAGACGGGCCCCCACCGTGCCTGAGTCCGCTTGTAAAGCCCCAGCGTCATGCTGAAGACTTGGCAGAAGCGGGGGAGGGCTTCTGCTCCTGGGAAGAGGCTGCCTGGTGCAGTCTTTTTCCCCTTCCTCTGCCCCGGGGCAGAAATGAGTGGCCTTTTGCCCGCTTGTTCTTATAGGAACGAAAGGACTGAGTTTGAAAAGACGGTGTCTTTTTCTGCTGAGAGGTGACCTGGGGTAAAAAGGTGGACTTTCCAGCCGTTGCCATGGCCACCAGGTCTGATAGACCGACCCCAAATAACTCCTCCCCTTTATACGGCAATACTTCCATATGTCGTTTGGAATCTGCATCACCTGACCACTGTCGCGTCCATAACGCCCTTCTGGCAGAAATGGACATCGCACTCACTCTTGATGCCAGGGTGCAAATATCCCTCTGTGCATCTCGCATATATAGTAATGCATCCTTTAAATGCTCTATAGTTAATAAAATACTGTCCCTATCCAGGGTATCAATATTTTCAGTCAGGGAATCCGACCAAGCCACTCCAGCACTGCACATCCAGGCTGAGGCGATTGCTGGTCGCAGTATAACACCAGTATGTGTGTATATACCTTTTAGGATATTTTCCAGCCTTCTATCAGCTGGTTCCTTGAGGGCGGCCGTATCAGGAGACGGTAACGCCACTTGTTTTGATAAGCGTGTGAGCGCCTTATCTACCCTAGGGAGTGTTTCCCAACGTGCCCTAACCTCTGGCGGGAAAGGGTATAGTGCCAATAATTTGTTAGAAATCAGCAGTTTTTTATCGGGGGAAACCCACGCTTTATCACACACCTCATTTAATTCCTCTGATTCAGGAAAAACTACTGGTAGTTTTTTCACACCCCACATAATACCCTTTTTTGTGGTACTTGTAGTGTCAGAAATGTTCAATGCCTCCTTCATTGCCGTGATCATGTAACGTGTGGCCCTACTGGACATTACGTTTGTCTCCTCACCGTCGACACTGGATTCAGTATCCGTGTCTGGGTCTGTGTCGACCATCTGAGGTAACGGGCGTTTTAGCGCCCCTGACGGTGTCTGAGACGCCTGAACAGGCACTAACTGATTTGCCGGCTGTCTCATGTCGTCAACAGTTTTTTGCAAAGTGCTGACATTGTCACGTAATTCTTTAAATACGACCATCCAGTCAGGTGTCGACTCCCTAGGGGGTGACATCACTAACACAGGCAATTGCTCTGCTTCCACATCATTTTCCTCCTCATACATGTCGACACAATCGTACCGACACCCAGCACACACACAGGGAATGCTCTGATAGAGGACAGGACCCCACTAGCCCTTTGGGGAGACAGAGGGAGAGTTTGCCAGCACACACCAGAGCGCTATATATATACAGGGATAACCTTATATAAGTGTTACTCCCTGTTATAGCTGCTGTATTTATATATTAGCTGCCAATAGTGCCCCCCCTCTCTGTTTTACCCTGTTTCTGTAGTGCAGGACTGCAGGGGAGAGTCAGGGAGCCGTCCTTCCAGCGGAGCTGTGAAAGAAAATGGCGCTTGTGTGCTGAGGAGAAAGGCTCCGCCCCCTTCACGGCGGCCTTTTCTCCCGCTTTTTTCAGGAAAACTGGCAGGGGTTAAATGCATCCATATAGCCCAGGAGCTATATGTGATGCATTTCTTTAGCCATATAAGGTTTTTACAGTGTTTTATTGCGTCTCAGGGCGCTCCCCCCCAGCGCCCTGCACCCTCAGTGACCGGAGTGTGAAGTGTGCTGAGAGCAATGGCGCACAGCTGCAGTGCTGTGCGCTACCTTATTTGAAGACAGGAACGTCTTCTGCCGCCGATTTCTCCGGACCTCTTCGCTCTTCTGGCTCTGTAAGGGGGCCGGCGGCGCGGCTCCGGGACCCATCCAGGCTGATCCTGTGATCGTCCCTCTGGAGCTAATGTCCAGTAGCCAAGAAGCCCAATCCACTCTGCACGCAGGTGAGTTCGCTTCTTCTCCCCTTAGTCCCACGATGCAGTGAGCCTGTTGCCAGCAGGACTCACTGAAAATAAAAAACCTATATAAACTTTTACTTCTAAGCAGCTCAGGAGAGCCACCTAGCATGCACCCTTCTCGTTCGGGCACAAAAATCTAACTGAGGCTTGGAGGAGGGTCATAGGGGGAGGAGCCAGTGCACACCAGCTAGTCTAAAGCTTTTACTTTTGTGCCCAGTCTCCTGCGGAGCCGCTATTCCCCATGGTCCTTACGGAAGTCCCAGCATCCACTAGGACGTCAGAGAAATATAAAATTCTGTAGCACTGAACCATCGATGGCAGGAAACCATCTGGTTCTCCCCCATCGATGGTAAAAGTATTTCACATCGGTCATAGACCATCAATGATTTCTAATAATCGATGGTCGATAACAGTCCCTATTTTACAGTTGTGAGAGGAGTAAGACTGCCACAAGTGGTCTGCTTTTTAATTGTTCAAAACAGATTATCTGAAGAAAAAAGGCAGAAGACAGCTGACAGCCTTTGTATTTTTTTTTTTTTAAGTGGTTCAGTTTACGTTATTGACAGCAATGGAATATTTTCCAGGTACTGTCTTGTTTCTTGTTTTGTCAGCACGTGCACAAAAGAGTCGGTCTGACTGGATTGTTACACATGCTAATGTGGCGGATAGTGTGCCGGAGTCTGATGTCCAGATTTTACAGATGCCAGTCAGCAGGTGTCATGATGCTGCTGTGCCTAGAATTCCAGACCACGCTTGTATCTGCAAAATCGTCTGTAAGACGGATTTTCAGATGAAAGGGTGATCAAATTTTTTAGGTTCCCAAAAGCTGCCTCTAATATATGTTTGTGAGTGAATACCCTAGGGGAAATTGTACAACTGATTCTTGTAATTGGTGTCTTTTTGCTTTCATTTATTTATTTCAGTAAGGATAAGTGAGGTCTTCTTAATGAATTATGATTATTGTTTATTGTAAATATGCACTGATCAGTTAGCCGTGCCCTATTTTTCCCACCACTTTAACTAAACAAAACAAAACAAAATGTAGTAAATTATTCCATAGATTTTAATTTATTTAAAAAACAATGTTGTCGTTTTTTTATTATTTATTCTTCACCCATGTTTTCTATAATGTCCTGTGAATTTTTTTATTACATGTAGCACCTTTCTCTCAAGATCTGCCTTCCCTTCTTTTTGGACTTCTGAGCATGTCTGGTCTGTAGTGGGGTGTTGCTTGTTCCAAAGAAAAAGACAAAAAAGGATAAGTAAACCGTGTTATGTTTGTTTTATTTTACTCTATTGTACTATATCTGTCCTGAATCTTAAGTCATGTTTTGATTAATATAATTTCTCATACATCCATAGGGGACACTGGGATAGCTGGTTACAGTGAGGTATAGACGGGGCCCATGGAGCCAGTACACTTTAAATTTTTAATGTGTGTGGCTGGCTCAGCCCTCTATGCCCCCTCCCTATAGACCAATTTAGAAAAAGTGCCCTCAGAGCCAGACACTTCTCTGGTGGGCTCCACAGTTTTGTTTTTTTTGCCTTAATTAAGATCTACAACAGGGAGACAGTAGGCCCCTGTCTTCCTGCTGCGTTGGAGCTACCGGGGGGGGGGGGGGGGGGACCCGTTCCCAACTTCCGGGGTCGGTGCCCAAGTCCTCGACTGTAGGGACCTCAGTCCCGGGGATACTCAATGCAGCCATAGGAGGGCTTGCATTTGGAGCCCCCGCAGTCCACCGTCACCAGCTAGCAGGCCAGAAGACAGCATTGGTGAATATAGCCCGGGGTCCCGGACTAGCGGGGATCCCGGGGGACAACAAGGGCAGCAGTGCGGCGTCCACTCAGGAACGCAGAGAGAAGGTTCCCACGCTGAACATGCCAGGCAAGGGGGCGGAGTTACAGTGCATCATCCTGGCATCTCTATACAGACAAACGCAGCAGCGCCATGTTGAAGAGTTTACATCGGATCCTCCAGGCAGAGTGGACTGGGCCAGCGTTTATCCTCACTAGCTCCAGGGTAATTTTACAGTGGGGGCTAGCGAGGGGGAGTGTTTGAAGCACCGGATCTATATTAACAGCATCCTGGGAAGAACAACCTGACTGTGTTCCATACAGTTAATTGGATAGGTGTGGTAATCCTCCCCCCTATAGCTCTCTCTCTCTCTCTCTTTCTTCTCCTCTATATATCTCTTTCTTTTCAGTATTCTTACTGGGTCTGTTTTTTTTCTGAGTGAGATTGTGAAAATAGCAGGCAAAGGCACTGTTCACAAAAGTTATTCACCTGTAAAGGCTGTTCTAACAAGTTTACCCAGTCCTCGGCTGAGGTCTCTTTATATTGTGAGCAGTGTACAGAGGAGTCTGCATCACAGTCAGCTCCTAGAGTACAGGATGTTACTCCTGTTTGGCTAGCTGCATTAACAGGGATGATGTCTGACCTATCTTCTGAGCTGACTGCAGCCAGAAAGGATAGAGAGGCTTTAAGGCAAGCACCTGAGCCAGTGTTGGCTCAGACCTTAGGAAAATCTGTGGCAAGCTTAGCCTTTGCTATGGGTTCTCCACAGACATCTACCCTTCCTTCTAATCAGGTGTTGAAGAAACGGGTGGTATTCATGTGTGACCGGGGGTCGGGAGACCGACAGTCACATGACCTCCTCCACCATCCCGTCCCCTCACTATCCCGATGGTCGGCATGCCGACCAAAAGGGACTATTTCCACTCGTGTGTGTCCACGACACCCATAGAGTGGGAATAGAACCCGTGGCGACCGCAGGTCACCACCGAGCCCGCAAGGGGCTTGCTGCACTCGCCCCTCCCCGCCGGATCCCGGCGTCGGTATGCTGCCGGGATCCCGGCGTCGGTAAGCCATACTAGACCGCCGGTAAGCCATACTAGACCGCCGGTCAGCCATACTAGACCGCCGGTCAGCCATACTACACCCGAAGAAACATCTATTACCTGCAGTATTGCAATCAGAGGACTCTGATGACTATATGCCGACACTGGAGGAGGGCAAATTTGTCCAGGAGTTGGAAGAGGATTTTTCGCAGGAGGAATCCGAACCTGCGTCTCAGACTATATGCCGACACTGGAGGAGGGCAAATTTGTCCAGGAGTTGGAAGAGGATTTTCCGCAGGAGGAATCCGAACCTGCGTCTCAAGGAATTGAAGTGCTTATCCTAGCGTTAAGAGAGATTTTAAAAATTCCAGATTCTGAAACAGGCCATATACAGCCATTGTTCTTTGGTACGAGGTAGAAGTCTTCAATGACTTTTCCTGCAACGCAGTAATTAGTCTGTTTGAAGAGGCTTGATCACATCCGGATAAAAAGTTTCAGATCCCCAAAAGGATCTTGACTCCTTATCCATTCCCTACTGATAACAGAAAGAAATGGGAGATCTGTGTCTCGGTTATCCAAGAAGATCATACTCCCGGTCCCAGGTGCTACCTCACTTATGGAGCCATCAGACTGTAAACTAGAAAATACCCTAAAGTTGATGTATACAGTGGCTGGGGTAGCCTTTAGGCCGGTCATAGTTGGCTGTTGGGTAAACAAGGCTATTGAAGCCTGGGCACAGAAGCTGGTGTCAGGGATTCAAGAAGACCTCCCCCACGGGTGACTTCCATATATAAGAATCAGCAGTGTATCTCTGCGAGGCTTCCAGAGAGATAGGTTTGCTGAACTCCAGAATTTCGGCGATGGCTGTTTCGGCTCATAAAGCACTATGGCTGATACAGAGTCCAAGCGGGAAGTCGAAGGTCTGCCTTATAATGGGGAAGCCTTATTTGGAACAGAACTTGATAAATGGATATCAAAAGCCACGGGCGGTAAGTCCACTTATCTTCTATCTGCAGATCAACATCCACGGCGTCCTTACCCAGGACCTTCCTTTCGGTCCTTTTGACCCCCTTAAGATTCAGAGGTCATGCAAGAGGAACCTCAACCGCTACCACAGGAACCAGGGGTAGTGGTCCTTCAGCAACAAACACTTCCCAAGAGGATCCTAAGCCTAACACCAAGACCATCGCATGACAGTCGATCGTCTTACCTGGGGGATCCCAAAGTAGACGTGCATCTCAGGGTCCTCAGTCACATCTGGGGAAGGACTTGTCAAGACGCCTGGTTCAGAAATCTGATCACTCACGGTTACAGGATTGATTTTGAGATTCAGCCCCCACTTCAATTTTTTACCTCCGGTTTACCAGTTTTAGAAAACAAACAGGTTATACTGCAGGATGCCACTCACAGACTGCTTCAGGCGAACGTAATTGTTTAGGTCCCTCCACAACAGCAGAAAAGGAGATTCTACTCAAACTTGTTTGTGATCCCCAAACTGGATGGCTCAGTTAGACCAATCTTGAATTTTAAATTCCTGAATCCATACCTGAAGGTTTTCAAAATCAAGATGGAATCTCTGTGAGCAGTGATTGCTGAATTGGAGGCAAGAGAGTACCTGGTATCCTTAGACGTAAAGGATGCATATCTTCACATTCCAATCTGGATGCCACAACAGGCGTATCTCCGTTTTGATCTGCAGGACTCTATCAATTTCAGGCCCTGCCATTCAGACTGTCGTCAGCCCCGCAAGTATTCACAAAGATGATGGCAGAAATGATGATGCAATTGCGGAAGCAGGGGGTCAGTGTTGTTCCCTACCTAGACAATCTACTCATAAAAGCCCAGTCCAGGGACAAGCTAATACACAGCATTGATTTGACACATCACCTGCTGATCCAGCCAATTTTCAGAAGACTCACCTGGAACCTACTCAGAGACTCCAGTTTCTAGGTATGAAATAATTAGATTTTCTGCCTTTGGACAAAGCCGAAGAAATACAGGCATTAGTAAGACTGGTCTTACAACCTCATCGGGTCTTATAACCTCATCTGCTGGGCAGGATGGTGGCCTCATTTTACTGCAATTCAGTATGGCAGGTTCCACTCCAGAACATTCCAATTGGACCTCCTCTCCAAATGGACAGGTATTCATCTGTCCATACACAGGATGATTCGCCTCTCCCCTCAGTCAAGACTGAGTCAAGACTCTACTGTGGTGGCTAAAGACATCTCACCTACTGGCAGGCCATCCCTTCGGAACATGGAACTGGGTGCTGCTGACTACAAACGCGAGTCTCCGTGGTTGGGGGGTGGTGACCCTGGGCTCTCAGTTTCAGGGTCATTGGTCGGGCCAGGAGACCTCTCCCCATCAACATCTTATTTGAGAGTTGAGAGTGGTCTACAATGCCATACGTCAAGCGTTCCCTATCCTAATGGGTAGAGCAATACAGGTACAGTCCAACAACACCACTGCAGTGGCATATATAAACCAACAGGGAGGTACAAAGAGCAGAGTGGCAATGAGGGAAGTGTCCCTAATCCTGCACTGGGCAGAGAGGTTTGCCTCTGTGATATCGGCTTTCTTCATATCAGGAGTGGACAAGCAGACAGATACTACGTCCAGGAGAGTTGGCTCTCTACCCCAGGTGTTCCTTCACCTAGTCTCTCGGTGGGGGTGGCCCCAAATAGATCTTATGGCATCCTGACACAAAAAAAAGCTTCAGCATTACTGCTTCAGAACCACGGATCTCAAAGTGGTAGCGGTAGATGCACTGATAGCTCCCTTGCTGTTTCAGGTCTACTTATTTCCTCCATTCCCTCTACTTCCTCAACTCTTCAAGCGGATAAAATGAGAGGACATGACTTTGATCCTCGTGGCTCCAGATTGGCCCTGCAGGGCAAGGTATGCAGATCTCCTCTACCTCTTAATCGACGATCCTTGTCCTCTGCCTCTCCAAGACAACTTTCATCAGCAGCGTCCCTTTGTTTATCTGGACTTACAGTGGCTATGTTTAATGGCATGGCTATTGAGAAGGCACTGCTGAAGAAAAAAGGTATCCCAGCTTCAGTAATTGCCACTATGCTTCGGGCCAGGAAGGAAGTGACCTTGCAACATTACTACAGGATTTGGAAAGGACACATTGTTTTGGTGTGAGCAACGACAGGTTTCCGCCATGGTCTTCCATTTTGGCCACTTCCTCTGTTTTCTCCAAGCAGGTTTGGCTGCGCTTGGTATCGTTGAAAGTACAGATTTCATTCTTGTCAATTTTTTTCCAGAGACATTTGGTTTCCCTTCCAGCGGTACAGACGATTCTACAGGGAGTGCTGCAACTCCAACCTCCTTTTGTACCACCTACCGTGCCCTGGGACTTAAATTTGATGTTGGAGTTTCTTCAGTTTCCTTTGTTCAAGCCCCTGGAGACTACAAACTTAAAATATCTTTCCTGGAAGGTGGTTCTTCTCCTGGCTTTAGGTTCAGCTAGGAGGATCTCAGAGTTAAGGGCTCTGTCCTGCCGTCCTCCATATCTGATGTTTCACGAGGACATGGTGGAATTGGGAACCTGGCAGGCCTTTTTGCTGAAGGTGGTTTAGGCTTTTCATATAAATCAGCCGATTGTAGTACCGGTCTTACAGGAACGTTCTCCTACAACGCAGGCTTTGAATTTGGTGCGGGCCCATCGCATTTACGTTCAGCGTATGGCCCATCTGCGAAAATTGGACTCACTTTTTGTCTTGTAAGACAGAAATAACTTGGGCTGGTCTGCTTCAAAACAGACTCTAGCCAGGTGGATCAAGTTCACCATTAGACAGGCTTATGTGTCATCCTTTTGTCCTCTACCTCTTCCATTACGCCAGGTGGATCAAGTTCACTATTAGACAGGCTTATGTGTCATCCTCTTGTCCTCTACCTCTTCCATTACAGCACATTCAACATGTTAGACAAGCTCTTCCTGGGCAGCCGGGGGAGTCTTCACCTTGCAATTGTGTCGTGCTGCTACCTGGTCAGGTAAAACAAGTTTTATAGGTTTGATACCTTTACAGTTTCCGTAGCTCAGTTTAGACGTTCCATTTTACAGGGACAACAGCACTCTCCTGCCTGTGATGGGAGCTTTGGGACGTCCCCACTATAACCAGCTATCCCAGTGTCCCCCTATAGATGTATGAGAAAACAGGATTTTGGTAATTTCCGATTAATCCTTTTCTTGGAGTCCATAGAGGACACTGTGCGCCCACCCTGTGCTATCTCTCCTTCCTGTAATTCCTGTGTTCTTATGGTGTGTATGGTTGTTGTAACTGTTGTATATTTCCAGTTCTCCTGTTCTGTTTTTTCCCCAGTTCTTCTGTTATAGTTTTTTGTTCACTGTTTCTTCCCTGTTCATTTCCTCCTTTCCAGTTAAGTTCCATCTCTCTTGGGGCACAGTTTTCTAGACTGGTTTGAGGGAAGGGGCATAGAGGGGAGGAGCAAGCCACACACATTGAAAATTTAAAGTGCACCGGCTCCATGGAACCCGTCTATACCACACTGTGACCAGCTATCTCAGTGTCCCCTATGGACACAGAGAAAAGGAATTATCGGTAAGTACCAAAATCCTGTTTATTTTCCATTAGTCTTCATTTTTAATTGTTTTAAAACGTTTTTTTTTTATAGCTTCATAAGTAGTAATGACGCAAATCTGACATTAGCTCTATTTTTTAAATTGTTTTTTTTTCCTCCTTTTCCATATCAAACCACGATGACAAGATGCCGGGCTATGGTGTATGATTTTTCGGGCAATCCCGTTGGTTTTGGAGGAGAGATTGTACTGGTTAAAGAAAATGAGGTAAAAAAAATGTTTGTTTTGTTTTTGCTTTGGTCCTACAGTTTTCAAAGAGATGGGGTGGTTGTGACATGGGGTTTCTGAAACTTTTTGACAAACATTCCTTATTACTGTTTAATTATAGGATTGACCCATCTGTGAAGATTGGCCCCATTCATCGGTGAAAGCCATCTTCCTAGATGAAGGATTGTATGCAGCGGGGCGATGTGCATACCTAATTTAAAGCAAAAGATCTGTTGAAGTTAAAAAATAACATGTCTGTTTTTATAAAAATTTTATTTGTTGTAGTGGAATTGGGCACGCATTGCCGGCTACTGTGATCTCGGCGGTCAACATACTGACCCAGGGATTCTGGCAGCAGAATGTCGGCAGGGGAGGGGGGAGAGCGCTACAAAGCCCCTTGTGGTCTCGCTGTGCTTGCCATGAACCAGGCTCAGTGGCTCGCTGCGCTGGCCACAGGTTCCATTCCCACTCTATGGGTGTCGTGGGCTCCCACGAGTGGGAATAGACCCTGTGAGTAGGCATTTTGGCTGCTGGCCTATTGTGCGCTCGGGACTCTGGCGTCAGCATGGTGACTGCCAGGATCCCTAGTGCCGGTCATATGACCGCATCCCATTGTACTGGCTTTTATGGTTGATAAGTAGTACTGACATCTTAGACAAATATGACATTAGCTCCTTTTTTTAAACTGTTTGTTTTCTCTTTTCCATATCAAACCACAATGCCAAGATGCCGGGCTATGGTGTATGATTTAGGGGAGGTCCTGTTGGTTTTGGAGGAGAGACTGTACTGGTTGAAGAAAATGAGGTAAAACATTTTTTTGGTTTTGTTTTTTCTTTGGTCCTACAGTTTTCAAAGAGATGGGGTGATTGTGACCTGGAGTTTCTGAAACTTTTTGACAAACATTCCTTAATACTGTTTCATTACAGGATTGACCCATCTGTCAAGATTGGCCCCATTCATCGGTGAAAGCCATCTTCCTAGATGAAGGATTGTATGCAGCGGGGCGATGTGCATACCTAATTTAAAGCAAAAGATCTGTTGAAGTTAAAAAAGAACATGTCTGTTTTTATAAAAATGTTATTTGTTGTAGTGGAATTGGGCACGCATTGCCGGCTGCTGTGATCTCGGCGGTCAACATACTGACCCAGGGATTCTGGCAGCAGAATGTCGGCAGGGGAGGGGGGAGAGCGCTACAAAGCCCCTTGTGGTCTCGCTGTGCTTGCCATGAACCAGGCTCAGTGGCTCGCTGCGCTGGCCACAGGTCCCATTCCCACTCTATGGGTGTCGTGGACTCCCACGAGTGGGAATAGACCCTGTGAGTAGGCATTTTGGCTGCTGGCCTATTGTGCGCTCGGGACTCTGGCGTCAGCATGGTGACTGCCGGGATCCCTAGTGCCGGTCATATGACCGCATCCCATTGTACTGGCTTTTATGGCTTGATAAGTAGTACTGACATCTTAGACAAATCTGACATTAGCTCCTTTTTTTAAACTGTTTGTTTTCTCTTTTCCATATCAAACCACAATGCCAAGATGCCGGGCTATGGTGTATGATTTAGGGGAGGTCCTGTTGGTTTTGGAGGAGAGACTGTACTGGTTGAAGAAAATTAGGTAAAACATTTTTTGATTTTGTTTTTTCTTTGGTCCTACAGTTTTGAAAGAGATGGGGTGATTGTGACCTGGAGTTTCTGAAACTTTTTGACAAACATTCCTTAATACTGTTTCATTACAGGATTGACCCATCTGTCAAGATTGGCCCCATTCATCAGTGAAAGCCATCTTCCTAGATGAAGGATTGTATGCAGCATACCTAATTTAAACTAAAAGATAAGTTGACGTTTAAAAATAACATGTCTGTTTTTATAAAAATTGTAGTTGTACTGGGATTGGGCTCGCGTTGCTGGCTGCCGGGATCCCATCGGTCAGCATGCCGACCCAGGGCTCCTGGCAGCAGACTGTAGGTGGAGGAGGTAGGAGAGCACAACAAGGCCCCTTGCAGTTTTGCTGCGTTAGCCACGCAGTGGGCTCAGAGGCTTGATGTGCTCGTCACAGGTTCTATTCCCACTCTATGGGTGTCGTGGACACCCACGAGTGGGACTATACCCTGTGGGTAGGCATTTTGGCTGCCACCATTTTGAGTGCTCGGGACTCTGGTGTCGGCATGGTGATCGCCGGGATTCTGAGCGTCGGTCACATGACCGCATCCCATTGTATTGTTATTAAGTATATTTCCTACTTGATTAGATTTATCTGTATTCTGTACAAATCTACACTCCCCTGGCATAATTATTTGTGGAGAAGTAAAATAGCTTTAGTTGTAGAAATGTACGAATGGTTTTATTTTCCCTGAACTATATAGTTGTGTATTTCTTTTCCAGTAGTTATGTTTAGTATAATTGGTAAGAGTTAGATCACACTACCTCTGGCTTTTACGGCTTGATAAGTAGTAATGACTTCTTAGACAATGCTGACTCTAGCTTTTTTTTTTTGCAACTGTTTTTTTTTCTCTTTTCCATATCAAACCACGATGCCAAGATGCCAGACTATGGGGTATGATTTACGGGAGGTCCCGTTGATTTTGGAGGAGAGATTGTAGTGGTTGAAAAAAAATTAAGTACATTTTTATTTTTTTGCTTTGGTGTTACAGTTTTCAAAGAGATGGGGTGGTTGTGACCTGGGGTTTCTGAAACTTTTTGACAAACATTCCTTTTTACTTTTTCATTACAGGATTGACCCATCTGCCAAGATTGGCCCCATTCATCAGTGAAAGCCATCTTCCTAGATGAAGGATTGTATGCAGCGGGGCGATGTGCATACCTAATTTAAACCAAAAGATAAGTTGAAAAATAACATGTCTGTTTTCATAAAAAATTGTAGTTGTTGGACTGGGATTTGGCACATGTTGCCAGCTGCTGGGATCCTGGTGGTCAGCATACCGACCCAGGGATCCTGGCAGCAGAATGCCAGGGGGGAGTGCGCAACAAAGCCCCTTGTGGTTTTGCTGTGCTCGCCATGCAGCGGGCTTGGCACAGGTTCTATTCCCACTCTATGGGTGTCGTGGACACCTACGAGTGGGAACAGACCCTGTGGGTAGGCATATCGACTGCCAGCATTTTGAGCGCTCGGGACTCTGGCGTCAGCATGGTGACCGTCGGGATCCTGAGCGCCGGTCACATGACCGCATCCCATTGTACTGTGTAAAGTATATTTCTGCAGTGGGGTACACTGGGTTCCACAGGAAATACATCAGGGGTGTAGAGTGGATCTTGATCCAGAGGCACCAACAGGCTAAAGCTTTAGGCTGTCCCAAGGTGCATTGGGGCCTCCTCTGTAACCCCTCCTCAAGGCACCGTGAGCTCAGTTTTTGTCCCTTATTTGCTGGATTTATTTAACTATATGTCTCGGTGGGGGTCTCTTTCACAATTTATGCCTGAAGCCAATATTATTGTTTTGATCAAGCAGGGTAAGAACCCCTTATTACCGGAGTCTTACCAGCCCATTTCCCTACTGACTTCTGACGTTAAAGTCTTAACGAAGGTTTTGGCATCCCGTCTGAACTCAGTTATAACGTCTATTATACACCCAGATCAGACCGGGTTTATGCCAGGTAAATCAACTACCCAAAATTTGCATAGGCTGTTCTGTCATCTACAGAGGCGGGAGTTGGTGGAGTCGGGGGCAGTGGTGGTGTCTCTTGACGCTGCCAAGGCCTTCGACTCAGTGGAATGGGTGTATCTTTGGGGAGTCCTGCGTAAATTTGCTTTTGGACCACAATTTATTAGTCTTCTCCAGATTATGTATTCTTCCCCTATGGCCCGAGTGACGGTGAATGGTTTTACATCGGCTGCATTTTCCTTGGAGAGGGGGACCCGGCAGGGTTGCCCCCTGTCCCCCACATTGTTCACAATTGCTATCGAACCTCTGGCCAGACTATTGTGTGTTTTTGCGGAGGTTTGGTGAATAAAAGTGGAGGAGGTGGTGGACGTTGTAGCCCTCTTCGCAGATGATATGCTCCTCTTTTTGCAGGATTCGGAGGAATCCCTTCGGGCTATGTTCTGGGTAATTGATCGGTTTAGTGGGATTGGAAGTGTACTGTCATCGTTTATATGGGGTAACAAACCAGCTAGAGTTTCCATTAACACTTCGTATAAGTCTCAGTTGTCAGGGGGTTTGGGTCTCCCGATCCTTAGGCTTTATTATATGAATGCGCAGTTGACACTTTTATCCAGTTGGGTTATGGGTGTGATGGATCTCACTATGATGGGATTTTTGGCCGAGCGGGTGGAGTGCTCTTCTGTTTTTTCTCTTTCTCCTCTTCAATTTCTGCTCTCTGGTATTTCAGTTGCAGGATTACTACAATTGCTACATCAGGCCTTGTTGCTCTGGCGTTAAGTTCATTCTCTCTATGGTCAGACCATGATGCTTGTGTTCCGTTGTGGTTTAATAACACGTACTCAGAGCTATTTAAATTGTCCCTAGATAATATCTGGATTACGCGGGGGGTGATATCAGTGGGTCAATTGTATTGTGGGGGAGTGTTTAAATCATTTCAGCAGCTGAAGGAAGGAATATGACCAATTTCCCGATGATCCACTGGTAATTTCTGATTCACGTGTTAAAGTGATGTTGCTTAATTTGGGTCTGAGGGGGAAAACTTCCTCTATATATACATTTATTAATGACACGGAGATCCCAGAACAACTACACAGCCTCCGACTAAAATGGGAAACTGATATTGGATCCTTATCTGATGAGCCCTGGATCCAGATTTTGGGGTCTCTCAAACACACCACCCCTTGCATTAGATTTTGACAAGTGTTTTTCTATGTCCTTCATATGGTTTACCGTACTCCTATGTCATTGCAGAGGGTTGCCCTTAGAGACAATTCTCTTGGCCCTAAATGTCAGGCCAATAATGCTGGAGTTTGGCATATGATATTGGACTGCCCTAGTGTTTATTCATTCTGGGAAGATGTCTGGAGAGATGTGATACTCACTACCCCGTCACTACCTGCTATTACCCCAAGATTGTGTCTATTTGGTTTGGATCTTGAGGAGACACACTCAGTTACGGTTTATAGATATGTTCTCTGCCTCACTACATTAGCTAAAGTGGTTATAGCCAGAGTTTGGTTCTCCAGTGATCCTCCAAATATATATATAAATGAAGGGCCTTAGTTAATGAAGTAGCCCGGCACAAGCGCCATATGTTCAAACTGCGTGGCTGTAACACTAAATTCTCTGAGAAGTGGGATGGCTGGTGTACTTCTAGACTGGGTAGATGTCACGAGCCGCTGACAAATCCACTGAGTGTCTGATATGCTGTTATATCCCTCTAGGTCAATTGTACTACTATCACCATTTTGTTAGCTACAATTAGATACATTATATGCACCCTCTTCATCAGTAGAGATATCCGGAACATGAGTGGATTGCGAGGAAGTAAGAGCCCACTTAGTGGGCCCCTTGGCCCTAGGTGGGCGAGGGCCAGGTATCTGCTTAGCCATTGTCTGATGGAATTGCTGTAACTGAGTGGACAGAGTATCTGCCCATGGCGGATTAACCGCAGGGACAAATTGTGGCTGTAAAGGCACATGTGGTCCCATAGGGGGCGTGAGTCTAGTTACAAGCGTATTCAGCAATGTAGAGAAAGTAGCACAAGGTGGGTCTGAATGTGCCCCCGTCGCTACAACCTGACTGGGAGGTAAAGAGCTGCAATGTTATCCTCTAAGGGGCCCATGATGTCACCACCGCAACTGGCGGGATCAGCCACAGAACAGTCACCCCTTGTAGCCGACATTATAGGAAGGCTAATCCAAGGGAACGCTGTACAAATAATGCAGAAAATTTACCCAAACAAGAACCCCCTGTACAGTGTAATGCACAAACAGAGGATTCAAGTGGCAAATGGTGACTGAAAAGCACAGGGAAACAAAATACTATACAAGTATAACCTGTGAAAAACACTTATATTAACCAAAAGCCCTGATGCACGTAGCCCCCCTCAGGGTAGAGAATATAGGGTTAGCACTTATGAGATAGATACATGGAGTAGATATCACACAGCAGCTATATGCACACACACAGTCACATATACAATGCAGAAGTTATGACAAACAATAAAACTGCACTGGACTAGCAATACTAAGTAATACTGAGTAAAGCTATATATGTCACTAGATTTAACAATGCACAGTAAAGACTGGATGTATATCACAGGGAACTTGTACCAGATTACCCTGTCACAATGCACTATTTCTTAACTAACACTGCCAAAAGACATGTAGAATACATTAAGTGTCCTGCAAATGCACAGCACTGACTACAGAGGTGGCTTTGCAGAGGAGGTTTTGCCCATGCAGTCCCAGAGCAGTGTGATGGCACCAAACACTGCCACAGGGAATGAGGGAGAAGATATATGCAGCTCCAGGACGGGAACATTTATATAAAATGGCGGCTGGGGGAGGGGCTACAGGCCAGAGCCATATCCCCTAGCTGGACTTCCTCACCGGGTATTGCGGGACCTTGTAAAGCGGGTTAAAACCCAACCTGTGCCCTTGCCCTGATGGTCTAGAAGGGTCCCTGTACCAACACAGTGTCCACGCCAGCGCATGGCTCACCTCCCACAGGTCACGCCGGACCGCGGTTTGTGGCGGGTCCCGCCTGGGGGACCCTTTTACCTCCTCCCTGATGCAGCCACGCAATCTTGGAGAGCAGCGGTGGATGTGTGTTCTATGCGCCGGGAACCGGAGCCCTCCACTGTAAGTACCCGGCAACCAGGGACACGGGAGTATACAGCCTCGCCAGGGGAGGTGATGGAGCCGCAGCATTTAATGTCAGACTGACATCCAGCACTTGTCAGTGCTATGCTGCAGCTCTTGAAGTCTTCAGTCTTCAGAAAAAAAAACTCTTTTCAGGGCTGCTTGGAGCAGCCCACCTGTTAAGTGATCCTGCCTGCAGGGCACAAAGTTACAAACCAGGCTCCAGTGCCTGGAGGCGGAGATATAGAGGAGGCGGCGCTATGCATCCTGGGAACAGTCAAAGCTTTTAGCCTGTGGGTGCCTCGGATCAAGATCCTACTCTACACCCCTGATGTTATTCCCTGTGGAATCCAGTGTACGCCGCTGTAGAAACATCTGTTTTGGGGGATTAGCTGCAAATAATAGGATTTTAATACCTACCGGTAAATCCTTTTCTCTTAGTCCGTATAGGATGCTGGGGATGCTTCAAGAACCATGGGGTATAGACGGGATCCGCAGGAGACATGGGCACACTATAAGACTTTGAATGGGTGTGAACTGGCTCCTCCCTCTATGCCCCTCCTCCAGACTCAAGTGATAGGAACTGTGCCCAGGGAGACGGACATTTCGAGGAAAAGGATTTATTTAATTATTTTAAACTAAGGTGAGATACATAACGGCTCACACCACTAACACGCCGTACAACATGGCATTCAACAACAACGCATGCAATGGCATGACCAACAACAGTCACAGATTGACTGAACTAAACGCAACATGAGCGTAACTATAACCAAACTGCAGACACAGCATGCACTGGGACGGGCGGCCAGCATCCTCTACGGCAGGGATGGGGAACCTTCGGTCCTCCAGCCGTTGTTGAACAACACATCCCAGCATGCCCTGCAACAATTTTAGCAAGGCCAAATAGCAAAACTGTAGCAAGGCATGCTGGTATGTGTAGTTCAACAACAGCTGGAGGGCCGAAGGTTCCCCATCCCTGCTCTACGGACTAAGAGAAAAGGATTTACCGGTAGGTAGTAAAATCCTATTTTCTCATACGTCCTAGAGGATGCTGGGGACACTTCAAGAACCATGGGGTTTATACCAAAGCTCTAGAACGGGCGGGAGAGTGCGGATGACTCTGCAGCACCGATTGACCAAACAAGAGGTCCTCCTCAGCCAGGGTATCAAACTTGTAAAACTTCACAAAGGTATTTGAACCTGACCAAGTAGCAGCTCGGCAAAGTTGTAACGCCGAGACTCCCCGGGCAGCCGCCCAGGATGAACCCACCTTTCTTGTAGAATGGGCTTTTACCAATTTCGGTAACTGCAATCCTGCCGTAGAATGAGCCTGCTGAATCGTGTTACAAATCCAGCGCGCAATAGTCTGCTTAGAAGCAGGAGCCCCAATCTTGTTGGGAGCCCACAGGACAAACAGAGCCTCTGTTTTCCTAATCTGCGCCGTTCTGGCAACATAGATCTTCAAAGCTCTGACCACATCTAGAGACTTTGACCCCGCCAAGGCGTCAGTGGCCACCGGCACAACAATTGGCTGGTTAACATGAAATGATGAAACCACTTTTGGCAGAAATTGTTGACGAGTTCTCAACTCCGCTCTATCAGCATGGAAAACCAAATAGAGGCTCTTGTGAGACAAAGCCGCCAACTCAGACACTCGCCTTGCAGATGCTAAGGCCAACAACATGACCACTTTCCAAGTAAGGAATTTTAACTCAACCTTGCGCAAAGGTTCAAACCAATGTGATTGCAAAAATTGCAACACCACATTAAGGTCCCATGGTGCCACTGGGGGCACAAAGGGAGGTTGGATGTGCAGCACGCCTTTTACGAAGGTCTGAACTTCTGGAAGGGAGGCAAATTCTTTTTGAAAAAAGATCGACAAGGCCGAAATCTGTACTTTAATAGAACCTAACTTTAGGCCCGCATCCACACCTGCTTGTAGGAAGTGGAGCAAACGCCCCAGGTGAAATTCTTCCGTAGGAGCCTTCTTGGATTCACACCAAGACACATATTTTCTCCAAATACAGTGGTAATGCTTTGCCGTTACTTCTTTTCTAGCCTGAAGAAGTGTAGGAATGACTTCACTGGAAATACCCATTCGGGCTAGGATTTGGCGTTCAACCGCCACGCCGTCATACGCAGCTGCGGTAAGTCCTGATACACACACGGCCCCTGTTGTAACAGGCCCTCCAGAAGAGGAAGAGGTCAGGGATCTTCTACGAGCAACTCCTGAAGATCTGGATACCAGGCCCTTTTTGGCCAATCCGGAACAATGAGGATCTCCTGAACACTTGTTCTTCTTATAATTTTTACCACTTTTGGAATGAGTGGAAGTGGAGGGAACACATAGACCGACTGAAAAACCCACGGTGTCACTAGGGCGTCCACCGCTATCGCTTGAGGGTCCCTTGACCTGGAACAATATCTCTGAAGTTTCTTGTTGAGGCGGGACGCCATCATGTCCACTTGAGGAACTCCCCAACGAATTGTCACTTCTGCAAAGACCTCTTGATGAAGACCCCACTCTGCTGGATGGAGATCGTGTCTGCTGAGGAAGTCTGCTTCCCAGTTGTCCACTCCTGGAATGAAGACCGCTGACAGAGCGCTGGCATGTCTTTCCACCCAGCGAAGAATCTTCGTGGCCTCGGCCATTGCCGCTCTGCTCTTTGTTCCGCCCTGGCGGTTTATGTATGCCACTGCTGTCACGTTGTCTGACTGAATCAAGACCGGCAGACCTCGAAGAAGATGTTCTGCTTGCAGTGTGCCGTTGTAGATGGCTTTTTATTCCAGAATGTTTATGTGTAGACAAGCTTCCTGGCTCGACCACTTTCCCTGAAAGTTTCTTCCCTGTGTGACTGCTCCCCAGCCTCGGAGGCTTGCATCTGTGGTCACCAGGATCCAATCCTGAATCCCGAACCTGCGTCCTTCCAGAAGGTGAGAACTGTGCAGCCACCACAGAAGGGAAATCCTGGTCCTGGGAGATATAATTACTATTATTCCGGTGCATGTCCAGGTGAAACCCGGACCACTGGTCCAACAGGTTCCATTGAAACACCCTGGCATTGAACCTGCCATACGAAATGGCCTTGTTGGCCGCCACCATCCTCCCCAGCAACCTAGTGCAGTGAAGAACTGACACCTTTGCCGGTTTCAGAATCTGTTTTACCATGTTCTGTATTTCCAGAGCTTTTTCCACTGGAAGGAAAACTCTCTGCAATTCTGTATCCAGAATCATACCCAGGAACGACAGCCGTGTCGTTGGATCCAACTGTGATTTTGGCAAATTTAGGAGCCAACAGTGTTGTTGCAGAATCGTCAGTGAAAGGGCAACATTCTTCAAAAATTGTTCTTTGGACCTCGCCTTTATGAGGAGATCGTCCAAGTACGGGATAATTGTGATTCCCTGCTTGCGCAGGAGAATCATAATTTCCGCCATTACTTTGGTGAAAATCCTCGGAACCGTGGACAGCCCAAACGGCAATGTCTGAAATTGGTAATGATAATCCTGCACAGCAAATGTCAGGTAAGCCTGATGTGGAGGATATATGGGGACATGTAAGTAGGCATCTTTTATGTCGACCGACACCATAAAATCTCCCTCCTCCAGACTGGAGATCACTGCTCGTAGAGATTCCATCTTGAACTTGAATTTTTTTGAGAAAGAAATTGAGGGATTTTAGGTTTAGAATCGGTCTGACTGCGCCATCCGGCTTCGGGACCACAAACAGGCTCAAATAAAAGCCTTCCCCCTGTTGAGACGGGGGTATCGTGACAATCACTTGATTTTTACACTTTAGTATCGCAGCGCTTACTATCTTCCTTTCTGGAAGAGAAGCTGGCAAGGCAGATTTGAAAAATCGGTGAGGGGGCACGTCATGAAACTCTAACTTGTACCCTTGGGTTACTATTTCCAATATCCAAGGATCCAGGTCCGAGTGCACCCAGACCTGACTGAAGAGTCGGAGACGTGCCCCCACCGGTGCGGACTCCCGCAGAGGAGCCCCAGCGTCATGCGGTGGATTTGGTAGAAGCCGGAGAGGACTTCTGCTCTTGGGAACTTGCCACAGCCTGTGACCTTTTTCCCCTTCCTCTCGCAGCAAGGAAGAAAGACCCTCGTCCTTTTTTTAATTTATTGGTCTGAAAGGACTGCATCTGATAGTGGGGCGTTTTCTTCTGTTGCGCAGGAACATAAGGTAAAAATGACGGCTTACCCGTGGTAGCCGTAGACACCAGGTCAGTGAGGCCGTCGCCAAACAAGACCCTACCGTTAAACGGTAGAGACTCCATCGCCTTCTTAGAGTCAGCGTCAGCATTCCATTGATGAATCCACAACGCTCTCTTTGCTGAGACTGCCATGGCATTGGCCCTTGATTCCAAAAGGCCAATATCCCTCACAGCTTCCTTTAAATATGGTGCAGCGTCCCTGATGTGACCCAGAATCAAAAGCACACTATCCCTGTCTAGGGTATCTACCTCAGATGTTAAGTTATCTGCCCACCTTTCAATAGCGCTACTCACCCATGCCGCAGCAACGGCAGGCCTGAGTAGCGCCCCCGTAGTGACATAAATGGATTTTAGTGTATTTTCCTGCTTACGATCCGCAGGATCCTTTAGGGCTGCCGTGTCAGGGGACGGGAGCGCCACCTTTTTGGAAAGATGCGATAAAGCTTTGTGTACCGTGGGGATTGACTCCCACCTTTCCCTGTCCCCAGCAGGGAACGGATACGCCACTGGAATTCTTTTGGGAACATGTATCCTTTTGTCAGGTTTTCCCAAGCTTTTTCAAAAAGTGCGTTCAGCTCATGAGAGGGAGGAAACGTTAACTCAGGTTTCTTTCCTTTATACATACAGACCCTAGTATCAGGAACAGCAGGGTCCTCGTGATTTGTAATACTTCTTTTATCGCCATAATCATGTACTGAATACTCTTAGCCAGTTTCGGATGTAATCTGGCATCACTATAGTCGACACTGGAATCAGAGTCCGTGTCGGTATCTGTATCAGCTATCTGGGTAAATGCACGTTTCTGTGAACCCGAAGGGGTCTAGGCCTGTGACAAAGCATCTTCCATGGATTTCCTCCATGTTTGGTTCTTAGACTCAGATTTATCAAATCTCTTAACCAACTTAGTCACATTTGCTTTTAAAACACTCAACATATTCACCCAATCATCCGTCAGCGTTGCCGATACTGCCACTCTCACAGAATTGTCTGTCCCCACTCCAGCCTCCTCCTGGGAAGAGCATTCAGCCTCAGACATGTCGACACACACATGTACCGACAGCCACAACCACACTGGGGCTATAGGAGACAGACCCACAATAAAGCCTGCCAGAGAGACAGAGAGAGAGTTCTGCCAGCTCACACCCAGCACCTATCCCAGTACTGAAGCCAGCACAAGACTGCCCAGACCTGCTAGTGCTTTTTACATATAAAATAAATCACCAAATCACTAGTGCCCCCACCCGTTTTGCACCCTGTTACTTGCACAGCAGTGTGGAGGTCAGGGCCAGCGTCTCTGCAGCCTTCTGTAAAGAGAAAAATGGCGCTGGTCAGAGCTGTGCGGGCTAAGCCCCGCCCACTACATGGCGCGCTTCAGTCCCACTCAAAAAATCTTTATACTGGCGGGGGTCCCTTAACTAGTGCCTGGGCACTGTTATGTCCTATGCCACTGCTGTTTGAGGTCCCCCATGCTGCACCCAGGGCGCCCCCCCTGCAGTGCCGTGATCTGTGTGGGAGCATGGCGCGCAGCGTGGCCGCTGCGCGGTACCTCAAACGCCGTCTTCTGCCTTCACTGAAGTCTTCTGATCTTCTCATACTCACCCGACTTCTGTCTTCTGGCTCTGTGAGGGGGCAGACGGCGCGGCTCCGGGAACAAGCAGCTAGGCGTACCAAGTGATCGAACCCTCTGGAGCTAATGGTGTCCAGTAGCCTAAGAAGCAGAGCCCTTGAACTTAGAAGAATTAGGTCTGCTTCTCTCCCCTCAGTCCCACGATGCAGGGAGCCTGTAGCCAGCAGATCTCCCTGAAAATAACAAACCTAATAAAAGTAATTTTCTGAGAAACTCTGGAGAGCTCCTCAGTGTGCATCCAGTCTCACTGGGCACAGAATCTAACTGGAGTCTGGACGAGGGGCATAGAGGTAGGAGCCAGTTCACACCCATTCAAAGTCTTATAGTGTGCCCATGTCTCCTGCGGATCCCGTCTATACCCCATGGTTCTTGAAGCATCCCCAGCATCCTCTAGGACGTATGAGAAATAAGGTATCAGCTGTATGTAAGAAGGAGGGATCTCTGATACCAACTGCAATCCCACCACTGCCTCCTGCAGCCGCATACCCCATAGGTATCTGTGGGGAATGGGATGCTGGCCGATGTACCAATATCCAGAATGTGATACTGGACCCTGCAGCTACCGCCATCTGAAGGTGGTGGTAGCCCATTGTAGCCTATGGGCTATACATCGCATATACAGCCGGCAGCCCTCCCAGCACATCACAGGGACGAGCTCCATTTGGGGCCCTTGTCCCTGCGGGTGGTGGATGATACATCCACCTGATAGTATTGCATATTGCAATGTGATCCTGGGTGGTAAGGTCCCGCCCAGATCGCCTGCAATATGTGATCAATGATAAATTCCCCACCAAAGTAGTTTCACTCTACCCCAAGGGACAATGGTGGTCATTCAGAGTTGATCGCTAGCTGCATTTGTTCGCAGCGCAACGATCAGGCTAAAAAACGGCAGTTCTGCGCATACGTATGCGGCGCAATGCGCACGGGCGACGTGCGGGCACAACGAACGATGCAGTTTTGCACATGGTCTAGCGGTGCATTTCAGTCGCACTGGTTGACGCAGAGTGATTGACATGAAGTGGGCGTTTCTGGGTGGCAACTGACCGTTTTCAGGGAGTGTTCGGAAAAATGCAGGCGTGCCAGGGAAAACGCAGGCGTGGGTGGGCGAACGCTGGGCGGATATGTGACGTCAAATCCGGAACTGAATAGTCTGAGTAGGTTTTGAGCTACTCTGAAACTACACAAAAATGTTTTGCAGACGCTCTGCGATAAAAACGTTCGCACTTCTGCTAAGCTAAAATACACTCCCAGTGGGCAGTGGTATAGCGTTTGCACGGCTGCTAAAAACTGCTAGCGAGCGATCAACTTGGAATGACCCCCAATGTTTCTATCGACCCTATGGTGAAAACATTTTCAAACACCCTTCCCATGCAGTGAAGACCAAACCCCCTGGTGCCTGAACCAAACTATCAAAAATTAGGGTGGTCTTCAGGTTGCCGACTGTCGGGATCCCAGCGCACAGTATACCGGTGCCGGAATCCCGACAGCCGGCATACCAACAGTTTTTCTCCCTCGTGGGGGTCCATGACCCCCCTGGAGGGAGAATAAATAGCGTAGCGCGCCACCGTGACGAGCGCAGCGAGCTTGCAAGGGGCTCATTTGCACTCGCCACACTGTCGGTATGCCGGTGGTCGGGCTTCCGGCGCCGGTATGCTGGTCGCCGGGAGCCCGGCCGCCGGCATACCATACCACACCCCAAAAATTAGTATAGTCAACCTTTCCAGGTTACTTACCTCCGTTTATATTACTTTTCTTTCTGCTTTTGTTCCTTATTATTGATGTACTTTGCTTTGGGCTGCATGCCTCTGTATGGTTTGTTAAACGTGTATTTCTGTAAACTTCGGCATAAAAGAGGGTGCAGATGAGTTGTTTTGCCTAATCTGTGGCTCTAAACTGGCGTGCACTAAATATTGAGATTGATTTTAAAATAGGATTTTGGTACCTACCGGTAAATCCTTTTCTCGTAGTCCGTAGAGGATGCTGGGGTCCACATTAGTACCATGAGGTATAGACGGGTCCACCAGGAGCCATTAGCACTTTAAGAGTTTGAGAGTGTGGGCTGGCTCCTCCCTTTATGCCCCTCCTACCAGACTCAGTCTAGAAACTGTGCCCGAGGAGACGACATACTTCGAGAGAAGGATTATACACAGATAGTGTTGAAATTCATACCAGCTCAAACATACTAGGCACGTCAAGCCAACTAGCTTGAACTATTCCGCAACAGCTGAAACATTACTTACTAAGTAACAATGCAGTACTCAACTAAAACGAAGCTGTACTGAACCAAGCATTTGCAGGAAAATGAAGCGCTGGGCGGGCGGGCGGGCGCCCAGCATCCTCTACGGACTACGAGAAAAGGATTTACCGGTAGGTACCAAAATCCTATTTTCTCTTATGTCCTAGAGGATTCTGGGGTCCACATTAGTACCATGGGGATGTATCAAAGCTCCCAGAACGGGAGGGAGAGCGCTGAGGCACCTGCAGAACTGATTGACTGAACTTCAGATCATCAGAGGCCAAAGTATCGAACTTGTAAAACTTTGCAAACGTGTTCGACCCAGACCAAGTTGCAGCTCGACAAAGTTGCAATGCCAAGACACCCCGGGCAGCCGCCCAGGAAGACCGCACCTTACGAGTAGAGTGGGCCTTAACCGATTTTGGACACGGCAGTCCTGCTGTAAAATAAGCGTGCTGGATAGTGAACCTGATCCAGAGAGAGATCGTCTGCTTAGAAGCAGGACACCCAATTTTCTTGGGATCATACAGGACAGAGAGTCCGACTTTCTGTGACGAGAAGTTCTCTTCACATATATCTTCAGAGCCCTTACGACATCCAAAGACTTTGATGTAATTGAGGAGTCAGTAGCCACTGGCACCACAATAGGGTGGTTGATATGAAATGCCGACACAACCTTTGGAAGAAACTGATGACGTGTCCGGAGCTCAGCTCTATCTTCATGGATGATCAAGTAAGGGCTATTACAGGATAAGGCCCCCAGCTCGGACACAGTCTAGCAGAAGCTAAGGCCAACAAAGTGACCACCTTCCACGTAAGAAATTTGACCTCTACCTCCTGTAGAGGTTCAAACCAATCCGACTGGAGGAACTGCAACACCACGTTAAGGTCCCAAGGCGCCGTAGGCGGCACAAAGGGAGGTTGGATATGCAGAACTCCCTTCAAAAAGGTCTGAACCTCAGGGAGGGCAGCCAATTGTTTCTGAAAGAAAATGGATAGGGCCGAAATCCGGACCATCACAGATCTCAACCTCAGCCCATATCCACTCCTGCTTGCAGGAAGAGGAGGAAATCTCCCAGTTGAAACTCCACCGTAGGAAACTTCTTGGATTCACACCAAGAGACATATTTATTCCAAATACGATGGTAATGTTTAGACGTTACCCCTTTCCTAGCCTGTATAAGGGTAGGAATGACCTTCTTCGGAATGCCCTTCCGAGCAAGTATCAGGCGCTCAACTTCCATGCCGTTAAACGTAGCCGCGGTAAGTCTTGATAGGCGAACGGCCCCTGCTGCAGCAGGTCCTCCCGAAGAGGAAGAGGCCTCGGCTCTTCTTGCAGTAGATTCAGAAGGTCCGCGTACCAAGCCCTTCTTGGCCAGTCTGGGGCAATGAGGATCGCTTAAACCCTTGTTCTCCTTATGAGCTTTAGGATTCTTGGGATGAGTGGGAGTGGAGGAAACACGTACACTGACTGGAACACCCACGGAGAGACCAGGGCGTCCACTGCCACTGCCTGTGGATACCTCGACCTGTAACAATAACGCCAAAGCTTTTTGTTGAGATGAGAGGCCATCATGTCTATTTGAGGTAACCCCCAAAGATCTGTTAATTAGTTGAACACCTCCGGATGGAGACCCCAACTCCCCTGGATGGAGATCATGTCTGCTGAGGAAGTCTGCTTCCCAGTTGTCTACTCCCGGAATGAAGATGGCTGACAGCGCCAACGCGTGTTTTTCTGTCCAGAGGAGTATTCTTGTCACCTCTGACATTGCCGCTCTACTCTTCGTTCCGCCCTGTCGGTTTATGTAAGCCACTGTTGTTACGTTGTCCGACTGCACTTGAATGGCCCGATTTCTTAGTAAAGGGGCCGCCTGAATAAGACCGTTGTAGATGGCTCTTAGTTCCAGGATGTTGATGGGCAGGCCGGCTTCCAGGAAGGTTACTCCTTGAGTGACTGCTCCCCAGCCCCGAAGGCTCGCATCCGTGGTTAGAAGGACCCAGTCCTGAATCCCGAACCTGCAGCCCTCCAGAAGGTGAGGCAATTTAGAGCCACCAGAGGAGTGAAATCCTGGCCTTTGGCGACAGACGAATTCTCTTGTGCATGTGGAGGTGAGATCCCGACCACTTGTCCAGGAGATCCAGTTGGAAGGTCCGAGCGTGGAACCTCCTGTACTGGAGAGCCTCGTAAGAGGCCACCCTCTTTCCCAATAGGTGGATGCATTGATTAACCAACACCTGGGGTAGCTTCAGGACATCCCGGACCATAGCTTGTATCACAATGCCCTTTCCTGCGGAAGAAACACCCTCTGCACTTCCGTATCCAGGATCATACCCAGAAATGACAACCTCTGGGTTGGTTCCAAATGTGACTTTGGAAGGTTCAGAATCCAACCGTGACTCTGGAGCAGTCGTGTTGTGAGAACAGTGCACTGCAGCAGCCTCTCCTTGGACGATGCCTTTATCAGCAGATCATCCAGATATGGAATGATGTTCACACCCCGCTTGCGGAGGTGTTGTGGAGAGGCCGAATGGCAGGGCCTGGAACTGGTAATGACACTCCAGCCATGCGAAGCGGAGATAAGCCTGATGCGGCACCCAGATCGGAATGTGGGGGTACGCATCCTTGATATCCAGTGATACCAGGAATTCCCTTTCTTCCAGACCTGATATCACCGCCCTGAGAGACTCCATCTTGAACTTGAACTCCTTTAGCAAGGGGTTCAATGATTTTAGGTTCAGAATGGGCCTGACCGAACCATCCGGTTTCAGTACCATGAAAAGGTTCAAATAGTAACCTTTGGTCAGCATGTGAGGTGGCACTGGTACAATCACCTGTGCTTCCACCAGCTTTTGGACAGCGTCTTGTAGTACAGTGCTGTCCTCCAACAGAGTTGGTAAGCCTGACTTGAAACCCTGTATCCCTGAGACATAATATCTATCACCTAGGGATTCAGGCGGACGATACCCAGACATGACTGAAGTGTCTGAGTCTCGTTCCCACTGGCCCCACCAACGGGGTGTGCAGTCCACCGTCATGCGGAGGACTTTGGCGCACCCGAAGTAGGCTTTTGTTCCTGGGAACCTGCAGCGGCAGGTTTCTTGGACTTAACCCGACCTCCCCTAAAGAAGGTATTGGATGTTCTGGCCTTTCTAGGCTTGTTAGGCCGAAAGGACTGCGTTGCAGCTGAAGAGAAAGATTTCTTCAGAGCAGGTGCTGCTGCGGGAAGAAACGGAGACTTACCCGCTGTAGCGGTGGATATCCATGCGTCTAGAGCTTCCCCAAAGAGAGCCTGACTTGTATAGGGTAGGGACTCCACACTTCTTATGGATTCCGCGTCGGCCGACCACTGGCACAGCCACAGTCCCCGACGAGTTGAAAGAGACATGGAAGATATTCCCGCAGCCATGGAACCCAGGTCTTTCATGGATTCTACCATAAAACCTCCAGAATCATGTATGTTGCGTAAATACAATGCAACGTCATCCCTATCCATCGTATCCAAATCCTCAAGTAAGGTAGCCGACCACTTCACTATTGCCTTTGCAATCCATGCACTAGCAATAGTGGGACGTAATATGGCCCCTGAAGCAGTGTACATTGATTTAAGCGTGTTATCAATTTTCTGCCGACTCCTTTAAGGCGGTATATCCTGGAACAGGCAAAACCACATTCTTTGAGAGTCTGGACACAGATGCGTCAACAAACGGAGGGTTTTCCCATTTTTCCCTATCCTCCTCAGGGAAAGGAAATTCCACCTGGACCTTTTAGGGACCTGGAATTTTTTCTCAGGGTTTTCCCATGCTTTTTCAAATATAGTATTCAACTCCTTTGACGCAGGGAAGGTTAGCGAGGCTTATTTTCAGTGAAAAAAGCCTCATCAACCAGCTCAGGTGTGGTGCCATTAACATTCAACACATCCCTGATAGCCTCTATCAACTGCACCCCCTTTGCAAGAGATGTGGACCCCCGCAACACATCCCCATCTGTAGTGTCAGAATCGGTATCAGTGTCGTCTTGTGTGACATGCACAAGCGCACGTTTGTGGGGGTATATAGCGGGGTGTCCTGAGGTAGCAGACATGGGCCATACAGCCTTAGAGCTCTGCAATACCTGGGTTGCAGATTCATTACTAGCAACCCTGTCAGAAATCTAAGAAATCCAAGTTCTGATAGAGGAAAACCACTCTGGTTCCCTTGCTGGTATCTGTGCTAAACCAGTGCTAACCTGATTACATGGAATGGGATCATCCTGGGAGAATAAATCATCTGCAGAATATGACAGTGTCCCTGGACATAGCTAAAGGAGACCATCAAACACGCCCCACACCCACACACAGGTGGGGGTAGACAGAGTCCCCCCCCCCCCCCCCCCCCCAAAGAATGGCAAGAGAGAGACAGAGATTGGAGCCAACCCACACACAGTGCTTTTTAGCAAAGGGAGACCTTAATAGGACACACAGTCTTATTACAGCCTCCCCTCCCTTCTACAACCCCCTGGTACCGTGTACAGTAAGCTGGAGTTGCTGTGGAGGGACCTGTTCTTCCTCTAAGCGAAAATGGCGCTGGAATGCTGCTGGGTCTGCTCTGCGAACCTCCGCCCCCTTAATGGCACTGTCTTCCTGCTCTTCAGATGATTATACTGGCCTGGGGAAAGTTGCTGGCTGAGATCCGCAGACCCCGACAGGTTTGCTGACCAGTGTGGGGGGGTAAGCGCTGGCCCAGGGCGCCCCTCACAGCGCCACGCTATGTGCCTCTGGTACTTTCCCGGGAGCCCACCCCATTGCCGCCATCTTCACACCAGCCCCCCGCTTGTTAGGGGGGGTCGGTGACTCACTCACCACTTCTTCAGCTCTATAAGGGGTTGGCGGCATGCTGCTGGGGCGAGTGGTTCCCCTGTGACGGAGACCGATCAGACCCCTCTGGAGCTCAGTGTCCAGTTAGCGGAGTCCGTGGCTAAGACCCCGCAGGGCGGACACTGCTCCCCCCTTCCCCCCCTTAGTCCCTCGCTGCAGGCAGGCTGTTGCCAACAGCCTCCTGTAAAAAAATAAACTCTAAAATAAAACTTTACTAGAAAAGCTCTGTAGAGCTCCCCTAGCTGTGACCAACTCCTCCGGGCACATTTTCTAAACTGAGTCTGGTAGGAGGGGCATAGAGGGAGGAGCCAGCCCACACTCTCAAACTCTTAAAGTGCCATTGGCTCCTGGTGGACCCGTCTATACCCCATGGTACTAATGTGGACCCCAGCATCCTCTAGGACTTAAGAGATATATTGTGTATACAGATGTGTCCTCAAAAGATTGCTGCAATCGTGGTAAACAGCCCTTCTGAGCTTGTGCTGGGTGTCATTTTCCCTCGAAAGTTCTGTTGTGCTTCATTTGCCATTCTAAGGGGTATATGCAATTGCGGTCGAATTCCCGAAATTGTCGAAAAACGGGACTTTTTCGCCCCCCCCCAAAAAAACGACAATGCAATTCAGTACTTTCCGTCAAAAAAACGGACTTTCAAAATTCGACTTTTTGAAATTCGACATTTGTCAAATTCGACATTTCTGCAATGGTACAAATACAGCAATTCGCCAAAAGTATATTCAATTGAAGTTTGGAAATTCGACAACAGTGCTTTTAGACAGTAAATTCGTAATTTTCAATCCGCCACACTTTGGTGGGGGAATCTAATAAAAAAAATTTAAAACATGTTTTTTTTGGCTTTTTTTTATTGGTAATAGCATATCTATTTATATTAGAAGGGATTAGGTACTTGGTTTGTCTATTTTGGAGGCACAAGTATTATTTATATATTTTTAAAAATATATATATTTTTTTTAAATGGAATGGTAAAATCACGAAAAAAAATGGCGTGGGGTCCCCCCTCCAAAGCATAACCAGCCTCGGGCTCTTCGAGCCGGTCCTGGTTCTAAAAATCCGGGGGGAAAAAATGACATGGGATCCCCCGTATTTTTAAAACCAGCACCGGGCTCTGCGCCTGGTGCTGGTGCAAAAAATACGGGGGACAAAAAGAGTAGGGGTCCCCCGTATTTTTTACACCAGCATCGGGCTCCACTAGCTGGACAGATAATGCCACAGCCTGGGGTCACTTTTATACAGCGCCCTGCGCCCGTGGCATTAAATATCCAACTAGTCACCCCTGGCCGGGGTACCCTGGGGGAGTGGGGACCCCTTCAATCAAGGGGTCCCCAGCCACCCAAGGGCCAGAGGTGAAGCCCGAGGCTGTCCCCCCCATCCAAGGGCTGCGGATGGGGGGCTGATAGCCTTTGGAAAAATGAAAGAATATTGTTTTTTCCAGTAGTACTACAAGTCCCAGCAAGCCTCCCCCGCAAGCGGGTACTTGGAGAACCACAAGTACCAGCACGCAGGATAAAAACGGGCCCGCTGGTACCTGTAGTTCTACTGGAAAAAAATACCCAAATAAAAACAGGACACGCACACCGTGAAAGTACAACTTTATTTCACACCTGCCGACACACACATACTTACCTATGTTGACACGACGTTCGGTCCACTTGTCCAAGTAGAATCCGGGGTACCTGTGAATAAAATTATACTCACCTCAATCCAGTGTCCAGGTTATAATCCACGTACTTGGCAAAAAAAGAAAACGAACACCCGGACCAAACGGACTGAAAGGGGTCCCATGTTTACACATGGGACCCCTTTCCACGAATGCCGGGACCCCACGTGACTGCTGTCACAGAAGGTCCCTTCAGCCAATCAGGTAGCGCTACTTCGTGGCACTCTGCTGATTGGCTGTATGCGCGTCTGCTGTCAGACAGCGCATCGCAAAGCCTCTCCATTATTTTCAATGGTGGGAACTTTGCGTCAGCGGTGAGGTCACCCGCGGTCAGCGGCTGACAGCGGGTAACCCCACCGCTACCCGCAAAGTTCCCACCATTGAAACTAATGGAGGGAGCTGTGCGATGCGCTGTCTGACAGCAGACGCGCATACAGCCAATCAGGTGAGTGCCAGGAAGTAGCGCTTCCTGATTGGCTGAAGGGACCTTCTGTGACAGCAGTCACGTGGGGTCCCGGCATTCGTGGAAAGGGGTCCCATGTGTAAACACATGGGTCTGTTTCTTTGTTTACGTGGATTATAACCTGGACACTGGATTGAGGTGAGTATAATTTTTTTCACAGGTACCCCGGATTCTTCAGTGACGAGGGGGGCGTGGCAGTCGGCGGGTCAACATAGGTAAGTATGTATGTGTCGGCATGTATGAAATAAAGTTTTACTTTCACGGTGTGTGTCTCCTGTTTTTATTTGGGTATTTTTTTTCCAGTAGAACTACAGGTACCAGCGGGCCCGTTTTTCTCCCGCATGCTGGTACTTGTGGTTCTCCAAGTACCAGCTTGCGGGGGAGGCTTGCTGGGACTTGTAGTACTACTGGAAAAAACAATATTCTTTCATTTTTCCAAAGGCTATCAGCCCCCCATCCGCAGCTCTTGGATGGGGGGGGACAGCCTCGGGCTTCACCCCTGGCCCTTGGGTGGCTGGAGGGGGGACCCCTTGATTGAAGGGGTCCCCACTCCCCCAGGGTACCCCGGCCAGGGGTGACTAGTTGGATATTTTAATGCCACGGCCGCAGGGCGCTGTATAAAAGTGACCCCCGGCTGTGGCATTATCTGTCCAGCTAGTGGAGCCCGACGATGCTGGTGTAAAAAATACGGGGGACCCCTACTCTTTTTGTCCCCCGTATTTTTTGCACCAGGCGCAGAGCCCGGTGCTGGTTTTAAAAATACGGGGGATCCCATGTCAGTTTTTCCCCCGGATTTTTAGAACCAGGACCGGCTCGAAGAGCCCGAGGCTGGTTATGCTTTGGAGGGGGGACCCCACGCCATTTTTCCCCCCGTTTTTTAAAAATCGGAACAAAATCCGTCAAATCGTCCGTTTTTCGTCAGCGGGACTGTCGAATCCGTTTTTCATTTTATATGGTCAATTTCGGCACCCACTTGCCGAAATTAGACGGTCGAATTGTCTCGAATTAAAAAACGGCCGAAAAATTGCCGCGATTCGCCGCTAATTGCATATACCCCTATGTATTCAAAACTTATTTTTGTGCAGTTAAAGTCCCCTTATGGCATCTCTGGTACAGACTGAGTGGTGTTTCACTGCGTCTGCAGTGTGAATAAGACATAGTTGCTACACTACACTGCTCTTTGTGACTAACGCCGCATGGTGTATTGAGGTTTTGTGTATAAGGACACATCTGTACTAATTTGGTCAATAGAATGCAGTCATATTTTGACTGTCATTAGCATGTCCTTTTTCTATATTTTGAGAACTAGAATGCACTCTGCATTGTATGTGGTTACTAGAATTCTCTCTGTATTGGAGCACTATATATAGGATGCTGTCTTTTATTCCAGTTACCAGTACGTAGAGACATGGAAACATAACATGGCCAAGACACTCCACTTGTCCCCTGCTCTCTCGATAACACCACTTTTACTGTCCAACAAGTAGCTGCTTCTGTGACAGCCTCAACTCTGCTCTCCTTCAATCCCCATATTTAGTCCATTTCTTAATTCTGCTTCTTCCATCTAAGGAACATTGCCAGAATCTGGCCCTTCCTCAACCCTGACACCACTAAAACTCCTTCACCCGCTCATAATTTCCCCAAAGATATATCTGTCAAATCTGGCTGGTGTGAACAAAAATCTGGTAATGTATGGGAGTGACAATCAACCATTTGCTCTAAACCACTGGAAAACAGGCAAAAATGGTCATTCCGACAAATTGGTTAAATCCGTTTGATATAACCAATTTGTGCAAATGATCATTCTGTCCATTATCTGGTGTTTTGGGAGCAGCTGATTGTCATACATTACCAGATTTTTGTTCCAACCAGCCAAATTTGCCAGATATATATTAGGGATCTGGTCATGTGACCGGCGCTCAGTATCTCGGCGATCACCATGCCAATGCCAGGATCCCGCCCGCATGCCAACTGACAGGGCTAGTCCCAGCCCTAACCCATATATTTTGTGTACCCAGATTAGGACTATTGCTAATCACCGCCTCTCTGGCTTCCCTCTCTCCTTCCCCCACTTCAATATCCTCTGAACGCTCTCATCTCATTTTACTCTCTAATGGGCCCTACACATTAGGCGATGTGCCGCCGAGGTGCCCGACGGCCGACCCGGCGGCAGGGGGGGGCAGTGAAGTTTCTTCACTCCCCCCGTCACCCGGCTCCATAGACGTGCAGGCAAATATGGACGATCTCGTCCATATTGGCCTGCATGCACAGCCGACATGTCACCAGCGATGAACGAGCGCGGGGCCGTGCATCGTTCATCGCTGGTGACTCCACACTGCACGATATGAACGTAATCTCGTTCATTAATGAACGAGATCGTTCATATCGTGCAGTGATATCGGCATGTGTGTAGGGCCTATAATGTGTGCTTCTTCCTTCTGCAATCTGCTTTAATGGCTCCCTATCTTACTCACTTGTAATTCATATGCCTCACACTCACTTAAAATTAAAAACTGTAAATCACTCCTCTCTTCCCTAATTCTCGATCCTCATTTCTGCCCACACTCCACTCCTTATTTGACAAGCACCTCTCATCTTTGTTTTACAATTACCTCCAAGATTTTGCTTGGGCTGCCCCCATTCTATGAGCCCCTGTATCAGTCTTCCTCAGAACTCAACACTTTGTCCTATAACCCTTTGATAAAGGGATCCCCAGGAAAGGGCACCTTTTGCTTAACCAAGTTCAAGCATGCATTCAGTCAGTCAGCATCAGGTTCATACACGGCTGCAGCCAGTGACCAGTCAACAAAATAACCTTTGTAATAACTAGCCACACGTGTATAAAGTGGAAAGTAATAGAGCAGAGAGAGCTTTATTTCCTACCAGCAGTACATTATAAAGTGATACCAATTAACATATTGTGTCGTCGATTCCTGACACGAAGCTTAATCCTATTGGCTAATAAAATTTCAATCTTATACGTAATATGTTTGCCAACGTCTATATTTTTATATGTGCTCTTAAGTGGAATAACTAGGGGTTTTTGCTAACCTCAAAACCTACATATGTCTGGTTATATTTTTACACCTGCTGTACCGCAAACTGACAAATACCCTTTGAAGCTCACATGTCTAGCTGCTGACATTATATTTCTGCTAGGAAATTACCGTAAAATATATCTTAGATAAAGGTCATAACTTCACAATGTAGGTTCAAACAAAATACAGTGTCTGTACTTTTTCCTGTGTCAGATCTAAGTTGAAAACAATTTGAAACAGCTTGTCAGATGTCAATTATAAATGGAGTCTTATGAACAAATATGGCTTCCATCTTTATCAACTTCCCCTCTTTGTTTCTAATTTTTACCTTTAATTTACCCTTCCTTTACCTGGTCATTGATTCTATAGGGACACCTACTTTCACGACTGGTGTACCATAAGGGCACTCCAGGCATGGGCTAGTCCATTCAACATCCCTATACTCGGGCAGAACCAATGTTCCCTATTCTCTTATCCCTAACCACAAGAGAAAGTTCTTAAAGCAGAGGAGTCTTTTGACGATGGAATCATTATAATGTTCATAGTCCTTGCTCAATAGTCCTTGAAAGTCTTTTTGACTCAATATTGTGACAGCAAAGTTCATTAGATTACGTCATCATAACAGTAGGGACAGCTGGAAGCTTCTGTGTATCTGGTATGGCAGGTCTCACAGTAGAAGAATGTGGAATTGTATATTATAGCTCCTCCAATAAGTTTCATATAAATTGGTTGCGGTTTAGCAGTTTCAGCAATGCCTTAGGTAGAAAAACATTTTAGTGTCAGTATCCACATAATAAGCCTTAAAAATAAGAATTTACTTACCGATAATTCTATTTCTCGTAGTCCGTAGTGGATGCTGGGAACTCCGAAAGGACCATGGGGAATAGCGGCTCCGCAGGAGACTGGGCACAAAAGTAAAAGCTTTAGGACTACCTGGTGTGCACTGGCTCCTCCCCCTATGACCCTCCTCCAAGCCTCAGTTAGGATACTGTGCCCGGACGAGCGTACACAATAAGGAAGGATTTTGAATCCCGGGTAAGACTCATACCAGCCACACCAATCACACCGTACAACCTGTGATCTGAACCCAGTTAACAGCATGATAACAGAGGAGCCTCTGAAAAGATGGCTCACAACAATAATAACCCGATTTTTGTAACAATAACTATGTACAAGTATTGCAGACAATCCGCACTTGGGATGGGCGCCCAGCATCCACTACGGACTACGAGAAATAGAATTATCGGTAAGTAAATTCTTATTTTCTCTGACGTCCTAGTGGATGCTGGGAACTCCGAAAGGACCATGGGGATTATACCAAAGCTCCCAAACGGGCGGGAGAGTGCGGATGACTCTGCAGCACCGAATGAGAGAACTCCAGGTCCTCCTCAGCCAGGGTATCAAATTTGTAGAATTTAGCAAACGTGTTTGCCCCTGACCAAGTAGCTGCTCGGCAAAGTTGTAAAGCCGAGACCCCTCGGGCAGCCGCCCAAGATGAGTCCACTTTCCTTGTGGAATGGGCTTTTACAGATTTTGGCTGTGGCAGGCCTGCCACAGAATGTGCAAGCTGAATTGTACTACAAATCCAACGAGCAATAGTCTGCTTAGAAGCAGGAGCACCCAGCTTGTTGGGTGCATACAGGATAAACAGCGAGTCAGATTTTCTGACTCCAGCCGTCCTGGAAACATATTTTCAGGGCCCTGACTACGTCCAGCAACTTGGAGTCCTCCAAGTCCCTAGTAGCCGCAGGTACCACAATAGGCTGGTTTAAGTGAAACGCTGAAACCACCTTAGGGAGAAATTGAGGACGAGTCCTCAATTCTGCCCTGTCCGTATGAAAAATTAGGTAAGGGCTTTTATAGGATAAAGCCGCCAATTCTGAAACATGCCTGGCTGAAGCCAGGGCTAACAGCATTACCACTTTCCATGTGAGATATTTTAAGTCCACAGTGGTGAGTGGTTCAAACCAATGTGATTTTAGGAACCCCAAAACTACATTGAGATCCCAAGGTGCCACTGGAGGCACAAAAGGAGGCTGTATATGCAGTACCCCCTTGACAAACGTCTGAACTTCAGGAACTGAAGCCGGTTCTTTCTGGAAGAAAATCGACAGGGCCGAAATTTGAACCTTAATGGACCCTAATTTTAGGCCCATAGACAGTCCTGTTTGCAGGAAATGCAGGAAACGACCCAGTTGAAATTCCTCTGTAGGGGCCTTCCTGGCCTCACACCACGCAACATATTTACGCCAAATACGGTGATAATGTTGCACGGTTACATCCTTCCTGGCTTTGATCAGGGTAGGGATGACTTCATCCGGAATGCCTTTTTCCTTCAGGATCCGGCGTTCAACCGCCATGCCGTCAAACGCAGCCGCGGTAAGTCTTGGAACAGACAGGGTCCCTGCTGGAGCAGGTCCTTTCTTAGAGGTAGAGGCCACGGGTCCTCCGTGAGCATCTCTTGAAGTTCCGGGTACCAAGTCCTTCTTGGCCAATCCGGAGCCACGAGTATAGTCCTTACTCCTCTCCTTCTTATGATTCTCAGTACCTTGGGTATGAGGGGCAGAGGAGGGAACACATACACTGACTGGTACACCCACGGTGTTACCAGAGCGTCCACAGCTATTGCCTGAGGGTCCCTTGACCTGGCGCAATATCTGTCTAGTTTTTTGTTGAGGCGGGACGCCATCATGTCCACCTTTGGTTTTTCCCAACGGTTCACAATCATGTGGAAGACTTCTGGGTGAAGTCCCCACTCCCCCGGGTGGAGGTCGTGTCTGCTGAGGAAGTCTGCTTCCCAGTTGTCCACTCCCGGAATGAACACTGCTGACAGTGCTATCACATGATTTTCCGCCCAGCGAAGAATCCTTGCAACTTCTGCCATTGCCCTCCTGCTTCTTGTGCCGCCCTGTCTGTTTACGTGGGCGACTGCCGTGATGTTGTCCGACTGGATCAACACCGGCTGACCCTGAAGCAGAGGCCTTGCTTGACTTAGGGCATTGTAAATGGCCCTTAGTTCCAGGATATTTATGTGAAATTACGTTTCCATGCTTGACCACAAGCCCTGGAAATTTCTTCCCTGTGTGACTGCTCCCCAGCCTCTCAGGCTGGCATCCGTGGTCACCAGGACCCTGTCCTGAATGCCGAATCTGCGGCCCTCTAGAAGATGAGCACTCTGCAACCACCACAGGAGAGACACCCTTGTCCTTGGAGACAGGGTTATCCGCTGATGCATCTGAAGATGCGATCCGGACCATTTGTCCAGCAGATCCCACTGAAAAGTTCTTGCGTGGAATCTGCCGAATGGAATCGCTTCGTAAGAAGCCACCATTTTTCCCAGGACCCTTGTGCATTGATGCACTGACACTTGGCCTGGTTTTAGGAGGTTCCTGACTAGCTCGGATAACTCCCTGGCTTTCTCCTCCGGGAGAAACACCTTTTTCTGGACTGTGTCCAGAATCATCCCTAGGAACAGCAGACGTGTCGTCGGAATCAGCTGCGATTTTGGAATATTTAGAATCCACCCGTTCTGTCGTAGTACTACTTGAGATAGTGCTACTCCGACCTCTAACTGTTCCCTGGACCTTGCCCTTATCAGGAGATCGTCCAAGTAAGGGATAATTAAGACGCCTTTTCTTCGAAGAAGAATCATCATTTCGGCCATTACCTTGGTAAAGACCCGGGGTGCCGTGGACAATCCAAACGGCAGCGTCTGAAACTGATAGTGACAGTTCTGTACCACAAACCTGAGGTACCCTTGGTGAGAAGGGCAAATTGGGACATGGAGGTAAGCATCCTTGATGTCCAGAGACACCATATAGTCCCCTTCTTCCAGGTTCGCTATCACTGCTCTGAGTGACTCCATCTTGAATTTGAACCTTTGTATGTAAGTGTTCAAGGATTTCAGATTTAAAATAGGTCTCACCGAGCCGTCCGGCTTCGGTACCACAAACAGCGTGGAATAATACCCCTTTCCCTGTTGTAGGAGGGGTACCTTGATTATCACCTGCTGGGAATACAGCTTGTGAATGGCTTCCAATACCGCCTCCCTGTCGGAGGGAGACGTTGGTAAAGCAGACTTCAGGAACCGGCGAGGGGGAGACGTCTCGAATTCCAATTTGTACCCCTGAGATACTACCTGCAGGATCCAGGGGTCCACTTGCGAGTGAGCCCACTGCGCGCTGAAATTTTTGAGATGGGCCCCCACCGTACCTGAGTCCGCTTGTAAGGCCCCAGCGTCATGCTGAGGACTTGGCAGAAGCGGGGGAGGGCTTCTGTTCCTGGGAAGAGGCTGCCTGCTGCAGTCTTTTTCCCCTTCCTCTGCCCCGGGGCAGATATGTGTGGCCTTTTGCCCGCTTGCCCTTATGGGGACGAAAGGACTGAGCCTGAAAAGACGGTGTCTTTTTCTGCTGAGAGGTGACCTGGGGTAAAAAGGTGGATTTCCCAGCCGTTGCCGTGGCCACCAGGTCCGATAGACCGACCCCAAATAACTCCTCCCCTTTATACGGCAATACTTCCATATGCCGTTTGGAATCCGCATCACCTGACCACTGTCGCGTCCATAACCCTCTTCTGGCAGAAATGGACAGCGCACTTACTCTTGATGCCAGAGTGCAAATATCCCTCTGTGCATCTCGCATATATAGAAATGCATCCTTTAAATGCTCTATAGTCAATAATATACTGTCCCTGTCCAGGGTATCAATATTTTCAGTCAGGGAATCCGACCAAGCCACCCCAGCACTGCACATCCAGGCTGAGGCGATTGCTGGTCGCAGTATAACACCAGTATGTGTGTATATACTTTTTAGGATATTTTCCAGCTTCCTATCAGCTGGCTCCTTGAGGGCAGCCGTATCAGGAGACGGTAACGCCACTTGTTTTGATAAGCGTGTGAGCGCCTTATCTACCCTAGGGGGTGTTTCCCAACGCGCCCTAACCTCTGGCGGGAAAGGGTATAATGCCAATAATTTTTTAGAAATTAGCAGTTTTTTATCGGGGGAAACCCACGCTTCATCACACACCTCATTTAATTCATCTGATTCAGGAAAAACTACGGGTAGTTTTTTCACACCCCACATAATACCCTTTTTTGTGGTACTTGTAGTATCAGAAATGTTCAAAACCTCCTTCATTGCCGTGATCATGTAACGTGTGGCCCTACTGGAAAACACGTTTGTTTCCTCACCGTCGACACTGGAGTCAGTGTCCGTGTCTGGGTCTGTGTCGACCATCTGAGGTAACGGGCGCTTTAGAGCCCCTGACGGTGTTTGAGACGCCTGGACAGGTAATAACTGATTTGCCGGCTGTCTCATGTCGTCAACAGTCTTTTGTAAAGTGCTGACGCTATCACGTAATTCCTTCCATAAGACCATCCAGTCAGGTGTCGACTCCCTAGGGGGTGACATCACTATTACAGGCAATTGCTCCGCCTCCATACCATTTTCCTCCTCATACATGTCGACACAACGTACCGACACACAGCACACACACAGGGAATGCTCTGATAGAGGACAGGACCCCACTAGCCCTTTGGGGAGACAGAGGGAGAGTTTGCCAGCACACACCAAAGCGCTATATACATATATACAGGGATAACCTTCTATAAGTGTTTTTCCCTTATATAGCTGCTGTATTGATTAATCTGCCAAATTAGTGCCCCCCCTCTCTTGTTTTACCCTGTTTCTGTAGTGCAGGACTGCAGGGGAGAGTCAGGGAGACGTCCTTCCAGCGGAGCTGTGAGGGAAAATGGCGCTTGTGTGCTGAGGAGATAGGCTCCGCCCCCTTCTTGGCGGCCTTTCTCCCGCTTTTTTAAGGAAAAACTGGCTGGGGTTAAATGCATCCATATAGCCCTGGAGCTATATGTGATGTATTTTTTGCCATCTAAGGTGTTTTTATTGCGTCTCAGGGCGCCCCCCCCAGCGCCCTGCACCCTCAGTGACCGGAGTGTGAAGTGTGCTGAGAGCAATGGCGCACAGCTGCGGTGCTGTGCGCTACCTTATTGAAGACAGGACGTCTTCTGCCGCCGATTTCCCGGACCTCTTCTGTCTTCTGGCTCTGTAAGGGGGCCGGCGGCGCGGCTCTGGGACCCATCCATGGCTGGGCCTGTGATCGTCCTTCTGGAGCTAATGTCCAGTAGCCTAAGAAGCCCAATCCATACTGCACGCAGGTGAGTTCGCTTCTTCTCCCCTTAGTCCCTCGGTGCAGTGAACCTGTTGCCAGCAGGACTCACTGAAAATAAAAAACCTATACTTAAACTTTTTCACTAAGCAGCTCAGGAGAGCCACCTAGTGTGCACCCTTATCGTTCGGGCACAAAAATCTAACTGAGGCTTGGAGGAGGGTCATAGGGGGAGGAGCCAGTGCACACCAGGTAGTCCTTAAAGCTTTTACTTTTGTGCCCAGTCTCCTGCGGAGCCGCTATTCCCCATGGTCCTTTCGGAGTTCCCAGCATCCACTAGGACGTCAGAGAAATATGCAATTAATAGCAAAACAAGTTCCTTAGCATCAATAGATAATATTTCTGAAAAGCAATTGGTTGTATAGTGTTTATAAAACCAAGAAAAGAAAGAATCTGGAAATACACTGGTATAATTATGATTAGTAGCGAACTGATTTTTCAACTGTATTACTTCATAGATGGTCTGCAAAGTGACATTGGATGGTGTAAGCAATGCTACTTCATATTTGGTTAGTCTAGCAGCAGATAAATGTTTAGTCTGCGCTTGGTTCAGAATTTCAGTCACTGAGTGAGGCACCTGTACAGTTAAGGGATGACCCAGAACAATATCAGCAGCTTTGTCTAACAATAACGCTGCTGCTGCTACTGACTTGACACATGTTGGTGCTGCCCGTAGGACTGGGTCTAACTGTACTGAGTAATACGCTAGGGGTCGCTGTTTGTCACAATGTACCTGCGTTAATATTTTTTTCCGCATGGCCTGAAACTTCACAACAAAACAAGTTGAAAGGCCTTGCATAATCAGGAAGTCCTAATGCTGGTGCTGATATTATGTCTTTTTAGCTGACAAAAAGCATCTAGCTGTTCTTGTGTCATGAGTAATGCACCTTGTGCATTTTGTCCCTTTAGGGCATCATATAACACTTGTAGTTTCTGTGATGCGCCTACAATCCACTTTTTGCAATAAGTGATTAGTCCTAAAAGGATATGAGTTGTTTACATGTTTGAGGAGGTTTAACTTTTGAAATAATTTTCCTCCTTTTTGTAGTGATATGCTTACTATAAGCAGAAATGCAGTGTACCAGAAATTGTACTTTGTCTGGTGCATATTATAACTTATTTCTATGTACCCTACATTTCTTTTTTTATATATGAATAGCAATAAGGCTTGACATTTGGGTTCTATTTAAAAATACCTTACACTTGTTGTTCTTTTGATGGCATCATATAAAACTTAGTTTTTTGTGATGCCCTTGGAATGTATTTTGTACAATAGGTGATTAATTTTTTAGAAATGACTTGTAAGGTGCGTCAGATATTTCTAAAATAAACCTCCCTCCTTTACTGTTATATGCCAAGCATCAACAGTGATGCAATGTTAATGTATGTTCACCTAACATCTTTCAGAGGTATCATTTATGCATTGTTACAGTTTACAGTTACAATTTTGATTTTATACCATGTAAATGTAATTGTATCATGAGGGCAGACTTCTATCTTAGGGGTATGGACTATGACTACAGTTCTGCCCACTTCTCATACCTAGTTTACTTTATCACTTGGCCCCACCCCTTGTAATAGTTACCCAAACACTTCCTGATTCTCTGGCATTTCATTACACACTGTAACTGGAACAGTAACGAGCTGTACATTAAAGAAAATATTTTTTTACATTTGTAACATGTTTCTAATTATCTACCTATGAACTGTTACTGTTTTAGACACAGAATAATTTTACTGTGGAGATCTTTTTAATACAAATACATGTTATATTTTTAGTTTTAGGACAGCCCTTTGCTATTGGCTGAGGCAATATTTATTTGGCCACAACACATTTTATTATACTTATTTAAAACTTTATACTAAGAGAATACTATTTTACACACACAAATAAAACGCTGAGAGTGAGCCAGCACTCTCCCAACTCCGAACAGGGGTTAGCTGGAGTTTAATGATAAACCATTAGAACTTACATAATACATTATATCACACACTTCCATTGAAGTCTACATGTTATTTGTAGCCACTGATTCAATACATATTTATTAATGTATTTTACTGACTATATATTTTTTTTAATTTTGTGGCACAAAAGGACAGAAAAGTGCAAACACACTGACTACAATTTATGAATAATTTCTTTACACAATTTGATAAGCATGCAGTTTCAGAGACAAAAGCAGCCTGAAACTGAGACTTTTGGACCTCAGTTTTACCTAATGACGGACCAGACCAGCCCACATGGGAAGGCAAAAAGGAGTAAAGAATAGATTACCACCAGCTGGTTTTATGTTTGCATTTCCATGCCACCCGAGTCCAATTGTCCATCACTAAGCAGGATCCAGAAAACTCATAACCCTTTTTGGATTCTATTTTTAGGTTTAAATTATTTTTAATTTTCTTACATATCTAATGAACTTTATAAATTGTTGTTTAACATCAGGGAGTTTTGTAACTGTTATGTTAACAGTTCTGAATTTTTTTATATTATGCAGTGGTTTAGCGCAACTCTTGGCGCGCTGGATTAGGTCCGTCAGCAGCTACACCAGGTGTGACAGCATCTTATGTGCACACCGGATATAGTTTGTAGGGACCAAATCCTTAAGTAAATTATACACTGGAGGTGCAGATTAGAGATGAGCGCCTGAAATTTTTCGGGTTTTGTGTTTTGGTTTTGGGTTCGGTTCCGCGGCCGTGTTTTGGGTTCGAACGCGTTTTGGCAAAACCTCACCGAATTATTTTTGTCGGATTCGGGTGTGTTTTGGATTCGGGTGTTTTTTTCAAAAAACCCTAAAAAACAGCTTAAATCATAGAATTTGGGGGTCATTTTGATCCCAAAGTATTATTAACCTCAAAAAACATAATTTACACTCATTTTCAGCCTATTCTGAACACATCACACCTCACAATATTATTTTTAGTCCTAAAATTTGCACCGAGGTCGCTGTGTGAGTAAGATAAGCGACCCTAGTGGCCGACACAAACACCGGGCCCATCTAGGAGTGGCACTGCAGTGTCACGCAGGATGTCCCTTCCAAAAAACCCTCCCCAAACAGCACATGACGCAAAGAAAAAAAGAGGCGCAATGAGGTAGCTGTGTGAGTAAGATTAGCGACCCTAGTGGCCGACACAAACACCGGGCCCATCTAGGAGTGGCACTGCAGTGTCACGCAGGATGTCCCTTCCAAAAAACCCTCCCCAAACAGCACATGACGCAAAGAAAAAAAGAGGCGCAATGAGGTAGCTGACTGTGTGAGAAAGATAAGCGACCCTAGTGGCCGACACAAACACCGGGCCCATCTAGGAGTGGCACTGCAGTGTCACGCAGGATGGCCCTTCCAAAAAACCCTCCCCAAACAGCACATGACGCAAAGAAAAAAAGAGGCGCAATGAGGTAGCTGACTGTGTGAGTAAGATTAGCGACCCTAGTGGCCGACACAAACACCGGGCACATCTAGGAGTGGCACTGCAGTGTCACGCAGGATGTCCCTTCCAAAAAACCCTCCCCAAACAGCACATGACGCAAAGAAAAAAAGAGGCGCAATGAGGTAGCTGTGTGAGTAAGATTAGCGACCCTAGTGGCCGACACAAACACCGGGCCCATCTAGGAGTGGCACTGCAGTGTCACGCAGGATGTCCCTTCCAAAAAACCCTCCCCAATCAGCACATGATGCAAAGAAAAAGAAAAGAAAAAAGAGGTGCAAGATGGAATTATCCTTGGGCCCTCCCACCCACCCTTATGTTGTATAAACAAAACAGGACATGCACACTTTAACCAACCCATCATTTCAGTGACAGGGTCTGCCACACGACTGTGACTGATATGACGGGTTGGTTTGGACCCCCCCCAAAAAAGAAGCAATTAATCTCTCCTTGCACAAACTGGCTCTACAGAGGCAAGATGTCCACCTCATCTTCACCCTCCGATATATCACCGTGTACATCCCCCTCCTCACAGATTATCAATTCGTCCCCACTGGAATCCACCATCTCAGCTCCCTGTGTACTTTGTGGAGGCAATTGCTGCTGGTCAATGTCTCCGCGGAGGAATTGATTATAATTCATTTTAATGAACATCATCTTCTCCACATTTTCTGGATGTAACCTCGTACGCCGATTGCTGACAAGGTGAGCGGCGGCACTAAACACTCTTTCGGAGTACACACTTGTGGGAGGGCAACTTAGGTAGAATAAAGCCAGTTTGTGCAAGGGCCTCCAAATTGCCTCTTTTTCCTGCCAGTATAAGTACGGACTGTGTGACGTGCCTACTTGGATGCGGTCACTCATATAATCCTCCACCATTCTATCAATGTTGAGAGAATCATATGCAGTGACAGTAGACGACATGTCCGTAATCGTTGTCAGGTCCTTCAGTCCGGACCAGATGTCAGCATCAGCAGTCGCTCCAGACTGCCCTGCATCACCGCCAGCGGGTGGGCTCGGAATTCTGAGCCTTTTCCTCGCACCCCCAGTTGCGGGAGAATGTGAAGGAGGAGATGTTGACAGGTCGCGTTCCGCTTGACTTGACAATTTTGTCACCAGCAGGTCTTTCAACCCCAGGAGACCTGTGTCTGCCGGAAAGAGAGATCCAAGGTAGGCTTTAAATCTAGGATCGAGCACGGTGGCCAAAATGTAGTGCTCTGATTTCAACAGATTGACCACCCGTGAATCCTTGTTAAGCGAATTAAGGGCTGCATCCACAAGTCCCACATGCCTAGCGGAATCGCTCCGTGTTAGCTCCTTCTTCAATGCCTCCAGCTTCTTCTGCAAAAGCCTGATGAGGGGAATGACCTGACTCAGGCTGGCAGTGTCTGAACTGACTTCACGTGTGGCAAGTTCAAAGGGCATCAGAACCTTGCACAACGTTGAAATCATTCTCCACTGCACTTGAGACAGGTGCATTCCACCTACTATATCGTGCTCAATTGTATAGGCTTGAATGGCCTTTTGCTGCTCCTCCAACCTCTGAAGCATATAGAGGGTTGAATTCCACCTCGTTACCACTTCTTGCTTCAGATGATGGCAGGGCAGGTTCAGTAGTTTTTGGTGGTGCTCCAGTTTTCTGTACGTGGTGCCTGTACGCCGAAAGTGTCCCGCAATTCTTCTGGCCACCGACAGCATCTCTTGCACGCCCCTGTCGTTTTTTAAAAAATTCTGCACCACCAAATTCAAGGTATGTGCAAAACATGGGACGTGCTGGAATTGGCCCAGATTTAATGCACACACAATATTGCTGGCGTTGTCCGATGCCACAAATCCACAGGAGAGTCCAATTGGGGTAAGCCATTCCGCGATGATCTTCCTCAGTTGCCGTAAGAGGTTTTCAGCTGTGTGCGTATTCTGGAAAGCGGTGATACAAAGCGTAGCCTGCCTAGGAAAGAGTTGGCGTTTGCGAGATGCTGCTACTGGTGCCGCCGCTGCTGTTCTTGCGGCGGGAGTCCATACATCTACCCAGTGGGCTGTCACAGTCATATAGTCCTGACCCTGCCCTGCTCCACTTGTCCACATGTCCGTGGTTAAGTGGACATTGGGTACAGCTGCATTTTTTAGGACACTGGTGACTCTTTTTCTGAGGTCTGTGTACATTTTCGGTATCGCCTGCCTAGAGAAATGGAACCTAGATGGTATTTGGTACCGGGGACACAGTACCTCCAACAAGTCTCTAGTTGGCTCTGCAGTAATGATGGATACCGGAACCACGTTTCTCACCACCCAGGATGCCAAGGCCTCAGTTATCCGCTTTGCAGTAGGATGACTGCTGTGATATTTCATCTTCCTCGCAAAGGACTGTTGAACAGTCAATTGCTTACTGGAAGTAGTACAAGTGGGCTTACGACTTCCCCTCTGGGATGACCATCGACTCCCAGCGACAACAACAGCAGCGCCAGCAGCAGTAGGCGTTACACGCAAGGATGCATCGGAGGAATCCCAGGCAGGAGAGGACTCGTCAGACTTGCCAGTGACATGGCCTGCAGGACTATTGGCATTCCTGGGGAAGGAGGAAATTGACACTGAGGGAGTTGGTGGGGTGGTTTGCGTGAGCTTGGTTACAAGAGGAAGGGATTTACTGGTCAGTGGACTGCTTCCGCTGTCACCCAAAGTTTTTGAACTTGTCACTGACTTATTATGAATGCGCTGCAGGTGACGTATAAGGGAGGATGTTCCGAGGTGGTTAACGTCCTTACCCCTACTTATTACAGCTTGACAAAGGGAACACACGGCTTGACACCTGTTGTCCGCATTTCTGGTGAAATACCTCCACACCGAAGAGCTGATTTTTTTGGTATTTTCACCTGGCATGTCAACGGCCATATTCCTCCCACGGACAACAGGTGTCTCCCCGGGTGCCTGACTTAAACAAACCACCTCACCATCAGAATCCTCCTGGTCAATTTCCTCCCCAGCGCCAGCAACACCCATATCCTCCTCATCCTGGTGTACTTCAACACTGACATCTTCAATCTGACTATCAGGAACTGGACTGCGGGTGCTCCTTCCAGCACTTGCAGGGGGCGTGCAAATGGTGGAAGGCGCATGCTCTTCACCTCCAGTGTTGGGAAGGTCAGGCATCGCAACCGACACAATTGGACTCTCCTTGTGGATTTGGGATTTCGAAGAACGCACAGTTCTTTGCGGTGCTTTTGCCAGCTTGAGTCTTTTCAGTTTTCTAGCGAGAGGCTGAGTGCTTCCATCCTCATGTGAAGCTGAACCACTAGCCATGAACATAGGCCAGGGCCTCAGCCGTTCCTTGCCACTCCGTGTCGTAAATGGCATATTGGCAAGTTTACGCTTCTCCTCCGACAATTTTATTTTAGGTTTTGGAGTCCTTTTTTTTCTGATATTTGGTGTTTTGGATTTGACATGCTCTGTACTATGACATTGGGCATCGGCCTTGGCAGACGACGTTGCTGGCATTTCATCGTCTCGGCCATGACTAGTGGCAGCAGCTTCAGCACGAGGTGGAAGTGGATCTTGATCTTTCCCTAATTTTGGAACCTCAACTTTTTTGTTCTCCATATTTTATAGGCAGAACTAAAAGGCACCTCAGGTAAACAATGGAGATGGATGGATTGGATACTAGTATTGGATACCTGCCGACTGCCGACACAGAGGTAGCCACAGCCGTGAACTACCGCACTGTACACTGGTTGATAAAGAGATAGTAGTATACTCGTAACAACTAGTATGACACTATGACGACGGTATAAAGAATGAAAAAAAAACCACGGTTAGGTGGTATATATTATAATAATAATACAATTATGGATGGACGGACTGCCTGCCGACTGCCGACACAGAGGTAGCCACAGCCGTGAACTACCGCACTGTACACTGGTTGATAAAGAGATAGTAGTATACTCGTAACAACTAGTATGACACTATGACGACGGTATAAAGAATGAAAAAAAAACCACGGTTAGGTGGTATATATTATAATAATAATACAATTATGGATGGACGGACTGCCTGCCGACTGTCGACACAGAGGTAGCCACAGCCGTGAACTACCGCACTGTACACTGGTTGATAAAGAGATAGTAGTATACTCGTAACAACTAGTATGACACTATGACGACGGTATAAAGAATGAAAAAAAAACCACGGTTAGGTGGTATATATTATAATAATAATACAATTATGGATGGACGGACTGCCTGCCGACTGCCGACACAGAGGTAGCCACAGCCGTGAACTACCGCACTGTACACTGGTTGATAAAGAGATAGTAGTATACTCGTAACAACTAGTATGACACTATGACGACGGTATAAAGAATGAAAAAAAAAACCACGGTTAGGTGGTATATATTATAATAATAATACAATTATGGATGGACGGACTGCCTGCCGACTGCCGACACAGAGGTAGCCACAGCCGTGAACTACCGCACTGTACACTGGTTGATAAAGAGATAGTAGTATACTCGTAACAACTAGTATGACACTATGACGGTATAAAGAATGAAAAAAAAACCACGGTTAGGTGGTATATATTATAATAATAATACAATTATGGATGGACGGACTGCCTGCCGACTGCCGACACAGAGGTAGCCACAGCCGTGAACTACCGCACTGTACACTGGTTGATAAAGAGATAGTAGTATACTCGTAACAACTAGTATGACACTATGACGACGGTATAAAGAAAGAAAAAAAAATACCACGGTTAGGTGGTATATATTGTAATACAATTATGGATGGACGGACTGCCTGCCGAGTTCTGACTGCCGACACAGAGGTAGCCACAGCCGTGAACTACCGCACTGTACTGTGTCTGCTGCTAATATAGACTGGTTGATAAAGAGATAGTATACAATACATACAACAATGAATATACTACTATACTGGTGGTCAGGCACTGGTCACCACTAGTCACACTGGCAGTGGCACTCCTGCAGCAAAAGTGTGCACTGTTTAATTTTAAATTAATATAATATTATGTACTCCTGGGGGCTCCTGCTATAACAACCTGCAGTGCTCCCCAGTCTCCCCCACAATTATTATAAGCTTTGCCTTTTATACATTGATGTGCAGCACACTGGGCTGAGCTGAGTGCACACAGACTGAGTCACACTGTGTGACTGGCTGCTGCTGTGTATCGTTTTTTTTCAGGCAGAGAACGGATATAGCAGAGAACGGATATATATTAAAATAAATAAAAGTTAACTAACAACAACTGCACTGGTCACTGTGGTAAACTCTGTCTGACTCTGCACAATCTCTCTCTCTCTTCTAATCTAATTTCTAATGGAGAGGACGCCAGCCACGTCCTCTCCCTATCAATCTCAATGCACGTGTGAAAATGGCGGCGACGCGCGGCTCCTTATATAGAATCCGAGTCTCGCGAGAATCCGACAGCGTCATGATGACGTTCGGGCGCGCTCGGGTTAACCGAGCAAGGCGGGAGGATCCGAGTCTGCTCGGACCCGTGAAAAAAACATGAAGTTCGTGCGGGTTCGGTTTCAGAGAAACCGAACCCGCTCATCTCTAGTGCAGATGCCAAACTTGAGACCATACATAAATTTTTGTTAGGAGACATTTTTGGTCTCTTGACATTACATGCTGTACAATTTTTAGTCTACCAATGTATTAGTCTGGGGCATGCACATCTTCAGGTATAATTAGTAGGTCTTATTTTTTTTTAACACTGGCAACCATTTACTGATTAACTTTTTAGATTTAACAGATTTCCTAACATTTGTTTTTTTTTACAGGGCTTACATTTATAGTACCAAGGTGTTTGACTAATTGGACATAGTGTATCATCTGGTGGGTTACAATGTCTACAATTTGGACATGCCCAGTACGGATACCCTTTGGTTTTCTTGGGACCTTTACATATAATTGGTTCCCTGTCCAGATATGTCTGCATCTTTAAAATCATCCATATTAGTTGTTCTTGAGTTTGTCCTAACTCTTTAACTTTTTCTTATACTGAAGTAATTTACCTGTTTTAATCCACAAATCAAGACTCTGTTCCAGATTATTATCCTTCACATATCTCCCATAGGTTACTTTAATTTGTTTCAACCTATCCGGGTCTAGAGTGCCATTAGTAGTCAATTTTGCCCATTGAAACAATCGTCTCATACCCTTCAAGCATTGCTCACCATTTACATTCTTCATAATGTCCATGGCACTCCGAGGTGCTTCATCCGAAGGAGAAGTATTTGTATTTCCCATTCTTATGGCCAGTAAGAAAAAATCCGGAATATATCAGTAGCCTGGATCTAACGGATCCTCAGAGATACAACTGTGAGGATAATTGCCTGGAACAGAGGTGATCTGTAACCAATTTTTACCTATGTCACTATCTTTTGGAATGAAATGACATCCCATTAATATGAACACATCATCTGGGTTTTTTTCTATTTTCCCAAACCCCTTCTTCTGCAAAGTACACTACTGCTTTTAAAACAAATGGATGTCCCTCTCCTAACCTATGTATAATAGCTATGCAGACACAATTCTGACAGGACATTCAACTTGCATTCATTGCTTGCAGCAGTCTGTGGTTACAGCTCACGGAAGAGAGAGAGAAAAAAAGAAATTTTAAACGGCATCCGTTTCTGATTTTTTTTTTTTCTTAACTCTGTACGCTATAATTTTTAAAGCGACAGGACGTGGTTTTTGGTACCAACAAGGTATGCAAGTCAGATGCAATGATATTCTACTGTGATATTGTGTACAATATACTGCTCTGAACCTTCCAATTCAGACAGTATATCTGACCAATCCTTTCCAATATTTTTTACTTTAGGAATAAAATGACAACCTATTGGTACAAAAATGTTAAACTCCTCTTCCCACGGTTCAGAGAATAATGGTGATTGTCCTGGATTACAAATATAATGTAAATAAAATTTCTGATCGTGGTGTGCCTTTACTAAGAGTACTACACACTTACAAAGGGGACATGTCTGTTTCATAACTCTGACTTATTTTTAAAGTCTTTCTACAATTTTGTACACATATAGACTGCAGTAACACAAACTTAACCTACGTTTTAATTCTCAATATAAGACAAAACAAGACAGTGGTCGCAGCAACGTTTAGTGTAACAATCCATCAGTTGGTTATATGCAGACACACTCTAAATACTCAGAATTCATTTACTTCCACATTCATTCATTGTTACGCCTTTATAACGCACATATAAGCAAGAGATAGAATGAAAATGAGAAAAACCTGTTTACTGAGTGAACTTTGTGCGTGCGATCCCGATGCCTGTCTCCCAGCGGAACAGAGTGGATAGTTAACAGGAATGAGAGTCTACAGAGAAATATCTCTACGTACCATGCATGGATTTTGAGTCTCAGTCCAGGAACCGTCCGCCCAGTCGTCCGCTGTTCAACAGGTGATGTGGGATCTCGGATTCGGAACCCCCATATTGATAAAGGGATCCCCAGGAAAGGGCACCTTTTGCTTAACCAAGTTCAAGCACGCATTCAGTCAGTCAGCATCAGGTTCATACACGGCTGCAGCCAGTGACCAGTCAACAAAATAACCTTTGTAATAACTAGCCACACGTGTATAAAGTGGAAAGTAATAGAGCAGAGAGAGAGAGAGCTTTATTTCCTACCAGCAGTACATTATAAAGTGATACCAATTAACATATTGTGTCGTCGATTCCTGACACGAAGCTTAATCCTATTGGCTAATAAAACTTCAATCTTATACGTAATATGTTTGCCAACGTCTATATTTTTTATATGTGCTCTTAAGTGGAATAACTAGGGGTTTTTGCTAACCTCAAAACCTACATATGTCTGGTTATATTTTTACACCTGCTGTACCGCAAACTGACAAATACCCTTTGAAGCTCACATGTCTAGCTGCTGACATTATATTTCTGCTAGGAAATTACCGTAAAATATATCTTAGATAAAGGTCATAACTTCACAATGTGGGTTCAAACAAAATGCAGTGTCTGTACTTTTTCCTGTGTCAGATCTAAGTTGAAAACAATTTGAAACAGCTGGTCAGATGTCAATTATAAATGGAGTCTTATGAACAAATATGGCTTCCATCTTTATCACCTTCATCATGTCTCTCCCAGTTCAACCTTCAAGTGTTCATGCCTTTCTCTTAGTATGAGAGTTCTTTTCGGGCAATGCCTTCCTCCTGCTCGTTCTTCACTCCAAGTCACCAGTACTCAAATGCCTTGTCTCCATCCACTCAGCAACTGACAAGGTCTGCTCGCCTATACGTTGGGTACAGAATCACCAAGTACTAAATCAATTTATAACAGTTACTCCTGCTAGCATAAGTTGCCCTCCCCCGATTATCTGTGATGCAATATAAAATGATTGGTACGTATGCTATGTTATTATATTGTTGTGTAATGCATTTATACCCAGATATTCCATTATTTTGAAATGTTTTCTGTTCACCATGTATATCACTGCATACACTGCATGGAGCCTTATAGATAAATTATATATGGTTTCTTTTTTCCATCAATTTTTTTTGTCTTCAAGCTACTAATGCCTTATCGTTTGACAAGTGTCATTTCATTACCATGGCAACTGGAGCCTTGACACATAATGCAGCTAGCAGATTTGGTTTAGACACCGCTCTCTTGTCTACATTCCTGTGCATAACGAAATTGCTCTTTGCTGATTTCCTGACCACCTCTGCCATCATGTGACTTTTCTGAGTGACTGGCTCCTACTGGGAATTCATGGTACACTCTAATCATGAATGTACTTGACAGTAAAAAATAAATAAATGTACTTCTAGCAGACAAACTTAAGTTTCAGCCATGTCACTATCCAGCCCATACAGAGTTACTGGAGGAAAGCCTTTAAAAACCATGTAAACCATGTATTTCATATTGTCTCATACTTACGGTTTTTAGTTTATTTCCCATGCCATACACTTTATACCCTTCCGCTAAATCAGTTTTAAACTTTTTTTCATTCAAAAAAGTATACCCATATATTTAATGTTAAGTGGTTAAAAAATGGACACTGAAAATTAATTGCCTGAAAATAATACTAAACTAGATTTTTTCTGGATTACTGTTAGGTTTTTTACTTGACTGACATAGTATGAGCTATAAAGTATTTAAATGCAAAATAATGACACACAGTATAATATAAAAATCTTTATTTCTTAATGGTTACCCTGCCCATCTGTTTATTCAAATTACAAGTCACTTAATTTGTATGTTTAGCATTTACTAAAATGTTACATTAATCTTGTGACAAGGAGGCATGTTAATCTTCACCTACTGCAAACTTGTATCATGCCTATTCAAACTTCTATATCAAACAGAGAATCTGGAACCTTCCGGGCACTGCCATACATAACTAACAGGAAAACAAGTGATTCAGGAAATAAGGCACTAAAGTATATTTAAACAAGTATGCAATAATTGTGTATATGCATATATATTAACATATACACACACACCCATAAACATACGCTGATAAAGCACCAAATGGAAGCCTATGGAACCAATGTTTATCTTCATCTAGAAGCCATGTTTAAGTTATGTGCAATTAAAAATTATTTTTTAAAGTGCAGCTTGTACATCATCATTAAATAAGTTACATTAAAATGATGGTATGTGTAATGCCAAACATAAATAGAATAAAATTACAGTACAAGAGACATAGTCACCCATTCCCCACAGAACGCTGAAATATAGAAATGGCTATTACAGTTTAGGTTAGACAGAAACTCGAATGTAACCAAATTAATCACAATGTATTTGTTGGTACCAGAGCTAAAGTATTGAAACCAAACACGTCTGCAAAGTTCTATATAACAGAAGGATCCACAGAAATGGGCTAAAACAACAGTAGCGCTACACATTTAGATCTTACAAAACAGAAAACTATCATTGTGTTTATGGGAACGAAAATCACATTTCCAGAGTTTACAGCTTAAAATGAAGAAATAAGACATTTTCACCTAATAAGGAAATCAAAGGAAACACACATCAAAACAGTTCATGTGACAAAAAAAATAACAAAATTATATCTATACCTACAGTATAGTCAACTATTGTTTTTCTGTTTTATTTATGTTGGGAACAACATATTTTAAATGATAAACTGAAAAGGCTTGTTTACATCAATGTGTTTAAAAACATATGGTTTTGATATGTTGTTTTCACACGCACTTAAAGAATATGTGATTGTAATATACAGTAGTAGTGAGTTTGTAGCGAACTTCCAAATGTGCTCTATAGGGATCATTTCCTCAACATGGGAGTTTCTGCCTGTCTTATAACATGTATAGAAGGGTTGAGGTTATGTGGCGGGGATGAGTACAACAAAGCCCCTTGTGGGATCACTGCGCTCGCCACGCAGCGGTCACGGTGGTTTGCAGTGCTTGCGACAGGTTCTATTCCCACTCTATTGGGAATAGATCCCGTTAGCCGGTATTGTGGCTGGCGGCATTGTCAGTCTTCGGGATCCCAGCATCGGTATGCTGACCGCCAGGATCCCGTGCGCCAGCTACGTAACTGCATCCTGTATTGAATACTCTTTCCTTGCTGCTACCTATTCTTTTCACTAGATTTTGGTGTGGTACCACACTAAAATTGCAGCGTGTTACTGCTGTGTGCAAGGGATTATCATCAAGCTGTATTAAAATAGAAATGTAATGAAATATGTAAAATGTGTTTATGTGATAACGCAATGTTAATTATTTGGCTCTATGTCAAATCCATTAACTCTGGAAATAAATTAAAAATAATTACTTTTTCCTTCTTCATAAAAAAAAAATAGGGGGCGGGACACAGAAATTAAAATCACCATCAGAGTTACTGGATCAGTGCAGTGCATTGTAATATAATGTACTGAAAGTATTACCTCCTAATACATACAACAAATGTTCATCTAGACATGTACACTAACAATTTCACAAAACTGTAGAAAAGCAATAAGGCAATGATAAACTGCTCTAAGACTGTTATATACATTCTGCCCCCAAATTGCATGAATATTTAATAAACTTTTTAAAATTACTAACCAAACATTTTATTTCAGCACAACACTATCACTTCATTATTACTCAGTGTTTATGGCTTCCAACTCTGAGACAACAAATAGGGCACTAAGCCAACCTGAACTTCCTTAAAGGCAAACGTTAGTAAAACAAGAATACATTGACCACGTATTTTTGGCAAAATAACATTGAAATGGCATCTACAACACAAGAAATTCTTTAAGACTACCATATTTTCATTGTACGTTTTATTGCATGTGTTCTTTTCCTTTTCCTAAATAGCTTGGTTTTGCACTGATGGAAATAAAAACAAATAATTAGAAAAAAAGGGAAAAAGATGATGGCATTTTAGCTCTGTTAATTTGGAAACGCAAGATTGGTCATACCTGGCTAGTAAATGTTAAGACACATGAAAAAATTGTGCACCTCGTACGGCAACAAAGTTAGTAGGAGCCAAATGACATGGTCAGCTTGCGTTTTAGATTTGTGTACTTTTCCATATGTAGAAGTGTGACATGAGCCTCACGCCACTACTCTGTTCTAATGGCAACCCAGCTCATAGACTGCATAATGCAGTTTGTGGCTTCCGGCTTACCTCCTTGCCCCTTTTCACACAATGGCACTGCTGTTGTCCCACATACCACTGTCCTTATTACTTATGCATAGACACGGCATAGCCTCAAGATTAGCACAACCATCTATCGCTGCTGTAAACTTTCTGATAATCTTAACTCTGACTAATTTTATGTATCACTTGATTTATTACAAAGTAGAGATCATATTTTTACAAATCCAGAACATATGCGAAATACTTCTGCCAAAGTATACACTCTTATACCCCATTCATACAGAGCCGGGAACCCAGGTATATGATTGGGGTCCTTTATCTGTGTGAAAGGGTCAATATGGTTCTTCTATCCCGTGACCAAGACCAGAGTTATTACTGGGTCCGGCTGAAGTATGAAAAGCAAACACAGGTTATTGATGACCTGGGTCATGCCTAAAAGGTTGCCAATTGGCTGTCTCAGAAGCGATTGGAGATGACGTTATCTCCAAGTGTCCTGTATGAATGGCAATGACCTGGGTCCCGGTAGCGGCGTGAAACGGGTATGTCTGAAGCCACGGCTCCAACCCATGTTCAGGATCCCAGGTCAGACACTGGTTGGAATCGGGGCTTCAGTGTGAAAGGGGTATTACATGAAACCTAGGAGTTTCTCTGGACAGTATGCATTGCTCTAAATGTAACAGACTTGTTTTTTTGAACACTACTGTATACAATAAAGGCAAGATACCAAATTGATAAATATAAAATAAACACAATTTATTAACAAGGATATCACATTACTGCACAGTTTGGAAAAGTGGGACAAAACAAACATACACAAATAAATGTTTTTTTAAAAAGGATAAAATTCAATGTATATACTAAAAGAACATATTTTACAAAGCCAAAAAGTGTAAAATATGCTTGTTTTTAAAAAAATCTTTATTCTGAATCCCTTTTAGCATGTTTATGGACTATACCCATACTATTATGAATTTTTTCATAATTACTCCCTTCCTAGACAGGATGTGATGTCACAACTGAGTCCTGATTAGTACTGCTATAAATTGTCATTCAGACCCATTCCACCTTAACCCTATATGACGAAACGCATTGGGAGACTTGTACTGACCTCATATTCAGATAAGATTTAACCTCTTTTAGTATATACATTGAATTTTATCCTTTTTAAAAAGCATTTATTTGTGTATGTATGTTTTGTCCCACTTTTCCAAATTGTGCAGTAATGTGATATCCTTGTTAATAAATTGTGTTTATTTTAGATTTATCAATTTGGTATGGTCGCTATATATCCCTCTTTTGCTATATAAATATATATATATATATAAAATCTATTGCATACTGAGAATACATAGACGACAATGTGAGTCTGTCAGAAGGGCCATGGTTTGGGCTACTCAGGTTCTGTGAGGTTCTCAACCTCATAGAGCAATTCCTGTAATCAGTGCAGAGCGGCCAGGGTGCAGCTTCATAATTTGGGGAAGTGGTATTCATGGTTAACAATTTGATTTTGCATGGAGCTTCCTTTTAAGGGTATTCAAGATATGTGCATAACAAATAGGTGTTGTTAACCAGTTATTTAGTGGAATTGGCAAAGAACATCTACAGCTACAACTAGCTCATTTTGGCATTACTATTATTGGCAACCTATATGGCTTTGCTCTAAACTATTCAACAAGGTTATGGCACAAAACAAGTGTTAGCAATGACTGCTAAACATAACCCTGTTTTCTGAAGAATGGGTTCTGGCAGTTTTAATAGTAATTTAGTATGTCCGTTCCAAGTTCAAAGCCATAATGTAGGCTAAACTTATATTGAGATTGTAGTATATCAATTCATATACACCATGCCCCAACAAGTTCACTGGTTCCTAATGGCTTTCTAGGCTTAATATCCGTTTTGACCACAAAATGGTTCACTCCACTGTGAAGGAGGTAAAAAAGATTTTATGGGGGCAATGCAACTTTGAGCGATACTGGCAACGTGCCTTTGGAAGAGCAGGAAAGCTAGGGGCGGTAGTACATTGCAACTGCAGCATCGCTTATTTTCACTCCCACCGCCATAGGGGTGCGCAGCAAAATGAGCCATGTCAAGATACATGAAATATTGGCGATATGCACAGCCACTAATCATGACTTCTGATAATTTACTATGAAACACACGTGCATGGTGCTCTATATAAAGACCTATTTGTTGCTGACGAGGGTCTTAGCTTAACATTGATTTAGTATTGGACTGAGGGGAAAATGGAAGAACAGTCAGTATGGGGGAGAAGTGGTTTCAGCGCAGATTATGCGCCGATACTGCTTCTCCCCCATGTATGAAGAAGTGTGCTGAATGACATTGACGCTATCTAAAAGATAGCACGCCGATGTGCAGAGCAATGTATGTACGGTCAGTTGCACTAACCGTTCTGACATCTGCAGCTATCGATTTCGACATGTTGGCCATACACCACAGTATTGTCCCTGGCTGTCTGCTCAAACAGCTGGGGACTGTGCATAGAAAAGAACAATAACGTTTTTTTATTTTCTAATTCAAAAGCTGCCAGGGCCAGTGGGTAAAGATGACCGGCGCAAGCCGATAGAGCGAGAGTGGAGTTAGCCGGGAAGGGGAGTTAAAAAGCTCCCTCTTCGGCAGTACAGAGCTTCATACATGCCATCGTTATCTGAACCCGTTTCACTGCCATCCGAGGCGAATCGGGTCTGTACAGATAATGGACGGAACATATATGAATACATCTCCACCATATTTCTATAATTACATATAGAATTAACACCTGCACACAAGTCAGAGTGCATGCTTTTTTGCTCCAGGACAATAATTTATATTAGTGTTATACGAGAACATTTTTGGGTTGTGACAAAACAAAACAAGATAGCATTTGCCAGTGATAGCAGTAAAAATACTGCACAGCACTGTCTGCAAACGTCGGTTCTGTAGTCCCCATTTGGATATGTAACAGGAAAAAAGTATTGGTGCCCTAACATGAGCAGGATGATTTTTCAATGTACAGTTAGCAGCCAGATTGATAGAAAAAAAAAAAAAAAGTGGGTTTCATCACGTAACAGTAAAATACCTTGCTTGAGTGGCTCTCAAATGCAGTCATGTGATACAAAGTCAAGCTGCTACACAATCCATTACCAGTTTACAGTGCCAGAAGTTCTGAAATTACTGTTACCTATGTTACTGTATACATACACTGTATAAAATGAGAGCTATCAATGTGAACTTCATTGCTGAGTCCGTTCACCAAGTTTGTTCTGTATTGTTATTGACTCATTTAAAACAAAAAAAAAAACCCACAACATATTTTCAATAACTAGCATTAGAGTTTTCCTTAAATAGGCCAGTTCTGTGACAAAGGCTTTAAAAGGAGAGACAGATTAGTCAAGCCTTCAAGCTCCAAGCTGAGTAATTTTGATTGTCTAACAAATGGGAATCTAGTCTTAAGCCTACAGGAAATGGCAATTCAAATAATGTTCAAAAATAAAAAATACAAATATCACAAATAAAAAATAAGCAGCAATTCTGGGCATATCCAGCTGGGAGTGCACCGCAAACAGGTGGCATTGTGATCTGCCTTTGGGGGCTGTTCGAAAAGCGGAGCATTGAAAATAGTGTATTCTACTGTCCTTGTTCCAAAGTCATGTGAATTAAAGATGATAATTGCTCTCTGGTACACGTCGTACTGCCCCCGCAGGACTTTTTCAAGCATCAGGAGGGTCCCCCATTTTTACCATGGCATACCTGTCCGTGTCCTTTTCCGTTGCTTTTTGCAAAGGCAGTAGACAGGCAGTCCAAACAACCCTAAAAGAAATTAGTTTGACATTAGAAAGCAAATTAATCCAATAAATCCACATTATAAAATTGTATGTATTTGGTCCGTGTTGCAAAAAAACAAAACAAAACAATTTAATTGCTAAACAAAACAAGTATAGAGATTATTTCTCTATATGTTAATTAAAATTTATTTGTGTATAGTAATGTCCTTGTTCAACTATCCTTTTTGTGCCACATGGTGCGAGGCCCCTAGCATGATTGCTGTGCATTTTTTCCTCAATTTTTAAATCGTGTGCCAGGTATTTAGGATTAGTATTTTAGCCAGATAAAACATAACATAACAATACATTGCAGGGTCACGTCTTTTTCCTTTTTACTCTACATTGTGTACTGTTTGGTGAATTTAGCATCTTAGGGTGCTTATAAGTGTACTATGTACTTGGGACTAGTGTTTTGGTGCAGCTTATGTTATGAGCCGTCGCTGCGGCTCACGGCCACTGGTAAGCGATAGGGTCGCTGCGTCATGCTGGCCGTAATTCCTGATGGTCCTGATGAATGCTAGGCAACCGGGAGTCCCGCTGACCACACGGCATCTTCAAAGCTTTTGACCTTGTGAAGCAAGGTTTTGTTACTTTGTCATTCCAACTCATAGTTACTTTTTTCGTTGTGGAGATGGATACTTCTGGTTAATTCTAGAGAAATGCAACTGACAACAAGTTGCATCCTTGTGCCTTCTTTTCCATGAAGTTTCTTCAGCCGAGACCAATTATGACGCGGGGAATCGGGAGCTCCTTGCAATAAAATGGGCCTTCGAGGATTGGAGGCACTGGTTAGAGAGTACCAGACGTGTCATCAGTTATTAAAGTTCACAAGAACTTGTTGTACAATTTCGTTATCACTTACAGATCCGGTTCAATTAACTCAAAGCCAATGCTTTGTCCTGAGGCTTTCTTCCCAATCATGCCTACACCACAAAGGACTTCCCCATCATTCATGCCACCTCAGTTCATGATGAAGTAGCAATTGATCTATCCATTCAGCAATTGATCTATCCATTCAGGTCCTCCTAAAACCACCTCTGGAGTGTTTATTCCTGAATGATTTACGGGGTCTATTCTGTCAGAATTCTATTCAAGTAAGGTGTCTGGACATCCCAGAATTTCTAAGACCCAGGAACTTCTCTCTAGCTCGGTGTGGTGGCTAACCATTGTCCAGTATGTCAAAGAATTTGTTCTTGCCTGAGAATTCTGTGCACGAAAAAGTGTCTCTCAAGGGCACTCCTACCGGTCAACTGTTACATCTGTCCATTCCTAGAAGACCTTGTACTCAAATGTCCATGGATTTTATTGTCAGCCAACCTGTGGCTGTGTGTTAGAATACCATTTGGGTTGTGTGTGACCGATTCAGTATGTTAGACCATTTCATTTCACTCACTTAGCTACCCAGTGCCAGGTTAATGTCCTATCTGTTCATTTTACATGTTTTCAGACTGCACGGCCTGCCTCTGGATATTGTTTCTGACAGAGGAACCCAATTCATTGCATAATTTTAGAAATCTGTCTGTCAAATGCCAGGCATTAATTCATGTCTGTACACTGCATACCACCCAGTATCTAATGCAGAGATTCTCAAACGCGGTCCTCAAGGCACCCCAATGGTTCCAGTTTTAGGTTTATCCATGGTTGGCCACAGGTGACTTAATTGGAACCTCAGTCAATTTGATTTAACTATCTGTGCTGAGCCATGGCTATACTTAAAACTTGGACTGTCGGGTTTGCCTTGATGACCATGTTTGAGACCCTCTGGTCTACTTGGCAGACTGAAAGAATGAATCAGTCATTGGGACAATAACTTTGTTGCTACATTTCCAAATAATGCAAAGTTTGGGAAGAACATCTGCCTCTGGCCGTATACATAAACAAGTTGTCCTTGTTCTTCTTTATCCGCCCTCGGCATGTACTGGTATGATGCTCATGTGCAATTGATCAGTCTGGTTATGATCTGTATATTGACTTTCAATTTACATTATTAAATACATATGTTTATATTTTTCATATAGCATGTCCTGATATCATGATTGCATCTGCCATATCAGAGCTAGTGATATTTAAAAGTGCAGTTCTTCATAAAGTGAAAATTATTTGTACATTAAGTGTACAAATAATTGTACATAATCTATCTGTAAAAGCTACAGAGCATTTAATAGTATACAGTGTGCATTAAAAAGGATTCACAGCTGTATCCCAGATTATGTCCGAGAAGAGCAGACGGCTGCATGTGTTTCGCTGCCAGTGTGCACAGCTGATAACAGACTGCCAATTCAGAAAATAAATCATTAGAAACATGCTGATGAATAAGTCACCCATTTACACAATAGATGTAAAGTTCAGGAATATAACTGCTCATTGCATTGCTACTTGGGAGAAATGATTGGATAGAAAAATGTGCATCACCTATCCAAATTAAATGCAGTGCTGATCAAATAAATTAACTACAACCAGAAAGCCTCTAATTATATTCCCGCCAACTGGTTTACAATTTTAATGGTTATTAAATGTACATGATGCAGAGAAAACACAGCATAATTCATTCTTACCTACTACAACTGCAATGGCTCCCAATGCCAAACCTATGACTAGGAGCAAGGGTGTAATAAGTAGCTTCCCAGCTGAAAAACAGAAACAAAATCATTATATTGAACCCATCCAGCAGATCTGCTTAGAAATGGCAGTCCCGACCCTTAATAATGTTTAAAAAGTTGCATCTTAAAATAATTCCTTTTGCTAAAGACTACCAATTTTTAATAACCAGTTCATTCAAGGGATAAGCAACCATGGATAATATCACTGCCATCCAAGATTTTAAAACATTAAGTTTCAAACAGAGCTATATTTACTATATAAACCTGAGACATGAGCCTAGAGCGGCACAGAAACAGCTTAACGTTTAGTCACATGACTGGATGCATGCAACTATTTAGAAAACCTTAAATTTGTGTGTAGAATTAAACATACAGAAAGGGGGTTGCAATGCACTGTTTAGTGTGACCCAGAGTCAACTGACATCAGAGCAAACACGGGGTAACTCATATTAAGCAAAGTTTACAGAACACTTTGAAAACTGGACTTGCAAGTTTTGGAAGAAATACACTACAATATAAAAAAAACTGATGCATTGATTCCATGTAGTTATAGTCCCCTGCTGAAACTTAAAGAATAGTTTCTGTTCCAGAAAATAGGATTTTTGTTACCTACCGGTAAATCCTTTTCTCGTAGCCCGTAGAGGATGCTGGGGTCCATATTAGTACCATGGGGTATAGACGGGTCCACCAGGAGCCATTGGCACTTTAAGAGTTTAATAGTGTGGTCTAGCTCCTCCCTCTATGCCCCTCCTACCAGACTCCGTCTAGAAACTGTGCCCGAGGAGACAACATACTTCGAGAAAAGGAATTACACAGATAGTGGCGAGATTCATACCAGCTCACACAACAGGCAAATCCGGCTAACATGCCATAACAACTCAGCAACAGCTTGAAACAGTAAATAACGCAGAACTTACCTAGGAACCAGGCAGTACTGAACTATAAAACCAATGCAGGAAAACGCAGCACTGGGCGGGCGCCAAGCATCCTCTGCGGACTACGAGAAAAGGATTTACCAGTAGGTAATCAAAATCCTATTTTCTCTTACGTCCTACCTAGAGGATGCTGGGGTCCATATTAGTACCATGGCAAAGTTGTACAGCCGAGAACCCCGGGCAGCCGCCCATGAAAAGCCCACTTTACGAGTAAAGTGGGCCTTTACAGATTTTGGACACCGCAATCCTGCCGTGGAGTAAGCATGCTGGATAGTGAACCTGATCCAGCATGAAATCGACTGCTTAGAAGCAGGAAACCCAATTTTCTTGGGATCATAGAGGACAAACAGAGAGTCACTTTTCCTATGACGAGCCGTCCTCTGCACATAAATCTTCAATGTCCTCACTACATCCAAGGCCTTTGAAGAAATTGAGGAGTCAGTAGCCACTGGCACCATAATAGGTTGGTTGATATGGAAAGCCGATACAACCTTAGGCAGGAACTGTGGACAAGTCCTAAGTTCCGCCCTGTCTTCATGGAAGATCAGATAGGGGCTTTTACAAGATAAAGCCCCCAATTCCAACACACGTCGTGCAGAAGCCAAGGCCAACAAAGTGACCGCCTTCCACGTGAGAAACTTGAGATCAGCCTCCTGCAGAGGCTCAAACCAAGCAGATTGCAGGAACTGCAACACCACATCAAGATCCCAGGGTGCCGTTGGCACCACAAAGCGAGGCTGGATGTGCAGAACCCCTTTCAAAAAGGTCTGAACCTCAGTGAGGACAGCTAATTGTTTTTGGAAGAAGATGGACAAAGCAGAGATCTGGACCTTGATGGAGCCCAATCTCAGTCCCATATCCACCCCTGCTTGCAGGAAAAAGGAGAAAACGTCCAGGTTGAAACTCCACCGCAGGAAACTTTTTGGACTCGCACCAAGAATTTTTTTTTCCAAAAGCTATGGTAATGTTTAGACGTTACCCCCCTTCCTAGCCTGTATCAGGGTAGGAATGACCTCACTCGGGATACCCTTCCGAGCTAAGATCTGGCGTTCAACCGCCATGCCATCAAACGTAGCCGTAAGTCTTGATAAGCGAACGGCCCCTGCAGTAGCAGATCCTCCCAAAGTGATAACGGTCTTGGATCCTCCAGCAGAAGATCCTGTAGATCCGCGTACCAAGCCCTCCTTGGCCAGTCCGGAGCAATGAGGATTGCCAGAACCTTTGTTCTTCTTACCAGTTGAAGAAACTTTGGTATCAGAGGAATTGGAGGTAACACAATACACTGGCGTGAACACCCACGGTGTTACCAGTGCGTCCACCGCCACTGCCTGTGGATCTCTCGACATGGAACAGTACCTCCGCAGCTTCTTGTTGAGGCGGGAGGCCATCATGTCTATGTGAGGAACCCACCACCAACCGGTTACCTCCTCGAACACCTCCGGATGGAGGCCCCACTCTCCTGGATGGAGATCGTGTCTGCTGAGGAAGTCTGATTTGTCTACACCCGGAATGAAGATTGCAGACATCGCCACTGCGTGCCTTTCTGCCCAGAGGAGGATTTTTGACACCTCTGACATGGCAGCCCTGCTCTTCGTTCCGCCTTGTCGGTTTATGTAGGCCACTGTGGTCACATTGTCCGACTGCACCTTAACAGCCCGATCCTGTAGAAGGTGTGCTGCTTGCAGAAGGCTGTTGTACATGGCTCTTAGCTCCAGAATGTTTATCGGGAGAAGGGATTCTTGATCCAACCACCGTCCTTGGAAGGTTTCCCCCTGAGCGACTGCTCCCCAACCTCTTAGACTTGCATCTGTGGTTAGAAGGATCCAGTCCTGAACTCCGAACCTTTGGCCTTCCAGAAGGTGAGGCAGTTGTATCCACCAGAGGAGCGAAATCCTGGCTTTCGGAGACAGACTGATCCTCTGGTGCATGTGTAGGTGAGATCCCGACCACTGGTCCAAGAGATCCAGCTGAAAGGATCGAGCATGAAACCTTCCGTATTGTAGAGCCTCGTAGGAGGCAACCATCTTCCCCAGAAGGTGGATGCACTGATGAACCGAGACCCGGGTAGGCTTTAGACATCCCGGACCATTGATTGAATCACCAATGCTTTCTCCACCGGCAAAAACACCCTCTGCACTTCCGTGTCTAGGATCATTCCCAGGAAAGACAGCCTCCTTGTCGGCTCCAGATGAGACTTCGGAAGGTTCAGGATCCAACCGTGCTCCAGATGTGTCGTGAGAGCAATGGATCGCAACAACTTCTCCCTGGACGACGCCTTGATCAGGAGATTGTCCAGATACGGAATTATGTTCACCGCTTGCTTGCGCAGGAGAACCATCATCTCCGCCATCACCTTGGTGAAGACCCTCGGTGCTGTGGAGAGGCCAAATGGCAGCACCTGAAACGGATAGTGATCGTCCAACAGTGCAAACTGGAGATATGCCTGATGCGGAGACCAGATGGGAACATGGAGGTACGCATCCTTGATGTCCAGGGACACTAGGAACTCCACCTCCGTCAGACCTGAGATGACAGCTCTCAGAGACTCCATTTTCAATTTGAACTCCCTGAGGTAGGGGTTCAAAGATTTTAAGTCCAGAATTGGCCGTACCGAACCATCCGGCTTCGGTACCACGAAAAGGTTTGAATAGTAACCTTTGTTCCACTGATGAGGTGGAACTGGAACAATGATCCTGGACACAACCAATTTTTGAATAGCGTCCAGAAGAATTGTTTTGTCTGCCAGCAGAGCTGGCAAGCCTGACTTGAAGAAACGTGAGGCGGGAGATCCTGAAACTCCAGCCTGTACCCTCTGGACACAATATCCAGTACTCAGGGGTCCAGGCCCAACGACACCCAGACGTGGCTGAAATGCCGGAGTCTTGCCCCCACCTGACCTTCCTCCAGGTCTAGCTGTCCACCGTCATGCGGAGGACTTTGTTCGTAGCCGGTGCAGCTGAGACTTACCCGCTGAAGCCGTGGCAATCCACGCATCTAGCACCTCCCCAAAGAGAACCTGACCAGTATAAGGTAGACGCTCCACACTTTTCCTGGATTCCATGTCCGCAGACCATTGGCGCAGCCAGAGACCTCTGCGAGCCGAGACGGACATGGAGGAGATCCCCGCAGCCATGGAACCCAGGTCCTTCATGGAATCTACCAAGAATCCTGCATATGGCGTAAAAATAAATCAACGTCACCTTTATTCATCGTAGTCGATTCCTCCTGCAGAGTGATTGACCACCTGGCAATAGCTTTTGCAATCCAAGCACAGGCTATAGTAGGCCGCAGTATGGCCCCTGAAGCCGTGTAAATTGATTTTAGCATAGCATCCACCTTGCGATCTGCCAGGTCTTTCAACGCGGTAGATCCAGGTACTGGTAATACCACCTGTTTGGACAGCCTAGAGACAGAGGCCTCAACTATCGAAGGAGACTCTCACTTTTTTCTATCTTCTGGGAAGGGAAAAGCAACCAAGACCCTCTTAGGGATCTGTAATTTCTTTTCCAGATTTTCCCAGGCTTTTTCAAAGATAGCATTCAATTCTTTAAATGCCGGGAAGTTGAGGGGGAGCTTTTTACTGTCTGTGAAAAAGGCCTTCTCCACCTGCTCAGGAGCTGTGTCAGCAATGTGTAACACATCCCTTACAGCTTCAATCATCAACTGCACCCCCTTAGCAAGTGATGCAGTCCCCCTTGATACATCCCTGTCATCGTCTGCAGTGTCAGAATCGGTGTCCGTGTCATCCTGCATAAGTTTGGCAAGTGCACGTTTGTGAGAATGTACCGCAGGGGACCCAGAGGAAGCAGTATCAGACCATACAACCATAGAGGATTGCAGAACTTGAGTGGCATGCTCAGTCCTAGCAACCCTATCAGAAATCTGAGAAATAGTCCCCCTCAGACAGACTAACCATTCTAGCTGGGATCTGCGCTACAACAGTGCAATCCTGATTACATGGTATGGAGTCTTCCTGGGAAGATAAATCCTCTGCGGCATATGAAACAGTGTCCCTAAACATGTTGTCACATACACACCAAACACCCCACAAACACACAGGGTACTGGGTAGACAGTTTCCCCTCCAAGAATGGCAGAGAGACACAGAGATTGGAGCCAACCCACACACAGCGGTATTATAGGTATAGGGAGACCCTAACCAGCGCTGACTTTGTCCCTTAATAGGCGACACAGCCTTTACACAGCCTCCCCTCCCTTCTACAACCCCCTGGTACCGTACAGATACCTGGAGGTGCTCTGGAGGGACCTGTTCATCCACTGGCAGTGAGCTGCAGGCAGGAAAATGGCAGTGAGCTGCAGGCAGGAAAATGGCGCTGAACGCTGCTGGGTCCGCTCTGAGAAGCTCCGCCCCTTCAATGGCGCTGTCTTCCCGCTCTTGTAAGATTATACTGGCCCGAGGATTTGTTTGCTGGCTGAGATCCGCGGCCCACAACAGGCTGGAAATGGTCAGTGTAGAGTTATGTGCTGTCTCAGGGCGCCCCTCACAGCGCCGCACCGCAGTACCGCTGAGCTGTCCGGGAGCGCGGTTAATACCGCGCTCCTACCCTTAAAGCCACCCTCTTCACACTGACCCCCCGCTTGTAAAGGGGGACAGTGACTCACTCACCACTTTCAGCTCTGTAAGGGGGTGGCGGCTGGCTGCCGGGGTGAGCGATCCCCTGTGGCGGGGCGTGATCTGCCCCTCTGGAGCTCAATGTGCTGTCAGCGGAGTCAGTGGCTCAAGACCCCACAGGGCGGACACTGCTTCCCCCCCCCCCCCCCCACCTTAGTCCCTCATTGCAGGCAGGCTGTTGCCAGCAGTCACCTGTAAAAAAAAAAAAAAAAAAAACTCTAAGAAAAACTTTTACCAGGAAAGCTCTGTAGAGCTCCCCTAGCTGTGACTGGTTCCTCCGGGCACATTTTCTAAACTGAGTCTGGTAGGAGGGGCATAGAGGGAGGAGCCAGCCCACACTATTAAACTCTTAAAGTGCCAATGGCTCCTGGTGGACCTGTCTATACCCCATGGTACTAATATGGACCCCAGCATCCTCTAGGACGTAAGAGAAAGACTTGATATTATTTTTTTTTTTAAATGTAGAAGACTGTATACATTTTCCAACTTAAGCATTGAGTTGCCATGCAAATAAAATGCCCAGCTATTCATGCACTCACCACAAACAGAGCCTCGCACTAATCTCCTTACATGCGGTCTCTCGGGGAGGTAGCGGTATTTGCATCCAAATATACTGAGGTTTGATGTGTGATCACCAAAGAAGCGCAGCTGACGATATCTCTCCCCACAGCGGTAGCAGAAATTAGTGTTACACTGAGAACAGGTCATATGATCACAACCTTCTGTTCTTTGAATGTGAACCTGTAAAAGATTACAATATTAGAAAGTACTACGCCACCTAAACAAGTTTATTACATCAGAAAATCTATCTATCTATCTGGGTGGGTATACAGTCATAACCTAATATAGAGTAAGAGGGCAGCATACTAAGTAGTTTTCTACTTCTGTTACTTACCTCATTATGTATTGATGAAACAAACAATAGCTTCTTACTTACAAACATCGGAGACACCACCAAATTTTGTAGAGTACTCCTGAGTGAGCAGACCAGCCTCCCAGATCTCCAATGAAGTGAATGGTAAGGGAGCTTGATCATACAAATTGTGATGACTTGCGTTACTGTGGTCCAACAGCACAAATTGCAGCATTGCACAGTGGAGATGGGGTGGGGGAAAGAATGCAATTCTCCTGGCCATGCCCCCTTAAAACTCCTACTTGGACTTTAGAAAATTTGGCAAGCATGCAATGTATCCAAATGTAAACTGTTGGCCATCAAGCCAATGGAGAGTTATAGGCATCATAAAATGAATATGGAAGAAAACTGCATGCATACAAGATAAAAACGTGGCGGGAACACTGACTTTTTTGCCTGAAAAAATTATTACAAATTTTAAGTATGTATTTAAGGAGCAGATTCAATTACCCATGGTGTTTACAGCGTGGGTAAAGTTCTGGGTTTAAATGCCAGATGCCATTCAATTTGTAGTTAATTGCCCCATGTGGTAAACTCGCGGATAATGCGTTTTGGGTTCTATTTACTAAGCCTCCACTTTTCATGCAAATAGAGCTGCTTCTGCTTCACCTGCTACCGCTGTAAAGCAGGAGTCTGCGACCGTAAAGGTTGCTAAAAATAGACCTGCCGGAGAGTGAACATTAACTGAAACGTTAAGGTGGTAATAGCTGAGACCCCTTTGTGCCTTTCGGACGCGATGGCTATCGGTGTCTGCATTTCAGCTCGCACTCCCAGAGGAAGCGAGCTGAAATGCGGAAAGTGACCCATTTGGGCACCTAAACAGCACTTTTTGCAATCAGTGTGTAAGAGATACAATTGAATATCACCACCATGACATCCCCTCTCTTTAGATGGGAGATCGAGCATGATAATCAATTGAATATCACCCATAGAATCAGTGTTAAGTGAAGAAACCTATGGGCTACCCCATGCGTTAAGTTCCAAAGAGTGCACTTTACAGTTTTGGCAACGCAGCCTCAGGAGCATAATGCATTGGGTAGCGACCCTTAACTGAATCGCTCAGGGCTGACAACTGGCCACGGGGTTTTGATTCTGCCCCTAATACCCCTTTCACACCAGCCAAAATTTCCCGGGTTAATGCACATGAACGCGCATCAACCCGGGAAATTTCTCAGTGTGAAAGGGTACAGGGTAAAAATCTTCCTGGGAACCTAGTCAGTGTGAACGGGAGCCAGGTCAATGTGCCCCGGCTCCCGTTCACTCTCTATGTAGCAGTCGGCGCTTAGAGATCATGTGACCTCTTGCGCCGCCCCCGCCGCGTCACCGCTGACGTCAGCAACCCGGCAATATGCCGGGCTGCTGACTGCAGTATGCAAGGGGTCTTACCCGGGATTGTCCCTGTATGATCCCAGGACCGTATTCCCGGGTAAGACCCGCAGTTTTAGGTATGAAAGGGGTATAAGAGTCTATGCTAGCCTGGTGATCCAGAAGAGCACAAGCAGATGAAAAAAAACGAGTGAAATTCATCAATGCAGTAGTTCCCAACTGGGTGCCACAACACACTCACAGGGATGTTTCTGTGCAGGTGGTCTAGTCCAAATTGATATCGCCATTTACACAGTTGCACTACTTAGTAACTGCAATTGTAGCAGTGATCGCTTGCAGCTCATAGGTCCTGTAGGCGCAGCTTATGCTTGCATCAGCCAAGCAACAGAGGCACTAGCATATTTACAATGGGTGTAGTGTGTTCATGGGCCCCCACCGCACACCCATTTTTTAAATACTCACCTCTCCGGGGGCACCCGCCGGTGGCAGCATCTATAAGAAAATATCCGGTAAATGGTGCGGCGGCCATTTTTCCAGAGATTTGCGCATAAACAGTAAGGAAATCTCTGGGAAAATGGCCACCGCAACATTTTCCCCGAGATCTGCCCATGCGCATTAGATTCTGGGACAGCGCTAGGGTACCCTAGTGACCCAGAGTCTACAGCGCTGCTCACTAGAGAGGATAGAGCCCAGACGGAGTCTGCATTCGGACCTCCTCCTCTCTAGAAAAGCCCCTGAGCAGAGGTGGCAATCACATGCAGGCAGATGAAGAAATGCTATGCTCTCCTGCAGCCCCCCTCATGATACAAAGTGGGCTCCTCTCCTGCAGTAACCCCCATTAGTTCTACAAGAACTGTAAGTGATTGATAGGGAATGTAAGGAGGTCTAAGACATGTGGGGGTGACAGTTCGGCATATAAAGGACATGTGGGAGGCCTGAATGCTTGTGGGGTGGTTAAGGGCATTCTAAGAAACATGTAAGGAGATCTAAGCATGTGTGGGGACTGTTGAGCATAAAATTGGCATGTGGGGGGAGGGGTTTGAGGACTATGAAATGCACGTGATGAGTGTCTAATGGGCATATAAATGGCATGTATTTTCCCCCTCTTCACACCTTTCAATCCTCCTCTTCTGCTAGATATGATAGTCAAATCTAGAACTAACAACTGTCTATTAGACACAATGTGTCCACCACTACATAAAATAAGAATTTACTTACCGATAATTCTATTTCTCGTAGTCCGTAGTGGATGCTGGGAACTCCGTAAGGACCATGGGGAATAGCGGCTCCGCAGGAGACTGGGCACAGAAGTAAAAGCTTTAGGACTACCTGGTGTGCACTGGCTCCTCCCCCTATGACCCTCCTCCAAGCCTCAGTTAGGATACTGTGCCCGGACGAGAGTACACAATAAGGAAGGATTTTGAATCCCGGGTAAGACTCATACCAGCCACACCAATCACAACGTACAACCTGTGATCTGAACCCAGTTAACAGCATGATAACAGAGGAGCCTCTGAAAAGATGGCTCACAACAATAATAACCCGATTTTTTGTAACAATAACTATGTACAATTATTGCAGACAATCCGCACTTGGGATGGGCGCCCAGCATCCACTACGGACTACGAGAAATAGAATTATCGGTAAGTAAATTCTTATTTTCTCTGACGTCCTAGTGGATGCTAGGAACTCCGTAAGGACCATGGGGATTATACCAAAGCTCCCAAACGGGCGGGAGAGTGCGGATGACTCTGCAGCACCGAATGAGAGAACTCCAGGTCCTCCTCAGCCAGGGTATCCAATTTTGTAGAATTTAGCAAACATGTTTGCCCCTGACCAAGTAGCTGCTCGGCAAAGTTGTAAAGCCGAGACCCCTCGGGCAGCCGCCCAAGATGAGCCCACCTTCCTTGTGGAATGGGCTTTTACAGATTTTGGCTGTGGCAGGCCTGCCACAGAATGTGCAAGCTGAATTGTACTACAAATCCAACGAGCAATAGTCTGCTTAGAAGCAGGAGCACCCAGCTTGTTGGGTGCATACAGGATAAACAGCGAGTCAGATTTTCTGACTCCAGCCGTCCTGGAAACATATATTTTCAGGGCCCTGACTACGTCCAGCAACTTGGAGTCCTCCAAGTCCCTAGTAGCCGCAGGTACCACAATAGGCTGGTTCAAGTGAAACGCTGAAACCACCTTAGGGAGAAATTGAGGACGAGTCCTCAATTCCGCCCTGTCTGAATGGAAGATCAGATAAGGGCTTTTACCGGATAAAGCCCGCCAATTCTGACACGCGCCTGGCCGAGGCCATGGCCAACAACATGACCACTTTCCATGTGAGATATTTTAACTCCACAGATTCAAGTGGTTCAAACCAATGTGACTTTAGGAACCCCAAAACTACATTGAGATCCCAAGGTGCCACTGGAGGCACAAAAGGAGGCTGTATATGCAGTACCCCTTTTACAAACGTCTGAACTTCAGGAACTGAAGCTAGTTCTTTCTGGAAGAAAATTGACAGGGCCGAAATTTGAACCTTAATGGACCCCAATTTTAGGCCCATAGACACTCCTGTTTACAGGAAATGCAGGAATCGACCTAGTTGAAAATTCCTCCATCGGGGCCTTACTGGCCTCGCACCCCGCAACATATTTTCGCCAAATGCGGTGATAATGCTTTGCGGTTACATCCTTCCTGGCTTGATCAGGATAGGGATGACTTCATCCGGAATGCCTTTTTCCTCCGTTGGGGCCTTCCTGGCCTCGCACCACGCTTCCTGTGACCGCAAGCCAGGAAGGATTGCGGTCACATCCATCCTGGCTTTGATCAGGGTAGGAATGACTTCTTCCGGAATGCCTTTTTCCTTCAGGATCCGGCGTTCAACCGCCATGCCGTCAAACGCAGCCGCGGTAAGTCTTGGAACAGACAGGGTCCTTGCTGGAGCAGGTCCCTTCTTAGAGGTAGAGGCCACGGGTCCTCCGTGAGCATCTCTTGAAGTTCCGGGTACCAAGTCCTTCTTGGCCAATCCGGAGCCACGAGTATAGTTCTTACTCCCCTCCGTCTTATAATTCTCAGTACTTTTGGTATGAGAGGAAGAGGAGGGAACACATACACTGACTGGTACACCCACGGTGTTACCAGAGCGTCCACAGCTATTGCCTGAGGGTCCCTTGACCTGGCGCAATACCTGTCCAATTTTTTTTTTTTTGTTTAGGCGGGACGCCATCATGTCCACCTTTGGTTTTTCCCAATGGTTTACAATCATGTGGAAGACTTCTGGGTGAAGTCCCCACTCTCCCGGGTGGAGGTCGTGCCTGCTGAGGAAGTCTGCTTCCCAGTTGTCCACTCCCGGAATGAACACTGCTGACAGTGCTATCACATGATTTTCCGCCCAGCGAAAAATCCTTGCAGCTTCTGCCATTGCCCTCCTGCTTCTTGTGCCGCCCTGTCTGTTTACGTGGGCGACTGCCGTGATGTTGTCCGACTGGATCAGCACCGGCTGACCTTGAAGCAGAGGTCTTGCTTGGCTTAGGGCATTGTAAATGGCCCTTAGCTCCAAAATATTTATGTGAAGTGATGTCTCCAGGCTTGACCACAAGCCCTGGAAATTTCTTCCCTGTGTGACTGCTCTCCAGCCTCGCAGGCTGGCATCCGTGGTCACCAGGACACAGTCCTGAATGCCGAATCTGCGGCCCTCTAGAAGATGAGCACTCTGCAACCACCACAGGAGAGACACCCTTGTCTTTGGTGACAGGGTTATCCGCTGATGCATCTGAAGATGCGATCCGGACCATTTGTCCAGCAGGTCCCACTGGAAAGTTCTTGCATGGAATCTGCCGAATGGAATTGCTTCGTAGGAAGCCACCATTTTTCCCAGGACCCTTGTGCACTGATGCACTGACACTTGGCCTGGTTTTAGGAGGTTTCTGACTAGTTCGGATAACTCCCTGGCTTTCTCCTCCGGGAGAAAACACCTTTTTCTGGACTGTGTCCAGGATCATCCCCAGGAATAGAAGGCGTGTCGTCAGGATCAGCTGCGATTTTGGAATATTGAGAATCCAACCGTGCTACCGCAGCACTATCTGAGATAGTGCTACCCCGACTTCCAACTGTTCCCTGGATCTTGCCCTTATCAGGAGATCGTCCAAGTAAGGGATAACTAAAACTCCCTTCTTTCGAAGGAGTATCATCATTTCGGCCATTACCTTGGTAAAGACCCGTGGTGCCGTGGACAATCCAAACGGCAGCGTCTGAAACTGATAGTGACAGTTCTGTACCACAAACCTGAGGTACCCTTGGAGAAGGGTAAATTGGGACATGTAGGTAAGCATCTTTGATGTCCAGAGAGACCATATAGTCCCCTTCTTCCAGGTTTGCAATCACTGCTTTGAGTGACTCCATCTTGAATTTGAACCTTTGTATGTAAGTGTTCAAGGATTTTAGATTTAAAATTGGTCTCACCGAGCCGTTCGGCTTCGGTACCACCAATAGTGTGGAATAGTACCCCTTTCCCTGTTGCAGGAGGGGTACCTTGATTATCACCTGCTGGGAATACAGCCTGTGAATGGCTTGCAATACTGTCTCCCTGTCTGAGGGAGACGTCGGTAAAGCAGACTTTATGAAACGGCGAGGGGAAGACGTCTCGAATTTCTTGAGACGGGCCCCCACCGTGCCTGAGACCGCTTGTAAAGCCCCAGCGTCATGCTGAGGACTTTGCGGAGGCGGGAGAGGGCTTTTGTGGGAATTGGCTGTTTGCTGCAGCCTTTTTCCTCTCCCTCTGCCACGGGGCAGAAATGAGGCGCCTTTTGCCCGCTTTATGGGGCCGAAAGGACTGCGCCTGATAATACGGCGTCTTCTTAGGTTGAGAAGCTACCTGGGGTAAAAATGTGGATTTTCCAACCGTTGCCGTGGCCACCAGGTCTGTTAGACCTACCCCAAATAACTCTTCCCTTTTATAAGGCGATACTTCCATATGCCTTTTGGGATCAGCATCACCTGACCACTGTCTTGTCCATAACCTTCTTCTGGCAGAAATGGACAGCGCACTTACTCTTGATGCCAGTCGGCAATTATCCCTCTGTGCATCACGCCTATATAGAAATGCATCTTTTAAATGCTCTATAGTTAGTAATATACTGTCCCTATCTAGGGTATCAATATTGTCAGTCAGGGAATCCGACCAAGCCACCCCAGCACTGCACATCCAGGCTGAGGCGATTGCTGGTCGTAGTATCACACCCGTGTGAGTGTATATACATTTTAGGATATTTTACTGCTTTCTGTCAGTAGGTTCCTTAAGGGCGGCCGTATCCGGGGACGGTAGTGCCACCTGTTTAGACAAGCGTGTGAGCGCTTTATTCACCCTAAAGGGTGTTTCCTAACGTGCCCTATCCTCTGGCGGGAAGGGGTATGATGCCAATAACTTTTTTATCGGGGGAAACCCACGAATCATCACACACTTCATTTAATTCCTCAGATGCAGGAAAAACTACAGGCAGTTTTTTCCTCACCCAACATAATACCCTTTTTAGTGGTACTGGTATTATCAGAAATGTGTAAAAACATTTTCCATAGCCTCAATCATGTAACGTGTGGCCCTACTGGAAGTCACATTCGTCTCTTAATCGTCGACACTGGAGTCAGTATCCGTGTCGGCGTCTGTATCTGCCATCTGCGGTAACGGGCGTTTTAGAGCCCCAGGTGGCTTTTGAGACACCTGGACAGGCACAGACTGAGTCGCCGGCCGTCTCATGTCATCAATCTTTTGTAAAGAGCTGACACTGTCACATAATTCCTTCCATAAGCTCATCCACTCAGGTGTCGACTCCCTAGGGGGTGACATCTCTGTTACAGGCAATTGCTCCGCCTCCACCTCATTTTCCTCCTCATACATGTCGACACAACGTACCGACACAGCACACACACAGGGAATGCTCTGATAGAGGACAGGACCCCACTAGCCCTTTGGGGAGACAGAGGGAGAGTATGCCAGCACACACCAGAGCGCTATATATATACAGGGATAACCTTATATAAGTGTTTTTCCCCTTATAGCTGCTGTATTGTTATACTGCGCCTAAGTAGTGCCCCCCTCTCTTTTTTAACCCCTTTCTGTAGTGTAGTAACTGCAGGGGAGAGCCAGGGAGCTTCCCTCCAACGGAGCTGTGAGAGAAAATGGCGCCAGTGTGCCGAGGAGATAGGCTCCGCCCCCTTCTCGGCGGCCTTTTCTCCCGTTTTTCTGTGGAATCTGGCAGGGGTTAAAATACACCCATATAGCCCTGGGGGTTATATGTGGTGTATTTATGCCAGCCAAGGTGTTTTACATTGCTGCTCAGGGCGCCCCCCCCTAGCGCCCTGCACCCTCAGTGACCGGAGTGTGAAGTGTGCCTGAGTAACAATGGCGCACAGCTGCAGTGCTGTGCGCTACCTTGTTGAAGACTGATGTCTTCTGCCGTCGATTTTTCCGGACCTTTTCTTGCTTCTGGCTCTGTAAGAGGGCCGGCGGCGCGGCTCCGGGACTGAGCTCCGAGGCTGGGCCGGTGTTCGGTCCCTCTGGAGCTAATGGTGTCCAGTAGCCTAAGAAGCCCAATCCACTCTGCACGCAGGTGAGTTCGCTTCTTCTCCCCTTAGTCCCTCGATGCAGTGAGCCTGTTGCCAGCAGGTCTCACTGAAAATAAAAAACCTAAAACTAAACTTTTCACTAAGAAGCTCAGGAGAGCCCCTAGTGTGCACCCTTCTCGGCCGGGCACAAAAATCTAACTGAGGCTTGGAGGAGGGTCATAGGGGGAGGAGCCAGTGCACACCAGGTAGTCCTAAAGCTTTTACTTTTGTGCCCAGTCTCCTGCAGAGCCGCTATTCCCCATGGTCCTTACGGAGTTCCCAGCATCCACTAGGACGTCAGAGAAATAAACCTAAGTATGGCAGGTTAGCACAATTTTCTTATTATTTAAACTTTGGGCTAGGGATGCCATGAGAAACTGCTGCGACTCGAGAAAGTATTAATGTTTGAACGCAGAGGGATGTTGCATAGAAATTATAAAGCGATTATACAGTACAATGAGATCATAGTGAAATAGTAACTGAAAAAAAAAAGCAGTATAATGTTGTACTACTGATCTCAATACATAAGTTCCAAAATTTGATACAATAATCTTGTACAAGCAGTTTTAAAAGAATATTTGTCACTGCTTCTTGAAGGCAAGAGCAGGGCTTTAGATTACGGGCCTAATTCAGACCTGATCACAGCAGCAAAATTGATCTCTAATGGGAAAACCATGTGCACTGCAGCGGGTGGGGGGGCAGGGTTCCGGTATGAATAGTCGACCATGTTATGGTCAACAGTCATTAGGTCGACCACTATTGGTCGACAATTGCATGGACAAATGGTCGACACATGAAAAGGTCCCCCTGAGTTTTTACACTTTTTTGGTGTCGTTTTCTGCGTAAAGTGACGGGGAACCCCAATTAGTGCACCGTGTCCCCTCGCATGGCTCGCTTTGCTCGCCATGCTTCGGGCAAGGTGCTCGGCACAGGTTACCATTCCCAATCGTAGTCCACGTGGATCGTAAAGTATGGAAAAGTTCCACAAAAAAAACCTTATGTCGACCTTTTCATGTGTCGACCATGTGTCCATGTTGACCATGTTAATGTCAACCAATAGTGGTCTACCTAATGAATGTCGACCATAACATGGTTGACCATCCAAACGGATACCGGGAGGCAGATACAACATGTGCAGAGAGAGTTACATTTGGGCGAGTTATTTTGTTTCTGTGCAGTTAATACTGGCTGCTTTATTTTTGCACTGCAATTTAGATTTCAGTTTGAACACACCCAACCCAAATCTAATAGGCCCTACACACTGGGCAATATCACTCAAAGATATGAACGATCTCGTTCATTAATGAATGAGATACCGTTCATATCTTTGAGTGTGGAGGCACCAGCGATGAATGATGCGCGGCCCCGTGCTCGTTCATCGCTGGTGCCCCGCCGGCTGTGCATGCAGGCCAAAATGGACGATCTCGTGGACTCCTCAGCCAGGGTATCAAACTTGTAAAACTTCGCATAGGAGTTTGATCCCGACCAAATAGTAGCTTGGCAAAGCTGTAATGCCGAGACCCCTCGGCAGCCGCCCAAGATGAGCCCACCTTTCTGGTAGAATGGGCCTTCACAGAATTCGGTAACGGCAATCCTGCCGTAGAATGAGCCTGCTGAATCGTATTACAGATCCAGCTTGCAATAGTCTGCTTGGAAGCAGGAGCCAAAATTTTGTTGGGAGCCCACAGGACAAAGAGCGCCTCTGTTTACCTAACCTGAGCCGTTCTGGCGACACAGATTTTCAAAGCTCTAAGTACATCGAGAGACTGACTTTGATTCCGCCAAGACGTTAGTAGCCACTGGCACCACAATAGGCTGGTATACGTGAAACGATGAAACCACTTTTGGCAGAAAATTGCTGACGAGTTCTCAACTCCGCTGCATCTGCATGGAAGATTAAATAGGGCTTTTGTGAGACAACTCGCCAAAGTAGACACCCGCCTTGCGGATGCCAAGGTCAAAAGCATGACTACTTTCCAAGTAAGGAATTTCAACTCAACCTTACGTAAAGGTCCAAACCAATGAGATTGCAAGAACTGCAACACCACATTAAGATCCCATGGTGCCACTGGGGGCACAAAGGAAGGTTGGATGTGCAGCCCGAAATTTGTACATTAATGGAGCCTAACTTTAGGCCCGCATCCACACCTGCTTGCAAAAAATGGAGCAAACGCCCCAGCTGAAATTTTTTCGTAGGAGTCTTCTTGGATTCACACCAAGACATATTTTCTCCAAATACGGTGGTAAAGCTTCGCCGTTACTTCTTTTCTAGCCTGAAGCAGTGTGGAAATGACTTCACCGGGAATACCCTTTCGGGCTAGGATACGGCGTACAACCGCCATGCCGTCAAACGCAGCCGCGGTAAGTCTTGATACACGCACGGTCCTTGCTGTAACAGGTTCCCTCATAGAGGAAGAGGCCAGGGATCTTCTATGAGTAATTCTTGAAGATCTGGATACCAAGCCCTCCTTGGCCCATCCGGAACAATGAGGATCGCCTGAACCTTTGTTCTTCTTATGATTTTTATCCCTTCGGAAAGAGTGGAAATGGAGGGTACACATAGACCGACTGAAACACCCACGGTGTCACCAGGGCGTCCACCGCTATTGCTTGAGGGTCCCTCGACCTGGAACCATATCTCTGAAGTTTCTTGTTGAGGCGAGACGCCATCATGTCTATTTTAGGAATTCCCCAAAGACTTGTCACTTTTGTGAAAACCTCTTGATGAAGACCCCACTCTCCTGGATGGAGATCGTGTCTGCTGAGGAAGTCTGTTTCCCAGTTGTCTACACCCAGAATGAAGACCGCTAATAGAGCGTTTACATGCCTTTCCGCCCAGCGGAAAACTCTTGTGGCTTCTGCCATTGCCGCTTTGCTCTTCGTTCCGCCCTAGCGGTTTACTTACGCCACTGCTGTTAAGTTGTCTGATCGAATTAAGACGGGCAGATCGCGAAGAAGATGTCCCGCTTGCAGAAGGCCGATGTAAATAGCCCTCAATTCGAGAATGCTTATTGCAGACAAGCTTCCCGATTTGACTTGTTTCCCTGGAAAATCTTCCCCTTGAAAGACTGCTCCCCAGCCTCGGAGACTTGTATCCATGGACACAAGGGATCCAATCCTGGATCCCGAACCTTCGTCCCTCTAGGAGGTGAGAACTGTGCAGCCACCACAGGAGAGATATTTTGGTCCTGGAAAATAGGATTATTTTCCGGTGCATGTGCAGGTGAGACCCGGACCACATGTCCAACTGGTCCCGCTAAAACCACTCTGGCATTTAACCTGCTCACCGAATGGCCTCGTAGGCCGCAACCATCTTCTTCATCAACGGAACGTATTGATGGATTTACACTGTTGCAAATCTGATTCGACTCTGGATCTTCAGCTCTCTTTCCACTGGAAAAAACAAACTTTAAACAGTTCTGTATATAACCTTATTCCCAACTCCGACATCCGCGTCGTTGGGATCAACAGTGATTCTGTCAAGTTCAGGAGCCAACCACTGTGTTGAAGAACTGTCAGAGAGAAACAACGATTTGCACCACTTGTTCCTTGACCTAGCTGTAGCCAGGATAGCGCCCCAGTACAGAATAATAATGGCTTTTACTATTGAAGGAAAACCATCATACTGCCATCACTCCGGTGAATTGGCAATGACAATCCTGAATAGCAAACTCAGGTAAGCCTAATGCGGAAGAAACCATACTTCGACCCTCTTTCACCTTTTACAGATTGGAGATCCCTGCCCTGAGAGATTCCATCTTGTAGTTCAACTTCTTAAGAAGACATTTTTGGGATTGTTCTGACCGAGCCGTCCGGGCTCAGAAGCACGAAAAAGCTTAAATAATAGTTGTTTTTGGTGACTGGGACAGCAGGACAATGTCCTGATCCTGACCCAACTCTTGTATGGCGTCGCATACTACCTCCCCGTCCAGAGGAGAATCGGTAAGATCTTTTTGAAAAATCAGTGAGGGGAATCGTCTGGAAACTCCAGTATGTCCCCTTGGGACTCTATTCTTAACTCACTGGTCCATGTCCATGTCCATTCCAGGACTGACTGAAGAGTATTAGACGTGGTCCCACCGGTGTGGGCTCCCGCAAGATAGACCCAGCGACATGCGGTGGATGTGGCAGAAACAGAGGATGATTTCTGCTTCTGCGAACTTGAAAAGGCTGCTGACCTCTTACCTTTTCACCTTCCTCTACCTGCAAAGAAGGGGAAAAACCGTATCCCTCCGGTCGAAATGACTGCATCCTACAAAAATGCGTCACCAACCGTTGTGAGGGAACATAGCTCAAGTGGTATCTACAGAGATCAACTTAACAAAGCCATCCCCCAAACCAGGTTTCACCTTCATAGGGAAGATACTCCAGTACTTCTCGGAGTCAGCCTCAGCATTCCATTGGTGAATCCCAAACGTCTTCACAGTTGAGACCGCCATGGAAGTGGCCCGCGAACCCAAGAGTCCTACATCCCTTGTATTCGCACGGCAGTATGCTGCAATGATATAGACATGACTCAACTTCAGGAGTACCCTGCATACAACTACTCCCCCATGCGCATGTAATGCTAGTATAATCAACGTACATGCGGACACATAATTAGAGTATCACATATCTTCCTGCATACGATCCTTTGTGACAGAGCCCCATGCAGAACAGGGGTGACTGTCACTTTCTTCTATCCATGAGAAGGAATAACTTTACCTCAGCATTCATTATATATTATATATATTTATATTTGTGCTGTAGCCCGGCACTCACCCCTGGTCTCACGGTTTTCTTGCTCCGGTGCCATCCACGGTGTTGGATCACCTATGTAGAACGGTTGAATAGGCGGCACTCAAGAGACTGAATAAGATGCAAATACTTTATTGCGTCACAGTCCGACGCACGTTTCGGGACACAGCCCGTCGTCAGGGACAATCACAGTGCAATACCACAAGCCACATATAAATACCCTTGGGTACACAAGACTCTCATTACCTGATTGTGCTCACCTGTCAGACACCCATCCGCCGCGAGTCCCGCCACTGCATCGGTAGACGCGCTGGGCTGATGACGTGATCCGGCCGCGTCACTGCAGGGAGCCAGTCGGGGTCCGATAGTTGGTTACCATGGAGACTCCCGACCACACACACCTACTGGACGTCCCGTTTCCGGCGTCGTTGCCAAGAGACCAGTGGACACCGTATGCATGCATAGCTCGTCAGAAGAGGCGTATCCTGCAGCAGAGCCAATCAAAATCCAGCCTTGGATCTCCATGGAAACCCGTGATGCTAAATCAAGCCACTATACACAAAAAGAGAAAAAGAAACATTTAAAAAATACTAAAAACAGATCCACATGAACACTGTATAGTATAAGCATTGCATTATACATATATATTAAATAATACCAGTATATTAACCCGGAGTAATGAAGCATTAAGGCAGTAAAATTGTTTATAGAAAACACTGTAGCCCCAGGGTTTCGTTTAACCCTCTGGGTGCGACTGTGTCCAATACAAAAATCCACCTACTTTCGAGTTGAAGCAGTTTCTTATCACGTTCCCCGCCTCTAATAGAAGGGGGGATATGGTCGATGATTTTAGATCTAATCGATGATACATTATGTCCTTCCTTGATACAGTGTCTGGCCATCGGTTGGTCACTTCTATCTGTTTCTATAGCCGCCCTTATTGCGGTCCAGAGCCATCCTTTCCCATAATTGGCGCTTAGTTTTGCCTATGTAGTATAAGCCACACGGGCAAATTAAGACATACACCACGTACTTTGTAGTACAGGTGAGTGAATAATTGATTGTATATTTTTTACCTGTTCTGGGATGGCAGATGGAGCTTCCAGGTAGCATAGAACTACATGTGGTGCACCCCAAGCACCGAAAACACCCTGTTCTTTGAGATAAAAAATGCCTACGGGCTTGTTGTTTCAGGGAATTGGTGACATCCAATTTGACAAAATGGTCTTTCAAATTTCTGCCTCTTGTAAAGCTAGGCATAAGTCTAGCTTTACAAGAGGCAGGAATTTGAAAGACCCATTTGGTCAAATTGGATGTCACCAATTCCCTGAAACAACCAGCCCCTAGGCATTTTTTATCTCAAAGAACAGGGTGTTTTCGGTGCTTGGGGTGCACCACATGTAGTTCTATGCTAACCTGGAAGCTCCATCTCCCATCCCAGAACAGGTAAAAAATATACAATCAATTATTCACTCACCTGTACTACAAAGTACGTGGTGTATGTCTTAATTTGCCCGTGTGGCTTATACTACATAGGCAAAACTAAGCGCCAATTCCGGGAAAGGATGGCTCTGCATAGGACCGCAATAAGGGCGACTATAGAAACAGGTAGAAGTGACCAACCGATGGCCAGACACTGTATCAAGGAAGGACATAATGTATCATCGATTAGATCTAAAATCATCGACCATATCCCACCTTCTATTAGAGGCGGGGATCGTGATAAGAAACTGCTTCAACTCGAAAGTAGGTGGATTTTTGTATTGGACACAGTCGCACCCAGAGGGTTAAACGAAACCCTGGGGCTACAGTGTTTTCTATAAACAATTTTACTGCCTTAATGCCTCATTACTCCTGGTTAATATACTGGTATTATTTAATATATATGTATAATGCAATGCTTATACTATACAGTGTTCATGTGGATCTGTTTTTAGTATTTTTTTAAATGTTTCTTTTTCTCTTTTTGTGTATAGTGGCTTGATTTAGCATTACAGGTTTCCATGGAGATCCAAGGCTGGATTTTGATTGGCTCTGCTGCAGGATACACCTCTTCTGACGAGCTATGCATGCATACGGTGTCCACCGGTCTCTTGGCAACGACGCCGGAAACGGGACGTCCAGTAGGTGTGTGTGGTCGGGAGTCTCCATGGTAACCAACTATCGGACCCCGACTGGCTCCCTGCAGTGACGCGGCCGGATCACGTCATCAGCCCAGCGCGTCTACCGATGCAGTGGCGGGACTTGCGGTGGATGGGCGTCTGACAGGTGAGCACAATCAGGTAATGAGAGTCTTGTGTACCCAGGGGTATTTACATGTGGCTTGTGGTATTGCACTGTGATTGTCCCCGACGACGGGCTGTGTCCCGAAACGTGCGTCGGACTGTGACGCAATAAAGCATTTGCATCTTATTCAGTCTCTTGAGTGCCGCCTATTCAACCGTTCTACATAGGTGATCCAACACCGTGGATGGCACCGGAGCAAGAAAACCGTGAGACCAGGGGTGAGTGCCGGGCTACAGCACAAATACATGGAGCAAGATCCTAGCCTATTCCGGCAATTATTGGGTCGAACTCACCAGGGCACCCCCCATTTCGTATACATCTGTACTTTATCCACAACGGGGACGCATTTCTCTTGCATCCAGCAATTGTTCCACTGTATAGCTTGCATTTGAACATTTAACAGCATTCAACATGTCGACACGAGGTGCCGACCAAGATGAACCCGGTTGTAATCTTGCACAGATTAATACTGGTGAAGTATTCAGTTACTCTGAGGCTGAAGCAGAAAGTATTCTACACCCCCGACAATTTAGTGATGAGATGACCAACCCAGGCTGTGATGACCCATATAAAGAATTATACAAACTGAAACAACGTGAAATAGATTTTCTCTACTACTGCATTACATTATCAGACTATTATCGGGAGAAACAAATACCCCGTGGCTTTCGTGTACATAACACACCTACCATAGGTAGACATAGTATTCCATTTTGCCGCAGATGGATAGGAATACTAAATAAATGATCGCTAGATCTGATGCTCCTGTTATTGATGAATCCAACAAGGAGCTCAATGCTGCAAAAGAAAAGATCACAGCATTTGAATTGGTGCATAAAAACCAACTATCCTCTGATACACAGGTGGACTGGATGGGAAAATTGAGCACACAGATCGAGCAGTACAAAAATGACTTAATTAAATTTAAAAAGGAGAAACTAGCAAAAGTCAAAGAAGACTATGAAACAAATCAGGTATACCTATGGTTGAGTACATCTAAATCGACTGGGGATTATCGTCCATTTCACAACAACAAGAAATGGAGAACCCGGCCACGTTACAGGGAGGGCCAGGATTCAAGTACCTCTGTGAGTGAATCTGAATCTGCAATATCGGGCACCCCCAGTCAAATGGGCCCTTTAGGGGTAAAAACCAGAGCGGCCATAAAAAATCCCGGAGGAACCACACGAGGCGGGGGAGGCAAAACGAAAGGCAAAGCCGGTCAACCACCATGAAAGTGAAAGATGTCGTCTTTAATTTATCCTCCGTCCCCCTATTAGAGTATGAAACCCAGTTGTTGTCCAAGGGTCTATCTTTCGTTCCATCAACCAAACATGACGCGTTCAAATGGAAGGTAGACTCTTACAAATTCAATCGTTTATTAAGGCTTAAGGAACATTTTGGTAATGCAAAATGTGTCAATCCCGTCGAGGACAATAATATTGTTCCTGTACAGCTTAAGGCTATACAGTCCAAATCCCGTTTTGATCCAATCACCACCAGTGCATCTATAAGAACTTTTTCTCGGTTGATGGATTCAGAAGGACTCTCATCTTCTCAACAATATCAGAACAATCTATCAAGAGATGAATATGAGACTTTAAAGTGTCTTGCTGGACGTTCTGATATCGTGATTCGTAATGCTGATAAGGGGGGTGCAGTGGTGGTTCAGGACCTCACTAGTTATAACCAAGAGTGTATGAGGCAATTGTCTGATCCAGCCACCTATGAACCCCTCACATCTGACCCTACAGTTGGGTATAAGAAAGAGCTAGATCTAGTGTTGGTACAAGCTGAGATACAACAATGGATAGGCTGTGATTTAAAAAAAGCTTTATCAGTAGATTACCCAATTGTGCCAATATTCTATACTTTGCCCAAAGTACATAAACGCTTACAAGATCCCCCTGGCAGACCAATTATTTCTGCCAGGGAATCTTTGCATCAACCTATTTCCACATACCTTGATGCGCTCCTTAATCCATGTGTCCAACACACAGATTCATACCTTAAAGACACCACTGATTTACTTAATAAATTAAACAGGCTTGAACCTAGTGTGGAAGAAACATGGATGTGCAGTGCCGATGTGGTAAGTCTGTATACATGTATACCACACAATGAGGGTATGCAGGCAGTAAGAGAGCTGATCAGAACTAGTGTCCATTATAAGGGCCCACCTGTTGAGTTCTTAATACAATTATTAACCTTGGTCCTTACGAGAAATTATTTTATATATAATGGCAAATTTTACCTACAGCGCTCTGGCATAGCGATGGGATCTAATGTGGCCCCATCCTACGACAACGCGTATATGTGTATGATTGAACATCGTCTGTTTTACGTAGGTAACATCATGCATCCCCAAGTGGCTCTCCACTGCAGATTTATTGACGATTTGTTAATCTGGAGAAGAAAACGTGATGATTTGGAAGCAATCCTGAATGGTCAAAATGAATCAGATGGGGTAATTAGGTTTACCTTCACCACTAGCAATGTACAGGTACACTTTTTGGATGTCAATATACAGATGGTTGATGGTTAATTTAAAACAAATCTGTTCATAAAAAGTACAGATAGAAATACAGTTTTACAATTTGATAGTTTTCACCCTCTCCCTTTAAGAAGGGGGTTGCCCTATTCACAAATGCTACGTGCTAAGAGAATCACCAGTGACCCTGATGAGGTAGGAGTTGAGCTAGATAAGATGATTGAGGCGTTTGGCTCTCGGGGGTATAAAAGATCACATCTTATGCAATGTAAGAATAAGGTAATGCGGCTTTCTAGGGATAGCTTGCTCAAAATCACCACTAAGGGTCAACAATCCTCAGTTATACCATGGGTAAACAAGTATACAGTATTGAGTGAAGGGACAACCAAGAAAGTGAAAACTTTATGGCCAATAGTCAATAGTGACAAAACTACCTGCATTATTTAACACTAGACTTATGCCTAGCTTTACAAGAGGCAGGAATTTGAAAGACCATTTGGTCAAATTGGATGTCACCAATTCCCTGAAACAACAAGCCCCTAGGCATTTTTTATCTCAAAGAACAGGGTGTTTTCGGTGCTTGGGGTGCACCACATGTAGTTCTATGCTACCTGGCAGCTCCATCTCCCATCCCAGAACAGGTAAAAAAATATACAATCAATTATTCACTCACCTGTACTACAAAGTATGTGGTGTATGTCTTCATTTGCCCGTGTGGCTTATACTACATAGGCAAAACTAAGCGCCAATTCCGGGAAAGGATGGCTCTGCATAGGACCGCAATAAGGGCTGCTATAGAAACAGGTAGAAGTGACCAACCGATGGCCAGACACTGTATCAAGGAAGGACATAATGTATCATCGATTAGATCTAAAATCATCGACCATATCCCCCCTTCTATTAGAGGTGGGGATCGTGATAAGAAACTGCTTCAACTCGAAAGTAGGTGGATTTTTGTATTGGACACAGTCGCACCCAGAGGGTTAAACGAAACCCTGGGGCTACAGTGTTTTCTATAAACAATTTTACTGCCTTAATGCCTCATTACTCCGGGTTAATAATAAGATTTCACTTACCGGTAAATCTATTTCTCGTAGTCCGTAGAGGATGCTGGGACTCCGTAAGGACCATGGGGAATAGACGGGCTCCGCAGGAGATAGGGCACTTTAAGAAAGCTTTGGACTCTGGGTGTGCACTGGCTCCTCCCACTATGCCCCTCCTCCAGACCTCAGTTAGGGAAACTGTGCCCAGAGGAGATGGACAGTACGAGGAAGGATTTTTGTAAATCTAAGGGCAAGATTCATACCAGCCACACCAATCACACCGTATAACTTGTGATAAACTTACCCAGTTAAGAGTATAAACAACAACATAGCTACGGTTCCACCGAAAAACTATAACATAACCCTTATGTAAGCAATAACTATATACAAGTCTTGCAGAAGAAGTCCGCACTTGGGACGGGCGCCCAGCATCCTCTACGGACTACGAGAAATAGATTTACTGGTAAGTAAAATCTTATTTTCTCTAACGTCCTTGAGGATGCTGGGACTCCGAAAGGACCATGGGGATTATACCAAAGCTCCCGAAGGGGCGGGAGAGTGCGGATGACTCTGCAGCACCGATTGAGCAAACAGGAGGTCCTCCTCAGCCAGGGTATCAAACTTATAGAACTTTGCAAAGGTGTTTGTCCCCGACCAAGTAGCTGCTCGGCACAACTGTAATGCCGAGACCCCTCGGGCAGCCGCCCAAGAAGAGCCCACTTTTCCTAGTGGAGTGGGCCTTAACCGATTTCGATTAACCGTAGAATGCGCCTGCTGAATCGTGTTACAGATCCAGCGAGCAATAGTCTGCTTTGAAGCAGGAGCGCCAACCTTGTTGGCCGCATACAGAACGAACAAAGCTTCAGTCTTCCTGATTCCAGCCGTTCTGGTCACAAATCTTCAAAGCCCTGACTACATCCAGGGACTCGGAATCCTCCAAGTCCCGTGTAGCCACAGGCACGACAATAGGTTGGTTCACATGAAAAGTTGAGACCACTTTTGGCAGAAAGTGAGGGCGAGTCCTCAACTCTGCCCTATCCACGTGAAAAACCAAGTATGGGCTTTTATGTGATAAAGCCGCCAATTCGGAAACACGTCTTGCCGAAACTAACGCCAACAACATGACCACTTTCCACGTGAGGTATTTCAACTCCACAGTTTTGAGTGGTTTAACCCAAGGTGACTTGAGGAAACGTAACACCACGTTAAGATCCCAAGGCGCCACCGGAGGCACAAAGGGAGGCTGAATATGCAGCACTCCCTTCACAAAGGTCTGTACTTCAGGAATAGAGGCCAATTCTCTTTGAAAGAAAATGGATAAGGCCGAAATCTGGACCTTTATGGACCCTAATTTTAGGCCCAAAGTCACTCCTGTTTGAAGGAAGTGGAGTAGACGGCCCAAATGGAACTCCTCCGTAGGAGCAGCTCTGGCCTCACACCAAGAAACATATTTCCGCCATATACGGTGATAATGTTTTAACGTCACATCTTTCCTAGCCCTGATCAGGGTAGGAATGACTTCCTCCGGAATCCCTTTTTCCGATAGGATCCGGCGTTCAACCGCCATGTCGTCAAACGCAGCCGCGGTAAGTCTTGGAACTGACAGGGACCCTGCCGCAGCAGGTCCTGCCTTAGAGGAAGAGGCCACGGATCCCCTGCGAGCAACTCTTGCAGCTCGGGATACCAAGTCCTCCGTGGCCAATCCGGAACAATGAGTATTGTTCTGACCCTGCTTCTTCGTATTATTCTCAACACCTTGGGTATGAGAGGAAGAGGAGGAAACACACAGACCGATCTGAACACCCAAGGTGTCACCAGAGCGTCTACCGCTACCGCCTGAGGGTCCCTTGACCTGGCGCAATACTGCTTTAGCTTTTTGTTGAGACGGGATGCCATCATGTCGATTTGAGGCAGTCCCCAACGATCCGTGATCTGTGCGAAGACTTCTTGATGAAGTCCCCACTCTCCCGGATGCAGGTCGCGCCTGCTGAGGAAGTCCGCCTCCCAGTTGTCCACCCCCGGGATGAACACCGCTGACAGCGCGCTTACATGGCCTTCCGCCCAGCGTAGAATCCTGGTCGCTTCTACCATGGCCATTCTGCTCCTTGTTCCGCCTTGGCGGTGTCACGATCCGAGTATCTGGACGCCATTTCTTACCCATCAGATGCCTCCTAAGGCTGGCTCAGCGCTCCAGGACCGGATCCCATCTGTTATCCTGATGTTTACATTCCTGTATCCTCTCCTGTCACTCTGAGACGCTGTCACAGTAAACGCCATATTACACCTGGCATGGCGCCTCCCGCGGCCTCCGCCGCCGTCCCTGAGCTTCTACATGCAGAGTGTCTGAGTGGCGATTACGTCAGCCGCGGCCTCCGCTGTGTCCGCGTGGTTGGATGTGCACCTGTCAGCTTGGCGCCTCCTGTCTCCGGTGGCCGGCGCCGCCATTACTGTTTTCATTACCACATGGATTACAAACCAAACTTCCCTCCAAGTGTCTGCATGGGCGCAGCCATCTTGGATTCTGTCAGCTGATCATTTCCACCAATCTGTTCTCAGTATTGATAATCTGCATAATTGCCTAGCCAATCCCTTCCTTGCTGCAGGTATAAATACACTGTGCCTGAGCAAGGAAGGCGTCAGTGCTTTGGTTGTCAAACCTAGTTCCTGTTTGTCTCTCTCCTGTGATTGTCTTCCAGGTTCCAGCTCCTGTCTCAAGACTTCCACCATAGAGACCCGCACCAGCATTCCACCTGCGGTGTAGCCTGACTCTCCAATCCATTGTGGATTCATCTGTTTCCAGCTACAACATTACCTGCTTCCAGCCCAGCTTCCAGCAGAGTACAGCTTCTCTTAAAGGGCCGGTGTCCTTTCTACACTTTACCACTCTCCACCGGTATTATTATTTCTCGGCTCTCAAGTTCTACATTTCAGCTCATATTTCATCGCTCCCAAGTTCATTTATTATTTAACTGGTTCCAGCCAGTATCCACTCCGTGCTAACAGTCTGGTTCCAGCCAGTATCCACAGCAGCCGTTTTATCTTCAGCAACCCAGCTTTTCCTGGAACACCAGCTGGTACAATCCTGGGTTATCTCCATTGCTACAGTCGGGCCTGGTAAGGACTTTCCATCTAGAAGATTATAAGAACTATCTCACACTACCAGTGCCCTGTGGCTCCTGCCACCCTGTAGTACCCAGGAACTGTATTTATTCTTTGCTGACTTTTATGTTTTCTTTTACTGCTGCTGTGTTGCGGAGTTGTCATAATAAACATCATTGACTTTTATCCAAGTTGTCGTGGTCACGCCTTCGGGCAGTTATTATTCATGTTACTTACATGTCCAGGGGTCTGATACAACCTCCCAGGTTCCGGTACATCTTCAGCCCCTGCAACGGAGGCTGCCTCCCGTCAGCTCAGGCCCTCAGTTGTGACAGTAAGCACTGACCTAATGAATCCAGCCGGAGACCAGGATCAAGCGGCCAGGCCGATGCAAGAACTGGCAGCCCGACTAGAACATCAGGAGGCTGCACAGGGCCACATCATCCGCTGTCTCCAGGATCTCTCTACTCGGCTGGATGGGATTCAGACAACTCTCCGTGGATCAGGCGCGTCTGGTGCGTCAACCACAGTGACTCCAGCTATAACCCCACCCACCTTACCCATTTCTGCTCCACGTCTTCATCTTCCAACGCCAGCAAAATTTGACGGATCTCCAAGATTCTGCAGGGGATTTCTCAACCAGTGTGAGATTCAGTTTGAGCTACAACCTGGCAATTTTCCCAGTGACCGTACAAAAATTGCCTACATTATTTCTCTTCTCAGTGGCTCAGCCCTTGATTGGGCATCACCGTTATGGGAGAGGTCCGACACCCTGCTATCTTCTTACACTGCATTCGTGTCAACATTCAGGCGCATCTTCGACGAGCCAGGCCGGGTAACCTCAGCTTCATCCGAGATTCTCCGTTTACGCCAGGGGTCACATACTGTAGGACAATATCTGATACAGTTCCAGATCCTGGCATCCGAACTGGCATGGAACGACGAGGCCCTGTATGCTGCATTCTGGCATGGCTTATCTGAGCGTATTAAAGATGAGTTAGCTACCAGAGACTTACCCTCTAAGTTAGATGAGCTAATCTCACTCTGCACGAAAGTTGATTTACGTTTCAGAGAGAGAGCAACTGAGCGTGGAAGATCATCTGCTCCAAAATCTTCTGCTCCTCCTCCTCGCCAACTGTCACCAACTAAAGATGAGCCCATGCAAATTGTCCGTTCCCGTTTAACTCCTGCTGAGCGCCGAAGACGTCTCTCCGAGTCTCTGTCTTTATTGTGCAGCTCCGTCTCACACCATTAATGCCTGTCCCAAACGTCCGGGAAACTCCAAAACCTAGCTCGCCAAGGAGAGGGCCGGCTAGGAGTAATGATCTCCTCTCCATCTCCTCAAGATTGTAATCTCCCAGTCTCGCTTCAAGTTGCTCAACGTTATCGGAACGTCATTGCCCTCCTTGATTCCGGAGCAGCTGGGAACTTTATTACCGAAGCCTATGTTAAACGGTGGTCCCTACCCACCGAGAGACTTCCTTCGTCCATTTCTTTAACTGCCGTGGATGGCAGCAAAATTTTTGATGCAGTTATTTCTTTAAGGACTCTACCAGTTCGTCTGAGAGTGGGAGTTCTTCATTCCGAACTTATTTCTTTTTTAGTGATTCCAAGAGCCACACATCCTGTGGTCCTGGGCCTTCCATGGCTCAGTCTTCACAATCCTACAATTGATTGGACGACTACGCAAATCCTGGCATGGGGTTCCTCCTGTGCTGAGACATGTTTGTTTAAAGTATTGCCTGTCTGTTCTTCCTCCCCCAGGTCGTCTGATGTTCCACCTCCTCCATATCAAGATTTCACGGATGTGTTCAGTAAAGCTTCTGCTGATATCCTTCCTCCTCATAGAGAATGGGACTGCCCGATTGATCTCGTTCCAGGGAAGGTTCCACCTCGAGGCCGAACTTATCCGTTGTCTCTGCCTGAGACGCATTCTATGGAGGAATACATTAAAGAGAACCTAGCAAAGGGGTTCATTCGACCTTCTTCTTCCCCAGCCGACGCAGGCTTCTTTTTTGTAAAAAAGAAAGATGGTGGTCTGCGGCCGTGCATCGACTACAGAGGTTTGAACGACATTACCATCAAGAACCGTTATCCTTTACCCCTGATTACTGAGCTCTTTGACAGAGTTAGCGGAGCTACCATCTTTACAAAGCTGGACTTGAGAGGTGCATACAATCTCATCCGGATCCGTGAGGGTGACGAGTGGAAGACCGCCTTTAACACTCGTGACGGACATTATGAGTACCTCGTCATGCCCTTCGGATTGAGCAATGCTCCAGCTGTCTTCCAGCATTTTGTCAATGAGATCTTCAGAGACATTCTATACCGTCATGTCGTGGTCTATCTAGACGATATCCTCATTTTTGCCAACGATTTAGAGGAACATCGTTTTTGGGTTAAAGAGGTTCTGTCCCGTCTCCGTGTCAATCATCTCTATTGCAAATTAGAGAAATGCGTCTTTGAAGTCAAGTCCATTCCGTTTCTAGGGTACATTGTGTCCGGTTCCGGACTAGAGATGGATCCTGAGAAACTACAAGCAATCCAAAATTGGCCGGTACCCTTAACCCTCAAAGGGGTCCAGAGGTTCTTAGGGTTCGCCAACTATTACCGAAAGTTTATACAAGACTTTTCCACCATTGTGGCGCCTATTACTGCTTTCACTAAGAAGGGTGCTAACCCGTCTAAGTGGTCTGAAGAAGCTATGCAAGCATTTCATCTTTTAAAACAAAGGTTCATCTCTGCGCCTGTTCTGAAACAGCCTGACATCGACTCTCCTTTCATCTTAGAGGTGGATGCCTCCTCCGTTGGAGTAGGAGCGGTGTTATCTCAGAGGGCTAAAGATGGCCATTTACACCCTTGCAGTTTCTTCTCCCGGAAGTTCTCCCCAGCTGAGCGCAACAATGCCATTGGCAACCAGGAGTTGCTAGCCATCAAGCTCGCTCTAGAAGAGTGGAGGTATCTGTTGGAGGGAGCTTCTCATTCAATCACCATACTTACAGACCACAAGAACCTTTTATATCTGAAAGGCGCACAATGTCTCAACCCTCGTCAGGCCAGATGGGCACTTTTCTTTTCCAGGTTCGACTTTAAACTCCAGTTCTGTCCGGGCTCTCAGAATCGCAAGGCCGATGCCCTTTCCCGCTCATGGGAGCAAGAAAATGAGTCAGAGTCTTCAGACAAGCATCCTATTATAAATCCGTTGGCATTCTCCACGGTAGGGATGGACTCTACGCCCCCATCAGGGAAAAGTTTTGTGAAACCGATGCTAAGGAAGAAGCTCATGCATTGGGCTTATGCTTCCCGTTTTGCGGACATACAGGTATCCAAAAAACCCTGGAGTTTATCTCTAGGTCCTATTGGTGGCCAACTCTGAAAAAGGACGTCTTGGAGTTTATTGCATCTTGCCCAAAGTGTGCTCAACATAAGGTATCCCGCCAGTCGCCTGCGGGGCAACTGGTTCCACTATCTGTTCCCCGTCGACCTTGGACCCATTTGTCGATGGATTTTATTACAGATTTACCCATGTGCAACAAGTTCAATACCATCTGGGTGGTAGTTGACCGGTTCACCAAGATGGCACACTTCATTCCTCTCACCGGTCTTCCGTCAGCTTCCAAGTTGGCTCAAGTATTCATACAAGAGATCTTCCGACTCCACGGTCTTCCTGAAGAAATTATCTCAGATCGAGGAGTTCAATTCACAGCCAAATTCTGGCGAAGTTTATGTCAAGTCCTCCAAGTCAAGCTAAAGTTTTCCACGGCTTACCATCCTCAGACCAATGGTCAAACCGAGAGGGTGAATCAGGACTTGGAGGCCTTCCTCCGCATCTATGTGTCCTCCTCTCAAGATGACTGGGTTCAATTACTTCCCTGGGCCGAGTTCTGTCATAACAACCAGTATCATTCTTCATCTGCTTCAACACCATTCTTCACTAACTTTGGATTCCACCCTAAAGTCCCTGAGTTCCAACCGCTTCCAGCAACTTCTGTTCCCGCAGTGGATATCACCTTGCATCAGTTTGCCAATATCTGGAAGAGCGTACGATCAGCTCTGCTCAAGGCATCGTTCAGGTACAAGAAGTTTGCGGATAAGAAGCGTCGAGCAGTTCCTGCTCTCAAGGTGGGTGATCGGGTATGGTTATCCACGAAGAATTTGAGGTTAAGAGTTCCCAGTATGAAGTTTGCACCTCGCTATATCGGTCCTTTCAAGATTGAACAAGTCATCAATCCTGTTGCTTACAGACTTCAGTTGCCTCCCTTCTTAAAAATACCCAGGACATTCCATGTTTCCCTGTTGAAACCGCTGATCTTGAATCGGTTTCATTCCTCACTTCCTCCAACTCCGAAAGTCCAAACTCAACGAGGCGTGGAGTATGAAGTAGCCAAGATCCTGGACTCACGTCACCGTTATGGTCAACTACAATATCTTATTGACTGGAAGGGTTATGGCCCTGAGGAACGTTCATGGACCAATGCTTCTGATGTCCATGCTCCTGCCTTGGTCCGGAGATTCCATTCCAAGTTTCCTCAAAAGCCAAAGAAGTGTCCTGGGGCCACTCCTAAAGGGGGGGGGGGGGGTGCTGTCACGATCCGAGTATCTGGACGCCATTTCTTACCCATCAGATGCCTCCTAAGGCTGGCTCAGCGCTCCAGGACCGGATCCCATCTGTTATCCTGATGTTTACATTCCTGTATCCTCTCCTGTCACTCTGAGACGCTGTCACAGTAAACGCCATATTACACCTGGCATGGCACCTCCCGCGGCCTCCGCCGCCGTCCCTGAGCTTCTGCATGCAGAGTGTCTGAGTGGCGATTACGTCAGCCGCGGCCTCCGCTGTGTCCGCGTGGTTGGATGTGCACCTGTCAGCTTGGCGCCTCCTGTCTCCGGTGGCCGGCGCCGCCATTACTGTTTTCATTACCACATGGATTACAAACCAAACTTCCCTCCAAGTGTCTGCATGGGCGCAGCCATCTTGGATTCTGTCAGCTGATCATTTCCACCAATCTGTTCTCAGTATTGATAATCTGCATAATTGCCTAGCCAATCCCTTCCTTGCTGCAGGTATAAATACACTGTGCCTGAGCAAGGAAGGCGTCAGTGCTTTGGTTGTCAAACCTAGTTCCTGTTTGTCTCTCTCCTGTGATTGTCTTCCAGGTTCCAGCTCCTGTCTCAAGACTTCCACCATAGAGACCCGCACCAGCATTCCACCTGCGGTGTAGCCTGACTCTCCAATCCATTGTGGATTCATCTGTTTCCAGCTACAACATTAACTGCTTCCAGCCCAGCTTCCAGCAGAGTACAGCTTCTCTTAAAGGGCCGGTGTCCTTTCTACACTTTACCACTCTCCACCGGTATTATTATTTCTCCGCTCTCAAGTTCTACATTTCAGCTCATATTTCATCGCTCCCAAGTTCATTTATTATTTAACTGGTGCTAACAACAGTCTGGTTCCAGCCAGTATCCACAGCAGCCGTTTTATCTTCAGCAACCCAGCTTTTCCTGGAACACCAGCTGGTACAATCCTGGGTTATCTCCATTGCTACAGTCGGGCCTGGTAAGGACTTTCCATCTAGAAGATTATAAGAACTATCTCACACTACCACTACTACTACTACACTACCAGTGCCCTGTGGCTCCTGCCACCCTGTAGTACCCAGGAACTGTATTTATTCTTTGCTGACTTTTATGTTTTCTTTTACTGCTGCTGTGTTGCGGAGTTGTCATAATAAACATCATTGACTTTTATCCAAGTTGTCGTGGTCACGCCTTCGGGCAGTTATTATTCATGTTACTTACATGTCCAGGGGTCTGATACAACCTCCCAGGTTCCGGTACATCTCAGCCCCTGCAACTGAGGCTGCCTCCCGTCAGCTCAGGCCCTCAGTTGTGACAGGCGGTTTATATGAGCCACTGCCGTGACATTATCTGACTGAATCAGAACCGTTTTTCTCCGAAGCAATTCCTCCGCTTGACGCAGGGCGTTGTATATGGCCCTCAACTCCAGGACGTTGATGTGGAGACAAGACTCTAGGCTTGACCAGAGACCTTGGAAATTTCTTCCCAGTGTCACTGCTTCCGAGCCTCGGAGGCCTGCGTCCGTGGTCACCAGGACCCAGTCCTGAATGCCGAACCTGCGACCTTCTAGTAGGTGAGCACTGTTCAGCCACCACAGGAGAGATACCCTAGTCCTGGGAGACAGGGTGATCCTTTGATGCATTTGTAAATGGGACCCGGACCACTTGTCCAAGAGGTCCCATTGAAAAGTCCTTGCATGGAACCTGCCGAAAGGGATGGCCTCGTAGGAAGCCACCATCTTCCCCAGGACCCGCGTGCAATGATGCACTGAAACCTTTTTTGGTTTTAATAGGTTCCTGACCATGGCTATGAGTTCCTGAACCTTTTCGATCGGAAGAAAAACCTTTTTCTGGTCTGTGTCTAGAATCAGCCCCAAAAAGGTCAGACGCGTTGTAGGGACTAGCTAGGACTTCGGTATATTGAGAATCCAGCCGTGTATCTGCAACGTCTTCATGGACAGAGACACGCTGTCCAGCAACCTCTCCCGAGATCTCGCCTTTATGAGGAGATCGTCCAAGTATGGGATAATTGTGACCCCCTGCCTGCGCAGGAGCACCATCATTTCCGCCATTACCTTGATGAAAATTCTCGGGGCCGTGGAAAGCCCAAACGGCAACGTCTGAAATTGGTAGTGACAGTCCTGCACTGCAAATCTCAGGAACGCCTGATGCGGGGGGAATATCGGAACATGAAGGTAAGCATCCTTTATGTCCAGGGACACCATCCAATCCCCCCCTCCAGGCTGGCGATGACCGCCCTGAGTGATTCCATTATGAACTTGAACCTCTTCAAGTACAGGTTCAGAGATTTCAGGTTTAAAATGGGTCTGACCGAACCGTCCGGTTTCGGGACCACAAACAGGGTTGAGTAATATCCCTCTCCTTGCTGGAGATGAGGAACTGTGACAATCACCTGTTGAATAATAAGAATTTACTCACCGGTAATTCTATTTCTCGTAGTCCGTAGTGGATGCTGGGAACTCCTTAAGGACCATAGGGAATAGACGGGCTCCGCAGGAGACTGGGCACTCTAAGAAAGAATTAGGACTACTGGTGTGCACTGGCTCCTCCCTCTATGCCCCTCCTCCAGACCTCAGTTAGGGAAACTGTGCCCGGAAGAGCTGACACAATAAGGAAAGGATTTGGAATCCCGGGGTAAGACTCATACCAGCCACACCAATCACACCGTACAACTCGTGATACTATACCCAGTTAACAGTATGAATAACAACTGAGCCTCACTAACAGATGGCTTATAACAATAACCCTTTTTAGTTAGGCAATAACTATATACAAGTATTGCAGACAATCCGCACTCGGGATGGGCGCCCAGCATCCACTACGGACTACGAGAAATAGAATTACCGGTGAGTAAATTCTTATTTTCTCTGACGTCCTAGTGGATGCTGGGAACTCCGTAAGGACCATGGGGATTATACCAAAGCTCCCAAACGGGCGGGAGAGTGCGGATGACTCTGCAGCACCGAATGAGCAAACGCAAGGTCCTCCTCAGCCAGGGTATCAAACTTGTAGAATTTTGCAAACGTGTTTGATCCCGACCAGGTAGCAGCTCAGCAAAGTTGTAAAGCCGAGACCCCTCGGACAGCCGCCCAAGAAGAGCCCACCTTCCTCGTGGAATGGGTTTTGACTGATTTAGGATGCGGCAGTCCAGCCGCAGAATGTGCAAGTTGAATCGTGGAGCAGATCCAGCGATCAATAGTCTGCTTAGAAGCAGTAGCACCCAGCTTGTTGGGTGCATGCAGGATAAACAGCGAGTCAGTCTTTCTGACTCTAGCCGTCCTGGAAACATAGATTTTCAGGGCCCGGACTACGTCCAGCAACTTGGAGGCCTCCAAGTCCCGAGTAGCCGCAGGCACCACAATAGGTTGGTTCAAATGAAACGCTGATACCACCTTAGGGAGGAATTGGGGACGCGTCCTCAATTCTGCTCTATCCATATGGAAGATCAGATAGGGGCTTTTACAGGACAAAGCCGCCAATTCTGACACCCGCCTAGCCGAAGCCAAGGCCAAAAGCATGACCACTTTCCACGTGAGATATTTTAATTCCACGGTCTGAAGTGGCTCAAACCAATGTGATTTTAGGAAATCCAACACAACGTTGAGATCCCAAGGTGCCACTGGGGGCACAAAAGGGGGCTGAATATGCAGCACTCCCTTAACAAACGTCTGAACTTCAGGCAGTGAAGCCAGTTCTTTTTGAAAGAAAATAGACAGGGCCGAAATCTGGACTTTAATGGATCCCAATTTTAGGCCCATAGTCACTCCTGACTGTAGGAAGTGCAGAAATCGACCCAGCTGAAATTCTTCCGTGGGGGCCTTCATAGCCTCACACCAAGCAACATATTTTCGCCATATGCGGTGATAATGCTTTGCTGTCACATCTTTCCTAGCTTTTATCAGCGTAGGAATGACTTCAACCGGAATGCCCTTTTCCATCAGGATCCGGCGTTCAACCGCCATGCCGTCAAACGCAGCCGCGGTAAGTCTTGGAACAGACAGGGCCCCTGCTGCAGCAGGTCCAGTCTGAGAGGCAGAGGCCAAGGGTCCTCGGAGATCATTTCTTGTAGTTTCGGGTACCAAGTCCTTCTTGGCCAATCCGGAACGATGAGTATAGTTCTTACTCCTCTCTTTCTTATTATCCTCAGCACCTTTGGTATGAGAGGAAGAGGAGGGAACACATAAACCGACTGGTACACCCACGGTGTCACTAGTGCGTCCACAGCTATCGCCTGAGGGTCCCTTGACCTGGCGCAATATCTTTTTAGCTTTTTGTTTAGGCGGGACGCCATCATGTCCACCTGTGGCCTTTCCCAACAGTTTACAATCAGTTGGAAGACTTTTGGATGAAGTCCCCACTCTCCCGGGTGGAGGTCGTGCCTGCTGAGGAAGTCTGCTTCCCAGTTGTCCACTCCCGGAATGAACACTGCTGACAGTGCTATCACGTGATTTTCCGCCCATCGGAGAATCCTTGTGGCTTCTGCCATCGCCATCCTGCTTCTTGTGCCGCCCTGTCGGTTTACATGGGCGACCGCCGTGATGTTGTCTGACTGAATCAGCGCCGGCTGGTTTTGAAGCAGGGGTCTTGCCTGACTTAGGGCATTGTAAATGGCCCTTAGTTCCAGAATATTTATGTGTAGGGAAGCCTCCTGACTCGACCATTGTCCTTGGAAGTTTCTTCCCTGCGTGACTGCCCCCCAACCTCGGAGGCTTGCATCCGTGGTCACCAGGACCCAGTCCTGTATGCCGAATCTGCGGCCCTCTAGAAGATGAGCACTCTGCAGCCACCACAGCAGAGACACCCTGGCCCTCGGGGACAGGGTGATCAGCCGATGCATCTGAAGATGCGATCCGGACCACTTGTCTAACAGATCCCACTGAAAGATCCATGCATGGAACCTGCCGAATGGAATTGCTTCGTAAGAAGCTACCATCTTTCCCAGGACTCGCGTGCAGTGATGCACCGACACCTGTTTTGGTTTCAGGAGGTCTCTGACCAGAGATGACAACTCCTTGGCCTTCTCCTCCGGGAGAAACACCTTCTTCTGTTCTGTGTCCAGAATCATACCCAGGAACAGCAGACGTGTCGTAGGAACCAGCTGCGACTTTGGAATATTCAGAATCCAGCCGTGCTGTTGTAGCACTTCCTGAGATCGTGCTACTCCGACCAACAACTGCTCCCTGGACCTCGCCTTTATAAGGAGATCGTCCAAGTATGGGATAATTATAACTCCCTTCTTTCGAAGGAGTATCATCATTTCGGCCATTACCTTGGTAAATACCCTCGGTGCTGTGGACAGACCAAACGGCAACGTCTGGAATTGGTAATGGCAGTCTTGTACCACAAAACGGAGGTACACCTGGTGAGGTGGGTAAATGGGGACATGCAGGTACGCATCCTTGATGTCCAGTGATACCATGTAATCCCCTTCTTCCAGGCTTGCAATAACCGCCCTGAGCGATTCCATTTTGAACTTGAACCTTCTTATATAAGTGTTCAAGGATTTTAAATTTAGAATGGGTCTCACCGAACCGTCTGGTTTCGGTACCACAAACATTGTGGAATAGTAACCCCGTCCCTGTTGAAGGAGGGGAACTTTTATTATCACCTGCTGGAGGAACAGCTTGTGAATTGCCGCCAGCACTACCTCCCTGTCCGGGGGAGTAGCTGGCAAGGCTGATTTGAGGTAACGGCGAGGGGGAGACGTCTCGAATTCCAGCTTGTATCCCTGAGATACCACTTGTAGAACCCAGGGATCCACCTGTGAGCGAACCCACCGGTCGCTGAAGTTCCGGAGACGGGCCCCCACCGCACCTGGCTCCACCAGTGGAGCCCCAGCGTCATGCGGTGGATTTAGTGGAAGCAGGGGAGGATTTCTGTTCTTGGGAACTGGCTGTATGGTGCAGCTTTTTCTCTCTACCCCTGCCTCTGGGCAGAAAGGACGCGCCTTTAACCCGCTTGCCTTTCTGGGGCCGAAAGGACTGTACCTGATAATACGGTGGTTTCTTTGGTTGTGAGGGAACCTGGGGTAAAAATGTCGACTTCCCAGCTGTCGCTGTGGAAACGAGGTCCGAGAGACCATCCCCAAACAATTCCTCACCCTTGTAAGGCAAAACCTCCATGTGCCTTTTAGAATCCGCATCACCTGTCCACTGCCGAGTCCATAATACTCTCCTGGCAGAAATGGACATTGCATTTATTCTAGATGCCAGCCGGCAAATATCCCTCTGTGCATCTCTCATGTATAAGACTACGTCTTTAATATGCTCTATGGTTAGCAATACAGTGTCCCTGTCAAGGGAATCAATATTATCAGATAGGGAATCAGACCACGCTGCTGCAGCACTGCACATCCATGCTGAAGCAATAGCAGGTCTCAGTATAGTACCGGAGTGTGTATATACAGACTTCAGGATAGCCTCCTGCTTTCTATCCGCAGGCTCCTTTAAGGCGGCCGTATCCTGAGACGGTAGTGCCACTTTTTTTGACAAGCGTGTGAGCGCTTTATCCACCCTCGGGTATGTCTCCCAACGTACCCTGTCCTCTGGCGGGAAAGGGTACGCCATTATTAACTTTTTAGAAATCACTAGTTTTTTTTTTATCAGGGGAAGCCCACGCTTCTTCACACACTTCATTTAACTCATCTGAAGGGGGAAAAACCACTGGTTGCTTTTTCTCCCCAAACATAATACCCTTTTTAGTGGTACTTGGGTTAATGTCAGAAATGTGCAACACATTTTTCATTGCCGTAATCATGCAACGGATAGCCCTAGTGGAATGTACATTAGTCTCGTCGTCGTCGACACTGGAGTCAGACTCCGTGCCGACATCTGTGTCTGCCATCTGAGGTAGCGGGCGTTTTTGAGCCCCTGATGGCCTTTGAGACGCCTGGGCAGGCACGGGCTGAGAAGCCGGCTGTCCCACGGCTGTTACGTCATCCAGCCTTTTATGTAAGGAGTTGACACTGTCGGTTAATACCTTCCACATATCCATCCACTCTGGTGTCGACCCCGCAGGGGGTGACATCACATTTATCGGCACCTGCTCCGCCTCCACATAAGCCTCCTCATCCAACATGTCGACACAGCCGTACCGACACACCGCACACACACAGGGAATGCTCTGACTGAGGACAGGACCCCACAAAGTCCTTTGGGGAGACAGAGAGAGAGTATGCCAGCACACACCACAGCGCTATATAAACAGGGATTTACTCTACACAAAGTGATTTTCCCTATAGCAGCTATAATACACAGTATTGCGCCTAAATTTAGTGCCCCCCCTCTCTTTTTTACCCTATTGAGCCTGGAAACTGCAGGCGAGAGCCTGGGGAGCGTCCTTCCAGCGGAGCTGTGAAGAGGAAATGGCGCCAGTGTGCTGAGGGAGATAGCCCCGCCCCTTTTTCGGCGGGCTTCTCCCGCTCTTTATATTAATATAATGGCAGGGGATTTTTACACATATATAGTTTATTAGACTATATTATGTGTTTTTTGCCATTTTTAAGGTAATTTAATTGCAGCCCCGGGCGCCCCCGCGCCCCCCCCCCCCCCCCAGCGCCCTGCACCCATCAGTGACCGGAGTATGTGGTGTGCATGGGGAGCAATGGCGCACAGCTGCAGTGCTGTGCGCTACCTTAATGAAGGCCGGAGTCTTCAGCCGCCGATTTTCAACTTCTCTTCGTTCTTCTGGCTCTGCAAGGGGGACGGCGGCGCGGCTCCGGGACCGGATGACCGAGGCTGGGCCTGTGTTCGATCCCTCTGGAGCTAATGGTGTCCAGTAGCCTAGAAGCCCAAGCTAGCTGCAAGCAGGTAGGTTCGCTTCTCTCCCCTAAGTCCCTCGTAGCAGTGAGTCTGTTGCCAGCAGATCTCACTGAAAATAAAAAACCTAAAATACTTTCTTTACTAAGAGCTCAGGAGAGCCCCTAGTGTGCAACCAGCTCGAGCCGGGCACAGATTCTAACTGAGGTCTGGAGGAGGGGCATATAGGGAGGAGCCAGTGTACACCAGTAGTCCTAATTCTTTCTTAGAGTGCCCAGTCTCCTGCGGAGCCCGTCTATTCCCTATGGTCCTTACGGAGTTCCCAGCATCCACTAGGACGTCAGAGAAATACAATTTTTGGATTGCTGCCAACACTAGCTCCCTCTCTGACGGGGGAAGCCGGCAGAGCCGATTTGAAAAATCGGCGAGGAGGCAAGTCTTCGAATTCCAGCCTGTATCCCTGAGAAACAATCTCTAATGCCCAGGGATCACCTGCGAGTGAACCCAGACGTGGCTGAAAAATCGAAGACGAGCCCCCACCAGATCTGCCTCCCCTCGGAAAGCCCCAGCATCATGCGGTGGACTTTGCAGACGCAGGGGAGGACTTCTGCTCTTGGGAACTAGCTGTGTGCAGCTTTTTTCCCCTGCCTTTCCCTCTGGCAACAAAGGATGATCCACGTACCTTCTTGTTTTTATTGGAACGAAAGGACTGCATTTGATAATGAGGTGCCTTTTTTGTATGCTGCGGGGGGACATAAGGTAAGAAATTTAACTTACCAGCCGTAGAGACAAGATCCGAGAGGCCGTCTCCAAGCAACTCCACCCCTTTTTAAGGCAAGGACTCCATATGCCGATTTGAATCGGCATCTCCCGTCCACTGTCGGGTCCACAAGAGCCGCCTAGCAGAAATAGACATAGCATTTATTCTGGAGCTTAATAAACAAATGTCTCTCTGAGCATCCCTCATATACAAGGCAGCATCTCTGATATGCTCTATGGTCATTTGAATGGCGTCCCTATCTAAGGTGTCAATTTCCGTAGATAAGGAATCTGCCCATGCCACAACCGCACTGCAAACCCAGGCCGACGCCATAGCCGGTCGAGCAATAGTACCGGAATGATTGTAAATGTGCTTTAAGGTAATTTCCTGCCTGCGATCAGCAGGTTCCTTGAGGGAAGCCGTATCCTGAGAAGGCAGTGCCACCTTTTTGGACAAACGTGTCAGCGCCTTGTCAACTTTTGGCGAAGATTCCCAGCGTATCCTATCAGTTTGTGGAAAAGGATACGCCATGAGAATCCTTTTGGGAACTTGTGGTCTCCTATCCGGAGATTCCCAAGTCTTTTCGCACAAGTCACTTAATTCAAATGAGGATGGAAAAGTGACTTCAGGCTTTTTCCCTTTATACATGTGTACCCTCGTGTCAGGGACAGGGGGTTCCTCAGTAATATGCAAAACCTCTTTAATGGCAATAATCATGTACCGTATACCCGTAGCCACCTTTGGCTGTAATTTTGCATCTTCATAGTCGACACTAGAGTCAGTATCTGTGTCGGTATCTGTGTCATCGATCTGGGATATGGTGCGCTTCTGAGACCCCGAAGGACCTGGCGCCCCAGGGACAGGCATGGACTGGCTACCTCACTGATCCCTAGCTTCTGCCTTGTCCAATCTTTTATGCAATAGATTGACATTTGCATTCCAGACATTCAGCATATCCACCCATTCCGGTGTCGGCGTTGCAGACGGCGACCTGACATTCAAGCACTCCCCCTCCACATTAAGCGAGCCTTCCTCGTCAAACATGTCGACACACGCGTACCAACACACTTCACACACACACACAGGGAACCCCTTTCCTGAAGACAGTATCCCTGTCAAGGCCCTTTGGAGAGACAGAGAGAGAGAGTATGCCAGCACACACCCCAGCGCAATAACCCTGGAGACCAACACAAATTGTTTTTCCCCAGCAGCGCTGTATAATATGTAAACCGCCAATTATGTGCCCCTCCCCTCTCTTTTAAGCACCCTTTCACCGTGTGTAAGCAGGGGAGAGTCCGGGGAGCTTCCTCTCAGCAGTGCTGTGGCGAGAAAATGGCGCTGGTGAGTGCTGAGGGAGAAGCCCCGCCCCCTCGTGGCGGGCTTCTGTCCCGCTCAAACTTAGTAAAATATGGCGGGGGCTCTTTTATATACATGTACAGAGCCCACCTGTACATGTATATAGTCTTTTTGCCATGCAGAGGCTGCCCAGGGCGCGGCGCGGCCCCCCCCCCTGCGCCCTGCACCCTTACAGTGACCGGAGTATGTGAGGTGTATGGGAGCAATGACGCACAGCTGCAGTGCTGTGCGTTACCTCAGTGAAGCTGAAGGCTTCTGCCGCCTGACGACTTCTGTCTTCTGTACTTCTAGCTCTGTGAGGAGAACGGCGGCGCGGCTACGGGGGTGGACGCCCAGTAAGAACCTGCGTTCACCCCCTCTGGAGCTAATGGTGTCCAGTAGCCGAGGAAGCAGAGCCTATCTTTGACAAGAAGGTCTGCTCCTCTCTCCTCAGTCCCTCGATGCAGGGAGCCTGTTGCCAGCAGTGCTCCCTGTGAAAAAGTAGTAAAAGGTAGAAAGAAAAAATCCAAACAAAAATGCTTCTAGACAGAGAACTCTGGAGAGCTCTCTGCAGTGCACCCATGTTGCTCTGGGCACAGTGTAAAACTGAGGTCTGGAGGAGGGGCATAGAGGGAGGAGCCAGTGCAAACCCAGAGTCCAAAGCTTTCTTAAAGTGCCCTATCTCCGGCGGAGCCCGTCTATTCCCCATGGTCCTTACGGAGTCCCAGCATCCTCAAGGACGTTAGAGAAATACTGGTAGTATTTAATATATATGTAAAATGCAATGCTTATACTATATACAGTGTTCATGTGGATCTGTTTTTAGTATTTTTTAAATGTTTCTTTTTCTCTTTTTGTGTATAGTGGCTTGATTTAGCATCACGGGTTTCCATGGAGATCCAAGGCTGGATTTTTATTGGCTCTGCTGCAGGATACGCCTCTTCTGACGAGCTATGCATGCATACGGTGTCCACTGGTCTCTTGGCAACGACGCCGGAAACGGGACGTCCAGTAGGTGTGTGTGGTCGGGAGTCTCCATGGTAACCAACTATCGGACCCCGACTGGCTCCCTGCAGTGACGCGGCCGGATCACGTCATCAGCCCAGCGCGTCTACCGATGCAGTGGCGGGACTCGTGGCGGATGGGCGTCTGACAGGTGAGCACAATCAGGTAATGAGAGTCTTGTGTACCCAGGGGTATTTATATGTGGCTTGTGGTATTGCATTGTGATTGTCCCTGACGGGCTGTGCCCCGAAATGTGCGTCGGACTGTGACGCAATAAAGTATGTGCATCTTATTCAGTCTCTTGAGTGCCGCCTATTCAACCGCTCTACATAGGTGATCCAACACCGTGGATGGCACCGGAGCAAGAAAACCGTGAGACCAGGGGTGAGTGCCGGGCTACAGCACAAATAAATAAATAAATAATATATATATATATATATATATATATATATATATATATATAAAATGAATGCTGAGGTAAAGTTATTCCTTCTCATGGATAGAAGAAAGTGACAGTCATCCCTGTTCTGCATGGGGCTCCGTCACAAAGGATCATATGCAGGAAGATATGTGATACTCTAATTATGTGTCCGCATGTACGTTGATTATACTAGCATTACATGCGCATGGGGGAGTAGTTGTATATATATATTTGTAAATAAACCGCACAAACACCAAGTATTTTCTATTAGTCCGTGGGTGCTCAGTTAGCACAATTGAATTCACAACAGTCCTCACCATGAGGCTCCAGCCGGGGCTATGGTTAGGAAGAACCAGCACTCTATACAGCAAATTGAGGTAGATTTTAATGTCCTTATTCCTTAGACAAGTCACATATGAGAAAACATTAACTATGTACAGCTACTTATCAGCCTTGAAGTTCAGCATAACCTGGGGAATACAATCCTGACCAGGGGTGACTCCCAACAGCCGTTTCGGGCAACGCCGTCATCAGGGGAGAATCCAACATACTAATCACATGTGCATCCTTATCTACCTTTACTAATTACCCCCACACTTTGACCACCTGTTGTGTGATGCTCCGAAACTTCCCGCCACCAAACTTACCACTCGTACTCCACGGCCGTCCGCATCCCCGGGGCGCATCACGATGACGTCACTGACGTGCGACGCTCATGATGGTATCACCGCGTTGCTAGGCAACCCGTGGTGAGCCTCCTATCTGCACTATGCACCGTTGTGTCCGGCCCCGTCGTCATCACGCTGTGACGCGGCGGCGCCGGCACCCACGATGCCAAGCAACAGGCACACTCAATACGACGTGGAGCGTCACATATGTAAACAGTGACGCTGGAGGTTACCTCCTCTTGTTGCTTAGCAACGAGGACACGCTCCCCCCTGCCGGTGTTACGGAAAGGACCAGTGCTATCATATAACAATTAAAAAACACCACGTAAAATCCACAAACTACCTAATACTCCCACACACCACATCACTGTTTACATATGTGACGTAATATGTGATATGTAATGGCGTGCTTCAGTCCCGCTTATTTTTATATGTTTATACTGGCGGGGGTCTGTAATTAGTGCCCAGGCACTTTTTATGCTTCTGCCAGTCGCTATTTGAGGATTTATGCTGCCCAGGGCGCCCCCCCCTGCGCCCTGCAGTGCCGCTCTGTATGTGGGAGCATGGCGCGCAGCGCGGCCGCTGCGCGGTACCTCAAAAGCCGTCTTCTGCCGTCACTGAAGTCTTCAGATCTTCTTTTACTCACCCGGCTTCTTTCTTCTGGCTCTGCAAGGGGGGTGACGGCGCAGCTCTGGGAACGAGCAGCTAGGCGTACCAGGTGATCGGACCCTCTGGAGCTAATGATGTCCAGTAGCCTAAGAAGCAGAGCCTTTGAACTCACAGAAGTAGGTCTGCTTCTCTCCCCTCAGTCCCACGATGCAGGGAGCCGGTTGCCAGCAGGTCTCCCTGAAAATAATAAACCTAACAAAGTCTTTTTTTCTGAGAAACTCTGGAGAGCTCTCCTCAGTGTGCATCCAGTCTCACTGGGAACAGAATCTAACTGGAGTCTGGAGAAGGGGCATAGAGGGATGAGCCAGTTCACACCCCTTTTAAAGTCTTAAAGTGCCCATGTCTCCTGCGGATCCAGTCTATACCCCATGGTTCTTGAAGCATCCCCAGCATCCTCTAGGACAGGGGTGGCCAATCAGTGACAAAGAGCCAAAAAATCTTGTTAGATACATCAAAGAGCCGACATCGCGCGTGCAAAAATGGTGTGTGGCTTTATGCCAGCTAGGCCACGCTCCTGGTATAAATTACATTGGAAAAGCCAGATTCAACATAAGATACATTTAAGAATCAGATCCATATAAAATATTTTGAAAAAGCCAAATCCATATAAAATATTTTCAAAGACCCGGATTCACATAATACACTTCAGCTCCTCCTGTGTCACTTCAGCCAGCTCCCCCATGTGTCACTCCTGCCAGCACATTCCTGTGCCACTCCAGCCAGCTCCAATATATGTCACTCCAGCCAGCACCCTCCTGTTTACTACAGTCAGCTCCCCATTGTGTCTCTCCAGCCAGACTCGACTTGTGTCACTTCAGCCCACCCTCATATGTCACTACAGTCCCCCCAACACGTGCCATTGCAGCCAGGGGCCAGTGCAATTTAAGTGTTCTAGGGCCATTTGACTGCAGATTCCCCATGAAAAGCTGGGCCGCTTGCTTGAATCTGCCCCCCAGGCTGAATGTTGCCAGTCAGCCCCTGATTGCAGCAGCCACTTTATGTATCCTCTATTTGCCAGTGGATGTCTCACCTATAGTACTTGGCTTCCTGAGTTTTCAGTCCCCATAGTGCTGCTGCGTGTCTGGCTGGAGTGCAGTGGTTTCTGGATCTGTTGTGGTCTTATGAGTGTTGGGAGCCACATTTGAGTAACGAAAGAGCCGCATGTGGCTCAAGAGCCACGGGTTGGCCACCGCTGCTCTAGGACGTATGAGAAACTAAGAAAGCACACGTACATAAGTATTCACAGCCTTTGCCATTAAGCTCAAAATTGAGCTCAGGTGCTTCCTGTTTCCACTAATCAACTTTGAGATGTTCCTTCAGCTTAATTGGGGTCTACTTGTGGTAAATTCAGTTGACTGGACATGATTTGGATAGGCACACACCTGTCTATATAAGGCATAGGTCTGCAAACTCTGTCCTCATTACCCCACACAGTGCATGTTTTGCAGGTCTCCTCACAGAATCACAAGTGAAATATTTAACTCCACCTGCGGACCTTTTAAAATGTGTCTGTGAGTAATTAATACACCTGTGCACCTGCTGGGTTACCTGCCAAACATGCACTGTGTGGGTTAATGAGGACCGAGTTTGCAGACCTATGATATAAGGTCTCACACTTGACAGTGCATGTCTGAGCACAAACCAAGCAAGAAGTCAAAGGAATTGTCTGCAGACCTCCGAGACAGGATTGTCTCAAGGCACAAATCTGGGGAAGGGTACAAAAAAAATTATCTGCTGCTTTGAAGGTCCCAATGAGCACAGTGGCCTCCATCATCCGTAAATGGAGGAAGTTCGGAACCACCAGGACTCTTCCTAGAGATGGCCGGCCATCTAAACTGAGCGATCGGGGGAGAAAGGCCTAGTCAGCAAGGTGACCAAGAACCCGATGGTTACTCTGTCAGAGCTACAGCATTCCTCTGTGAAGAGAGGAGAACCTTCCAGAAGGACAACCATCTAGGCAGCAATCCAATAATCAGGCCTGTATTGTAGAGTGGCCAGACGGAAGCCACTCCTTAGTAAAAAGCACACGGCAGCCCGCATGGAATTTGCCAATATGCACCTGAAGGACTCTCAGACCATGAGAAACAAAATTCTCTGGTCTGATGAGACAAAGACTGAACTCTTTGGCATGAATGCCAGGCGTCATGTTTGGAGGAAACCAGGCACCGCTCATCACCAGGCCAATACCATCCCTACAGTGAAGCATGGTGGTGGCAACATCATGCTGTGGGGATGTTTTACAGCAGCAGGAACTGGGAGACAAGTCAGGATAGAGAGAAAGATGAATGCAGCAATGTACAGAGATATCCTGGATGAAAACATGCTCCACAGCGCTCTTGACCTGAGACTGGGGCAATGGTTTATCTTTCAGCAGTACAACGACCCTAAGCACACAGGCAAGATATCAAAGGCGTGGCTTCAGGACAACTCTGTGAATGTCCTTGAGTGGCCCAGCCATAGCCCAGACTTGAATTCGATTGAACATGTCTGGAGAGATCTGAAAATGGCTGTGCACCTGACGCTTCCTATCTAACCTGATGAGCCTGAGAGGTGCTGTAAATCGGAATGGGCGAAATTGCCCAAAGGCAGGTGTGCCAAGCTTGTGGCATCATATTCAAAAAGACTTGAGGCTGTAATTGATGCCAAAGGTGCATCAACAAAGTATTGAGCAAAGGCTGTGAATACTCATGTACATGTTATTTCTTACTTTTTTATTTTAAATAAATGAGCAAATATCTCAAAAAACAAAACAAAAAACTTTTCTCACATTGTCATTATGGGATATTGTATTCCATTTTGGAATAAGGCTGTAACATAACAATGTGGAAAAAGTGAAGCGCTGTTAATACTTTCCGGATGCACTGTAAAATAGCCTATTCAACTGTTGTAAAGAATGGATGCTAAAATACACAAGAAAGCCAGCAGAGGGTGCCTATGTACCAATTATGAGTGAGTGCCTACAACAATGGTTTGTCTGTATAGATACACATGGCAGCATCAGGATCTATACATACTACATAAATACTAGTTAAATAAAGGACGCAAATGTTAACGCTCAAACCTTAATGATTGTATTAGGCAGCCCTTTATTGGGATTCAGCTGATAGCTAAATACTTTACAGCTGGCTAAACATTTAGTATTAGTAAAATGTATTATAGATCACAAAACACATTATGAAGTGATTTACATACTGTAGTTTTAATTAATCACATTAGACTATGTCCCAGAAGCGCTTAAAGTCTCTAGGAGGGAAGCGATTACAATACCGCTAGTCAGGATCCCGGACGACACAATGCCGATGCCGGAATCCCGGTGCCACAGGCTTTTTTCAGTTTATCATACCGATCCCCTCTAGGAAACAGAGACTTGGCTTTATTTTGGGTGCAAGGTAAAATGAGCAATGTTGTGGCCGCTTTGGGCTGCAATTACGAGTTGTCAGATGGCACATTGCTTGTTACTGAATCATTCTCTATGATTAAGTAGAAGAGCATAGTCCTGAATAGACTAAGATCCTCTTGGCCGTCATCTGTAGATTACTGATGAAAAAGGAGGCACCAAACCATTGGAGTTCACTCCTCTACCTGACAGCAAGTTAATGACGAGAGGCCCAATTACCAGTAATGTGGCATGCCTAGCAGCAGAGGCTTACAGCCTGTTCTTCATTGTCCTTTAGGAATGATCACAGTTGTGACTTCTGACAACTGATAATATAATCAACAGTACATATGCAGATTGCATGTTAGAGTGGTGTATATTACATGCCACCTAGATGCAATGTATGACAGCACTTACTAGCCGCCTGTAATAAAGTGTGCGCGAATGCTTAGAGAGGGTTTGTACTCTTATATCTTGTACCCACTAAGCCTAGTTGGTTCATGTTCAGAACAGGAGACCCCTCCTGGAATAGCATACCTAAACAGCTTTATTAATCTTGTTCAGAACATTAAAACGGGTATCCTCGCAGACTCGATTTGCTTGTCATGCTTTGGGCAAGGTGGCTCGCCCTAGGTTATTGTTACCAATAGATGTCCAAGTGTCTTATGTTCTGAGGTAATTTGGTTACACTAGCCCAGGGGGTTCCATGTTTTGGAGTTGAGCCAGCCTAGCCTTTGACTAACACGAACAGAATGGTTATTGGAAATTTTTCAAGTTTACCGTTCCAATCGTAGTCCACGTGGATCGTTAAATATGAAAAGGTTGGGGGAAAAAAAGAAAAAATTGTGAAAAACTTAAGTCGACCTGTCGACATAGAACATGTCGACCTAGAAACCCTGTCGACCTAGTTACTGTCGACCAATAGTGTCGACCTGGTTACTGTCGACCTAGAGACCGGATCCCCGCCAAACATGGGGAACAAATGTCCAGATTCTGTTTTACAGCTACTCCAAGCTGATGGATAACAACAAAAGTACCCGTGCAGCAGGAAGAGGTAGTCAGAATCAGAATAGGAAGTAAGTCCAACTGGTGAGGGACCGATATGGTTGACAGGAGGAGTTTTAAGATTTCAGCAATGACTAGCTTATGACTAGTTCATGTCAGCAGCTTGCACTCTCTCCACTGGTAGCTGTGCATATTCGCAAATATACAATTTACCTACCAGCAGCCAGAAAGGTTATTCCGCCATCAACGCCTCTTACATTACAAATTCATATGGGCAGGACCAACTTTATCTAATATTTCATGTAATTGTATGTTATTCTTCTGTCATAATTTCCTTAATGTACAGCACTGCATCATATCACAGCGTATCCTATATAATAAAAGGCTAATGCTGCTTCTCACCTCTACAGGGGAATTCAAGTGTTTTGCATGCAGGCAGTCCCTAGATGCCACCCGATTGAGCAATTTAATTGTTGCTCCATTCGGGCGTACACAGGCACCTGTGCCGACATTACGGTTATGTTGTTCCGTAATTTTGACAGGCTAGTAACAAGTTGTAAATAAAAGATTATATTAATAATATTCTTAAATTCAAAGTGTCAAATAACCATTTTTTCCCCTAAAGTAGTCACTCCCCAAAATTATATAATTCTTGATACTAGCTTTAAATTGGATAAGACAGTTCGTAATTACAATTGCTAAATCTTTTTGTAACCTTGAGTTTTGGGACTCCCGGGCTCTAATCTCGGTATCCCGGGATTAATATCTGGATTGAGAGACTTCTCTGCATTTCATATACCCCCTCCTGTTCTACATGCTATCCTTCTGTCACCTACTGCCCTATGAGAGGACCAGGCAATGCAATGGAAAACCTAAGTAGCAACCCACTCCCACACAGTCCAGTCCACAGTGTGTTTGGGATCCTGTAAAAACTGTTGGGGATACATGGATCAGAATCCTTAGGTTTTAGTTCACTGGCTACAAACACAAAAAAAAAAGGGTTTGCTAATAACACACTAGGCATTACGTAAAAACCATATTAAATCACATGTAACTTGTCTAACGTGTCTGGGATTTTAAAAACTTTCATGTGAGATTTAAAATGTTGCATAAATGTACTATACTATGCATCATATTCTATGTATAGGACACTTCAGATATTTTTATAATAAAAATATTTAATCATTCAAATTATATAATTTTCAAAAATGTATATCGATATTACAATGTTTAATCATCCACCAACTGTTCCACAATAAAGGGTATTCCATTATCAAACTTCTGATCCCACCACCCACTGCTGTAATCCTTCTACTAATCTGGATTACACTTCTGAAGGTGACAGAGAAAATTGACTGGCACAATATCAAGTGGTTCTCTCATAATGAACATACTGGGAGGACCACTGCCATGCAGAATAGATTATGTAGGACGGAATCTGTAGACAGGGATGAACAGATTTGGGAGTGATTTGTTCTTACTGTATTTAAAAAGTTTGTTGGTTGAACCAATAGCCATGAGAAAACAGCCATTAAGAATCAGTGACAAAAATTAATTACTCTGACTGCATTCAGGAAGTCTTACTAATTGTCATGAGACACTGGCTTCTAGTGAATTTAAAGGATATAACTTCTGATACAGCCTTCAAAACTGACTGTTCAGTCAACAAGTGAACAAAAAATCTGAAAGTAAAACTTATGTACTGTACTAACTGTTACAGATGCACTTTATGCAAACACATTTCCATAACAAGCAAAGCTTGTAGCAGGTTGGGACCAACTGCTGGTATCCGGTCTCTACAGTAGGTCGACCACTATTGGTCGACAGTAACTAGGTTGACAGGGTTTCTAGGTCGACATGAGTTTTTCACATTTTTTTTATTTTATTTTTTTACTTTTTCATACTTTACCTTCCACGTGGACTACGATTGTGAACGGTAACCTGTGTCGAGTGCAGCGGGAGCGGACGAGGCACCTTGCCCGAAGCTCACGAGCCATGCGAGGAGACGCGGTGCACTAATTGGGGTTCTCGGTCACTGTACGGTGAAAACAACACCAAAAAAAGATTAAAACACTCATGCTGACCTTTTGACCTGTCAACCTAGACCATGTCGACCTAGAGACCCTGTCGACCAAGAATCCCTGACGACCTAGTTACTGTCGGCCAAGACACTGTCGACCTAAGTGTGGTGGGCCTTCAATACCACACCCCCAACTGCTGCAGCCGCCACACATTTCTATTTCTTTCTAAAAGGGCCTACACACAGAGCGATATTAGCCAACAATATAGACGACGTAGTCTATATTGTTAGCAAAGCAAGTGCATATCGTTCCGTGTGTATAGTACCAACGATGCGCGCTCCTGCATATCGTAATCGCAGGAAAAGGCTTAGATAGTGCACGCGCAGCCTATTTTGGCTTAGATAGTGCACGCGCAGCCTATTTTGGCTTAGATAGTGCACGCGCAGCCTATTTTGGCTTAAATAGTGCACGTGCAGCCTATTTTGGCTTAAATAGTGCACGCACAGCCTATTTTGGCTTAGATAGTACATATTGTTTATGTGTGTATGTAGTGACCGATGTTAGCCTATAATAGTTCATAGCCAAAACTGCATAATATGTATAGTCCATTTCATTGCTTCAAGGGAAATCATTAAGTTAAAATCGTTCATAGCCAGAATCGCACCCTCGTAGGCCCCTTTAGGCTATAAAGCTTCCTTTTCTGTGTTGTAGATTTGAATACATTATTCTGTTCGCCTGACGTCAGTTTTCTGTATTCTGCTAGTCTAATGGCTGGAAAAAGTGTATGTAAAACAGACACTCTGGAGTAGATTCCGAGATGCAGGCAAATCTACTGCAATTGCTATTGCATTGAGTGGAACTAAAGGTGTATATTCTCCCGTACACTGAGCTGTACGCAACTATGTGACTGCACAGTCTCCATCCAACAACTTGGTTTTAAAGCAGTCATTATTATAAATATGCACTTATATCAGCCCTATGTGTGGTGCAACAGATGCAACTGTAATCAGACTGATCTCAGCTTGTGCACAACTCAGCATAGCACGCAATTCTGTCTATACGTGCTCACTAAACTTGGCCCTGTTACCAACCAGTTAGGACTATTCAGCTAAAAGTGGATATAAAAATGAGATGCATATGCTCAGCTATGAAGCAAGCACAGTTTTATCCTTTGCAAAATGGGCTTGCCGGCAACTCTTCAGTCACTTTATGCTTTGTGTTGACTTCAGCTGACTGGAAGGCTGCTACAGCGAGTCATCTGCTGTTAAAAATGCATGTCACTTGTTAATTATATGGGTTCCACTCTGTCAACACTGCCTAAACTTTACTTCAGCTTCATGTGCCTCGCTGCCTGCTGGCTCATATCAGTTTCTCACTTGTTATATGTTCAACATCCCTCTCTCTCTGGTATGGAGCTGCCAATGAGTGCAACAGATGGAGGCTACAGAGGGTGGTAAGGACCGCAGAAAAGATGGTTGGAGCCGTTCTCTCCGCTGTTCAGGACCTCTACCTGTCCAGAGTCTAGAATCGTGCAGGGAAAATCGTGGCAGACAAGCTGCACTCTGGACACATCCTGTTTGAAACGCTTTCATCAGGCAGGCGTTACAGGTTCATTCTAGCCAAAGTTGACCAGAACCAAAAAAAGATTATTTCCGCTAGCTGTCCACCTACTAAATTATGCCTAACAAGCCTGACGCAATGAATGGCAATGCAATTGTAAACAGTGTTTTATACTAATGTATGTTATGTGTGTATATGTATTATGTTATGCTTTTTCTTTTTATGTTATTTGGCGATGCATTGTAAACCACAAACAATTCCTAGTATACGAGAGTATATATGACCAATAAAGTCGATTCTGATTCTCTTCACATTCCCTCTGTCTACTTTCCAGTCTCTTCATCTTTGGTCCTGCATTGTACATTTTAAACCTCTGTCTTCTTTGCAGATGAATTTATTGTCCCTCCCTACCATCCCACCACCTTTCTATTTCATGCTACCATACTATCGCAGTAAGAATACAAAAATCACACAGACAATGTTGCAGCCTCTCGGCCTGTTATTCTTTGTTACAAAGGTATCCCCATGCAAGTTTCCTTTTAAATTCCTGGAAGTAGGGAGCAATTAGGAGCAAAGACACCGCTACGTGACTGTAACTACACATTTATATGTGAGAATGGTACGTTTATTATGGTGATATATTTGTCCTTTCACATGGTGACAGAGTTAAAGATACCTTGATGAGATTAAGGCACCTGGTTGCAGTGAGAGTTTCGGTACGCTATACCTTTTTTTTCTAGGGGTCATCCGAATTATTATTGGTCTCTCTGCTTAAGAGTGTATAGTATCTCTGTTTAAAAAAAAATAAAAAATACAACACTATATAAAACTCTTATTTTCCTTTGAGCCTACTTCCCTTTAAATTCCTGGGAAAAAGGAGCCAAAAAGAGTAAAAGAAACCGCTACGTGATTTTAACCACACATTTTTATGTGCGTATGGTACGTGTACATCTTGGGATGGTTTATATGAAGGTGAATACCTTTATCCATTGACATGGTGATAGAGTGAAAGAAACCTTGATGAGCTTGTAACACCTGGTTGCAGTGAGAGTTTCAGTACGCAGTACCTGTTTCATTTTAGGTTCACCTGAATTATCATCTTCCCCACCGTTGAGGGATGTCCCCCTGTGTGTTAAACATACTACACCAGGCCTGGCCAACCTGTGGCTCTCCAGCTGTTGTGAAACTACAAGTCCAAACATGCTCTGCCACAGTTTTGCTATTAAGGAATGCCAAAACTGTGGCAGGGCATGCTGGGATGTGTAGTTTCACAAAACTGGCGAGCCACAGGTGGTCCAGGCCTGTACTACACCGTGTATTTTCTCTCTCACTTGTTTTTGAGGTACTCTACATTGACAGATGTTGGATGCTACATATCAACAAAGAACTGTTTAAAAGGATCAAGCAATATTTTTCCATTGAGGGATTAAGGACTAAGTATCTACATATGTGAATTGGAATAGGCTTGTGCGCTATTTCCTTTTGATTGTACTTGTATCTTACTTGTTATATGTTCAACATCTCTCTCTCTTCAAACTCCGTCTACTTTACAGTCTCTTCATCTTTGGTCCTGCATTTTACATTTTAAACCACTGTCTTCTCTGCAGATGTATTTATTGTCCCTCCCTACCAACCCACCACCTTTATATTTCATGCTGCCATACTGTCGCAGCAAGAATACAAAATGAAAAATCACACAGACAATATTGCAGCCTCTAGTTCTGGCTTGGAACTGTAATCCATTGTACATTATGATGTCCAGAATGATACTTGTTGCACAGATAAGGTAAGGAGAGCCAAAGAGCACAATTGGTGGCTGCCTGTCCCTAGTAGTATGACGACTACTCCTTTGCTTCCTTTCATCTCGGCTGTAGTGTGTACTAAGAACTAGAGATGAGCGCCGGAAATTTTTCGGGTTTTGTGTTTTGGTTTTGGGTTCGGTTCCGCGGCCGTGTTTTGGGTTCGACCGCGTTTTGGCAAAACCTCACCGAATTTTTTTTGTCGGATTCGGGTGTGTTTTGGATTCGGGTGTTTTTTTCAAAAAACCCTAAAAAACAGCTTAAATCATAGAATTTGGGGGTCATTTTGATCCCAAAGTATTATTAACCTCAAAAACCATAATTTCCACTCATTTTCAGTCTATTCTGAATACCTCACACCTCACAATATTATTTTTAGTCCTAAAATTTGCACCGAGGTCGCTGTGTGAGTAAGATAAGCGACCCTAGTGGCCGACACAAACACCGGGCCCATCTAGGAGTGGCACTGCAGTGTCACGCAGGATGTCCCTTCCAAAAAACCCTCCCCAAACAGCACATGACGCAAAGAAAAAAAGAGGCGCAATGAGGTAGCTGTGTGAGTAAGATAAGCGACCCTAGTGGCCGACACAAACACCGGGCCCATCTAGGAGTGGCACTGCAGTGTCACGCAGGATGTCCCTTCCAAAAAACCCTCCCCAAACAGCACATGACGCAAAGAAAAAAAGAGGCGCAATGAGGTAGCTGACTGTGTGAGTAAGATAAGCGACCCTAGTGGCCGACACAAACACCGGGCCCATCTAGGAGTGGCACTGCAGTGTCACGCAGGATGGCCCTTCCAAAAAACCCTCCCCAAACAGCACATGACGCAAAGAAAAATAAAAGAAAAAAGAGGTGCAAGATGGAATTGTCCTTGGGCCCTCCCACCCACCCTTATGTTGTATAAACAAAACAGGACATGCACACTTTAACCAACCCATCATTTCAGTGACAGGGTCTGCCACACGACTGTGACTGATATGACGGGTTGGTTTGGACCCCCCCCAAAAAAGAAGCAATTAATCTCTCCTTGCACAAACTGGCTCTACAGAGGCAAGATGTCCACCTCATCATCATCCTCCGATATATCACCGTGTACATCCCCCTCCTCACAGATTATCAATTCGTCCCCACTGGAATCCACCATCTCAGCTCCCTGTGTACTTTGTGGAGGCAATTGCTGCTGGTCAATGTCTCCGCGGAGGAATTGATTATAATTCATTTTAATGAACATCATCTTCTCCACATTTTCTGGATGTAACCTCGTACGCCGATTGCTGACAAGGTGAGCGGCGGCACTAAACACTCTTTCGGAGTACACACTTGTGGGAGGGCAACTTAGGTAGAATAAAGCCAGTTTGTGCAAGGGCCTCCAAATTGCCTCTTTTTCCTGCCAGTATAAGTACGGACTGTGTGACGTGCCTACTTGGATGCGGTCACTCATATAATCCTCCACCATTCTTTCAATGGGGAGAGAATCATATGCAGTGCCAGTAGACATGTCCGTATCCGTAATCGTTGTCAGGTCCTTCAGTCCGGACCAGATGTCAGCATCAGCAGTCGCTCCAGACTGCCCTGCATCACCGCCAGCGGGTGGGCTCGGAATTCTGAGCCTTTTCCTCGCACCCCCAGTTGCGGGAGAATGTGAAGGAGGAGATGTTGACAGGTCGCGTTCCGCTTGACTTGACAATTTTCTCACCAGCAGGTCTTTCAACCCCAGCAGACTTGTGTCTGCCGGAAAGAGAGATCCAAGGTAGGCTTTAAATCTAGGATCGAGCACGGTGGCCAAAATGTAGTGCTCTGATTTCAACAGATTGACCACCCGTGAATCCTTGTTAAGCGAATTAAGGGCTCCATCCACAAGTCCCACATGCCTAGCGGAATCGCTCCGTGTTAGCTCCTCCTTCAATGTCTCCAGCTTCTTCTGCAAAAGCCTGATGAGGGGAATGACCTGACTCAGGCTGGCAGTGTCTGAACTGACTTCACGTGTGGCAAGTTCAAAGGGCATCAGAACCTTGCACAACGTTGAAATCATTCTCCACTGCGCTTGAGACAGGTGCATTCCACCTCCTATATCGTGCTCAATTGTATAGGCTTGAATGGCCTTTTGCTGCTCCTCCAACCTCTGAAGCATATAGAGGGTTGAATTCCACCTCGTTACCACTTCTTGCTTCAGATGATGGCAGGGCAGGTTCAGTAGTTTTTGGTGGTGCTCCAGTCTTCTGTACGTGGTGCCTGTACGCCGAAAGTGTCCCGCAATTCTTCTGGCCACCGACAGCATCTCTTGCACGCCCCTGTCGTTTTTTAAATAATTCTGCACCACCAAATTCAAGGTATGTGCAAAACATGGGACGTGCTGGAATTTGCCCATATTTAATGCACACACAATATTGCTGGCGTTGTCCGATGCCACAAATCCACAGGAGAGTCCAATTGGGGTAAGCCATTCCGCGATGATCTTCCTCAGTTGCCGTAAGAGGTTTTCAGCTGTGTGCGTATTCTGGAAACCGGTGATACAAAGCGTAGCCTGCCTAGGAAAGAGTTGGCGTTTGCGAGATGCTGCTACTGGTGCAGCCGCTGCTGTTCTTGCGGCGGGAGTCCATACATCTACCCAGTGGGCTGTCACAGTCATATAGTCCTGACCCTGCCCTGCTCCACTTGTCCACATGTCCGTGGTTAAGTGGACATTGGGTACAACTGCATTTTTTAGGACACTGGTGAGTCTTTTTCTGACGTCCGTGTACATTCTCGGTATCGCCTGCCTAGAGAAGTGGAACCTAGATGGTATTTGGTAACGGGGGCACACTGCCTCAATAAATTGTCTAGTTCCCTGTGAACTAACGGCGGATACCGGACGCACGTCTAACACCAACATAGTTGTCAAGGCCTCAGTTATCCGCTTTGCAGCAGGATGACTGCTGTGATATTTCATCTTCCTCGCAAAGGACTGTTGAACAGTCAATTGCTTACTGGAAGTAGTACAAGTGGGCTTACGACTTCCCCTCTGGGATGACCATCGACTCCCAGCAGCAACAACAGCAGCACCAGCAGCAGTAGGCGTTACACGCAAGGATGCATCGGAGGAATCCCAGGCAGGAGAGGAATCATCAGAATTGCCAGTGACATGGCCTGCAGGACTATTGGCATTCCTGGGGAAGGAGGAAATTGACACTGAGGGAGTTGGTGGGGTGGTTTGCGTGAGCTTGGTTACAAGAGGAAGGGATTTACTGGTCAGTGGACTGCTTCCGCTGTCGGCCAAAGTTTTTGAACTTGTCACTGACTTATTATGAATGCGCTGCAGGTGACGTATAAGGGAGGATGTTCCGAGGTGGTTAACGTCCTTACCCCTACTTATTACAGCTTGACAAAGGGAACACACGGCTTGACAAATGTTGTCCGCATTTCTGGTGAAATACTTCCACACCGAAGAGCTGATTTTTTTGGTATTTTCACCAGGCATGTCAACGGCCATATTCCTCCCACGGACAACAGGTGTCTCCCCGGGTGCCTGACTTAAACAAACCACCTCACCATCAGAATCCTCCTGGTCAATTTCCTCCCCAGCGCCAGCAACACCCATATCCTCCTCATCCTGGTGTACTTCAACACTGACATCTTCAATCTGACTATCAGGAACTGGACTGCGGGTGCTCCTTCCAGCACTTGCAGGGGGCGTGCAAATGGTGGAAGGCGCATGCTCTTCACGTCCAGTGTTGGGAAGGTCAGGCATCGCAACCGACACAATTGGACTCTCCTTGTGGATTTGGGATTTCGAAGAACACACAGTTCTTTGCTGTGCTTTTTCCAGCTTGAGTCTTTTCATTTTTCTAGCGAGAGGCTGAGTGCTTCCATCCTCATGTGAAGCTGAACCACTAGCCATGAACATAGGCCAGGGCCTCAGCCGTTCCTTGCCACTCCGTGTGGTAAATGGCATATTGGCAAGTTTACGCTTCTCCTCCGACAATTTTATTTTAGGTTTTGGAGTCCTTTTTTTACTGATATTTGGTGTTTTGGATTTGACATGCTCTGTACTATGACATTGGGCATCGGCCTTGGCAGACGACGTTGCTGGCATTTCATCGTCTCGGCCATGACTAGTGGCAGCAGCTTCAGCACGAGGTGGAAGTGGATCTTGATCTTTCCCTAATTTTGGAACCTCAACATTTTTGTTCTCCATATTTTAATAGGCACAACTAAAAGGCACCTCAGGTAAACAATGGAGATGGATGGATACTAGTATACAATTATGGATGGACTGCCGAGTGCCGACACAGAGGTAGCTACAGCCGTGGACTACCGTACTGTACTGTGTCTGCTGCTAATATAGACTGGTTGATAATGAGATGTAGTATGTATGTATAAAGAAGAAAGAAAAAAAAACCACGGGTAGGTGGTATACAATTATGGACGGACTGCCGAGTGCCGACACAGAGGTAGCTACAGCCGTGGACTACCGTACTGTACTGTGTCTGCTGCTAATATAGACTGGTTGATAATGAGATGTAGTATGTATGTATAAAGAAGAAAGAAAAAAAAAACCACGGGTAGGTGGTATACAATTATGGACGGACTGCCGAGTGCCGACACAGAGGTAGCTACAGCCGTGGACTACCGTACTGTACTGTGTCTGCTGCTAATATAGACTGGATGATAATGAGATGTAGTATGTATAAAGAAGAAAGAAAAAAAAACCACGGGTAGGTGGTATACAATTATGGACGGACTGCCGAGTGCCGACACAGAGGTAGCTACAGCCGTGGACTACCGTACTGTACTGTGTCTGCTGCTAATATAGACTGGATGATAATGAGATGTAGTATGTATAAAGAAGAAAAAAAAAACACGGGTAGGTGGTATACAATTATGGATGGACTGCCGAGTGCCGACACAGAGGTAGCTACAGCCGTGGACTACCGTACTGTACTGTGTCTGCTGCTAATATAGACTGGTTGATAATGAGATGTAGTATGTATGTATAAAGAAGAAAGAAAAAAAAACCACGGGTAGGTGGTATACAATTATGGACGGACTGCCGAGTGCCGACACAGAGGTAGCTACAGCCGTGGACTATCGTACTGTACTGTGTCTGCTGCTAATATAGACTGGATGATAATGAGATGTAGTATGTATAAAGAAGAAAGAAAAAAAAACCACGGGTAGGTGGTATACAATTATGGACGGACTGCCGAGTGCCGACACAGAGGTAGCTACAGCCGTGGACTACCGTACTGTACTGTGTCTGCTGCTAATATAGACTGGATGATAATGAGATGTAGTATGTATAAAGAAGAAAGAAAAAAAAACCACGGGTAGGTGGTATACAATTATGGATGGACTGCCGAGTGCCGACACAGAGGTAGCTACAGCCGTGGACTACCGTACTGTACTGTGTCTGCTGCTAATATAGACTGGATGATAATGAGATGTAGTATGTATAAAGAAGAAAAAAAAACCACGGGTAGGTGGTATACAATTATGGATGGACTGCCGAGTGCCGACACAGAGGTAGCTACAGCCGTGGACTACCGTACTGTACTGTGTCTGCTGCTAATATAGACTGGATGATAATGAGATGTAGTATGTATAAAGAAGAAAGAAAAAAAAAACCACGGGTAGGTGGTATACAATTATGGATGGACTGCCGAGTGCCGACACAGAGGTAGCTACAGCCGTGAACTACCGTACTGTGTCTGCTGCGACTGGATGATAAATAATGATATAAAAAATATATATATATCACTACTGCAGCCGGACAGGTATATATTATATAATGACGGACCTGCTGGACACTGTCAGCAGAATGAGTTTTTTATAGAATAAAAAAAAAAACACCACACAAGTCACACGACGAGTGTTTAACTTTTTCAGGCAATCACAATATAGTATACTATACTGGTGGTCAGGTCACTGGTCAGTCACACTGGCAGTGGCACTCCTGCAGCAAAAGTGTGCACTGTTTAATTTTAATAATATGTACTCCTGGCTCCTGCTATAACCTATAACTGCTCCCCAGTCTCCCCCACAATTAAGCTGTGTGAGCACAGTCAGATATTATACATAGATGATGCAGCACACTGGGCTGAGCACAGATATGGTATGTGACTGAGTCACTGTGTATCGTTTTTTTCAGGCAGAGAACGGATTATATTAAATAAAACTGCACTGGTGGTCACTGGTCAGTGGTCAGTCACTAGTAAACTCTGCACTCTCTAGTACTCCTAAGCTCCAGTAAATCAAGTGTCTCTGTCTCAATCTCACTCTCTCTCTTCTAATCTAAATGGAGAGGACGCCAGCCACGTCCTCTCCCTATCAATCTCAATGCACGTGTGAAAATGGCGGCGACGCGCGGCTCCTTATATAGAATCCGAGTCTCGCGATAGAATCCGAGCCTCGCGAGAATCCGACAGCGTCATGATGACGTTCGGGCGCGCTCGGGTTAACCGAGCAAGGCGGGAAGATCCGAGTCGCTCGGATCCGTGTAAAAAAAGCTGAAGTTCGGGCGGGTTCGGATTCCGAGGAACCGAACCCGCTCATCTCTACTGAGAACTGTGTTGCTAATTGTTACCTGTGCTCTGTTTTAGTTTTTCTGTTACTGTAATGTTAAGTTCTGTGTACCCTATATTGTTCTAATGTCTGCCGTATGTACGGCGCTGCAAAACACTTGTGGTGCCCTATAAATAAAATGTAATAATAATTGGTTAAGTGTGGCTGAGCTCTGCTTTGCCAATTCAAATCACTGCCAGACAATGGGAGATTTGAACTCAGCTGAGCTTACAGTATGTGAGCGGATAGATTGTCCAGGCAGTGCTGATAGAGTGGTGCTTGTATAATTAACAAGAACCAAAAATCAGGGATTTTTAAGATCCCCAGCACTTTATGAACTCTTGGTTACTAGATAACAAACCAATATGTAAAAAATATTTTAAGTAATCATTAATGTGAACCATTAACACCCACTCATTAGTCATCTTTCCTTGATCAAACAGGTTTTCCAAACATGTATATCACATTAATTCTCTCTCCTGTTTACACAACACTTTAGTCTAATGGTTTCTGTCAAACATAAAAATTGAGTTTTTTGCTAACTGACATCAAAACTCCAGATTACACAACAAATAATTTGTTAAGGGAAAACAGACATTTTAAATAGAAACCTAACAAACGATAGGATACAGAATAAATATTGATCTAACATTTATCACTTGATGGCTCAATATGACAAAGTGTACATCCTCTTTTTTGCAGTCTAAAAAGATAAACACATACTTGTTCCAATCACATGGACCACAAAGCATGATTATTCAAATGCTTATCTACTGTCTGTTAAGGATTGTGTAAGACTCCCAAATGGGGGTTCCCCAGATGCTCTGATCACATGGCAATCAGGCACTTTTTGCCTTAGGAAATGTGATACTGTAAACGTATTTTACTTTTGTCAACGAAAAGGTGTTGCTGAAACAAAAGCTTTGACCCTATTATCCTTGGTTGTTGACAGACCACATATGGAGAGCACAGAGCAGTAAGACAAAACCACAGCAGGCAATGCTGTATAAGTTACAATTACAATAGACAGGCATACTACATCATCTCACTTTTGTGCCCAGGTGGGAAGTGTTTTCCAATGATAATGGGCTATAGAAAAAGGAGTTGTAGTCACTATTGTGACACTTCAACATAAGATAGTTCAAGTTAAGTAAACTCTGGTTACAAAGCAAGCCTTTGCTGCAACTGAAATAAATGATTAAAGTCCGAGTGACCTGTCTGTAAATACTGTTCCAAACCAATCTTGCTAACAAAAGAGGAGATAGAGCTGCTCACCTATCACCTTATCCAGTTAGTAAAGCTCAGCCAAGACGTATAAGGTTGTGACATAGCTGCACTAGATAAATAGTCTTGTGACAGCATCTTGGTTGAAAGGAGACAAGCAAGCCAAGTATGTACAATCATTTGAATGCATTAGAGTAACACGGAAGGTAAATAACTAAATAGAATTACATTTAAACTGACAACTAGTTTATTCATAGCAATGCACAGGAAAGCTGTGGTGGGCTATTAGGTGTTCTTAGCCTGATTAAATTAAATCTAATCTTTAGATGAAATACTGAAGTCGCTTTCCACTGTAAAATTCCTGTAGATGTGCTTTGAGGTACTGTACAATGACCCAAATGTATTAAGCCTTAACAAGAGATAAAGTGGAGACAGATAAAGGGGTAAATGCATTACCCGTCGTTATAGGGGAGAAGCGGAATCAGCGTGCGCTATGCGCCCCTGTCCATATCGGCACTGCTATCTGTAAGATATCAGGACGATATGCTTGGCCAATGTATGAACGGACAGCATCACTGACCGTTCCGACAGCTGCATTGTTGCGATGTCCATACACTACAGAAGGACAGAGCTGTCCCCCTGGCTATGGCAGGTGCCGGCTCCGGAACTGCGCAGGGATCTTGCATGAGTAGCGAGATCCCGCTCATGCAGAGGAGCCGGCTGGGAAGGAGACAAAGGGGCAGATGTATTAAGCCTGGAGAAGTGATAAAGTGATAAGTGGAAGGTGTTACCGCACCAGCCAATCAGCTCTTAACTGTCAATTTACATATTGGAACTGATTGGCTGGTGATTTATCACCTTGCACTTATCACTGCTTTATCACTTCTGCAGGCTTAATACATCTGCCCCACTATCGGTAGTGAGGCGAAGCAAGAAGTGTTGTAGCGGCACGATGCATGCCGCTATAATACATTTACCCAAAAGAGTGATAAATGACCAATCAGCTTCCATACTGCCATGTACAGACTGTTTGAAAAATGACTGTTAGGAGCTGGTTGGCTGGTCATTTATCACTCTTTGGGGGAGATTCAAATGTTTGAAAAGTCAGTTGAGAGTCTGTTTTTTCCTATCTAATAGACAGGGAAAAAAAGACACTCAACCGACTTTTCAAACATTTGAATCTCCCCCTTTATCTGTCTCCACTTTATCTCTTGTTAAGGTTTAATACATTTGGGCCAATGTCGGTTGCAAGTGATGAAAACTTGCAATTTCTCTATATTTGAAAGTGTTGAATGTGCCAAATTTTCTAAATAGACAAATAATCTATTTGAAAGTTTCTTATATAGTTATTTAGGATCCATCCAATTCAAGTCTCCAATTAAATTTTCCAACATTTAAAACTCTGATGCACTTAGATCACAGGTTCTCAAACTCAGTCCTCACACGGACCCCACACGGTTCATATGTTTTGCAGGTCACCTGTAGATTTTTAAAATGTGACAGTTGGTGATACACAGTGCACCTGCTGGGTGACCTGGAAAACGTGAACCGTGTGGGGTCCTGAGGATCGAGTTTGAGAACCAATGATTTAGATTAAACTACAGGTCACATGGATGTCCTAATCTTATTTCCCCTGGAAGTACCACGAGTCTAATCAACCACCTGTAGGACGACAGGCATAAAAAATAAGATTTTACTCACCGGTAAATCTATTTCTCGTAGTCCGTAGTGGATGCTGGGGACTCCGTAAGGACCATGGGGAATAGACGGGCTCCGCAGGAGACTGGGCACTCTAAAGAAAGATTTAGGACTATCTGGTGTGCACTGGCTCCTCCCCCTATGACCCTCCTCCAAGCCTCAGTTAGGAACTGTGCCCGGAAGAGCTGACACAATAAGGAAGGATTTTGAATCCCGGGTAAGACTCATACCAGCCACACCAATCACACCATATAACACGTGATAGGAACCCCGGTTAACAGTATGATAACAATTGGAGCCTCTGAAGAGATGGCTAACAACAAAACCCGATTTTTGTAACAATAACTATGTACAAGTATTGCAGACAATCCGCACTTGGGATGGGCGCCCAGCATCCACTACGGACTACGAGAAATAGATTTACCGGTGAGTAAAATCTTATTTTCTCTGACGTCCTAGTGGATGCTGGGGACTCCGTAAGGACCATGGGGATTATACCAAAGCTCCCAAACGGGCGGGAGAGTGCGGATGACTCTGCAGCACCGAATGAGAGAACTCCAGGTCCTCCTCAGCCAGGGAATCAAATTTGTAGAATTTAGCAAACGTGTTTGCCCCTGACTAAGTAGCTGCTCGGCAAAGTTGTAAAGCCGAGACCCCTCGGGCAGCCGCCCAAGATGAGCCCACCTTCCTTGTGGAATGGGCTTTTATTGATTTAGGCTGCGGTAATCCTACCGCAGAATGCGCCAGCTGAATAGTGCTACAAATCCAGCGCGCAATAGACTGCTTAGAAGCAGGAGCACCCAGCTTGTTGGGTGCATACAGGATAAACAGCGAGTCAGTTTTTCTGACTCCAGCCGTCCTGGAAACATACATTTTCAGGGCCCTGACTACATCCAGCAACTTGGAATCCTCCAAGTCCCTAGTAGCCGCAGGCACCACAATAGGTTGGTTCAAGCGAAAAGCTGAGACCACCTTCGGGAGAAACTGAGGACGAGTCCTCAATTCTGCCCTATCCATCTGGAAAATCAGATAAGGGCTTTTTCAAGACAAAGCCGCCAATTCTGAAACCCGCCTGGCCGAAGCCAGGGCCAACAGTACGACCACTTTCCACGTGAGATATTTTAATTCCACAGTCTTAAGTGGTTCGAACCAATGTGATTTCAGGTATGCCAAAACCACATTGAGATCCCAAGGTGCCACTGGGGGCACAAAAGGAGGCTGAATATGCAGAACTCCTTTGACAAAAGTCTGAACTTCAGGCAGTGAAGCCAGTTCTTTCTGGAAGAAAATCGACAGAGCCGAAATCTGGACCTTGATGGACCCCAATTTGAGGCCCAACGTCACCCCTGCTTGCAGGAAGTGTAGGAATCGACCCAGTTGAAATTCCTCCTTCGGGGCCTTCATGGCCTCACACCAAGCAACATATTTCCGCCAAATGCGGTAATAATGTCTTGCGGCGACATCCTTCCTGGCTTTGATCAGGGTAGGGATGACTTCCTCTGGAATACCCTTTTCCTTTAGGATCCGGTGTTCAACCGCCATGCCGTCAAACGCAGCCGCGGTAAGTCTTGGAACAGACAGGGTCCCTGCTGCAGCAGGTCTTGTCTGAGCGGCAGAGGCCAAGGGTCCTCTGCCAGCATCTCTTGAAGTTCCGGGTACCAAGCTCTTCTTGGCCAATCCGGAACCACGAGTATGGTTTTCACTCCTCGCATTCTTATTATTCTCAGTACCTTGGGTATGAGAGGTAGAGGAGGAAACACATAAACCGACTGGTACACCCACGGTGTCACTAGAGCGTCCACAGCGATCGCCTGAGGGTCCCTTGACCTGGCGCAATATCTTTTCAACTTTTTGTTGAGGCGGGACGCCATCATGTCCACCCGTGGTCATTCCCAACGGTTTTACCCGCATTTGGAAAACTTCTGGAAGAAGTCCCCATTCTCCCGGGTGTAGGTCGCCCATCGGAGAATCCTTGTGGCTTCTGCCATCGCCATCCTGCTTCTTGAAAAAGTTGCCTGGAGCAACGAAACGCGTTAGGCCTAGACCTGTGTGGACACCTGCTGACCTGCACCTTCACCAAGCCACCCTTTACAGTCAGGACCCTGTACCCTTTTCATCTCCGTGAACCAGGATCTCTACAGGCATTGCCCTTTGCCAACCATCTCCACAGGAGAATCCATCTAATGGAACACGGAGTTCCGAGTGAACTGTGAACCAGGACCCAAACAATTGTCGCCGTTGCCATACGGACTTTGCACTATATGGGAGCCTCTGCAAACGGAACACAGATGTGGTAACCACATCCACTCGGATGAACTATTACTTATTTGGTCCATATACATGACTGTCTATTTGTTGGTCAAAAAATATGTTGATGTGTGCAAAATATATCAGTTAATGTCAGCATTTACAAATTCTAGTCCACCAGGTTCTTTGTGACATTGTGTTATAGATGTAAACACAACTGTCCTTTTTATCATATTTTACTGTTTTTTTATACAAAATAACAATTTATTATTAAATACATATTATTATTATCTTCATTTTAATTACTTATTGTGTCAAAAAAAAGCGCTGTATTCATATATATATCTTTTTCTTGCTACCTAAAGGGTTTGACTACCCCTTTCTATTCAGCGGCTAGGAAAAGCATACTCATAACAGCGCCTACATATATACTTGTTATATATACCTTTCCACCCTGCTTCTTGTGCCGCCCTGTCTGTTTACATGGGCGACCGCCGTGATATTGTCTGATTGGATCAGTACCGGCTGGTTCTGAAGCAGGGGCCTTGCTTGGCATAGGGCATTGTAAATGGCCCTTAGCTCCAGAATATTTATGTGAAGCGAAATCTCCTTGGAAATTTCTTCCCTGTGTGACTGCACCCCAGCCCCGAAGGCTGGCCTCCGTGGTCACCAGGACCCAGTCCTGTATTCCGAATCTGCGGCCCTCTAGTAGATGAGCCCTCTGCAGCCACCACAGCAGCGACAACCTGTTTCTTGCCGACAGGGTTATCCGCTGTTGTATCTGTAGATGGGACCCGGACCATTTGTCCCACAGGTCCCACTGGAACGTCCTTACGTGGAACCTTCCGAATGGAATTATGCTTCGTACGAAGCTACCATTTTTTCCAGGACTCGTGTGCTTCCACTGGAAGAAACACTCTTTTCTGGTCTGTGTCCAGAATCATTCCCAGGAACAGAAGACGTGTCGTCGGGACCAGCTGTGACTTTGGAATATTGATAATCCAGTCGTGCTGTTGTAGCACTTCCCGAGAGAGTGCTACCCCCACTACCAACTGTTCTTTGGACCTCGCCTTTATCAGGAGATCGTCCAAGTACGGGATAATAAAAACTTCCTTCTTGAAGGAGTATCATCATTTCGGCCATTACCTTGGTAAAGACCTTCGGTGCCGTGGACAACTCCAACGGCAGCGTCTGGAACGGATAGTGACAGTCCTGTACCACACATCTGAGGTACTCCTGGTGAGGAGGGTAAATGGGGACATGCAGGTACGCATCCTTGATGTCCAGGGAGACCCTGTAATCCCCCTCGTCCAGGCTCGTAATAACCGCCCTGAGCGATTCCATCTTGAACTTGAATCTTCTGATATAAAAGTTCAAGTATTTTAATTTTAAGATGGGTCTCACCGAACCGTTCTGTTTCGGTACCACAACCATTGTGGAATAGTAACCCCTTCCTTGCTGAAGGAGGGGCACCTTGACAATCACTTGTTGTGATTATAGTGTTGAATAGCCACCAACACCGCCTCCCTGGCAGAGGGAGGTGCCGGTAAGGCAGATTTTAGGAAACGGCGGGGGGAAGAACGTCTCGAACTCCAGCCTGTACCCCTGAGATACTACTTGAAGGACCCAGGGATCCAAGTGAGAGAGCACACTGGGCGCTGAAATTTCTGAGACGGGCCCCCACCGTACCCGGGTCCGCCTGAGCAGCCCCAGCGTCATGCTGTGGACTTACCGGACGCAGGGTGGACTTCTGCTCTTGGGAACTAGCTGTGTGCTGCAGCTTTTTACTCTACCTTTGCCTCTCAGCAGAAAGGATGAGCCTCTAGCCCTCTTGCTTTTCTGGGGCCGAAAGGACTGTACTTGATGATACGGTGCTTTCTTTTGTTGTGGGGTAGCCTGTGGCAAAAAAGTCGATTTCCCAGCAGTAGCTGTGGAAACGAGGTCTGAAAGACCATCCCCAAACAGTTTTACCTCCTTATAGGGCAAAACTTCCATGTGCCGATTCGAGTCGGCATCGCCTGACCATTGCCGAGTCCATAACCCCCGTCTGGCGGCAATGGACCTAGCGCTTATTTTTGATGCCAGCCGGCAAATATCCCTCTGTGCATCACGCATGTATAAGACCACGTCTTTTATATGCTCTACTGTCAGCAAAATATTGTCCCTATCCATAGTAATTTTCCGACAGGGAATCTGACCACGCAGCGGGAGCACTGCACATCCATGCCGAAGCAATGGCTGGTCGCAATATAATGCCCGAGTGTGTGACTTTATCTTTCAGGGTAACCCCCTGCTTTTTATCAGCAGGTTCCTTCAGGGCGGCCGTATCCGAAGACCGTAGTGCCACCTTTTCTGATAAGCGTGTAAGCGCTGTATCTACCCTATGGGGTGTTTCCCAACGTGACCTATCCTCTGGCGGGAAAGGGTACGCTGCCAATAACCGTTTAGAAATTATCAATTTCTTACCGGGGGAAGACCACGCTTCCTCACACACCTCATTTAATTTCTCAGATGCAGGAAAAAATAAGAATTTACTTAACGATAATTCTATTTCTCATAGTCCGTAGTGGATGCTGGGGACTCCTTAAGGACCATGGGGAATAGCGGCTCCGCAGGAGACTGGGCACATCTAAAGAAAGCTTTAGGACTATCTGGTGTGCACTGGCTCCTCACCCTATGACCCTCCTCCAAGCCTCAGTTAGGATACTGTGCCCGGACGAGCGTACACAATAAGGAAGGATTTTGAATCCCGGGTAAGACTCATACCAGCCACACCAATCACACCGTATAACCTGTGATCTGAACCCAGTTAACAGCATGATAACAGAGGAGCCTCTGAAAGATGGCTCACAACAATAATAACCCGATTTTTGTAACAATAACTATGTACAAGTATTGCAGACAATCCGCACTTGGGATGGGCGCCCAGCATCCACTACGGACTATGAGAAATAGAATTATCGGTAAGTAAATTCTTATTTTCTCTAACGTCCTAAGTGGATGCTGGGGACTCCGTAAGGACCATGGGGATTATACCAAAGCTCCCAAACGGGCGGGAGAGTGCGGATGACTCTGCAGCACCAAATGAGAGAACTCCAGGTCCTCCTCAGCCAGGATATCAATTTTGTAGAATTTTACAAACGTATTTGCTCCTGACCAAGTAGCTGCTCGGCAAAGTTGTAAAGCCGAGACCCCTCGGGCAGCCGCCCAAGATGAGCCCACCTTCCTTGTGGAGTGGGCATTTACAGATTTTTGGCTGTGGCAGGCCTGCCACAGAATGTGCAAGCTGAATTGTACTACAAATCCAACGAGCAATAGTCTGCTTAGAAGCAGGAGCACCCAGCTTGTTGGGTGCACACAGGATAAACAGCGAGTCAGATTTCCTGACTCCAGCCGTCCTGGAAACATATATTTTCAGGGCACTGACAACGTCTAGCAACTTGGAGGCCTCCAAGTCCCTAGTAGCCGCAGGCACCACCAATAGGTTGGTTCAGGTGAGACGCTGAAACCACCTTGGGGAGAAACTGAGGACGAGTCCTCAATTCCGCCCTGTCCGAATGGAAAATCAGATAAGGGCTTTTTCAGGATAAAGCCGCCAATTCTGACACGCGCCTGGCCCAGGCCAGGGCCAACAGCATGACCACTTTCCATGTGAGATATTTTAACTCCACAGATTTAAGTGGTTCAAACCAATGTGACTTTTGGAACCCAAAACTACATTGAGATCCCAAAGTGCCACTGGAGGCACAAAAGGAGGCTGTATATGCAGTACCCCTTTTACAAACGTCTGAACTTCAGGGACTGAAGCTAGTTCTTTTTGGAAGAAAATTGACAGGGCCGAAATTTGAACCTTAATGGACCCCAATTTCAGGCCCATAGACAGTCCTGTTTGCAGGAAATGTAGGAATCGACCCAGTTGAATTTCCTCCGTCGGGCCTTACTGGCCTCGCACCACGCAACATATTTGCGGTGATAATGTTTTTGCGGTTGCATCCTTCCTGGCTTTGATCAGGATAGGGATGACTTCATCCGGAATGCCTTTTTTCCTTCAGGATCCGGCGTTCAACCGCCATGCCGTCAAACGCAGCCGCGGTAAGTCTTGGAACAGACAGGGTCCTTGCTGGAGCAGGTCCCTTCTTAGGGGTAGAGGCCTTGGATACTCCGTGAGCATCTCTTGAAGTTCCGGTTACCAAGTCCTTCTTGGCCAATCCGGAACCACGAATATAGTGCTTACTCCTCTCCATCTTATCAATCTCAGTACCTTGGGTATGAGAGGCAGAGCACATACCCTGACTGGTACACCCACGGTGTTACCAGAGCGTCTACAGCTTATTGCCTGAGGGTCCCTGGACCTGGCGCAATACCCGTCGAGTTTTTAATCATGTGGAAGACTTCTGGGTGAAGTCCCCACTCTCCCGGGTGGAGGTCGTGCTGAGGAAGTCTGCTTCCCAGTTGTCCACTCCCGGAATTAATACTGCTGACAGTGCTATCACATGATTTTCCGCCCAGCGAAGAATCCTTGCAGCTTCTGCCATTGCCCTCCTGCTTCTTGTGCCACCCTGTCTGTTTACGTGGGTGACTGCCGTGATGTTGTCCGACTGGATCAACACCGGCTGACCTTGAAGCAGAGGTCTTGCTAAGCTTAGAGCATTGTAAATGTCCCTTAGCTTCAGGATATTTATGTGAAGTGATGTCTCCAGGCTTGACCATAAGCCCTGGATATTCCTTCCCTGTGTGACTGCTCCCCAGCCTCGCAGGCTGGCATCCGTGGTCACCAGGACCCAGTCCTGAATGCCTAATCTGCGGCCCTCTAGAAGATGAGCACTCTGCAACCACCACAGGAGGGACACCCTTGTCCTTGGTGACAGGGTTATCCGCTGATGCATCTGAAGATGCGATCCGGACCATTTGTCCAGCAGGTCCCACTGGAAAGTTCTTGCGTGGAATCTGCCGAATGGGATTGCTTCGTAGGAAGCCACCATTTTACCCAGAACCCTTGTGCATTGATGCACTGAGACTTGGCTCGGTTTTAGGAGGTTCCTGACTAGCTCGGATAACTCCCTGGCTTTCTCCTCCGGGAGAAACACCTTTTTCTGGACTGTGTCCAGGATCATCCCTAGGAACAGAAGACACGTCGTCGGAACCAGGTGCGATTTTGGAATATTGAGAATCCAATCGTGCTGCCGCAACACTACTTGAGATAGTGCTACACCGACCTCCAACTGTTCCCTGAATCTTACCCTTATCAGGGAATTGTCCAAGGAAGGGATAACTAAAATTCACTTCCTTCGAAGGAATATCATCATTTCGGCCATTACCTTGGTAAAGACCCGGGGTGCCGTGTACCATCCATACGGCAGCGTCTGAACTGATAGTGACAGTTCTGTACCATAAACCTGAGGTACCCTTGGTGAGAAGGGTAAATTTTGACATGAAGGTAAGCATCCTTGATGTCCCGAGACATCATGTAGTCCCCTTCTTCCAGGTTCGCAATCACTGCTCTGAGTGACTCAATCTTGAATTTGAACCTCTGTACGTAAGTGTTCAAAGATTTTAGATTTAGAATCGGTCTCACCGAGCCGTCCGGCTTCGGTACCACAACAGTGTGGAATAATACCCCGTTCCCTGTTGCAGGAGGGGTATCTTGATTATCACCTGCTGGGAATACAGCTTGTGAATGGCTTCCAAAACTGTCTCCCTGTCAGAAGGAGACATCGGTAAAGCCGACTTTAGGAAACGGCGAGGGGGAGACGTCTCGAATTCTAATTTGTACCCCTGAGATATCACCTGAAGGATCCAGGGGTCTACTTGCGAGTGAGCCCACTGCGCGCTAAAATTCATTGAGACGGGCCCCCCACCGTGCCTGATTCGGCTTGTAAAGCCCCAGCGTATACTGAGGGCTTGGCAGAGGCGGGAGAGGGTTTCTGTTCCTGGGAACTGGCTGATTTCTGCAGCCTTTTTCCTCTCCCTCTGTCACGGGGCAGAAATGAGGAACCTTTTACCCGCTTGACCACGAAAAGACTGCGCCTGATAATACGGCGTCTTCTCATGTTGAGAGGCGACCTGGGGTACAAACGTGGAATTCCCAGCTGTTGCCGTGGCCACCAGGTCTGAAAGACCGACCCCAAATAACTCCTCCCTTAATAAAGCAATACTTCCAAATGCCGTTTGGAATACGCATCACCTGACCACTGACGTGTCCATAACCCTCTACTGGTAGAAATGGACAACGCGCTTAGACTTGATGCCAGTCGGCAAATATTCCGCTGTGCATCACGCATATATAAAAATGCATCTTTTAAATGCTCTATAGGCAAAAATATACTGTCCCTATCTAGGGTATCAATATTTTCAGTCAGGGAATCCGACCACGCCAACCCAGCACTGCACATCCAGGCTGAGGCGATTGCTGGTCGCAGTATAACACCAGTATGTGTGTAAATACCTTTTAGGATACCCTCCTGCTTTCTATCAGCAGGATCCTTAAGGGCGGCCATCTCAGGCGAAGGTAGAGCCCTTACAAGCGTGTGAGCGCTTTATCCCCCCTAGGAGGTGTTTCCCAACGCACCCTAACCTCTGGCGGGAAAGGATATAATGCCAATAACATTTTAGAAATTATCCGTTGTTATCGGGGGAAACCCACGCATCATCACACACCTCATTTAATTTCTCAGATTCAGGAAAACTACAGGTAGTTTTTCCTCACCGAACATAATACCCCTTTTTTGGTGGTACTCGTATTATCAGAAATGTGTAAAACATTTTTCATTGCCTCAATCATGTAACGTGTGGCCCTACTGGAAGTCACATTAGTCTCTTCACCGTCGACACTGGAGTCAGTATCCGTGTCGGCGTCTATATCTGCCATCTGAGGTAACGGGCGCTTTAGAGCCCCTGACGGCCTATGAGACGTCTGGACAGGCACATGCTGAGTAGCCGGCTGTCTCATGTCAACCACTGTCTTTTATACAGAGCTGACACTGTCACGTAATTCCTTCCAACAGTTCATCCACTCAGGTGTCGACCCCCTAGGGGGTGACATCACTATTACAGGCAATCTGCTCCGTCTCCACATCATTTTTCTCCTCATACATGTCGACACAAAAGTACCGACATACAGCACACACACAGGGAATGCTCTGATAGAGGACAGGACCCCACTAGCCCTTTGGGGAGACAGAGGGAGAGTTTGCCAGCACACACCAGAGCGCTATATATATATACAGGGATAACCTTATATAAGTGTTTTTTCCCCTTATAGCTGCTGTATAGTTAATACTGCGCCTAATTAGTGCCCCCCTCTCTTTTTTTAACCCTTTCTGTAGTGTAGTGACTGCAGGGGAGAGACAGGGAGCTTCCCTCCAACGGAGCTGTGAGGGAAAATGGCGCCAGTGTGCTGAGGAGATAGGCTCCGCCCCTTTTTCGCGGACTTTTCTCCTGCTTTTTTATGGATTCTGGCAGGGGTTAAATGCATCCATATAGCCCAGGAGCTATATGTGATGCATTTTTTTTGCCATCCAAGGTGTTTTTATTGCGTCTCAGGGCGCCCCCCCCCCCAGCGCCCTGCACCCTCAGTGACCGAAGTGTGAAGTGTGCTGAGAGCAATGGCGCACAGCTGCAGTGCTTTGCGCTACCTTGTTGAAGACAGGACGTCTTCTGCCGCCGATTTTCCGGACCTCTTCTGCCTTCTGGCTCTGTAAGGGGGCCGGCGGCGCGGCTCTGGGACCCATCCAAGCTGGGCCTGTGATCGTCCCTTTGGAGCTAATGTCCAGTAGCCTAAGAAGCCCAATCCACTCTGCACGCAGGTGAGTTCGCTTCTTCTCCCCTTAGTCCCTCGATGCAGTGAGCCTGTTGCCAGCAGGTCTCACTGAAAATAAAAAACCTAATCTAAAACTTTCACTAAGAAACTCAGGAGAGCCCCTAGTGTGCACCCTTCTCGTTCGGGCACAGAGATCTAACTGAGGCTTGGAGGAGGGTCATAGGGGGAGGAGCCAGTGCACACCAGATAGTCCTAAAGCTTTCTTTAGATGTGCCCAGTCTCCTGCGGAGCCGCTATTCCCCATGGTCCTTACGGAGTCCCCAGCATCCACTTAGGACGTTAGAGAAACTACTGGTAGTTTTCTCTCACCAAACATAATACCCTTTTATGTGGTACCTGGGGTATTATCATAAATGTGATAATTGACACTTTCACGTAATCCTTCCATAAGTCCAACCACACCGGTGTCGATCCCGCAGGGGGTGACATCACATTTACAGGCATCCGCTCCGCCTCCACATCATTATCCTCCTCATACATGTCGACACAGCCGTACCGACACACAGCACACACACAGGGAATGCTCCGACAGAGGACAGGACCCCACAAAGCCCTTTGGGGAGACAGAGGGAGAGTATGCCAGCACACACCAGGGCGCTATATATCACAGGGATATCACATATAAGAGTGTTTTCCCTTATAGCTGCCTATATATATTGTATACTGCGCCTAAATTGTGCCCCCCCTCTCTTTTTAACCCTTTCTGTAGTATTGACTGCAGGGGAGAGCCAGGGAGCTTCCCTCCAACGGAGCTGTGAGGGAAAAATGGCGCCAGTGTGCTGAAGGAGATAGCTCCGCCCCTTTTTCGCGGACTTTCTCCCGCATTTTTATGGATTCTGGCAGGGGTTAAAAAGCACCTATATAGCCTCTGGGGCTATATATGGTGCCAGTTTGCCAGCCAAGGTGTCAGTATTGCTGCTCAGGGCGCCCCCCCCCCCCCCCCAGCGCCCTGCACCCATCAGTGACCGAAGTGTGTGGTGTGCATGAGGAGCAATGGCGCACAGCTGCAGTGCTGTGCGCTACCTTGGAGAAGACAGAAGTCTTCAGCCGCCGATTTTCCGGACCACCTTCTTGCTTCTGGCTCTGTAAGGGGGACGGCGGCGTGGCTCCGGGAACGGACGACGAGGTCGGGTCCTGTGTTCGATCCCTCTGGAGCTAATGGTGTCCAGTAGCCTAAGAAGCCCAAGCTGCCACCACTTAGGTAGGTTCGCTTCTTCTCCCCTTAGTCCCTCGATGCAGTGAGCCTGTTGCCAGCAGGTCTCACTGAAAATAAAAAACCTAACAAACACTTTCTTCCTAGGAGCTCAGGAGAGCCCCTAGTGTGCATCCAGCTCAGCCGGGCACAGAAATCTAACTGAGGCTTGGAGGAGGGTCATAGGGGGAGGAGCCAGTGCACACCAGATAGTCCTAAATCTTTCTTTAGAGTGCCCAGTCTCCTGCGGAGCCCGTCTATTCCCCATGGTCCTTACGGAGTCCCCAGCATCCACTAGGACGTCAGAGAAATTATCAATTACTCTTCAACGTTAGGGACATGATGGCTGTGACTGAAACCCTTCACACACTATTCAGTTAATTGGGGTGATCTGCCAGATAATTGGATAGTGTGTATGCAGTAGCATTAGTTTTAACGCTCCGGCAATGGTCTGATTGAGATCTGGTATGAAGACCTCACTATCTCGTTCCCGACCTCCAGATCCCATCTGAAGAGAGTACACACTAAGCTAGAAATTGGTCAGTGTGTATGGGCGCACACTGATCTGATAATCGCTGTCAGATAGGAACGTTTATCAGCATAAGCGTGTGTACTCAGCATAAGCAGAGGCGACAGGGACAGGAGAAAGGGGAGACTGGGACAGGAGACAGGACCAGCATAGAGGTGACAGGGACAGGAGAGAAGGGAGACAGGGCCAGGCTTAGTAAAAGACCCTGTGAGCGGTGACAGCAGCAGACGTTCTGAGCAGTTACCCGAGACTGTGCTACACTAGCAACAGGACACTCAGCTACTCCCCAGCCCTGCACCCCGTGCCGGTCCCCATCCCATACCTCCGCTCCCCGTGAACTTTTCTCGGTCATCATCGCTCCATACGCTGCTATCTCTTGTTTCCATGCAGCTGACTCTTGCTTGGCCACAGCAGCAGCAACAGAAGCCGGGAGTCGGAAGGGGGCGGAACGTGCAGGCGGGCAGCTCCAGTGCTGCTCGGCTATCTGTATGTGGCGGTGCGAGGAAGAGCCGATGTACCCCACCACTGGCAGTGCTGTAGCTAGCGGTGGTGGTGTCAGGAGAACAGGGCTGAGTCTTGATAGTGCAGCGTGGCCCGTAACTAGTCCCTGGGCTCGCTGTACACACTGCCAGCCTCTGCAAATGCTGCTCTCCACTCGGCGGCTCCTCTTATCTATTACAGCAGGAACGGGCACGGAACTGCCTGGGGACAATGAAGGAAGTTGTCTCCAGCAGTTCCGCCCCCGGTAGGGACATTGATGCAGGTGGTTTTGTGTTTCGTTAATACTGAATACAGTCTGCTGGTAACATTAAAACTGCATGTGAAATGCTGCCTGCATTTGACTTTCAATTGATAAAAATAAGCTACACTAGAATTTGGAGTTTGCATTCAAGAACTTAAAAAGGTTTATATACTATAGATTGTAAGTTTGCAAGCATGGCCTACTTACTATGCCCCTTTGTTAACACCCAGTCCTGTTTTATTAATGTGTTTATTCTCAAGTATAGAGACCTGTGGGGTATACTGGTGTTAGATAAATGCAAATACAAAATAATATTAAAGCATGGTACTCTACTCATGTGTCCTCTTACATCTATGCTATAAGTCGCGTTACACATAATGCCTTAGTGCAGCGTGACTCGGTAGTGCCAAGCATCTTTTTTTGTGTTTTTGTTTTTTTTTAACGAAAATGCTTCTTAGATTCAATGTAATGCAATAGGATGCATGAGCAGCTTCTGCTGATTAAAATGATATGCAGCATGTATTCTGTGTGACTGCATTTGCATACAAAATGCTCTGCTACAGTGTTTTCCTGGAGAACACTAACGTGGAGTATCAGATATAGATACAGCCGCTATTACACACAGAATACAGGCATGCTGCATATCATTTTAATCAGTATTACATTGAGTCTAAGAAGCATTTCCGCAGAAAACTCAGAGTTCCACCACGTCATGGCACGACTTGAAGGGCTGTTTAGCGTGACTGCAGCAAGGATGTAAGAAGACACATCTGTACATGGGATCTCTACAGATGGAGTAGAACATGTCATCCACATGAGCTGGGTGCAGCTTTCCAGTATTTGTAATCAGAACTTACCTTGCATCTTGGACACTTCTGGGCATTTCTTTGTCCATGTTCAATCTCATTGGCCCAGTGCCGCAGAAGCTTGTCTCCTTTCTTGTACTCTCTACAGTTAACGCCTTCATGCCAGGGAGAATGGCACTTAAAACACCATACAAATTGGCAAGACGGGCACTGAATCTACCAGCAGCAAAGACAGAAAAAAAACGAACATACATTTTAGTGTCATTTTAATCTGAGTGAAAATGAGCACCATATATGATACGTTAAGAAACAGAAGTCTAATTAAATAGTTATCTTACAGACTGATAATAACAGTTTGTCAATAACACAATCACTGTCTCACTGCAAAGATTCAGTAGAATACAGTTTAGATAGCTGCCCACATAACTACTAGATGTGTGTATAATTTGGATGACACCATATGGCAAAAATAAGTGGATACAGCGGTTAGGTGGTGGGCAGAAAAAATAGATTAAGATGGTGTTGATGTTCTCTGTACAGGGTAAGCAAGACAATGTTGGTATTTCCTTCTATTGTCAATTCCAATGATATTCTGATTATCTTGATCAATCTTTGGGCCCGCAATACATCCCAGTAGCCCGCCATATGATCAAAATCTACCAAATGAGCAAAAAAAAAAAAAACATACCTATGTACTGATAGCTTAAAGCTGGCAAAACATGCTACACATGTTATTGATTAGAGAGCCAATCGATCACTAATGAGATGTTTACATCAACAGAGGTCAGACGATGATTGCAGTTTGTGTGTGTGTGCGCGCGATCATGTTAAAACAGGCCCCACCATAATAAGATACTTTATAACATGACTGAATGGCAAATATAATAGTAATAATAAGATTTTACTTACCGGTAAATCTATTTCTCGTAGTCCGTAGAGGATGCTGGGGACTCCGTAAGGACCATGGAGATAGACGGGCTCCGCAGGAGACATGGGCACTTTAAGAAAGAATTTAGTTCCTGGTGCGCACTGGCTCCTCACTCTATGCCCCTCCTCCAGACCTCAGTTAGAGAAACTGTGCCCAGAGGAGATGGACAGTACGAGGAAAGGATTGTGTTAATCCAAGGGCAAGATTCATACCAGCCACACCAATCACACCGTATAACTTGTGATAACTACCCAGTCAACAGTATGAAAACAACATATCATCAGTTCAAGACTGATGCAACTATAACATAACCCTTATTGAAGCAATAACTATATACAAGTATTGCAGAAGAAGTCCGCACTTGGGACGGGCGCCCAGCATCCTCTACGGACTACGAGAAATAGATTTACCGGTAAGTAAAATCTTATTTTCTCTAACGTCCTAGAGGATGCTGGGGACTCCGTAAGGACCATGGGGATTATACCAAAGCTCCCAAACGGGCGGGAGAGTGCGGATGACTCTGCAGCACCGATTGAGCAAACATGAGGTCCTCCTCAGCCAGGGTATCAAACTTGTAGAATTTTGCAAAAGTGTTTGAACCCGACCAAGTAGCAGCTCGACACAGCTGTAGTGCCGAGACCCCCCGGGCAGCCGCCCAAGAAGAGCCCACCTTCCTAGTGGAATGGGCCTTGACCGATTTTGGTAACGGCAAACCAGCCGTTGAATGCGCTTGCTGAATCGTGTTACAAATCCAGCGAGCAATAGTTTGCTTTGAAGCAGGGGCACCAATCTTGTTGGATGCATATAGGACAAACAGCGCTTCAGTTTTCCTGACTCTAGCCGTTCTGGCTACGTCAATTTTCAAAGCCCTGACCACATCAAGTAACTCGGAATCCTCCAAGTCACGTGTAGCCACAGGCACCACAATAGGTTGGTTCATATGAAAAGATGAAACCACTTTTGGCAGAAATTGCGAACGGGTCCGCAATTCTGCTCTATCCAAATGGAAAACCAAATAGGGGCTTTTATGTGACGAAGCCGCTAATTCAGACACTCGCCTAGCCGAAGCCAAGGCTAATAACATGACCACCTTCCACGTGAGATATTTCAACCCCACCGTTTTAAGTGGTTCAAACCAGTGTGACTTTAGGAAACTTAACACCACGTTAAGATCCCAAGGTGCCACCGGAGGCACAAAAGGAGGCTGAATATGCAGCACTCCCTTTACAAAAGTCTGAACTTCTGGGAGAGAAGCCAATTCTTTTTGAAAGAAAATGGATAGGGCCGAAATCTGGAACTTAATGGAACCTAATTTAAGGCCCAAATTCACTCCAGTTTGTAGGAAGTGAAGGAAACGGCCCAGATGGAATTCTTCCGTAAAAGCATTCTTGGTCTCACACCAAGAAACATATTTTCGCCATATACGGTGATAATGTTTTGCTGTTACTTCCTTCCTAGCCTTTATCAGCGTAGGGATAACCTCAACCGGAATGCCTTTTTCTGCTAGGATCCGGTGTTCAACCGCCATGCCGTCAAACGCAGCCGCGTTAAGTCTTGGAACAGACAGGGTCCCTGTTGCAACAGGTCCTGTCTTAGAGGAAGAGGCCACTGATCTTCTGTGAGCAGTTCCTGCAGATCTGGATACCAGGTCCGTATTGGCCAATCTGGAACAATGAGGATTGTTCTCACTCCTTTTCTTCTTCTTATCCTCAACACCTTTGGCATGAGAGGAAGAGGAGGAAATACATAGACTGACCGGAACACCCACGGTGTCACTAGGGCCTCTACCGCTACTGCCTGAGGGTCTCTTGACCTGGTGCAATACCTCTGTAGCTTTTTGTTGAGGCGGGACGCCATCATGTCTATCTGTGGCAGTTCCCACCGACTCACAATCTGTGCGAAGACTTCTGGATGAAGTCCCCACTCTCCCGGGTGTAGGTCGTATCTGCTGAGGAAGTCTGCTTCCCAGTTGTCCCCTCCCGGAATGAACACTGCTGACAGTGCGCTTACGAATTCTGGTGGCTTCCGCCGCGAAGAATTCTGGTGGCTTCCGCCATTGCCACTCTGCTCCTTTTGCCGCCTTGGCGGTTTACATGAGCCACTGCGGTGATGTTGTCTGACTGGATCAGAACTGGTTGGTCGCGAAGTAAGGTCTCCGCTTGACGTAGGGCGTTGTATATGGCCCTTAGCTCCAGGATGTTGATGTGAAGACAAGTCTCTTGACTTGAACAAAGACCCTGGAAATTTCTTCCCTGTGTGACTGCTCCCCAACCTCGGAGGCTTGCGTCCGTGGTCACCAGGATCCAGTCCTGAATGCCGAATCTGCGGCCCTCGAGAAGGTGAGCACTCTGCAGCCACCACAGTAGTGACACCCTGGCCCTGGGGGATAGGGTGATCAACCGATGCATCTGAACATGTGACCCGGACCACTTGTCCAGTAGGTCCCATTGGAAAGTCCTCGCATGGAACCTGCCGAAGGGAATGGCCTCGAATGACGCCACCATCTTTCCCAGAACTCGAGTGCAATGATGCACTGACACCTGTTTTGGTTTCAATAGGTTCTTGACCAGAGTCATGAGTTCCTGGGCCTTCTCTATCGGGAGATAAACCCTCTTCTGGTCCGTGTCCAGAATCATGCCCAAGAAGGGTAGACGAGTCGTAGGAACCAACTGCGACTTTGGAATATTGAGAATCCAGCCGTGTTGCTGTAACACTTTCAGTGAAAGAGATACGCTGTTCAGCAACTGCTCTCTTGATCTCGCTTTTATGAGGAGATCGTCCAAATACGGGATAATTGTGACACCTTGCTTCCGCAGGAGCACCATCATTTCCGCCATTACCTTGGTGAAAATCCTCGGGGCCGTTGAGAGACCAAACGGCAACGTCTGAAATTGGTAATGACAATTCTGTACCGCAAATCTTAGGTACGCCTGATGAGGTGGATAAATGGGGACATGAAGGTACGCATCCTTTATGTCCAGTGACACCATAAAATCCCCCCTTCCAGGCTTGCGATGACCGCTCTTAGCGATTCCATCTTGAACTTGAACCTTTTCAAGTATAGGTTCAGAGATTTTAAATTCAATATGGGTCTGACCGAACCGTCCGGTCGAATAATAACCCCTTCCCTGTTGAAGGAGGGGAACCTTGACCACCACCTGCTGAAGATACAATTTTTGTATTGCGTTTAACACTATTTCCCTCTCTTGGGGGGAAGATGGTAGGGCCGATTTGAAATACCAGTGAGGAGGCACCTCTTTGAATTCCAGCTTGTAACCCTGAGACACAATTTCTATTGCCCAAGGATCCACCTGGGAGTGAACCCACATGTGGCTGAAATTCCGAAGACGTGCCCCCACCGGGCCCGACTCCGCCAGTGGAGCCCCAGCATCATGCGGTGGATTTTGCAGAGGACGGTGAGGTCTTCTGTTCCTGGGAACTAGCGGTGTTGTGCAGCTTCTTTCCTCTGCCCCTACCTCTGTCAAGAAAGGACGCACCTCGGACTTTCTGGTTTCTTTGTGAACGAAAGGACTGCATTTGATAATGCGGTGCTCTCTTAGGCTGTGAGGGAACATAAGGCAAAAAATTTGACTTTCCAGCTGTAGCTGTGGAGACCAGGTCCGAGAGACCTTCCCCGAACAATTCCTCACCCCTGTAAGGTAAAACCTCCATATGCCTTTTTGAGTCGGCATCACCTGTCCATTGCCGAGTCCACAGGACCCTTCTGGCAGAAATCGACATAGCGTTTATTCTAGAACCCAGTAGACTAATGTCTCTCTGAGCATCTCTCATATATAAGACAGCGTCTTTTATATGCCCCAGGGTCAATAATACAGTATCCTTATCTAGGGTATCCAATTCCTCAGATAAGGTATCCGTCCATGCCGCTACAGCACTACACACCCAGGCCGACGCAATTGCCGGTCTTAGTAAGGTACCTGAATGTGTATAAAGGGACTTCAGGGTAACCTCCTGTTTGCGGTCAGCAGCATCTTTGAGGGAAGCCGTATCCTGAGACGGCAGGGCTACCTTTTTGGATCAGCGTGTTAAAGCTTTGTCCACCCTAGGGGAGGATTCCCATCGTAGCCTATCCGTTGGCGGGAAAAGATAAGAATCCGTTTGGAAATCTGCATTTTCTTATCTGGAGATTCCCAAGCTTTTTCACATAACTCATTCAGTTCGTGTGAGGGTGGAAAAGTTACCTCAGGCTTCTTTCCCTTATACATATACACCCTCGTGTCAGGGACAGGGGTTTCCTCTGTGATGTGCAAAACATCCTTAATTGCTATAATCATATATCGAAGGGATTTAGCCAATTTTGGCTGTAACTTTGCATCATCGTAATCGACACTGGAGTCAGAATCCATGTCGGTATCTGTGTCAACAATTTGGGATAGTGGGCGCTTATGAGACCCTGACGGTCCCTGCGACAGAGGGTCAGACACGGGTTGAGACCCTGACTGTCCCAATGCATCAGCCTTGTCAAATCTTTTATGCAAGGAATTAACATTATCATTTAAAACCTTCCACATATCCATCCAATCAGGTGTCGGCGCCGTCGGCGGAGACACCACAATTATTTGCTCCCGCTCCTCTCCCACATAGCCTTCCTCATCAGACATGTCGACACAAGCGTACCGACACACCACACAGGGAATGTCCTTTCTGAAGACAGTTCCCCCACAAGGCCCTTTGGAGAGACAGATAGAGAGTATGCCAGCACACACCCCAGCGCTATAATATCCCAGGAATAACACAGTAACTTAATGTTAACCCAGTAGCTGCTGTATGTATAGTTTTTGCGCCTAATTATGTGCCCCCCCCCCCTCTCTTTTCAACCCTCTTCTACCATGTATCAGCAGGGGAGAGTCCGGGTAGCTTCCTCTCAGCGGAGCTGTGGAGAAAAAATTTCGCTGGTGAGTGCTGAGGGAGAAGCCCCGCCCCCTCGACGGCGGGCTTCTGACCCGCTTATACAGTAATTTTGGCGGGGGCTCATACATACAGTGCCCAGCTGTATATATGTGTACTTTTGCCAACATGAGGTCCCAAATGCTGCCCAGGGCGCCCCCCCCTGCGCCCTTACAGTGACCGGAGTATGTGAGGTGTGTGGAGCAATGGCGCACAGCTGCAGTGCTGTGCATTACCTCGAGTGAAGATCATGAAGTCTTCTTTTCTTCGCATACTCACCCGGCTTCTATCTTCCGGCTCTGCGAGGGGGGCGGCGGCGCGGCTCTGGGACGGACGGCGAGGGTGAGATCCTGCGTACCAATCCCTCTGGAGCTAATGGTGTACAGTAGCCTAAGAAGCAGGACCTAGCTTCAGAGAGTAGGGCTGCTTCTCTCCCCTCAGTCCCTCGATGCAGGGAGTCTGTTGCCAGCAGAGCTCCCTGAAAATAAAAAACCTAACAAAATACTTTCTATCAGTAAACTCAGGAGAGCTCACTGAAAAGCACCCAGCTCCTCTGGGCACAGTATTAAACTGAGGTCTGGAGGAGGGGCATAGAGGGAGGAGCCAGTGCACACCAGGAACTAAATTCTTTCTTAAAGTGCCCATGTCTCCTGCGGAGCCCGTCTATCCCCATGGTCCTTACGGAGTTCCCAGCATCCTCTAGGACGTTAGAGAAAATTTAATTTGTGTTGAACAGGGTATCAATGCAAATCTATTGCCTCCTGTACAACACGTGACACAATGGCAAAACAAACTTTCAGGGACAGCTTAAACTTTTAGGGACCGCTTTAGTTTACATAAAACAGCCAGATACTCACTTGTACAGATGTCAAAGCTGAATGCTTGGGAATGAATATACAGATGACTTATAGGCAGCAGCGGCTTCTAGTTACGTTTGGTAGGGGGGCTGTCGCTACCCTAGTGCCCACTGTGGAGAAGGGGTGCAATGGATCCGGCAGGTGCCGGGACTGGCGCATGCGCAAACCCCCAAATTCTATGGACTGCACCCCATAGAAGCGGGATTGGGCTACACAAAAAGCAGGGAGTGGCTTCCTACAATGGGCCTTGTGCGTCTGTGACTGACAGGTAGAACTTCCACTAGACAGGGGCGGATTTAGGGGTGAGGGCGCCCCTTGGTACAACAGTAAGACCTCTTGATAATAGCCAATTTAATAGAATAATTAAAAAAGCCAACAACTATGATTTTTTAAATTATATATACATATTTATTAAATACGACAGCTTGCAGGGGCAATATGTGCATGGGCAACCCATTTACACTCCATTCAAGATGGCATATGGAACAGTACAGTGAAAATATTTTGAAGTTACTGGTACTTTTTGGGCTGCCAGTACCAACACAAGCATTAAGTGCCACCCCAAACAAGTGCCACCCCTAGGCACGTGGGAAATTCGCAAATGCCAATAGGAAGTCACTGCCAGTGTAATACCCCTGAAATGAAGTGAAGCAGTTCCACTGGTAATTTTATGAAACACACGGGTCCTTTTTCTGTGTGAAAGGTCTTGCTTGCCAGAGCCGGGTGGACGCTGCTGTGAGCGGCGACTGTGGCACATCCTCCTGCTACGCTGCTGTAGCACTGCTCTCCCCCTCTCCTCCTCCTCAGCTCCCACATCTCAATCCGACTGTTTTTAAAGTCGGATTGAGATGGTCAGAAAGGGGACAAAAACCTGTCGGATTTGGCCCAGTTTCCGACAGAAGCACGCGTATCGGCAGCTATTCCGCCGATCAACGTGCTTTCCGACAAGTCGAATTCCTCAACTTGTCGGATAATTTTGGGTTATACTGAATAGGTCGGAAACCCCTTACAACCTAAAAAAGTCGAAAACTGCCAACTTTTCGACAGACGACAGCTTTCGACTTCAATTGAATATACCCCATAGAATTTAACACCAAATAAGAACAACTTGGCCCATCTAGTCTGCCCCTTTTTTACGATATTTTTACCACAAACCTTATTTGATCCTCATTTCTTTGTAAGGATATCCTTATGTCTATCCAATGCATGTTTAAATTGCTCTGCTGTCTTAGCCTCTACCACCTCTGATGGGAGGCTATTCCACTTGTCCACTACTCTGAAGTAATTTTTCCTCAAATTTCCCCTGAACCTCCCTCCCTCCCTCCAGTCTCCGTGCATGTCCTCGCGTCCTATCACTTCTCTTCATTTTAAGAATGTTTCCCTCCTGGACTTTGTTAATACCCTTGATATATTTATTTGAAAGTTTCTATCATGTCCCCCCTTTCTGCTCCAAACTATACATATTGAGATTTTTTAGTCTTTCTGTGTATGTTTTGTGATGTAGGCCATGCACCATTTTAGTTGCCCTTCTTTGTACAGTCTCTAATGTATTAATATCCTTCTGAAGATATGGCCTCCAGAATTGAACACCGTATTCTAGATGAGGCCGTACCAATGACCTATATAGTGGCATTATTACTTCTTTCTGCTGCTGATTCCTCTCCCAATGCAGCCAAGCATCTGACTAGCCTTCCTCATTGCTTTGTTACATTGCTTACCTGCCTTTAAGTCACCTGAAATAGTGACTCCTAGATCCCTTTCCTCCTCAGTAGTTTCCAGTATAGTGCCATTAATACTATATTTAGACTTTGGATTTGTGAGACCCAAGTGCATAATTTTGCATTTTTTTGGCATTAAACTGTAACTGCAATTGAGTGGATCTCTCCATTCCTCTCATCCACACTTATTACCTGCTCCAATTCCAGGATTTTTATGAAACGGTGGGAATCCATTTTTCCCCCCACAAAAGGACTTTCCACTAGCTTTCTAACTTTCAAGTATTTGATGAAAACACACCTCCTTAGGCAAGTTTATCAAATTGCCAAATAACTTTGTTAACGTGCTGATAATTTCTCACCAAATTAGCAGCCCTATAAACACTACTATCAAAACTTGCATGCCAAACTAATATGCAATCTGTGGCAATTAACCAATGCAACAAACTCTAGTTTTAGCAAACAGGGCACTCGTACCAGGTCTTGATTTATTACTGAGGTTCTTCTCAATGTAAGGAGCCGTAGAGTACACTAATGGTTTACTAATCAATGTTATTATTAAATAATAATAATATATTAATATTTCTGCAAAATGCAGCATGACAGGTCAGATGTCAGTACTACTAAAAAGCACAGTAACACACTGAACATGAGACAGATTCAATTGTGGCGTGTGCCACCTGCTGGTCATCTAAAGGAATGGGAGTCTGTCTGAGCTATTCAGTTGTTTCCCTGATAGACACCAATTACCCACAGCACATACATTTAAGGTCGCAGCCTCTGAAGGTGAGAGATACGGTAAAATGGGGCCAATACAATTGTGGTGCGTGCTACCTGCTGACCACCAAAATGAATGGGCGTCTTTTGGAGCTATTCAATTGTTTCTTTGATAGACAAACAATACCCGTGGCACACACATTTTACCTCGCAGCCTTCAGAGGTGCAAAACAAAAATGTTTTTAAAATCTGTAGTTTGGGTGCCCAAAACCGGACGTTTAGACATCCAAACAGCAACTTTAGACGGGTTTAGCCACTTTGCGCAGCTAAACCTGGAGCTGTCAGCCACGTAAAATGCTAATGGTCGTCTGATCGGAGCAACAACTGAAAAGCTCTGATAGACGCCTATTAGTACAGACGCCCAGTTGGAGGGGGCCGCAACAACTGAATCAGCCCCATTGTGTGTACATAGAATTGAACTGATATTTGACATAAGACATTTATTAAGTTTTCCAAAGCAATAGATAATCATATTTTTGTGATTTGTAACAACTGCAGTTTTATCATTAAATCCTATTTAAAGTATGCCATTCTAAAAATAGAAAAGGCTGCTAAGTGTATTCACAGCAATAATAAGAAAGACTCGAGTTAAAGCAATTCTGCACATTTACTAATGAACTCTGACTTTCACCAGGTTATGTAACTGCTCCAGATATTTAAACCTTTCAACAGGCGACAGTAGGTCAATAGATTGGTATGCTAAAAATGAATGTGATCCTGTGGTAATCCTGAAGGGAATGTAGTGAGTTGTTTAAATTTCTCCAATATTGAACACTTTAGGCATTTTTATCCTCAAGACCAATGTGATCAAGCTCAGTGAAAAAACACCACTATCAAACCTGGTCACACCCTTGTAATTACACATTTTTGTATCATTTCTAGGACACTTTCACTGAAATTAAATGGCTGTTAATACCACAGTAATCCTTGCCCTACTTTCAGGATCACTAATCTGAATATCATTGGCTCATTGTCATGCTCACTTTGAACTTGTTCTCGAATTTGGATGGGTTTGGAATGTGGCTCTTCCTCTTAAAGGTTGTAAAGCGCTTGCACTGTGGGCAGGGCTTGGTGCTGGAGTCCATACGGCTAAGTTCCAGAAAATACTTGTACTTGATGATGTCATCATGTGGCAGGCTGTACAAGATGGTGGACTCATCCAGGTGTTTATTGCACTCAGTTATTGGGCATTTTATCTCCACTTGTCCAAGCTGCACCTGCAAGTAAAAGGAACAGATAAGCTGCCAGTATTAAATTAAAATGTATATTTTAAATACAAAAACTTAAAAATAAACAAACACCTGTAGGATGCCCAAACATGCAGGTGTATGTTGTCCACAGTAAAGGGGCCCATACACTAATTAAGTGATTATCTGATCCAAATTGGCAATTCCCGATCTCAGTTTCTCTGATGATCGCCAAAACCGAACATTTTAAATGGCTCATACAGCAACAGTCTATTAGCAGAATCCTGAATTTCACTGTTTATTACGTCCGTTGACCGGTAAAATCAACATGATTGAAATCCTTGATATGTTCATTCCTACCCAAAAATTATTTGATTCTGTCAGTCAGGGATTTCTAACGTGTTGGATTTTGCAGAATGTTGGAGAAACGGAGTTCGGGAATCAGACCGGTCGGGAATTGCCCAATTGATGTACATTATAAGACCTTATACAAATACCAGACTTGCCAATTCCGATCATATTTGGGTTGAAATCAGCAAATCAATTTCCAGCATGTTGGAATTTGCTGATCGAGCACATTTATCATCGAAATGCAGATAGATTGTTGATGCATGGATGCAACATCCATTTCTTTTGTAGCACATTTAAAAAGCACATTGAAAGAATGTGTACAGTTTGAAGAAAGTAAGAGGAATATTGTACCTATTCGTAGTCACATCTGGTATAATTTGTATGTGCGGAAATGTCCTTATATGAACTATAATAAAAAGCATGTTGTAACTTATATATGAAGTGAGTTTTTTTCATAAACATCCCATGTAGATGCTGCTTATTTAAGCTGAATAGAAACACAGATATAATTAATAGGCTTGTTATTGGTTTACAGGCATATGTTATGTACTGAACAGCCCCAACTGTATAATATAATAAATTATATATATATCGATATATACACACATATATATATCTATATAGATATCTATATATATATAGATATATATATATATATATATATATAGATATATAGATATATATATATAGATATATATATAGAGATATATATATAGATATATATATATATATAGATAGATATATAGATAGATATATATATAGAGATAGATATATATAGATATATATATATATATATATAGATATATAGATATATATATATATATATATATATATAGAGATATATAGAGATATATAGAGATAGAGAGAGATTTTTTTTTTCATTCGTTCCACTTTAGAACTGTTCTAATTCTCTACAAGCCTAGCTCTGTTCGCATCTAACACTCTACCAGCAGAACAGAATAGACACAAACTGTGAGAAGCGATGGTCACTTGCTCAGCACATTTCTGTGCCAAGTAATAGCAGGGAAACAATCCCCTGCTCACACTTTGCTACAAAAGGAGGCAGGAGCATAAATGCACCAATTATTTTCAGTTGAGTCCCTCCATAACAGAGGTTAAGCTACATACTGTATTTGCTTGAAGGTTGAATAGAAAAACAAAGCACAGGTAAATAAAGCTACCTATTCCTACCTTCCAATCCATTCTAAAAGGTGGGTACACACTAGGACGACTCGCAAACGAGTCAATGTCATCAGCGACGCTTGCCGATGCTGGCAGCAACGAGCGATGGCGGGGGATGTCACTGACAACGTGTGACAGTGTGCATTGTCAGCAACATAGTGCATACACACTGGATGATATGAACGATGTAAGGTGTCTAACAAAAGTTTCTGCATGACTACAAGTATGTAAGAACTGGTTACCAGAGATGACACAATTATCCTCTCCATTAATGCCCGACCCCTAAAACATCGCATTGTGGAGAGGAAGCCATTGCGCACTATACAGCGCTTAACATTTGCTGATATGCAGCAAGGAACAAGTCATTGGTGCCTGAAATGTTGCAGACTTGCACAATAAAAACACACCTTGCTTAGTGCAACTGATCCAAAGTGCCGTCTACATTTTGCTCTCTCTACATCACATTGGACTGGGAACTAGGACGTTAATTTTTTTTCTGATTTTGGCTGAGTGTCTGTTTTACATTATATAGATTATGACACATTGAAAAATGAAGTAGAAAATAAGCATTGCATACCCAATCAAGTACAAAAGGCTAGAATTCACAGAATACAAAACAAAATCGCAGCTCTTAATTCACCTTGAATGAAAATGGTGGTTTTGCATAAAGACTCCTGTAAACACCGATGTGGCCTAGACCCAGACAGGTTACACCCCACGGTCATCTAGTTCATTCACTTTAGCTGTTATGTTGTCACAGTCCGTGTGACTGGCAATTGCAACTTTAAATATCGTCCTCTGTACAACATAACACAGAACAGCAGAGGTTTAAAAGCTTAGTCATTCTTAATTACATCAGATGCAAATGCTGAAATAAAAGGGATTACCATCGGTTAGAGTAGCATACACAAACTCTGTGATGCAATGACTGCTCAACAGGGATCTTATTATAAAAAGCCAATGTATGGAAAAATACAGAGTTACAGAATTCATTTATGGTTCACCTACTCTGGTTTATGAGGCTCCTACATAGGGAGTAGGTTTACCATGGGTAAACATTTTGAACATCAAACATTACATTCTCTAACTGATTGTGGGCAGTCAGTTTTTAGGATTATTGAGAAAGGATTTATACAGAAACTTACTACATTATCCCATGTGCACTGAGTAAACATGCCACAGGGGTTTCCCAGTTTAAAAATGATGAGACTCTAAAATAAATATATATATATATATATATATATATATATATATATATATATATATATATATATATATATATATATATATACATACACACACACACACACACACACACACACACATATACATATATATATAAATAAAAGTTATGGTCCGGCACTCACATAACCAGTGGGCAACTTGATCCGGTGCCAGCATAGGCAATGCAGCATTGTATATTCCAAGAGGATGCGGCACTCGTGATGCAGATAACCAAACGAGGATAGCAGAAATCTGATGGTTGATGGTGCATGACGTCAGGAGACGCGCAGGAGGCGTCATGACGTCACCTCTAACAGACGGACCGGCGATTAGCGCCAGCTGTCTTAGACACATGGTGATGGTGGAGGGTATTCAGGTAAGTTTTCATTGTCTGTGTTTTCGCTCTTGAAAACAGTTAATTAACTAAAACGTTGAGAAAGATTTCTGCAATCCTCGTTTGGTTATCTGCATCACGAGTGCCGCATCCTCTTGGAATATATATATACACTGCTCAAAAAAATAAAGGGAACACTAAAATAACACATCCTAGATCTGAATGAATGAAATATTCTTATTAAATACTTTGTTCTTTACATAGTTGAATGTGCTGACAACAAAATCACACAAAAATTATCAATGGAAATCAAATTTATTAACCCATGGAGGTCTGGATTTGGAGTCACCCTCAAAATTAAAGTGGAAAAACACACTACAGGCTGATCCAACTTTGATGTAATGTCCTTAAAACAAGTCAAAATGAGGCATCATGGGGTGTTTGATGCACCCTAACGTCAGGGTTGGGTTGTAAAAAAATATCCAAATCTTTGATGATTTCCCAGGCACCAATAAATCCATCATCTTCAAATGGAAAGAACATGGTACCACAACAAACCTGCCAAGAGAGGGCAAGCCACCAAAACTCACAGACCGGACAGGGAGGGCATTAATCAGAGAGGCAGCACAGAGACCGAAGGTAACTCTGAAGGAGCTGCAGAGTTCTACAGCAGAGACTGGTGTATCTGCGCATGTGACCACAGTAAGCCGTACACTCCATAGAGCTGGGCTTTATGGAAAATGGCCAGAAAAAAGCCATTACTTACTGTTAAAAATAAGGCACGTTTTCAGCTTGCCAAAAGGCATGTGGACGACTCCTCAAATGTATGGAGGAAGGTGCTCTGGTAAGGCGAGACTAAAATTTTACTTTTCGGCCACAAAAGAAACTATGTCTGGCGCAAACCCAACACATCCCATCATCCCAAGAACACTATCCCCACAGTGAAACATGGTCTTGGCAGCATCATGCTGTGGGGATGTTTTTCAGCAGCAGGGACTGGGAAACTGTTTTGAGTTGAGGGAAATATGGATGGTGCTAAATACAGGGATATCCTTGAGCAAAACCTGTTTCAATCTGTCTGTGATTTGAGGCTGGGACGGAGGTTCACCTTGTAGCAGGACAATAACCTGAAGCATACTGCTAAAGCAACACTCGAGTGGTTTAAGGGGAAACATTTAAAGGTGTTGGAATGGCCTAGTCAAAGCCCAGATCTCAATCCAATTGAGAATCTGTAGTCAGACTTGATGATTGCTGTTCACAAGCAGAAACCATCCAACATGAAGGAGCTGGAGTAGTTTTGCCTGGAGGAATGGGCAAAAATCCCAGCAGTAAGATGTGGCAAGCTCATAGAGACTTATCCAAAGCGACTTGCAGCTGTAATTTCCGCAAAAGGTGGCTCTACAAAGTACTGACTTTAGGGGCCGTGAATAGTTATGCACGCTGAAGTTTTCTGTTATTTTGTCCTATTTGTTGTTTGCTTCACAATAAAAATAAATAAAAAAATCTTCAAAGTTGTAGCCATCTTCTGCGAATGAAATGATGCAAACCTTCAAACAATCCATTTTAATTCCAGATTGTGAGGCAACAAAACATGAAAAATGCAATGGGGTGAATACTTTAGCAAAGCATTGTACACTGTATACACACTAATATATATATATATATATATATATATATATATATATATATATATATATATATATATATATATATACAAATAAAAATAAGATTTTAAACCTACCGGTAAATCTTTTTCTCGTAGTCCGTAGAGGATGCTGGGACTCCGTAAGGACCATGGGGATAGACGGGCTCCGCAGGAGACATGGGCACTTTAAGAAAGACTTTGACTCTGGGTGTGCACTGGCTCCTCCCTATATGCCCCTCCTCCAGACCTTAGTTAGAGAAACTGTGCCCAGAGGAGATGAACAGTACGAGGAAAGGATTTTTGTTAATCCAAGGGCAAGATTCATACCAGCCACACCAATCACACCGTATAACTTGTGATAAACTACCCAGTTAACAGTATGAACAAACAACATAGTCTCGGTACAAAACCGATGAAACTACAACATAACCCTTATGTAAGCAGTAACTATATACAAGTTTTACAAGTTTTGCAGAAGAAGTCCGCACTTGGGACGGGCGCCCAGCATCCTCTACGGACTACGAGAAAAAGATTTACCGGTAGGTTTAAAATCTTATTTTCTCTAACGTCCTAGAGGATGCTGGGACTCCGTAAGGACCATGGGGATTATACCAAAGCTCCCAAACGGGCGGGAGAGTGCGGATGACTCTGCAGCACCGATTGAGCAAACAGGAGGTCCTCCTCAGCCAGGGTATCAAACTTATAGAACTTTGCAAAGGTGTTTGACCCCGACCAAGTAGTGCCAAGACCCCTCGGGCAGCCGCCCAAGAAGAGCCCACCTTCCTAGTGGAATGGGCCTTAAACGATTTTGGCAACGGCAAACCTGCCGTAGAATGCGCCTGCTGAATCGTGATACAGATCCAGCGAGCAATAGTCTGCTTTGAAGCAGGAGCGCCAATCTTGTTGGCCGCATATAGAACAAACAAAGCTTCTGTCTTCCTGACCCTAGCTGTTCTGGCCACATAAATCTTCAAAGCCCTGACCACATCAAGGGAGTCGGAATCCTCCAAGTCACGCGTAGCCGCAGGCACTACAATAGGTTGGTTCATATGAAAAGATGAGACCACCTTAGGAAGGAAGTGAGGACGAGTCCTCAATTCCGCCCTATCCACATGAAAAACCAGATAGGGGCTTTTATGTGACAAAGCCGCCAATTCCGAAACTCGCCTTGCTGAAGCTAAGGCCAGCAACATGACCACCTTCCAAGTGAGGTACTTCAACTCCACTGCGTTGAGTGGTTCAAACCAATGTGACTTAAGGAAACTTAACACCACGTTAAGGTCCCAAGGCGCCACCGGAGGTACAAACGGGGGCAGAATATGCAGTACTCCCTTCACAAATGTCTGAACTTCAGGAAGAGAAGCCAATTCCTTTTGAAAGAAAATGGATAAAGCCGAAATTTGAACCTTTATGGACCCTAATTTTTGGCCCAAATTCACTCCAGTTTGAAGGAAGTGAAGGAAACGGCCCAAATGGAATTCTTCCGTAGGAGTATTCCTGGCCTCACACCAAGAAACATATTTTCTCCATATGCGGTGATAATGTTTCGATGTCACGTCCTTCCTAGCCTTAATTAGGGTATGAATGACCTCCTCCGGAAAATACCTTTTTCCGCTAGGATCCGGCGTTCAACCGCCATGCCGTCAAACGCAGCCGCGGTAAGTCTTGGAACATACAGGGCCCCTGTTGCAGTAGGTCCTGTCGAAGAGGAAGAGTTCACGGATCTTCTGTGAGCAACTCCTGCAGATCCGGATACCAACTGGACTGTATCCAGAATCATACCCAGGAACAGTAGACGTGTCGTCGGAACCAGCTGTGATTTTGGAATATTCAGAATCCAACCGTGCTGGTGTAGCACCTCCTGAGATAGTGCTACTCCCACCAATAACTGCTCCTTGGACCTCGCCTTTATTAGGAGATCGTCCAAGTACGGGATAATTAAAACTCCCTTTCTTCGAAGGAGTATCATCATTTCCGCCATTACCTTGGTAAACACCCTCGGTGCCGTGGAGAGTCCAAACGGCAGCGTCTGGAATTGGTAGTGGCAATCCTGTACCACAAATCTGAGGTACTCCTGGTGAGGATAGTAAATGGGGACATGCAGGTAAGCATCCTTGATGTCCAGGGATACCATGTAATCCCCCTCGTCCAGGCTTGCAATAACCGCCCTGAGCGATTCCATCTTGAACTTAAATTTTTTTATGTATGTGTTCAAGGATTTCAAATTTAAAATGGGTCTCACCGAACCGTCCGGTTTCGGTACCACAAACAGTGTGGAATAGTAACCCCGTCCTTGTTGAAGTAGGGGCACCTTGATTATCACCTGCTGGGAATACAGCTTGTGAATTGCCGCTAGCACAGCCTCCCTGTCTGAAGGAGTAATCGGCAAGAAAACAGGAAAAAGAGAGCGCAGACAGACTAAATGTGTATTAACACCAATTTATTTATAAAATATATATTATTATAATTTACAATCAATAAAAAAAGATTATAGAGCTGATGATAATTTACTCCAATAAAGAATCCACACTCCGCATATCTAATAGTCCCGTAATACTAGTGCACTAGTGGATGACACAATAGCCGGCATGACATTAAAATCTGAATGAAGTGATCCTCAGGTCTAATGATATAAATGAAAGTAATCGTATATCATTTGAAGAACAGTTCAAAACTGGATGTTGATCTATATACCACTGATCTACTTATTTGTTAATGGTACCGTTTCAAATGGAGATATTAATGGATTGCAGTTTAACTGCTCCGTCCGTCACTCTCTCACTGTGACCGCTGACCGGAGCGAATTTGCTTACCGCTTCCACAGGTCTCTCAGCGGCACTGTCATGAACCAGACGCTGTGTACTCCTCTCCACGGTCCGTCCTCCTGTGTTCCTGCTAGATTGGCAAAGCAGGATATTGCAACCACAGGTGTCTTAGCAATGTAGATCAATAATGCTCTCCAAGGTCCGGGTATACTCGCCACGGTTCCCGTATGGCAATCGGGACCAATGCAGGTGGCTCCGGAGCTGATCAGACACTTCCAGCAAGATTTCAAAGTGAACAGTGGTACATGGGATTAGCGGATGTCTGGATCTCTAATGTCCTGACGCGTTTCTCGACCGACAACACTGGTCGTTTCCTCAGAGGGTTGGAAATAGTGGTATATAGATCAACATCCAGTTTTGAACTGTTCTTCAAATGATATACGATTACTTTCATTTATATCATTAGACCTGAGGATCACTTCATTCAGATTTTAATGTCATGCCGGCTATTGTGTCATCCACTAGTGCACTAGTATTACGTGACCATTAGATATGCGGAGTGTGGATTCTTTATTGGAGTAAATTATCATCAGCTCTATAATCTTTTTTTATTGATTGTAAATTATAATAATATATATTTTATGAATAAATTGGTGTTAATACACATTTAGTCTGTCTGCGCTCTCTTTTTCCTGTTTTCTTGTTTTTCACTTGTCTAGGGTTTGCTAGTACCCTTTTCTTTGGAGAGCAGCAGACAGCATTTCAACTTGGGAGCATTGGGGCGCCTTTATCTCTGTTTTTTTGAGTAATCGGCAAGGCAGATTTTAGGAACCGGTGGGGTGGAGACGCCTCGAATTCCAGTTTGTACCCTTGAGATACTATTTGCAGGATCCAGCTGTGAGCGAGCCCACTGATCGCTGAAATTTTTGAGGCGGCCCCCCACCGTCATGCAGCGGACTTGGAAGAAGCGGGGGAGGACTTTTGCTCCTGGGAACCTGCTATTTGTTGCAGCCTTTTTCCCCTACCTCTGCCTCTGGACAGAAAGGACCCGCCTTTTCCACGCCTGTTTTTCTGAGTCCGAAAGGACTGTACCTGATAAAACGGCGCCTTTTTAGGCTGTGAGGGAACATGGGGTAAAAATGCTGACTTCCCAGCAGTTGCTGTGGAAACTAGGTCCGAGAGACCATCCCCAAATAACTCCTCACCCTTATAAGGCAAAACTTCCATGTGCCTTTTTGAATCTGCATCCCCTGTCCACTGGCGAGTCCATAAGCCTCTCCTAGCAGAAATGGACAATGCACTGATTTTAGATGCCAGCCGGCAGATCTCCCTCTGTGCATCTCTCATGTATAAGACTGAGTCTTTTATATGCTCTATGGTTAGCAGAACAGTGTCCCTGTCTAGCGTGTCAATATTTTCTGACAGGGAATCTGACCACGCCGCGGCAGCACTGCACATCCATGCTGACGCAATAGCTGGTCTAAGTATAATGCCTGAGTGTGTATATACAGACTTCAGGATCGCCTCCTGCTTTCTATCAGCAGGTTCCTTGAGGGCGGCCGTATCCGGAGACGGTAGTGCCACCTTTTTAGACAAACGTGTGAGCGCTTTATCCACCCTAGGGGGTGTCTCCCAACGTGACCTATCCTCTGGCGGGAAAGGGAACGCCATTAGTAACTTCTTAGAGATTACCAATCTTTTATCAGGGAAAGCCCACGCTTCTTCACACACTTCATTTAATTCTTCTGATGGGGGAAAAACTACGGGTAGTTTTTTCTCCCCAAACATAATACCCTTTTTAGTGGTACCTGGGTTTATATCAGAAATTTGTAACACCTCTTTCATTGCTTCAATCATGCAACGAATGGCCTTAGTGGACATTAGACTAGACTCATCGTCATCGACACTGGTGTCAGTATCCGTGTCGACATCCGCGTCTGCCATCTGAGGTAGCGGGCGTTTTAGAGCCCCCGATGGCCTTTGAGACGCCTGGACAGGCATGAGCTGAGAAGCCGGCTGTCCCGCATTTGGCATGTCGTCAATTTTTTTGTGTAAGGAGTCGACACGTGCACGCAATTCCTTCCATAAGTCCATCCACTCAGGTGTCTGCCCCGCAGGGGGTGACATCCCTTCTATAGGCATCTGCTCCGCCTCCACATCATTATCCTCAAACATGTCGACACAGCCATACCGACACACCGCACACACACAGGGAATGCTCTAACAGAGGACAGGACCCACAAAAGCCCTTTGGGGAGACAGAGAGAGAGTATGCCAGCACACACCAGAGCGCTATATAATGCAGGGACTAACTGAATTATGTCACCTATAGCTGCTGTTATATATACTGCGCCTAAATTTAGTGCCCCCCCTCACTTTTTTACCCTTTTCTGTAGTGTAGACTGCAGGGGAGAGCCAGGGAGCTTCCTTCCAGCGGAGCTGTGAGGGAGAAATGGCGCCAGTGTGCTGAAGGAGATAGCTCCGCCCCTTTTTCGCGGACTATTCTCCCGCTTTTTTATGGATTCTGGCAGGGGTAATTATCACATATATAGCCTCTGGGGCTATATATTGTGGTATTTTTGCCAGCCAAGGTGTTTTTATTGCTGCTCAGGGCGCCCCCCCCTAGCGCCCTGCACCCTCAGTGACCGGAGTGTGAAGTGTGTATGAGGAGCAATGGCGCACAGCTGCAGTGCTGTGCGCTACCTTGGTGAAGACTGATGTCTTCTGCCGCCGATTTTCCGGACCTCTTCTTGCTTCTGGCTCTGTAAGGGGGACGGCGGCGCGGCTCCGGGACCGAACACCAAGGCCAGTTCCATGCGGTCGATCCCTCTGGAGCTAATGGTGTCAAGCAGCCTAAGAAGCCCAAGCTAGCTGCAAGCAGGTAGGTTCGCTTCTTCTCCCCTTAGTCCCTCGCTGCAGTGAGCCTGTTGCCAGCAGGTCTCACTGTAAAATAAAAAACCTAATTATATACTTTCTTTTTAGAAGCTCAGGAGAGCCCCTAGTGTGCATCCAACCTCGGCCGGGCACAAAATCTAACTGGGGCTTGGAGGAGGGTCATAGTGGGAGGAGCCAGTGCACACCAGGTGACCTAAAAGCTTTCTTTAGTTGTGCCCAGTCTCCTGCGGAGCCGCTATTCCCATGGTCCTTTCGGAGTTCCCAGCATCCACTAGGACGTCAGAGAAATAGATTTACCTGCTGTAGCAGTAGAGACGAGGTCCGAGAGGCCTTCTCCAAACAACTCATCCCCCTTGTAAGGCAACGACTCCATATGCCGTTTTGAGTCGGCATCCCCCGTCCACTGCCGTGTCCACAAGAGTCGCCTAGCAGAAATAGACATAGCATTTATTCTAGAGCTTAGTAAACAAATGTCTCTTTGAGCATCCCTCATATATAAACGCAGCATCTTTTATATGCCCTAGGGTCATTAAAATGGTATCCTTATCCAGAGTTTCAATCTCTGCTGATAGGGAATCAGTCCATGCTGCGACAGCACTACAAACCCAGGCCGATGCCATAGCCGGTCTAATAATAGTACCAGAATGCATGTAAATGGACTTCATGGTAACTTCCTGCTTGCGATCAGCAGCATCTTTGAGGGTAGCAGTATCCTGGGATGGCAGTGCTACCTTTTTTGATAAGCGTGTTAACGCCTTGTCCACCTTAGGCGAAGATTCCCATCGTATCCTGTCCTTTTGTTGGAAGGGATACGCCATAAGAATCCTTTTAGGAATTTGCAGTCTCCTGTCTGGAAATTCCCATGCCTTTTCGCACAATTCGCTTAGCTCATATGAGGACGGAAAGGTGACCTCAGGTTTTTTCTCTTTATACATGTGTACCCTCGTGTCCGGGACAGGGGGTTCCTCAGTGATATGCAAAACCTCTTTTATAGCAATAATCATATAACGAATACCCTTAGCCACTTTTGGCTGTAATTTTGCATCCTTATAATCGACACTGGAATCTGAATCCGTGTCGGTATCTGTGTCAGTGATTTGGGATAATGTGCGCTTCTGAGACCCGGAAGGTCCCGGTGCCACTGGGACAGGCATGGTCTGACTACCTGCCTGTTCCCTAGCCTCAGCTTTGTCTAATCTCTTATGTAATAAATTTACATTAGCACTTAATACATTCCACATATCCATCCTGTCCGGTGTCGGCGCTGCCGACGGCGATCTGACATTCATGCACTCCCCCTCCTCCTTAGGTGAGCCTTCAGCGTCAAACATGTCGACACACACGTACCGACACACTGCACACACACAGGGAATCTCTTTTCTGAAGACAGGTTCCCCCTAGGCCCTTTGGAGAGACAGAGAGAGAGAGTATGCCAGCACACACCCAGCGCTATAACCCAGGAAAAAAAAAACAGTATGTTCCTTCCAATAGCGCTGAAACACCTGTATACCGCCAATTATGTGCCCCCCCACCCCCTCTTGAAAACCCACTGTCACCGTCTGTAAGCAGGGGAGAGTCCGGGGAGCTTCCTCTCAGCGCTGTGCTGTTAAGAGAAAAGGCGCTGGTGAGTGCTGAGGGAGAAGCCCCACCCCCTCGGCGGCGGGCTTCTGTCCCGCTCAAAATATGTAAAACATGGCGGGGGCTCTTTTATATACATGTACAGTGCCCAACTGTACATGTATATATCTCTGTTTGCCATAGGAGAGGTTTATATTGCTGCCCAGGGCGCCCCCCCCTGCGCCCAGCACCCTTACAGTGACCGGAGTGTGTGAGGTGTATGGGAGCAATGGCGCACAGCTGCAGTGCTGTGCGTTACCTCAGTGAAGCTCACAAAGTCTTCTGCCGCCTTTGAAGCCTTCTTTCTTCTCATACTCACCCGGCTTCTTTCTTCTGGTTCTGTGAGGAGGACGGCGGCGCGGCTCTGGGACGAACGTCCAGGACGAACCTGTGTTCCAATCCCTCTGGAGCTAATGGTGTCCAGTAGCCTAAGAAACAAGACCTTGCAACTCAGAGAAGTAGGGTTGCTTCTCTCTCCTCAGTCCCTCGATGCAGGGAGTCTGTTGCCAGCAGTGCTCCCTGAAAATAAAAAACCTAACAAATATACTTTCTTAGCAGGAAACTCAGGAGAGCTCCCTGCAGTGCACCCATCTCCTATGGGCACAGTCTCAAACTGAGGTCTGGAGGAGGGGCATAGAGGGAGGAGCCAGTGCACACCCAGAGTCAGAGTCTTTTTTAAAGTGCCCATGTCTCCTGCGGAGCCAGTCTATCCCCATGGTCCTTACGGAGTCCCAGCATCCTGTAGGACGTTAGAGAAATATATATATATAATACGTGAAGTGATTCAGGCGGCACTCAACAGTCTGATGTCCGTTAGTAATTTATTAGCAGCAACAAGCTAACGGACATCAGACTGTTGAGTGCCACCTGAATCACTTCACGTATTGCACATTGGGTTCTATTTCCCACGAGGAGGGCACCGCAGCACATTATATCTTTTGGCCTTGAGTGCCGGACACCATATGGACAGATATATACATATATATATATATATATATATATATATATATATATATTCCACTGTCTGGTGGCACTCCCTGGGCTGAAATATATTCTCCACAACGTGTATTACATCAACGTTTCAAAGTTTTACTTTGTCTTCAGGATACACATACAACAAATGAACCACAGTTATATAGCCAGTGCACCAGGTAACTCACTCCCCTTCACTTCTGGGAACACCTTTCTTAATTTAACTAATAGCTTCATTATACAGCAGGTGTGTCAGTGTTACACCCTTACTGAAACACCCAGAACCACCAAATATGTGATACATTTAAAAAAAACAAACACTAGCAGACATCGAATGACAGGCAATACAATATCCCAGCTATGAATTATATAATGGGCAGTGATACAGTCTATACCAGTAGAACACATATGATCATTGAAAACAGCTCAAAATCAGTTTATCATTTAACCCCTTTGGTACCAGCGTCTCCAACCTCATAATCCACTTACTTTCACATCTTAATAAGTTACTGCCCCGATCACCCCCTCTAATGCTTGGAGGGACATGATCTATCATACGATAGCGTAATGTTGACAAATTGTGGGCAGCCTCTACAAAATGACGGGCCACCGGCTGATCACTTGAGCCAGTGCTGATGGCCTTCCTTATTGCTGAGCGGTGCGCGGTCATCCTTTCTTTAAAACTACACTCAATCTTCCCTATATACGCCAGCCCGCACGGACATATGATCTCGTACACCACAAATTTAGTAGTACACGTTAGATGATGTCTGATTTTAAATATCTTCCCCGTGCGGGGATGCTGGAAGATTTCTCCTTATAATAAAAAAACCACACTTTGTGCAGCCCCTTTATTAAAAGGAGAAACCTTCCAGCATCCCTGCACGGGGAAGATATTTAAAATCAGACATCATCTAACGTGTACTACTAAATTTGTGGTGTACGAGATCATATGTCCGTGCAGACTGGCGGATATAGGAAAGACTGAGTGTAGTTTTAAAGAAAGGATGACAGCGCACCGCTCAGCAATAAGGAAGGCCATCAGCACTGGCTCAAGTGATCAGTCGGTGGCCCGTCATTTTGTAGAGGCTGCCCACAATTTGTCAACATTACGCTATCGTATGATAGATCATGTCCCTCCAAGCATTAGAGGGGGTGATCGGGGCAGTAACTTATTAAGATGTGAAAGTAAGTGGATTATGAGGTTGGAGACGCTGGTACCAAAGGGGTTAAATGATAAACTGATTTTGAGCTGTTTTCAATGATCATATGTGTTCTACTGGTATAGACTGTATCACTGCCCATTATATAATTCATAGCTGGGATATTGTATTGCCTGTCATTCGATGTCTGCTAGTGTTTTTTTTTTTAAATGTATCACATATTTGGTGGTTCTGGGTGTTTCAGTAAGGGTGTAACACTGACACACCTGCTGTATAATGAAGCTATTAGTGTAATTAAGAAAGGTGTTCCCAGAAGTGAAGGGGAGTGAGTTACCTGGTGCACTGGCTATATAACTGTGGTTCATTTGTTGTATGTGTATCCTGAAGACAAAGTAAAAACTTTGAAACGTTGAGGTTATACACGTTGTGGAGAATTTATTTCAGCCCAGGGAGTGCCGCCAGACAGTGGTGTGTATGTGGCTAAATGCATTAGCCGGGACGGGCACAGCATAGCGGAGGTAACTGCGGAGTGCAGGCTGGAGGAGAATTTTATATATATATATTATATATATATACATATATACACACACACACACACACACACACATATATACACACATACACACACTGATACATATACACACACACACGTTGGAAAAAGTGTGTGCCTCATTTATGCACATAGTAGAAACTAAAGCAAATCAACAATAGGTCTGCTTATTTCTATGGAAATTTGAAAACTTGGGAGGAATAGGTTAAATATAAATATTACCGATGTTGACATAGTTTATTTTAACTTTTTTAGTTTACAAAAACTCAATATATTTGTAATTACCAAAATTGTGATTTTGCAATTAAGCTTGAAATTTCAGTCACAGCAACAGTAAAAACGGTCTGTGGCGGTCATATTGTCATGTTACTTAATGTATGCAAATGTCAAACATCCCTGATTTAGACATTGGAATACATAGATCACATCTCCTGCCTGCTCCTGATCTACTGAATAACAGCCACGCTCCAATACAAATGAGACAATTCGGGGGTGGTGGAACCTGGAACTGGTGGGCAGATAGCAAATAACGCTTGTTTTTTGGGGAATGCATCTATGTTCCTACTTGTGCTTCAGTTATAGGGGTATATGCAATTGCGGTGGAATTCGACCGTTTTTTAATTTGACACAATTCGACAATCAGACACCCTCCCGCCGGGAGCCGAATTCGACAAATTCAATTAAAAAACGGATTTGACAGTCCCGCTGTCGAAAAACGGGCCAATTGACGACAGTGTGCGTCCTGGATTCGACTTCATGGACGGCACAAAAGTGTTTAAAAACCCCTGAATAAAATTGCGTGGGGTCCCCCCTCCTAAGCATAACCAGCCTCGGGCTCTTTGAGCCGGTCCTGGTTGTAAAAATACGGGGGGGGGGGGGGGGAATTACAGGGGATCCCCCGTATTTTAACAACCAGCACAGGGCTCTGCGTCCGGTCCTGGTGCAAAAAATATGGGGGACAAAAGACGTAGGGGTCCCCCGTATTTTTCACACCAGCACCCGGCTCCACTAGCTAGAGAGATAATGCCACAGCCGGGGGACACTTTTATATCGGTCCCTGCGGCCGTGGCATTAAATTCCAAACTAGTCACCCATGGCCGGGGTACCCTGGAGGAGTGGGGACCCCTTAAATCAAGGTGTCCCCCCCCCTCCAGCCACCCAATGGCCAGGGGTGAAGCCAGAGGCTGCCCCCCCCCCCCCCCCCATCCAAGGGCGGCGGATGGGAGGCTGATAGCCAAGTGTCAAAAGAAATAAATAAGAATTTACTCACCGGTAATTCTATTTCTCGTAGTCCGTAGTGGATGCTGGGTACTCCGTAAGGACCATGGGGTATAGACGGGCTCCGCAGGAGACTGGGCACTCTTAAAAGAAAGATTAGGTACTATATCTGGTGTGCACTGGCTCCTCCCTCTATGCCCCTCCTCTAGACCTCAGTTTGATGGTGCATTACATGGAGCTCTCCTGAGTTTCCTGTTAAGAAAGCATTTTAGTTAGGGAAACTGTGCCCGGAAGAGTTGACATTACTAGGAAAGGATTTGGAATCCAGGGTAAGATTCATACCAGCCACACCAATCACACTGTACAACTCGTGATAACTATACCCAGTTAACAGTATGAACAATAACTGAGCCTCTCTCAACAGATGGCTCATACAGTAACCCTTTAGTTAAGCAATAACTATATACATGTATTGCAGAGAGTCCGCACTTGGGACGGGCTCCCAGCATCCACTACGGACTACGAGAAATAGAATTACCGGTGAGTAAATTCTTATTTTCTCTGACGTCCTAGTGGATGCTGGGTACTCCGTAAGGACCATGGGGATTATACCAAAGCTCCCAAACGGGCGGGAGAGTGCGGATGACTCTGCAGCACCGAATGAGCAAACTCAAGGTCCTCCTCAGCCAGGGTATCAAACTTGTAGAATTTTGCAAAAGTGTTTGAACCCGACCAAGTAGCAGCTCGGCAAAGTTGTAAAGCCGAGACCCCTTGGGCAGCCGCCCAAGAAGAGCCCACCTTCCTCGGGGAATGGGCTTTTACGGATTTAAGATGCGGCAGTCCAGCCGCAGAATGTGCAAGCTGAATGGTGCTACAGATCCAGCGAGCAATAGTCTGCTTTGAAGCAGGAGCACCCAGCTTGTTGGGTGCATGCAGGATAAATAGCGAGTCAGTTTTTCTGACTCTAGCCGTCCTGGAAACAAAGTTTCAGGGCCCGGACTACGTCCAGCAACTTGGAATCCTCCAAGTCCCTAGTAGCCGCAGGCACCACAATAGGTTGGTTCAAATGAAACGATACCACCTTAGGGAGAAATTGGGGACGAGTCCTCCATTCTGCCCTTTCCATATGGAAGATCAGATATGGGCTTTTACATGACAAAGCCGCCAATTCTGACACACGCCTAGTCCAAGCTAAGGCCAAAAGCATGACCACTTTCCACATGAGATATTTTAGCTTCACGGTCTTAAGTGGCTCAAACCAGTGGGATTTTAGGAATCCAACACACGTTAAAATCCCAAGGTGCCACTGGAGGCACAAAAGGGGCTGAATATGCAGCACCCCTGTAACAACGTCCGAACTTCAGGCAGTGAAGCCAGTTCTTTTTGAGAGAAAAAGGGATAGGGCCGAAATCTTGGCCTTTATGGATCCTAATTTTAGGCCCATAGTCACTCCTGACTGTAGGAAGTGCAGGAATCGACCCCCCTGGAATTCCTCTGTAGGGTCTTCCCGGCCACACACCAAGCAACCTATTTTCGCCATATACAGTGAAAAAGTCTTGCTGTCACGTCTTTCCTAGCCTTTATCAGCGTAGGAATAACTGCATCCGGAATGCTCTTTTCCGCTAGGATCCGGCGTTCAACCGCCATGCCGTCCAACGCAGCCGCGGTAAGTCTTGGATCAGACAGGGTCCCTGTTGCAACATGTTCTGACTGAGAGGCAGAGGCCATGGGTCCTCTGAGAGCATTTCTTGCAGTTCCGGGTACCGAGTCCTTCTTGGCCAATCCGGAGCAAAGAATATTGTTCACACTCCTCCGTTTATTACAATTCTCAGCCATTGGGTCTGAGAGGAAGAGGAGGGAATATATAGCCCGACTGGAACACCCACGGTGTTACTAGTGCGACCACAGCTATCGCCTGAGAGTCCCTTGACCCAGCGTAAAACCTTTTTTATCTTTTTATTGAGGTGGGACACCATGTAGTCCACCTGAGGCAGTTTCCATCAATTTGCAAAACTGCGTGAGGACTTCCTGATGAGGTCACCACTTTCCCGGGTGGAGGTCGTGTCCACTCCCGGAATGAACACTGCTGACAGTGCGCTTACTTGATTCTCCGCCCAGCTTAGAATTCTGGTGGCTTCTACCCTCGCCACCCTGCTCCTTCTGCCGCCCTGGCGGTTTACATGAGCCCCTGCGGTCTGACTGGATCAGAACCGGTTGGTCGCGAAGCAGGAACTCCGCTTGACTTAGGGCGTTGTATATGGCCCTTAGTTCCAGGATATTGATGTGAAGGCAAGTCTGTTGGCTTGACCACAAACCTTGGAATTTTCTTCCCTGTGTAACTGCCCCCCACCCTCGGAGGCTTGCATCCGTGGTCACCAGGACCCAGTCCTGAATGCCGAATCTGCGGCCCTCGAGAAGGTGAGCACTCCGCAGCCACCACAGGAGAGACACCATGGCCCTGGGGGATAGGGTGATTAACCGATGCATCTGAAGATGTGATCCGGACCACTTGTCCAGTAAGTTCCATTGTCCTTGCATGGAACCAGCCGAAGGGAATGGCCTCGTATGATGCCATCATCCTTCCCAGGACTCGAGTGCAGTGATGCACTGACACCTGTTTTGGTTTTCAATGGATTCCTGACCAGTTTCATGAGCTCCTGAGCTCTCTCTGTCGGGAGATAAACCCTCTTCTGGTCTGTGTCTAGGATCATGCCTAGGCGAGGCAGATGAGCTGTAGGAACTGCGACTTTGGAATATATAGAATCCAGTCGTGTTGCCGTTTCACTTCCAGAGAAGGGGATACGCTGTCCAGCAACTGCTCTCTTGATCTCGCTTTTATGAGGAGATCATCAAAGTATGTGATAATAGTGACACCTTGCTTGCGCAGGAGCACCATCATATCCGCCATTACCTTGTTGAAATTGGTAATGACAATCCCGTACCGCAATTCTGAGGTACGCCTGATGAGGTGGATAAATGGGGACACGAAGGTATGCATCCCTTATGTCCCGATTCATTTCAGGCATGCAATGACCGCTCTTAGCGATTCCATCTTGAACCTGAACCTTTTCAGGTATATGTTCAGGGATTTTAATTCAATATGGGTCTAACCGAACCGTCTGGTTTCGGGATTATAACATGGTCGAATAATAACACCCTCTTGTTGAAGGAGGGGACCCTTGACCACCACCTGTTGAAGATACAATTTACGAATTGCAGTTAACACTGGCTCCCTCTCTTGGGGGGAAGCCCGCTGGGTCCTCGGTGAGGGGGCATCTTCTCACAGTCCAGCCTGTATCCCTGCGATACAATTTCTATTGCCCAGGGATCTAACAGGGAGTGAACCCACTTGTGGCTGAACTTACGAAGGCGTGTCCCCACCGGGCCTAGCTCTGCCTGTGGAGCCCCAGCGACATGCGGTGGATTTTTGTAGAGGCCGGGGAGGACTTCTGTTCCTGGGGACTAGCTGTGTTGTACAGCTTCTTTCCTCTGCCCCCGGCTCTGACAAGAAAGGACGCACCTCAGACTTTCTTGTTTCTTTATTCGAAAAGCTGCATTTAATAATGTCGTGCTTTCCTAGGCTGTGCAGGAATATAAGGCAAAATATCAGAATTACCAGCTATAACTGTGGAGACCTGGCCCGAGAACCTTTCTCCACACAATCCTCAGCCTTCCACATGCCTCTTAAGTCGGCATCATCTGTCCAATGCAGTGGCGTAACTAGAAATTTTTCTCCCCCAAGCCAAAAAATTTTTGGCGCCCCCCCCCCCCCCGCCGCATAACTGGGAGCAAGAAAGGGACAAATATGCGCGCGCCGAAGGCGCGCGCTGCAAAAAAAGGGGCGTGGTTTTGTTGGAATGGGCGTGGTTTCTCGTAAAGGGGCGTGGTATTGCAGGAAAAGACTACCTTATACCCCAGTTTTGCAACCTGCACGCCCAGACGTTAGCCACCACAGGAAAGAAAAATAATCCTGATTCATGCCCCTTACATTATTTGTCATTTTTCCTCCTTATAGTAATGCCCAGTATACATTATGCCACATACTGCAATGGCCCTTAGACATTATGCCGCACACAACAATGCACATGACACAATATGCACACACTGTAATGCCCCCGACACATTATGCCACACACCGTAATGCCCCCGACACATTATGACAGGAATCGCAATGCCCGTTATACATTATGCTACACACTGCAATGCCCCTGATACATTATAGCACATACAATGCCTGTGACACATTATGACACACACCGCAATGACCTTGAGACATTATACCACAATGCCCGTGATATAGTATACCATACACCGTAATGCCTGTGACACATACCGCAATGCCCTGCCCGTTATACCCTATGCCACACACCGCAATGCCCGTTATGTATTATGCCACACTGCAATGACCCTGAGACATTATACCACATACCACAATGCCCGTGATATAGTATACCACACACCGTAATGCCTGACACATTATGACACACACCGCAATGTCCGTGATACATTATGCCACACACTGCAATGACCCTGAGACATTATACCACATATCACAATGCCCGCGATATAGTATACCATACACCGTAATGCCTGTGACACATTATGACACACACCACAATGTCCGTGATACATTATGCCACACACCGTAATGCCCATTACACATTAAGTCCTACAGTAAGGCTTCTAATTACTTTTCAATTACCTTCTCGTTGTCAGGGGTTTCATGCACTGGGTGTCATGCTCGTTGCCAGGTGTTTCATGCACTGGGTGTCATGCTCGTTGTCAGGTGTTTCATGCACTGGGTGTCATGCTCGTTGCTAGGAGGTAGTCCTTGTTGCTAGGGCTGTGCTCCCAGTGCCACATATGTCCCCAGTGCCAGATATTTCCCCACGGTGCCAGGTACTCACATGCCCCCGGTGCCAAACATAGCCCCCCCCCCCATGTGCCAGGTACACATATACCCCCCCAGTGCCAGATATGCCCCCAGTGCCAGATATTCCCCCCCAGTGCCACATATGCCCCCAGTGCCAGATATTCCCCCCATGCCAGATATGCCGCCAGTGCCATATATTCCCCCCCAGTGCCACATATGCCCCCAGTGCCAGATATTCCCCCAGTGCCAGATATGCCGCCAGTGCCATATATTCCCCCCGAGTGCCATATATGCCCCCAGTGCCATATATCCCCAGTGACAGATATTCCCCCCCAGTGCCAGATATTCTCCCCAAGTGCCATATAAGCCCCAGGGCCAGATATTCCCTCCCAGTGCCAGATATCCCCCCCCCCCCAGTGCCATATATCCACCCCGTGCCAGATATCCCCCCCCCCAGTGCCATATATGCCCCAGTGCCAGATATCCCCCCCAGTGCCAGACATCCCCCCCCCCCAGTGCGATATGCCCTAGTGCCAGATATCCCCACCCCCCCCAGTGCCATATATGCCCCAGTGCCAGATATCCCCCCCCCCCTTCCCCAGTGCCAGATATGCCCTAGTGCCAGATATCCCCCGCCCCCCCCCCACAGTGTCATATATGCCCCAGTGCCGGATATCCCCCCTAGTGCCTGACATCCCCCCCCCAATGGCCATATATTCCCCGGTGCCAGACACCCTCTCCTCTCTCCCCCCCCCGTGACAGATATGCCGCAGTGCAGCCGCCGCTTGTTGGAGAACTTGGAGGGACACGGCGGGCGCAGCGTGTGCCTCTCCTGTGTCCCTCCTGAGTCCTGCATCATCTCCGGCGGCCGCGGGTCTGATAGGGGGAAGTGCCGTCCGTGAGCTCTAATTGGCTCACGGACGGCACTTCCCCCTATTAGACCCGCGGGCCGCCGGAGATGATGCAGGGCTCAGGAGGGACACAGGATAGGCACACGCTGCGCCCGCCGTGTCCCTCCAATAAAGCAGACTGACATGCGGACGTTCGTCCGCATGTCAGTCTGCTGTAATCAGTGGCGCCCCCGCAGCCCCTCGCCCCCAAGCCACCGCGAGGACTGCGGGGGCAGTAGTTACGCCACTGGTCCAATGTATATTCTACAGGACACGTCAAGCAGAAATCGACATAGCTTTTGGCTCTAGGACCCAGTATATTCATGTCCCTTTGGGCATGCTTTATAATTATATATCTATCACTTAAGACAGCATTTATATGCATACTAGGGTCTCAATCTCTGCTGATAAGGTACCTGTCCACGCTGCCACAGCACTATAAATCCATGCCGAGACAATCGCCGGTCTGGGTAGTATACTAGAATGTGCACGCTATCTGCAGGATCCCTGAGAATAGCTAGTGCAAACAGGACACCCAAGGGGAAGATTCTCAACACATCCTGGCCCTAGTGGGGAAAGGATACAGCCTGAGAATTCTCTTGTGGGAAGCTGCCGTCTCTTGTCTGGAGATTCCCGCTCTTTTTCCTCATGAGAGGAGGGAAATTTACCTCAGCATTCTTCCCCTTAACATGTGTACTCTCGTGTCAGGGACATATGAGTCATCAGTGATATGCAAATCATCTTTTATTCCAATAATCATATATTGAATATCTTTTAGCCCTCTTGGCTGTAACTTTGCATTATCGTAGTCAACAGTGGAGTTAAACTCCGTGTCGATACTTTGTTATTTTGGATAGTGAACATAGAGAGACTCTGAAGGACTCTGTCACATAGGGACAGACCAGGGTAGATTTCCTTTCTGTTCCCTAACCTTTTGTGCAATAATTTTACCTCAGCACTTACACATATCCAAACAGGTGTCGGCGTTGTTGACGGAGACACCCTCCCACACACTTATCCGCTCTATCACCTCCTTAGAGGAGCCTTTTACCTCAGACATGTCGACACACGCGTACCGACACCACACACACAGGTGATGCTCTATTTGAAGACAGTTCCCCCACCAGGCCCTTTGGAGAGACAGAGAGAGAGTATGCCAGCACACACCACAGCGCTATATAATACAGGGATGTACACTATACTGAGTGATTTTTCCCCTATAGCAGCTTATATACACAGTTTTGCGCCTAAATTTATGTGCCCCCCCCCTCTCTTTTTTACCCTTTGTGTACCAGGATACTGCAGGGGAGAGCCTGGGGAGCTTCCTTCCAGCTGAGCTGTTAAGAGAAAATGGCGCCGGTGTGCTGAGGAAGAAGGCCCAGCCCCCTCAGCGGCGGGCTTCTGTCCTTTTATGTACTTTAATGGCGGGGGTTAATGCACATATACAGTTTATCAGACTGTATTATGTGCTTTTCGCCAAGTAAGGTAATCTAATTGCTGCCCAGGGCGCCCCCCCCCAGCGCCCTGCACCCATCAGTGACCGGAGTGTGTGGTGTGCTAAGGGAGCAATGGCGCACAGCTGCAGTGCTGTGCGCTACCTTAATGAAGACCGGAGTCTTCAGCCGCCGATTTTCAACTTCTCTTCGTTCTTCTGGCTCTGCAAGGGGGACGGCGGCGCGGCTCCGAGACCGGACGATCGAGGACTGGGCCTGTGTTCGATCCCTCTGGAGCTAATGGTGTCCAGTAGCCTTAGAAGCCCAAGCTAGCTGCAAGCAGGTAGGTTCGCTTCTCTCCCCTCAGTCCCACGTAGCAGTGAGTCTGTTGCCAGCAGATCTCACTGAAAATAAAAAACCTAACAAATACTTTCTTTTCTAGGAAGCTCAGGAGAGCCCCAAGGGTGCATCCAGCTCTGGCCGGGCACAGATACTAACTGAGGTCTGGAGGAGGGGCATAGAGGGAGGAGCCAGTGCACACCAGATATAGTACCTAATCTTTCTTTTAAGAGTGCCCAGTCTCCTGCGGAGCCCGTCTATACCCCATGGTCCTTACGGAGTACCCAGCATCCACTAGGACGTCAGAGAAAAAAGAATATTGTTTTTGTAGCAGAACTACAAGTCCCAGCAAGCCTCCCCGCAAGCTGGTACTTGGAGAACCACAAGTACCAGCATGCGGGGGGGAAACGGGCCCGCTGGTACCAAAAAAAATACCCAAATAAGAACAGTACACACACACCGTGACAGTAAAACTTTATTACATACATGCACACCGACACACACATACTTACCTATGTTGACACGAAGTGTCGGTCCTCTTCACTAGTAGAATCCACGGGTTACCTGTAAATAAAATTATACTCACAAAAATCCTGTGTAGATCTGTTCTCTTCTGCTTGTAATCCACGTACTTGGCAAAATAATAAAACGCAAAACCCGACCCACGCACTGAAAGGGGTCCCATGTTTACACATGGGACCCCTTTCCCCGACTGCCGGGACCCCCAGTGACTGCTGTCAAAGAGGGTACCTTGAGCCAATCAGGGAGCGCCACGTCATGGCACTCTCCTGATTGGCTGTGCGCGTCTGAGCTGTCAGGCGGCGCACTCGAGATACAATGTAGCGCATAGGCGCTCCACTGTATCCAATGGTGGGAACTTTGCGTCAGCGGTTGAGGTTACTCGCAAAGTTCCCACCATTAAATATAATGGAGCGCCTATGTGCTATGCGCCGCCTGACAGCTCAGATGCGCACAGCCAATCAGGAGAGTGCCACGACGTGGCGCTCCCTGATTGGCTCAAGGGACCCTCTTTGACAGCAGTCACGGGGGGTCCCGGCAGTCGGGGAAAGGGGTCCCATGTGTAAACATGGGACCCCTTTCAGTGCGTGGATCGGGTTTTGCGTTTTATTATTTTGCCAAGTACGTGGATTACAAGCAGAAGAGAACAGATCTACACAGGATTTTTGTGAGTATAATTTTATTTACAGGTAACCCGTGGATTCTACTGGTGAAGAGGACCGACACTTCGTGTCAACATAGGTAAGTGTGTCGTTGTGCATGTATGTAATAAAGTTTTATTGTCACGGTGTGTGTGTATTGTTTTTATTTGGGTATTTTTTTTGGTACCAGCGGGACCGCCCCCCCCCCGCATGCTGGTACTTGTGGTTCTCCAAGTACCAGCATGCGGGGGAGGCTTGCTGGGACTTGTAGTTCTGCTACAAAAAACAATATTTTTTTTGACACTTGGCTACCAGCCTCCCATCCGCCGCCCCCCTTGGATGGGGGGGGGGAGAGACACAGCCTCGGGCTTCACCCCTGGCCCACGGGTGGCTCCTCCAGGGTACCCCGGCCAGGAGTGACTAGTTGGGAATTTAATGCCACGGCCGCAGGGACCGGTATAAAAGTGTCCCCCGGCTGTGGCATTATCTCTCTAGCTAGAGGAGCCTGGTGCTGGTGTGAAAAATACGGGGGAGCCCTACGTCTTTTGTCCCCCGTATTTTTTTGCACCAGGACCGGACGCAAAGCCCGGTGCTGGTTGTTAAAATACGGGGGAACCCCTGTCATCCCCCCCCCCCCCGTATTTTTACAACCAGGACCGGCTCAAAGAGCCCGAGGCTGGTTATGCTTAGGAGGGGGGACCCCTCGCATTTTTTTTCCAGGATTTTTAACCCATTCCCACCCCTTCCCACTGAAAAACATGCTCTGATCTCTCCATATCATTTTAGTCAGTAAAAAAAATTAAAAATATTCTTTTATAAAATATATTAAATAATACTTGTGGCTCCTAAATAGACAAACCAAGTAGATAATCCCTTCTAATATAAATAGATATGCTATTAGCAATAAAAAACACAAAAAAAAAACATTTAAAAAAAATTATTAGATCACGCCAACAAAATGAGGCGAACTGAAATTGACGAAATGACTGTTGAAAAGCACTGTTGTCGAATCGACATTCTTCAATTGAATATACTTTTGTCGAAAAGCTGCATTTTTACCATTGCAGACATGTCGAATTGCAAAAAGTCGAATCTGAAACGGACGTTTTTTTGTCGAAAAGTACTGTATTGCATTGTCGAATCAGTTTTTACTGTCGAAAATGCCCCGTTTTTCAGCATTTGCGGTAATTCGACTGCAATTGCATATGGCCCTAAGAATCTGAACTGTTTTGAATAATGAGAGAAACAATTGTGTACTGCATTAGATAGGAATGGCTCACTCTGGAGTATGGGTACTTTTTGTAAGCCAGAGAGTGTGCCAGAGTGAAAGATCAGCTACTGTGCTGTTTCAGATGTTTTTACTTGATGTGTGAAACAAAAGAAATGTTAAATATGGATGTGTTAAATGTAAATGACAACAAAAAATAAAGTGGCACATGGAAAAATAAAGTCAGGATTTGACTACATTATCTCATAACAAACAAGCATAAAGTTACTCCTGTTAATAATAACTAAGGTTGCATACATTCACTAACAAACTGATCATATTAAATTTAATGTATACAAAATGGAGTATAAATATTAAATTTTACTTTTCTGACATGTAATGCTTTCCACATTTGCTAGAAGTGACAAAGGGAGTTCAAAGTAGTCCTGCAAGTCCCATGAAATAATAATTAGTAGAGCTTTTGTTACTAGTTGCACATTTTAGATTGAGGAAACAAGAGCCCTGCTTGAAAACAAGGTATTACAAGCTTTTAATCGGTCTGAGCATGGTAGTGACAGCCAAGCCTGTGTACACAGGTGGGTTTAATGATACAGATCATTAATTACGGTTATGAAATATCTTGGCAAGAGCACATTACATGGCGGAATTGTAGCTTCTATCTATACATTGCAAAGCTACATGCTACATATCACAAACAGATGTGGCTACTTCTATGGCTGCAGTTAAATGTAATGGGGCACAGAACCACAAAATGAAAAAAAATTATCTATTGCCTGTGAGTGAAACATGTAAAGATATTCACCCACCTATATCCAGTAGTACTGAGAAAAGTTGATGTCTGTTCTGGTACCCGGTGGTTATTATTAATAACAGGAGAACTTGCTGACATCACTAAATGGGACTAATTCAGAATTGATCGCAGCAGCGATCTAACTCTCTCTGCCAATGTTATATCTGCCCCCCTGCAGGGCACATAGTTTTGCCCAACTGCTAACAAATTTGCTGCTGCAATCAACTCTGAATAACCCCAAATGTGTAGGCCCTTTAGCAGGGTCGTAACTAGGTGTGTGCAGAAGGTGCATTGCCCACAGCGCATTTGCCCTGTGGGCGCACCTCCCACATACACCCAGATTGGCCCCATATTCCCCCTGTTGACAGCCGCACCCCTCGAACCCCCTCACGTGTGCTCTTGCAGCATTTAGCGCCCGCAGCCAAGCTTTGACCAGCAAAAGCCTCTGCCGCATACAGTCAGCGGCAACACTGGCTATCACTAAATCTCCCGTGTTCTGCGCCCCCACGCCCCCCCTCCCTCTCTTGGTCCCTGTGTACTGCGCTCCTGCGGCCCCCTTCCCTCTCTTGGCCTGCAGGGCAGTGTATAGAGGGAGCGCTGGGTCAGGAGCCGGCAGCAGCACAGCCACAAGAAGATGGAGAAATCATGTAAGTGGCTGCCTACACACTACATTACACTACCAGGGCCGCATTAAGCCTTCAGGGGCCCAGGGCACTTTAGACAGTGTGGCCCTCTTCCTCATGTGACTACTCTGCCCAGAGAGGTGGGTGTGTCCTCCCCCTCCCAGCACCTCATCACCTCTGCCCTCAGAATAAATATATTTAATGATCCCCATCTCAGCCTCACACATCACCCCTTATATAATATATTTAATGACCCCCTCTCATACCTAAACTATATATATATATATATATATATATATATATATATATACACACACATATACACACACATAGACACGTACGTGTAGTGTATGTGTGTGAGTGTAATGATCACCCCCATATGAATATATGTAATGATTTTTCCCACTCATTTTCAGCTCACTGACCTGAGGTAGGCTGCTGTCAGCTCAGTCCTCCCTGAGAGACCCTCCAAGTTCCACTACTCGTCGCCTTCATCCACCAGTGTCAGTTGCGCTGCGCAGCGGCAACGCCATCTACTTGTCATAGTCATTGGCCACCACAGGAGGGGAGTGACAGTGAGCAAGCGGGCCGGGCGCACTGTGGCTGTGCAGAAAAAAGGGATGCAAGTGGACGGGGACGATTCGGTTTATCTCCAGGGTCCGCCGCCAGCATCAGCTCTCCCAGCAGCTGCTGTACTGCTGCTGCTAGCAAAGGAATCTGGAGATGAGCATAATCATCCGTTGAGAGCTTGAGCTGGGTCTGAGCAGCGCTGGCCAGGGTGGCCCCAGCGACGGTAGGGTTTGGGGTACTCACCACCTGTGACACCCCCCCCCCCCTTAATCCGGCACTGTACATTACTCTACAGTACATTACATTACACTACACCGCAAGGGGGAGGGAGGGGTGGGGGGGTGTAAGGTGCTCTACCTGCCGTAATGTGTAAAAGGGGATTCCACCTGCTGTAATGTGTAAAAGGGGATTCCACCTGCTGTAATGTGTAAAAGGGTGCTCTGCCTACCGTAATGTGTAAAAGGGGGCTCTACCTGGCATAATGTGTGATGGGGGCTCTACCTGGAGTAATGTGTAAAATGGGGCTCTACCTGGCGTAATATGTGACAGGGGCTCTACCTGGCGTAACGTGTAATGTACCTGGTGTAATGTGTGTAAGTGGCGCTACTGTGCGGCGCAAGTTGAACAATGGAGACTACTGTGCAGTGTAATATGAATTGGTATTATTTTGTGGCTACACCTCTTCCCCATGAAGCCACGCCCGTATACTTTGGTTGCACGCACTGGCCCTATTTTAAATATTGGGGGGGGCAATGCTGTTTCTTGCAAACAGCGCTAAAATGTTTAGTTACGGCACTGCCCTTTAGAGAGACGTGAAAATGACTTAGGAATAAGACACTCACATTGTTATACATTTTGGTCAGAGATCACTCTTTAGTTGAAATGCTCTACAAGTGCACAGTTCCAGATAGCTATTCCCTCTCACTCCATTAGACCCCCTATATCTTTAGGGAACTCTCCTAGTGGTCTATTTAGTTATGTCCCCAGTTAGGGCTCCTTCCTAGTTACCAAAGGGGGGGGGGGAGAGAGAGAGAAGTGGTGGTGTGAATGGGGTTTGGGTAACAGTTGGGGTTATGTTGGTGTTAGTGACTGCATCTTAAGACACTCATTCTGCGCCTCACAAAGGCATGTGCAGTGTCCAAAGGTTATGTGAAATCGCAACAAAAGATGCAGCCACTACTGTAACTGCGTCTACCTCTGAATCACTCCAAAAGAAAGCGCTGTAGACATACTATGCTAAACCCTTATGTCATTTTAACTTCTGTGATATTTCGAGGCTTCTGGTCCTATGGATGGATCTATAGATTCATACAGTGCTTTAACACATCAAAAAAGATTCTCTAGGTATATACACTGCTCAAAAAAATAAAGGGAACACTTAAACAACACAATCTAACTCCAAGTCAATCACACTTCTGTGAAATTAAACTGTCCACTTAGGAAGCAACACTGATTGACAATCAATTTCACATGCTATTGTGCAAATGGAATAGACAACAGGTGGAAATTATATGCAATTACCAAGACACCCCAATAAAGGAGTTGTTCAGCAGGTTGTGACCACAGACCACTTCTCAGCTCCTATGCTTTCTGGCTGATGTTTTGGTCACTTTTGAAAGCTGGCAGTGCTTTCACTCTAGTGGTAGCATGAGACGGAGTCTACAACCCACACAAGTGGCTCAGGTAGTGCAGCTCATCCAGGATGGCACATCAATGCGAGCTGTGGCAAGAAGGTTTGCTGTGTCTGTTAGCGTAGTGTCCAGAGCATGGAGGCGCTACCAGGAGACAGGCCAGTACATCAGGAGATGTGGAGGAGGGCAACAACCCAGCAGCAGGACCGCTACCTCCGCCTTTGTGCAAGGAAGAACAGGAGGAGCACTGCCAGAGCCCTGCAAAATGACCTCCAGCAAGCCACAAATGTGCATGTGTCTACTCAAACGATCAGAAACAGACTCCATGAGGGTGGTATGAGGGCCCGACGTCCACAGGTGGGGGTTGTGCTTACAGCCCAACACCGTGCAGGACGTTTGGCATTTGCCAGAGAACACCAAGATTGGCAAATAAGCCACTGGCGCCCTGTGCTCTTCACAGATGAAAGCAGGTTCTCACTGAGCACATGTGACAGACGTGACAGAGTCTGGAGACGCCAAGGAGAACGTTCTGCTGCCTGCAACATCCTCCAGCATGACCGGTTTGGCAGTGGGTCAGTAATGGTGTGGGGTGGCATTTCTTTGGGGGGCCGCACAGCCCTCCATGTGCTCAACAGAGGTAGCCTGACTGCCATTAGGTACCGAGATGAGATCCTCAGACCCCTTGTGAGACCATATGCTGGTGCGGTTGGCCCTGGGTTACTCCTAATGCAAGACAATGCTAGACCTCATGTGGCTGGAGTGTCAGCAGTTCCTGCAAGACGAAGGCATTGATGCTATGGACTGGCCCGCCCGTTCCCGAGACCTGAATCCAACTGAGCACATCTGGGACATCATGTCTCGCTCTATCCACCAGCACCACAGACTGTCCAGGAGTTGGCGGATGCTTTAGTCCAGGTCTGGGAGGAGATCCCTCAGGAGACCATCCGCCACCTCATTAGGAGCATGCCCAGGCGTTGTAGGGAGGTCATACAGGCACGTGGAGGCCACACACACTACTGAGCCTCATTTTGACTTGTTTTAAGGACATTACATCAAAGTTGGATCAGCCTGTAGTTTGTTTTTCCACTTTAATTTTGAGTGCGACTCCAAATCCAGACCTCCATGGGTTAATAAATTTGATTTCCATTGATAATTTGTGTGATTTTGTTGTCAGCACATTCAACTATGTAAAGAACAAAGTATTTAATAAGAATATTTCATTCATTCAGATCTAGGATGTGTTATTTTAGTGTTCCCTTTGTTTTTTTTGAGCAGTGTATATTTTTTTCTATGAAAAACAGTACCAGAACTTTGACAAAAAATTACGAACCTAAACACCACTACAGCTTGCTGAAGATTTTGGGGCCAGGCAAGTGTCTCCCTAGACAATTATGTAACTGCAATAGAGGAGTCTAGTGACACAGGTTCCAGATGAATGTTAAAATATTCCGGTGATGAACAATCTGTTTCCAATAATAAAGGTGCTGCTACTTCGTACCATGAAAAAAAAAAAAAAAAAAAAAAAAAAAAAGCAAGCACCAGACGTTAAACATACAAATTATGAGGAAGATTAATTGCTCAGTTTGTCAGTTATCCTAAATTAACAGTCTGGTGATATTTCATAACAATATTAGATGTATCCAACCACACATACAACTGTCAACCTGTTTATGTTTGCTATTATTACTTCAGGCATTAAAATGCATTCCTATTATAATTGTTAAATACATTTTTCTAAATATAATACTCATCTGAAATGTAGTGCTTGGAAAACATTTAGGAAGTGTGCAATATACTCTTATGTACATTCTTCAGGGACATCTATAGAAAATGGAGCAATTTTATTTATTGCGGATGTCTGTTTGACTGTTTAGATTTTAATTAAGATTTAATAATTTTTTTATGCTAAGGGAAGACATGCCTGTCCCACACCTGCATCATACAACCAGTGTAATGCTGTTCGGAAAGCCATATTGGTAGATAGCAAGCAACCCTGTCCATGCAAAGTGACCACGCAAATCCTACCAATACACAGTATATATCCTATAGCTCTCTCTATATATGTATATCTCTCTCTAATTATATATATATATATATATCGACAATTGTTTTTATAGATCAGTGCGCTTATCCAACAATCGGAATTGCCCTCTAGGGGTCAGAAATTAGCAATTTAGAAAATCTTTTTTTTTAAAAAGTCAATGTCCACAGTAAAATGGTAGGATCATCTAAATCCTATAGGCACACTCCAGACTTCCTGGCGGCAGCTCAGTTCCTCAAAAAATGACCCGGGTATGTTCAGTCATTGGAAATTCTATAGTATTGGGAAAGAAGAACAAGCGCCATATGGTGCAGTATTTTTAAATAATGTGTTGCATATATAATAAATGAAAAGGTCCGTACCAGATAACCACTTGTGTTCGTGCCTATCACTCCTTTATCCAGTAGGAGTTTTCCACCAAATATCACCTTGTATTGTGATATAGCAAATCCTGATTCAGTAGGTATATTCCACCTGTATATTAGGAAACACAGAGCATCGCCATATGGTGTAGTACCTTAGATAAATCTGGGAATACCACCCCTATAAATCATGCGTACCAAACAAATTCTTTAGACAGTACGTATCAAATAGATCCTCTTTAGTCCGTATAGAACAATAGTAGACAGCCTTATTTCAAACAAAAAAACTTTTTAATATATAGAAATAAAACATAAAAAAGGCTTAATGATACAGGTAGGTGGGTAGGTAGGTCATTCAGTCTCTCAACGCGTTTCGCCCGTCAGGCTTCCTCAGGAGAATACAATATCAGGTAGCATTCACATTTTTATAGCAACTGTAACATCAGTAGTGTGATCACTTCCGGGTCACGGCAATCCCGGAACCGGAAGTAGGAAAAAGGAATATTTAATTTGTCCTCCCACTCCCTGACACAATCCCAAATCTCCTTACTAAGTAAAGGCATAACATTTGCACCAACTCAGAAATCAGACAAATTCCAAACATTCATAGACTTAAACAAATACATTCGAAATTTAACTCTGAAACGTCATTTTGCAAGAAAGGAAACGGCTATTTTAACAAATTTTAATGCATCCAAATCAGGATTGAGACCACCATCTAAGTTTTATCCGCTGGAATCGAAAGGTCCCCACATTAATATTTTTTATGACCTAGTAAAGAAGGACTTGATTGACAATGAAGAAACTCAGATAAAGAAATATAATCTTAGTAACTCTGAAAAACAAGCCTTGAAAGAACTACGAGATAACGAGAACATTGTACTGAGGTCAGCAGAAAAAGGAGGAGGAGGACTCGTCTTACAAAATAAGGAGGATTACGTGAAAGAGGCGGAGAGATTACTGAGTGATGAGGAATCATATATGAAACTACATAAAAATCCCACAGATGAATATATTGAGGAACTTCGGACAATATTAGTCAAAGGATTTTACAGGAAAAATATAATCACCAAGGATGAATATCAGTACCTTATGAACAGTACTCCCATCATTCCGATTATGTATCATCTCCCCAAAATACATAAGAAAATGGATTCTCCACCTGGGAGACCCATTATAGCGGGGATTGACTCACTGACATCACATCTCTCAGAGTATGTTGATGTCTTTCTTAAACCATATGTACAGAACCTTCCCTCCTTTTTAAAAGACACGACCAGCGTTTTAAACCTTCTCAAGGATTTTAAATGGCAAGAGACCTATCTATGGACTACGATCGACGTACAATCTTTGTATACAAGCATTACACATGAAAAAGGGTTAAAAGCATGCCGGGAAAAATTGGAGTCTGATCCAAATATCACTACTGATCACTGTGAATTTTTATGCACTATTATCAAATTCATTTTAACCCACAACTATTTTAAATTTATGGATACGTTTTATCTACAAACTCAAGGAACCGCTATGGGCACAGTTTTTGCGCCCAGTTACGCAAATATCCTAATGGGGATGTGGGAACATGATTTTATCTACAACAACCAGGGTTTTAAACAGAATATTTGTTTCTACAAGCGGTATATTGATGACATTATCTTGATTTGGGATGGAGAAGAGGAGAGTTTTAACCAATTCATGGAACTTATCAATATTAATGATTTTAATTTAAAATTCACCAGTACTACAAGTAAGAACCAAGTGGAGTTCCTGGATCTAATACTCAGTAATAATGGGGAACAAATTGTTACAAATAATTTTTTAAAAAGGGTAGATACTAACAGCTACCTACATTATGGAAGCAATCATACTCTGAGGTGGAAAAACAATATTCCCTACTCCCAAATGTATAGAATAAAAAGGAATTGTAGTACCACAGAGACATTCAACGAACAATCCGTCATATTTGCGGAGATGTTCAGAGAAAGGGGTTACCCAGAAAAAATCATTAAGGATGCAGTGGATCGAGGGGAGAAGTTGAACCGTACCACCCTTCTACAAACAAGAAAGAAAGACACTAAAAAACATGTGGTTGCACCATTCATTACAAAATATAGTTGTGAGGAAACAAAGATAAAGAAGTCATTCTCTAAACACTGGCATATCTTGAAAATGGATCAAGTTCTGAAGGAAATCCTCCCAGAGCGTCCGGAAATCATTTTTAGGAAATCACAAAATCTCAAGGAGATTCTGGCACCTAGTATGATGAGGAACACAAAGAACCCTATACAGAATTTCCAGAAGTGCAAAGGAATGTTCAAATGTGGGCATTGTAACATATGTAAGTTTGTCCATCCCAACAGGAAGTCTTTTTTTAACCATGATCAGACAAAAGAATTTAAGATGAAGGACTTTATAAACTGTAATACCACGTCAGTTATTTATGTGCTTGAATGTGGTTGCCATCTCAAATACGTGGGCAAAACGGAGAGGACATTAAAACTACGGATTCAAGAACATGTCAGGAATATTAAAAACAAAATAGAAAGCCATCCCCTCTCGAGACACTTCGCTGAAGTTCATAATTCAAGTACAGAAACTTTAACGTACAAAGCAATTGAACATGTGAAACCTGGCCCAAGGGGAGGGGATCTTTTAAAGAAATTATCCCAGCGGGAAATGTACTGGATTTTTACTTTGAATACTCTGCATCCGTTTGGACACAACGAAGGATATGAAATTGCACCATTTTTATGATTATTTATTACTATATAACATGTATCGATTTTATTTTTATATACCTTTTAGTGTCTGGTTTTTTAAAATATATATTGGAAGATACTGTATGGGAGACCAACATCACTATTCAGTTTGTGGAACTTACATACCCATTAAATAATAATACATCTTTTAGAATATAAATATTTTTTAAAATATTTTAAAATATGATTATGGTATTGGTTTTAGAATTTTTGCTGCAATCTTTTATGCTACATGTTTTTTACATTATGTCCATAAATTTTCCAAGAATATTCGAATCACATAAGAATGGTATTGGCTTTATGCTTTGTTTATACCCTCTATGATATGGTTTAAATTACTACTACCAAACTCCTATCTGTAATCAAAATGTATATGTATTCCACAATTGAACGAATTTATTGGCGATTCAGTGGTTCTGGTAAATTGGAACAGAATTACTAACACTGTATGCACCTTTTGGAATCTGTTAAAACGAAACTGAAAATGAAACAAAGGTAATGGTTACTATGGAAATATATACAGGAAGTGACAACTATGGTATGTCACTTCCTGTAAGGGCAAACCAAGATCGAGCCTGCAGCGTGAGGGAGGAAGTGACGCGGACATGATCGGGACGGTCCACGTCACTTCCGGTAAACGAGTGACGCGGCCGTGACGGGACAGTCCGCGTCACTTCCGGTTGACGAAAAACACACAATGCGGTGCTTCTAAGCACTGCATGTGTGTATTGAATAATGAAAAAGCTACCCATTGAGCCACCAATGTCTGACTATGAGGGATTGTTAATGAATGATAATTTAATACATTACAGTCCGCCGAATCTACTTCCGGTTCCGGGATTGCCGTGACCCGGAAGTGATCACACTACTGATGTTACAGTTGCTATAAAAATGTGAATGCTACCTGATATTGTATTCTCCTGAGGAAGCCTGACGGGCGAAACGCGTTGAGAGACTGAATGACCTACCTACCCACCTACCTGTATCATTAAGCTAAGCCTTTTTTATGTTTTATTTCTATATATTAAAAAGTTTTTTTTGTTTGAAATAAGGCTGTCTACTATTGTTCTATACGGACTAAAGAGGATCTATTTGATACGTACTGTCTAAAGAATTTGTTTGGTACGCATGATTTATAGGGGTGGTATTCCCAGATTTATCTAAGGTACTACACCATATGGCGATGCTCTGTGTTTCCTAATATACAGGTGGAATATACCTACTGAATCAGGATTTGCTATATCACAATACAAGGTGATATTTGGTGGAAAACTCCTACTGGATAAAGGCGTGATAGGCACGAACACAAGTGGTTATCTGGTACGGACCTTTTCATTTATTATATATGCAACACATTATTTAAAAATACTGCACCATATGGCGCTTGTTCTTCTTTCCCAATACACTATATATATATATATATATATATATATATATATATATATATATATATATATACATATATATATACATACATATATACATACATATATATATATATACACACTTGCTTGTTCCAGAGGCACCCAGAAATCCACGAAGGATAGCTGGCTCTGGTGCCCTCCTAGTGGGTAGATGCCCACAATAGTATACAATTCATGAGTGCTGCCTACACCATGGAGTGTGAGTGCGCATATAAATATATATAAATTATATATATATATATATATATATATATATATATATATATATATATATACACACATACTAGGTGACTCATCGTGCCCTACGGGCGCTCTTCACACCGTCCCTTGCACGCCCTTGTGGCGTGCAATATTTTTATTATATGAAGTATTACCTCCAATCATAATTGTGTGAGTGGTTAAATATTGCACCAACAAAGGGCGTGCAATGGTTAAGGCAGGCATTCCCAACCACGGTCCTCAAAGCACACTAAGGGGCCCTACACATTTGATGATGCGCCGCCGAGGTGCCCGACGGCCGACGAGCGACCCTGCGGCAGGGGGGCAGTGACGGGGGGAGTGAAGTTTCTTCACTCCCCCCGTCACGCGGCTGCATTGAAGTGCAGGCAAAAATGGACGAGATCGTCCATATTGGCCTGCATGCACAGCCGACGGGAGACCAGCGATGAACGAGCGCGGGGCCGCGCATCGTTCATCGCTGGAGTCTCCACACTGAAAGATATGAACGAGTTCTCGTTCATTTATGAACGAGATCGTTCATATCTTTCAGAAAATCGGCCAGTGTGTAGGGCCTATAACAGTGCAGGTTTTAGTGATATCCAGGCCGCAGCACAGGTGACTTAATTAGTAGCTCAGTTATTTTGATTTAACCATCTGTGCTGCAGCCTGGATAGCACTAAAACCTGCACTGTTGGTGTGCCTTGAGGGCCGTGGTTGGGAATGCCTGGGTTAAGGGGTCGTAGCCCCTTGCAATGGCGTGAACACTGCACGATGAATCACCTAGTAGGTGATGTGGTTGAGGGGAGTGGCAGGTGTGGGGGAGATGCGGATGGAGTCTGGGGGTGCCTCAGGTGGGAAAGGGACAGGGTACCGCGGGTGGGGGAAAAGCGGTTGCGGTGGTGCCACGGGCGTGGGAGGGGCGGGTGCTGTGGTGGGAGAGGGGGGGTGCGGGGGTGGGGGAGGAGTGCCGCAGATGGGGCTCCGAGGTACTGCGAGTGGGGGAGAGGCAGGTAATTCTTCTCCTCCTGGGAGCAGCTTTCATACACACCTATGCCGGCGGCCACAGCAGCTTTTGTACCACCTGTGCCGCGGCTAGGGAGTGGGGATTGTTAATGCCGGAGGAGGCAGGCAGACTGGCAGCAGGACATAGGACGCAGCAGTAAAAGGATTCCCCCCCCCTATCTACAGCGCAGAGACTTGCTGCAGATGCAGTGGCATACCCTCCACCTGTACCTTTTTGGCAGGTACACAACCTTGTTTTTATGGTCTGTACCAATTTTTGGCTCTCCAAACTTCCATTGACAGTATAGGAAAAGCCCTTTACGAATTTGTAGCGATTTTTCTGTGTAAATTGTTGGAGGGTATGTTACTGCAGATGCAGTGGGCCTATTATGTGGTGTGGACCTGGAGCTGCAGCTCCATCAGCCCCATTGTTAATCCTGCTCTGGGAACACACAGCAGCCAAAGGGCAGAGCCTCCCATTGGATGTAACCCGTTTGAGAGGGCGTTTCTCACCCAATCAGCTGTGGACTGGGTGTGATTGACCTCCTGCTAACCCAATGAGTAGGAGATAACTGTATTGCTACTCAAATTTCACATCTAAGAGCAAATCTTTGCATTGTTTTGGAAAGTATTTATTTGGGGTTTTCAATGTTCGAATCCGGTTGTTTAGGCCAATTGCTGGATAACAGAGTTAATGTATTGCACAGATGTGTATTGCACAGATGTGGTTATTCGCAGCAGGCTGAGTCTGTGGATGATTATTAAAAGCTGGCTGCACACTTTCCACTGGCACTCTTACTGTCGGTCACAGACAACCTGGTTTCTGCACTATTACATAATATCCAAATTGTTTCTTGGTTAGTTTCACGATCGATCGACCGACCGACCGACCGACCAACCAACCAACAGGATCAGTAATATTTTTACTTTTAATATCCTTTCTAATCTTTGTTCCTCCTTTTATTAAGCCTATTAATGAGGCACACAATATTCTCTGCCTAATGAGCCAGACATCCACGTGTGACTACTTATTTCAATGACTTGATGTTCAGCAGCATTAATGCCATATTTACCACTCACAGGTTTTAGTTTAGTCTGCATGACTTCACGTTTTCATCCTATCTACAATAGTCGCTGCAATTTATCTGTGTAGCATAAGTCAGATAGCACAAGTTAAGGACGATAGTACAGATGCCCAGCACACTATCGACAATACTACCTTTATAACAAAACATTCCCAAGGTGATACTTACTGAAAAGAAACAACACACTACTGCTCAATCTGCATTCTTGCATCAGCACGGTTTACAGGCATTTGCCTGAAGCACACAACAAATTGTTCAAATCGGACATAGCAGTGTGAAAAGAAAGTATATTTCTGAAGACTTTATACTCATATGGTTCTTACTCTCAATGTAATACAGCTTTTTAGTACATTCCACTCAACATAAAAAGTGGAAAAACACTTACAGAAATATGTATTGGTTTTGAGTAATGGGTGTTCAACATTAAGGTCAATTACAGAAAACACACAAAGCTTTGAGACTAAAGAATAAAATGGAAAAACATACACAGCAAAAAAAAAAAACTTGAGTTACTTAAAAAGACACTACTGACAGCGACTTCGCAGGGAAATAAAGGTAAAGTGTAAGAAAACTTGCAGCTCATCTGCATAAAACCTTTTATTAACCACTTAACTGACGATTTATTTCGCCGAAAACCGCTCCGATATTGTCAGGGTTTTTTTCATGAGTGAATTAGATGAACATGAAATTAAGTGAATTTAAGTTAAAAAAAATAAAAAATTATAATATAATATATATATATATATATTTTTTAATATATATACAGGTTGAGTATCCCATATCCAAATATTCCGAAATACGGAATATTCCAAAATACGGACTTTTTTGAGTGAGAGTGAGATAGTGAAACCTTTGTTTTTTGATAGCTCAATGTACGCAAACTTTGTTTAATACACAAAGTTACTAAAAATATTGTATTAAATGACCTTCAGGCTGTGTGTATAAGGTGTATATGAAACATAAATGAATTGTGTGAATGTACACACACTTTGTTTAATGCACAAAGTTATAAAAAATATTGGCTAAAATTACCATCAGGCTGTGTGTATAAGGTGTATATGTAACATAAATGCATCCTGTGCTTAGCTTTAGGTCCCATCACCATGATATCTCATTGTGGTATGCAATTATTTCAAAATACGGAAAAATCCGATATCCAAAATACCTCTGGTCCCAAGCATTTTGGATAAGGGAGACTCAACCTGTATTTTTAAATATATTTGTTTTTCAAACATCGAAACATTGATTGGGAACATTGCGGCTTTCATCTAGAAAGCCGGGACAGCCTGCAGGTATACAAGGGGGTCTGGGGATGGCTTGGGAGGGTTCATTTACACTCCTCAGCGGCTGCCATTGTCTGCAGCCGCTGGAGGGGGGGGATCCTGCCGTGCTGACCGATCAGCAGTGATCGGCAGCACAGCAATCAGTAGAGGAGAGTGCAGGGAGGCAGAGGGACCTTCCAGTCCCTCTGACAGCAGCAGCGGAGGGAAGTTTCTTTTCCCTGCCGCTGCTAACACTCTGTATCTGACTGGACGCATCCTGTGCGATCAGGTCAGATAGAGCACTTGTAGGCATGGTTGCATCTGATGCGACCATGCCAGGCAAGTGGTTGGATAGCAATGTGTTGGGCAATGGATGTATGCAGCGTTGCTGACTATTCTGTTGCCTTACCCTTAAACTAGACCTGAATATATGTCATGCTTCTGTACGTTATGTACCGCCCCTGGTAGGAAAGGCAACTGGTTGAAGCACTGTGCGCCATGCACAATTCACAAGAGAAGCAAGATGCCAAAAGACAAAAATAATAAGTTTTTAAAAAAAAAAAAACAAAACCCCAAAAAACGCTTTTTTGGTTTAAACCAATTATGTTTTTGCATTAACGTTTTAATGAAAAAAATAATGTAATCCTGTTTTTTATAATACTGTGAAACATTGCTATGTATTAGAAACCTTGATCAACCATGTTTTAATGGTTTCTAACATTAACAATCCAAAGATATTAGGCTTTGATATGATTTATTTGAAATCTTTCAATAAAATCCAATTTTAGACTAAACATAATTAAAACATGCAGAAGTACTTTTCAGAGAAATGCACAAACACAAAAAAAAAAAAGAGTTAAGCATTAGCACTGGATGGGTGGTCTTCAGTTTGCCGGCTGTCGGGATCCCGGCGCACAGTATACCGGCTCTGGAATCCCAACACCCTTTCTCCCTCTTGGGGGTCCACGATGCCCCTGGAGGATGAATAGATAGCGTGGCGCAGCGTGACGAGCACAGCGAGCCCGCAAGGGGCTCATTTGCGCTCGCCCAGCTGTTTGTATGCCGGCGGTCGGGATTCCGGCGCCGGTATGCTGGCCGCCGGCATACCCTACTACACCCACACTAGATATATCACTGGCATTAAACATTTTGAATAAAAACACTAGTTTAGATGTCTTTTCAGTTGCCAGGTCTGTTTCGAAGCTTCATAAACAAAAAGAAGAAAGAAAGAAAAGAAAAATTCTCTCTCCGGCAGGGTCCACAGGTTATTCACAGGATAACAATGGGATATGATGGATCGACAGCGTATTGGCACCAAACGATCAAAAGCTTTCTGGCCTCCCAGGTTGCAACGGGCCCGTCCATATATATGGCTCAGGCAAATCAGTTGTATTCCAAAGCAGAAGGCAGTAGAGCCCTAATCAGGCGAGAACACACATGCACACCTTTCCATACAAGAAGGAAGCGGTTAGTGAGTAGAAGGATCCTCAAATCAGGTGCATCAGGGTGGGATCCCTGTGGACTTAGGAAAAATACCGTTATCAACGGTAAGTTCTTACAATAACGTATATTTCTCCGGCAGGGTCCACATGTTATAGACAGGATAACAATGGGATTTCCAAAAGCAATTTAGTGGTGGGGACGCTCCTGATTGGACAGGAGAACCTTACGCCCGAATTCAGCATCATGAGAGGCAAAAGTATCCAAGGCATAATGTCTAATGTGTTAATGGAAGACCATGTGGCTGCCTTACATATCTGTTCTGCTGAAGCACCATGTTGTGCTGCCCATGAAGGACCTATCTTACAAGTAGAGTGAGCAGAGACATTAGCCGGAACAGGGAGATCAGCTTGAGAATATGCTTCTGAAATAGTCATTCGAAGCCATCTTGCCAGCGTCTGTTTAGTAGCAGGCCATCCTCTCTTGTGAAATCCGTAGAGAATGAAGAGAGAATCTGTCTGTCTTTCAAATGGCACTGGTACGATCCACATAGATCCTTAATGCATGGACCACGTCCAGCGATGCATCTCCGGCAGAAAGTCCCGATACCTGAAAAGCCGGGACAACAATTTCTTCATTAAGGTGGAATTTAGACACCACCTTAGGAAGATACCCAGTAGGGCAAACAGACAGAGAAGAATGGGCCTTGATAGTAGCAGGAACTGGATAACCAGCCTGTACATAAGCATGTGCAATCACCATTCTAATCCATCTGACCAGGGTCTGCTTGTGAACAGGCCAGCCACGATTGTGAAAACCAAACAGTACAAAGAGAGAATCAGACTTCTTAATGGGAGCTGTCCTCTTTACATAAATACGGAGAGCCTGTAGCATATCCAAAGACCGCTCTCTGGAAGACAATTCAGTAGAGACAAAGGCCAGAACCACAATCTCCTGATTAAGGTGGAAAGAAGACACCACCTTAGGTAGGAACCCGGGACGTGTCCTAAGAACCGCCCGGCCATGGTGAAAAATCAGACAGGGGGACCTACAAGACAAGGCACCTAAATCCGACACCCATCTAGCAGAGGCAATAGCCAGTAGAAACAATGGCCCTCATTCAGAGTTGTTCGCTCGCTAGCTGCTTTTAGCAGCATTGCACACGCTAGGCCGCCGCCCTCTGGGAGTGTATCTTAGTTTAGCAGAATAGCGAACGAAAGATTAGCAGAACTGCTAATAAATAATTCCTTGCAGTTTCTGAGTAGCTCCAGACCTACTCACAGATTGCGATCAGCTCAGTCCGTTTAGTTCCTGGTTTGACGTCACAAACACGCCCTGCGTTCGGCCAGCCCTCCCCGTTTCTCCAGACACTCCCGCGTTTTTCCATGACACGCCTGTGTTTTTTAGCACACTCCCGGAAAACACTCAGTTACAACCCAGAAACGCCCCTTTCCTGTCAATCATTCACCGATCAGCAGTGCGACTGAAAAGCGCCGCAGGATCCACAGCAAATCTACTAAGTTTTTAGTTAAATAACCAAGCACGTGCGCCCTGCGTGCCTTGCGCATGCGCATTTTGCAACAATTCGCAGCATAGCGAAAATCGGTAACGAGCGAACAACTCAGAATGACCCCCAATACCTTAAGAGAAAGCCACTTAAGGTCTGATGAGTCAAGAGGCTCAAACGAAGACCCTTGTAATGCCTCCAGAACCACAGACAAATCCCAAGGAGCCACAGGCGGGACATAAGGAGGTTGAATCTATAACACAATGTATGAACATCAGGTAGAGGTCGCAATTATTCTCTGAAACCAAACCGACAAAGCAGAAATATGAACCTAGATGGAGGCTAGACTAAGGCCCAAGTCCAGGCCCTGTTGCAGAAAGGCCAAAAGTTTGGCCGTGCTAAACTTGTACGCGTCATGATTGTTAGTTGCACACCAAGCAAAGTAAGAATTACAGACCCTATGATAAATCCAGGCAGAAGCCGGTTTCCGGGCCTTCAACATGGTTTGAATGATTGCCTCAGAAAAACCTTTGGCCCTCAGGACCGAAGCTTTAAGAGCCACGCCGTCAAAGCCAACCGAGCCAAATCCTGATATACACAAGGGCCCTGAACGAGGAGATCTGGGAGCTACGGAAGTAGAAGGGGACGCTCTATCGAGAGACCCTGAAGGTCTGAGAACCAATGCCGTCTGGGCCACGCTGGTGCGATCAGAAGCAGGAGTCCTCCTTCTTGCTTGAACTTCCTTATTACCCTGGGCAGAAGTGACACCGGAGGGAACACGTAAAGCAGCTGAAAGTTCCATGGAATTGCCAATGCATCCACGAACGCTGCTTGAGGATCCCTTGTTCTTGCTCCGAAGACCGGAACCTTGTGATTGTGTCGAGACGCCATCAGGTCCACATCTGGGAGGCCCCACTTGTCCACTAGGAGTTGAAAACTTCTGGATGGAGGCTCCACTCTCCGGCGTGTACGACCTGATGACTGAGGAAGTCCGCTTCCTAGTTGAGGACCCCCAGAATGAACACTGCCGATATGGCCAGCAGATGGCGTTCCACCCACTGAAGAATTCTTTATACTTCCCTCATTGCCATGCGGCTTCGAGTGCCGCCTTGATGATTTATGTACGCCACTGTGGTGGTGTTGTCCGACTGTACTTGAACAGGTCTGTTCTGTATTAAATGCTGGGCCAAGTTCAGTGCATTGAACACTGCCCGCAGATTCAGAATGTTTATCGGGAGGAGAGACTCCTCTTTGGTCCACCGACCCCGAAGGGAGTGTTGCTCCAACACCGCGCCCCAACCTCTCAGACTGGCATCAGTCGTCTGAAGAACCCAGTTGGAGATCCAGAAGGGACGACCCCTGCTCAATCATTGGTCCTGCAGTCACCAACTTAGTGACAGACGGACCTCCGGAGACAAGGAGATCATGCGAGACCTGATCCGGTGAGGCAGGCCGTCCCAACTGGCAAGAATTTCGTTTCTGCAGAGGGCGGAAATGGAATTGAGCGTACCCCACCATGTCGAAAGCAGACACGATGAGACCTAGTACTTTGCATTGCCGAGTGCATCGACACTTGCGGACGAGATAGGAAGCATCGAATCCTGTCCTTAAGATTCAGGACCTTCTCTTGAGACAAGAACAACCGCTGGTTGTGAGTGTCCAACAACTCTCCCAGGTGCACCATGCTCTGAGCAGGGACCAGGGAAGATTTCTTCCAGTTGATGAGCCACCAGTGGGCTTGCAGAAACTGGAGCATCAAATCCAGATGACGAAGGAGAATTTCTGGGGAATTTGCCAGGATCAACAAGTCGTCCAGATACGGTAGGATCCTGACCCCCTTACGGCGGAGTACAGCCATCATTACCGCCATGACCTTCACGAAGACTCGCGGAGCCGTGGTCAAACCAAAAGGTAAAGCCCGAAATTGATAATGGGGTTGCCCACAGCAAAACCTCAGGTAATGCTGATGTGACATTGCAATAGGAATATGCATGTAAGCATCCTATATGTCCAGAGAGACCATATAGTCCCCGGGCTCCAAGGCCAGAACAATAAAGTGAAGAGTTTAAATACGAAACTTAGAGACCTCACCTATTTGTTCAAGGACTTGAGGTTGAGAGTGAGCCGAGAGGACCAATTCGGTTTCGGGACTAGGAACAGAGGTGAATAGTACCTCTTGCCTCTCTGAGCCAAAGGAACCTGTACTACCACTCCTGTGTCCAGGAGGGACTGTACCACCAAATGAAGAGTTTTTGCCTTCACCTGATCTGAAGGCACGTCTGTCAGGCAAAATTGATGAGGGGGACGATTCTTGAAGCATATAGTGTAACCTCGAGTGACGACTTCCCATACTCAGGCGTTGGAAGTGGTCTTCAACCATTCCTGGGTAAACCCTAGAAGTCGGCCTCCCACCCTGGGTTTCCCCGGAGGGAAGCCCGCCCAGTCATGCAGCAGGCTTGTCAGTTTTGGAAGCTGGCTGACGGGCAGCCCAGGCACATTTAGGTTTGGGCTTAGTGGTTTTGGAAGTGCGAGCTTGTTTCGGGTACGCCTGACCTTTTGCTTTACTTGAAGGACGAAAGGAGCGAAAGGAAGTACTCTTAACCTTCGGCACCGAAGGAGCAGTACTAGGTAGACACGCTGTTTTAGCAGAAGCTAAGTCAGCCACTATTTGGTTGAGGTCCTCTCCAAAAAGAATGTCTCCCTTAAAAGGGAGCACCTGCAGGGTTTTCTTAGAATCCAGATCCACAGACCAGGACCGTAACCATAGAATCCGGCGAGCCAAAATTGACGTAGTAGAAGCCTTGGCCGCCAGAATACTGGCGTCAGAAGCCGCCTCCTTAATGTAATGAGAGGCTGTAACAATATACGAAAGACATTGTCTAGCATTATCAGAAATGTTGGAAGGCAGCTCCGCTTCCGCCTCCTGAGCCCACACTTCAATAGTATCTGCAGCCCAAGTAGCTGCAATAGTGGGCTGATGCACAGCTCTTGCTAGGTTGTAAATCTCCTTTAAGCAACCCTCCACACGCTTATCCGTCGGCTTTTTCAGAGAAGTGACGGTAGTTACAGGTAGAGCTGAGGAAACCACCAGCCACGCCACTTGCAAATCCACAGGCGGGGGTGTATCCAAATTTATACTTGGCTCCGCAGCGAGGGAATAGCGAGCCAGCATTTTCTTGTGAAGCATGAATTTCTTTCCCGGATTTTCCCAGGATTCCGGACGTATGTCAACTAAATGGTCAGAGTGAGGCAAAACTTGTTTAACAACCTTCTGATGTTTAAATCTGTCTGGTTTCTTAGAGGTAGCATCAGGCTCTGGGTCATCAGTAATTTGAAGAATTAGTCTGATAGCCTCCAGTAAGTCAGGAACATCCACCTGTGAGACAGATTCCCCATCAGTATCTGGATCAGTAGCTGTGGGATCAGTATACACGCCATCCTCATCAGACGAGGTGTCTGGGACGTGGGTGGATTGTGAGGAAGTAATGGCCTGCTTAGAGGACCCCTTGGTCTTAGGTGGGCGAGAGTTAGATTTCTGTTTTGTCAGTGAGTGGTTCAATTGCTGTAACTGAGTGGACAGGTGATCTGCCCATGGCAGATAAACCACCGGGACAATATGCGGTTGTACCGTCACGTGAGGTCCCATAGGGGGCGTAAGTCAAGTTACCAGCGTACTTAATAACGTGGAGAAAGTAGCCCAAGGTGGGTTATTATGAACCCCATTGCTACAATCCCACTGGGGGGTAGGGAACCCCCAGAACCTGAACCCTCTGCTGCTATGTTTTCCGCTAACGTGTCTGCAGCATCACCACCACACAATGTGGGATCAGCCACAGCTCCATCGCCCCTTGTAGCTGACATACCTGTAAGCTCAAATCATGGGCAACACAGTACAATATCAGCAGTCTAATACCTTGTCAAGAACCCCCTGGTCAGTGTATTAGCACAAACAGAGAATTCAAGAGGTATATGGTGACTGAAAACAGAGAAAAATACTCAAGTATATCCTGTGAAACACCAATATTAAATAATAGCCCTGACGCACTTAGCCCCCTTCTGAGGGCTACTTGGAGCAGCACTGCACTGCAGGCACCAACTACAAAACTGAGCTCCTGTGCACGGAGGTGGGGTTATAGAGGCGGCGGCGCTATGCATTCTGGGAACAGTCAAAGCTTTTAGACTGTTGGTGCCTTGGATTAAGATCCTACTCTACACCCCCGATGTTATTCCCTGTGGAACCCAGTGTACCCCGCTGCAGAAATAAAATTATTCAATGCATGCACAATTTCTTCAATTTTAATTTTCTGTGTTCCACAAATTAAGTCATAGATGGAGCATCATTAATCATAAATATGTTGTTTGTATCTACAAAATTAAACATTATGTAAACTTAACAAAATTCTAAAGAACAAAATGTTGATAAAGGGATGCAATTTAATACTTTATTTTCCCACAATACAAATGGGAGTTCCACAATTTATTACTAGGTGGTGTTACTATTAGTATATGGTGGTTGACCACATATGTTCACATGCAAGAGCAATCGGTGTGTGAAGCCGAATATTGAAGGTCAACATTAGTATAACTAACGTGTAACTTTAGCTACAAAATATGAATACGTTTTCTTTCAGCTTTGTGTAATTCTGTGTCATTTTTAGATACCATAGGGTTAATGAGGATTCTGGACATTAACCAATACCTCAATGTCCACTGATCATCATGTCATTAAATAAAATAGCTTATCTTCTAATGTTTTTTATTTTTTGGGGGGCCAATTATTGTACATTCGATGTTATCTGACCACCATCAGTACGAGCAAATCCCCTTGCGGCCTCGCTTTGCTTGCCACACTTTGAGCTATTCCCAATAGGGTGCCAAGCATATTTCAGTTTGATAGCATTATCATGAATTATATCATGGTAAAGGCCCCCATGATGGTGTTGGTGGCTCCTTAAAGAGGACAATCTGGAAACATGTTCTACAAGGCAAAGCTGTAGTGCAAAATTACCAAGAATGTTTTGAGGTCAAAAGCCAATCCACTGTTTATATATGACAATCAAGAAACAATGGTCGCCGACCTCCAGGATGCAAAAGGAATTTGTGGAGCAAGATGTGTGGTTTCTGTTAAGGGATTTGTTGTGAAATTATATGATAGCACTGGTGACAGTGGTCTTCTTAGTACATGCAAATTAAAAAAAAACACATTGCTCATGTTGAAAATATGCAAGTTCAAAATTCAGCTTCTGCTGAACATGCAAATACTGATCAATCAGCTGTTACAACTGCTAATAATATACAAGAAGCTGAATCTCAGGTCACAGTTCCACCTGTGAACTCATTTTGTAGTAGTGATGACTAAAGGGGATCACAAACACTACATTGGAAACATGATAAGTATCAGTAATGACAACTTTCTTACTGTACAATACTTGAAAAGACAAGGTGGTCTGGTTTACAGGAATATTATGTTTTTCCTGAAAATGAGGACATTGACATCATAAGCACATATTTAGTTTAGTGTACTTTGGCAGGGGATACATTCAATATCCCAGCTGTCGGGATCCCGGGGCTCAGAATACCGACACTGGGATCCCGACTGCTGAGATACCGCCAGCTATTCTCCCACTTGGGGTGTTCATGACACCCCTGGAGGGAGAATAAATAGCGTGCCAGTGATCGCAAAAACGCGCTATGACGCATATTTTACCCAGAAACAGCCACCTGGGACCCATGTTTAGAAGATGAGTGGGTCACACAGGATGCGCACATCAGGGTCTGTGTGGCATCGCGCTAGCCAGTCAAAGGACACAGGTGGTGACTGGCTGTTTCTTCAGCCAATCACCTCCTGTAGTTTCCAGCCAATCAAAGCCTGCGGTGTCTCTGTCCGGCACGCTTTGAATCCCCCTTACCACTGCACACTGACATGGGCTCCGCCGCCAGCACCATGAATCTGCGCTGCAGTGCTAGCAGACTGGTTCCACTCACCCAGCACAGCTCCACCTCCTCCCCGGCTGCACGCTGACCTGGGCTCCACCGCCAGCACCAAGAGACTGGCCCTGCTCACCTGGCACAGCTCCACCTCCTACCCGCTGCATGCTGACCCTGGGCTTCACTGTCAGCGCCAAGAGACTGGCCCCGCTCACCCTGCACAGCGACCCTTCTCTGCAACGGTGACTGTTGCTCCGCATCTGCCCTGTGTCCCTGCCCCCCCTTCCCCAGTGGCATGTGTGCCCCGGGCTGCAGCGTGTATGGGGTGGTGGATGGGCTTGCTGTAGTGGGTTACTGCGACGCTGTCTGGGGGGACTGGAGCTCTGAGATGGTTACTGCAATCTGTCTCCATGCTCTACCTGGCGCAATGAGTCTCTGTGCTCTACCTGGTGCAATGTGTCCCCGTGCTCTAACTGGCGCAATGCGTACAAGGTGCTCTGCCTGGCGCAAAGCGTACAAGGTGCTCTGCCTGGCGCAAAGCGTATAGTAGGTTCTACCTGGTGCAATGTGTATAAGCTGCACTACTGTGTGGTGTAATGTGAACTGCCACTATTATGTGGCCACACCTCTTCCCCACAAAGCCACACCCCTAAATTTTTGCTGCGCACTGTCTATACTTTGGCATGTAGGAAAGGGAGCACCAATTTGCTTTGTGCCTTAGGGCGCCAAAATGTCTAGTTACAGCTCTGGTGCAGTGTTCTGTATGCTACACAGCCCTGTAGCATTACCACCCCACTTCTCCCCCTTTCAACACTTTGTAGTGTCCACATCAAGTCTGTGTTTTTATATTTTTATAATAAGATAAATAAAAAAACTTCATTCTGATGAGACCCAGAAAAGGACAGGTAGGACCCCAATGTTTAAAAGTGAGGGGTCCCCGGGACCCACTTTTTTTTTTTTTTTTTTTTAACTCAGCGCGATCACTGCGTTGCCTGCAGAGTGACGAGCGCAGAAAGCCTGCAAGGAGCTCTTTTGTGCTCACCCCGCTTCCGGAATTCTGGCAACCGGCATCCCAAGGCTAGGATCTGACCGCCGGTATATCGATACCAACCACTTTGGCAGAGCCACGTGAACTGCGTGGCAAATATGATTAAATGACTTTATTCTTATTATACTATAAATAGAACAGTTTATCTTGTATTATATTCTCTCTGTGTAAAGGTAGAACATCTATTTTAGAAATATTAAACACCGTGAAACGCATGGTATTTCATTTAAATAAATGTATCAACCTGATCATATTTAGTGCTGTACTAAAGAAAAAAAATGCCACTTACACCACGTACATGGAGCAGCAGAAAAATAGGATTTTGGTACTCACCGTTAAATCCTTTTCTCCTAGTCCGTAGAGGATGCTGGGGACTCCAAAAGGACCATGGGGTATAGACGGGATCCGCAGGATCTTGGGCACACTAAAAGACTTAGGACTGGGTGTGAACTGGCTCCTCCCTCTATGCCCCTCCTCCAGACCTCAGTTATAGGAACTGTGCCCAGGAGAGACGGACATTACAAGGAAAGATTTTTGTCTCAACTAAGGGCTACCAAAGTACCAGCCCACACCATAACCATACCGTACAACCGGAATAACACCAAACCAGATAACAGTATGCATAAAACTCCAGCAACCAGCTGCAACAACCCAATACACAAGTCATGTATAAACTAACTTAACCAGTAAGAAAATATATATAAAGCAAGAAATAGTCCGCACTGGGACGGGCGCCCAGCATCCTCTACGGACTAGGAGAAAAGGATTTAACGGTGAGTACCAAAATCCTATTTTCTCTTACGTCCTAGAGGATGCTGGGGACTCCAAAAAGGACCATGGGGATTATACCAAAAGCTCCAGAACGGGCAGGAAAGTGCGGACGACTCTGCAGCACCGACTGAGCAAACGCCAGGTCCTCATCGGCCAGGGTATCGAACTTATAGAATTTAGAAAAAGTGTTCGAACCCGACCAAGTAGCCGCTCGGCAAAGCTGTAGTGCCGAAACACCTCGGGCAGCCGCCCAAGAGGAGCCCACCTTCCTGGTAGAATGGGCTTTAACAGACTTCGGCACCGGCAACCCCACCAAAGAATGAGCTTGCTGGATCGTACTACAAATCCAGTGTGCAATAGTCTGTTTTGACGCGGGATGACCAACCTTGTTGGCCGCATACAAAACAAACAACGCTTCAGTTTTCCTAGTAACAGCTGTCCTAGAAACGTAAACTTTTAACGCTCTTACAACATCCAGAGATTTTGGAATCACCACTTCTTCCGTAGCCACCGGAACAACAACAGGTTGGTTAATGTGAAACGACGAAACCACCTTTGGCAGAAATTGTTGACGAGTCCTCAATTCCGCCCTATCCGAATGAAAAATCAAGTACGGACTCTTATGAGATAAAGCTGCCAATTCCGATACTCGCCTGGCAGATGCCAGCGCCAAAGGCATAACCACCTTCCAAGTGAGAAACTTCAACTCAACCTTCCGCAAAGGTTCAAACCAGGAACACATGAGGTACCGCAAAACGACATCAAGGTCCTATGGCGCTACAGGCGGTACAAACGGTGGATTGATATGCATTACACCCTTCACAAAAGTCTGAACCTCTGGGAGGGCAGCTAACTCTTTTTGAAAGAAAATAGACAAAGCCGAAATTTGCACTTTGATGGAACCCAATTTCGGGCCTGCATCTACACCCGCCTGTAAAAAGTGGAGAAAACGACCCAAGTGACAATCCTCCGCAGGAGTCTTTTTAAGCTCACACCAGGAAACATACTTCCTCCAGATACGGTGATAGTGTTTCGCTGTAACCTCTTTCCTAGCCTTAATAAGAGTTGGAATGACCTCCCTGGGAATACCCTTACGAGCTAAGATCTGGCGATCAACCTCCATGCCGTCAAACGCAGCCGCGGTAAGTCCGGAAATACGCATGGACCCTGTAACAGATGCTCCCTTAGAGGAAACGGCCAAGGATCTTCCACCAGTAAGCCTTGAAGATCCGGATACCAGGCCCTTCTTGGCCAGTCTGGAACGACGAGAATCGCCTGAACCTTTGCTCGACTAATGATCCCCAGCACCTTTGGAATGAGAGGCAGAGGAGGGAACACATACACCGACTGGAAAACCCACGGCGACACCAGGGCATCCACCGCCGTGGCTTGTGGGTCCCTTGCTCTGGAACAATACCTCGGGAGCTTCTTGTTGAGCCGAGACGCCATCATGTCTATTAACGGAATTCCCCAGCGTCTTGTCACCTCTGCAAAAACCTCTTGGTGCAGAGCCCACTCTCCCGGATGGATGTCGTGTCTGCTGAGAAAATCCGCTTCCCAGTTGTCCACCCCCGGTAGGAAAACTGCTGACAGTGCGCTGACGTGTTGTTCCGCCCAGCGAAGTATCTTTGTGGCTTCCGCCATTGCCGCTCTGCTCCTTGTTCCGCCTTGCCGGTTTAAATGGGCCACCGCTGTGATGTTGTCTGACTGTACCAGGACCGGTCGACCCTGAAGAAGACTTCCTGCTTGGAGCAGGCCGTTGTAAATGGCTCTTAACTCTAGAACATTTATGTGGAGACAAGCTTCCTGGATCGACCATTTTCCCTGGAAATTTCTTCATTGGGTGACTGCACCCCAGCGACTTGCATCTGTTGTCAGAAGTACCCACTCCTGGATACCGAATCGGCGTCCTCCCAGGAGGTGATGAGCTTGTAGCCACCACAGGAGAGAAATTCTGGCTCTGGGAGATAAACTTATTTTCCGGTGAATGTGTAGATGAGACCCGGACCATTTGCTCAGCAAGTCCCACTGAAACACGCGGGCATGAAATCTGCTGTATGGAATGGCTTCGTACGCCGCAACCATCTTCCCCAGAACCCGAGTACAATGATGTATCGACACACTCGACGGCTTCAGAAGTTCTCTGACCATCGTCTGCAATTCCAGAGCCTTTTCTTCTGGAAGGAATACCCTCTGGTACTCCGTGTCCAGAACCATGCTCAGAAACGTAAGCCGTGTGGTCGGAGTCAACTGGGATTTCGGCAAATTGAGAACCCATCCGTGTTGTCGCAGAACCGATAGAGAAACTCCACACTTCTCAGCAATCGTTCCTTGGACCTCGCCTTTATCAGGAGATCGTCCAAGTACTGGATAATTGAAACCCCCTGTTTGCGAAGAACAACCATCATTTCCGCCATGACTTTGGTGAAAATCCTCGGAGCCGTGGAAAGCCCAAACGGCAACGTCTGAAATTGGTAATGAGCATCCTGTATCGCAAACCTGAGGAAAGCCTGATGCGGAGGATATATTGGGACATGTAAGTAGGCATCCTTTATGTCGACTGACGCCATAAAATCCCCCCTTCTAGGCTGGAGATCACAGCTCGAAGGGATTCCATCTTGAACTTGAAAACTTTCAAGTATGGATTGAGGGATTTTAGATTTAGAATTGGTCTGACCGAACCGTCCGGTTTCAGCACAACAAAGAGGCTCGAGTAAAACCCCTCCCCCCGCTGCGACGAGGGAACGGGAATAATGACCCTCTGTAGACAGTTTTTGAATTGCTGCTAACACCACCTCCCTGTCCGGCAGAACTACTGGTAACGCTGAAATGAAGAACCGGTGAGGGGGCAACTCCTTAAACCCCAGTTTGTATCCCCGAGACACGATCTTTAGTACCCAAGGATCCAGGCCTGATTGAATCCAGACCTGACTGAAATTTTGTAGACAGCCCCCCACCGGTTCGGACTCCCCCAGGGAAGCCCCAGCATCATGCGGTGGACTTGGTAGCAGCAGGGGAGGACTTTTGGTCCTGGGCGCCCGAACCTGCATAAGGTTTCCTTCCCCTTCCTCTACCTTTTGAAGCGAGGAAGGACGAACCTTTACCACGCCTGAATTTATTGTGACGAAAGGAATGCATTTGCTGATGTGGTGGCCTTCTTCTGTTGTGTGGGAACATAAGGAATAAAAGAGGACTTACCCGCAGTCGCGGTCGAGACCAGGTCAGCCAAGCCGTCCCCAAACAAGACAGTACCTTTGAAGGGTAGCGCTTCCATAGCCCTCTTGGAGTCGGCATCAGCGTTCCATTGATGGATCCACAGGGCCCTTCTGGCTGATATCGACATGGCACTGGTTCTTGAACCCAAGAGACAGACGTCCCTCGCCGCATCTTTTATGTAATCTGCAGCGTCCTTAATATAACCAAGGTGTTAGAAGGACATTATCTTTATCAAAAGTATCCATATCATTAGCTAAATTCTCAGCCCATTTAGCAATAGCACTACTCACCCATAACGACGCCACAGCGGGTCTGAGTAATGCACCCGAATTAGCGAAAATGGACTTCAGAGACGTCTCCAGCTTGCGATCCGCCAGATCCTTGAGAGCTGCCGTGTCGGGAGACGGAAGTGCCACTTTCTTAGACAAACGAGATAAAGCTTTGTCAACAGTTGGAGATGCCTCCCATTTTTCCCTGTCATCAGAGGGGAAAGGATACGCCATGTAAATTCTCTTGGGAATCTGCCATTTCTTATCCGGCGACTCCCAAGCCTTTTCATAAAGAGTATTAATTTCATGAGAGGGGGAAAATTTCACCTCAGGTTTCATTTCCTTGAACAAGCAAATCCTTGTTTCCTGAACCGCAGGTTCATCAGAAATGTGCAAGACATCTTTTATAGCCACAATCATGTACTGCATACTCTTAACCAAACGTGGATGTAACGCTGCCTCAGTGAAATCGACGTCGGAATCAGAGTCCGTGTCGGTATCAGTATCTACCACCTGATTAAATGGCCGCTTTTGCGACCCAGATGGGGTTTGAACCTGAGACAAAGCCTCTTCCATGGACTTTTTCCACACCTGAGTCTGCGCCTCAGACTTATCTAACCTCTTTGATAAGGAAGTTACATTCGCGTTTAATGTACTGAGCAATGCTAGCAAATCAGGTGTCGGCTGCGTCGACAGTCCCGATTCTAGCCCCGCATCCACTCCCCCAATAACCTCCTCCGGTGAATAAGCTTCCGCCTCAGACATGCCGACACACCACAACACACAGAAGGTCCCTGCTAGGTGACAGGCCTACCAAAAAAGCCCAGATAGAGGACACAGAGGGAGTATGCCAGCTCACACCCCAGCGCCCATATAACGCAAAAAACGATACATGTACCCAGCGCTGCCTACAGCACTATTAAGCACCAACACTGCGGCCCCCCTCAGAACAAGCCCCCGGTTACTTGGAAAGCGTGGAGGTCCGACCAGCGTCTATCCCACAGCCACGTGCAGCAGGGAAAATGGCGCCTGTGAGCTGCGGGTCGAAGCTCCGCCCCCTTCCCGGCGCGCTTCGGCCCGCCAATTTCAAAATTGCAAAAGATGCCGTCGGGGGTCTGTACACGGTGTCGAGGCACCCACCATCATTCTGCCGCCCTAAAAGAAACTCCAGTAACATGCTGCCCAGGGTGCCCCCCCCCAGCACCCAGTGAATACCGTTGGTGATGTGTGTGTGGGAGCATGGAGCACAGCTTCACCGCTGTGCTGTACCTTCCGTTACTGAAGTCTTCTGCCGTCCTGAAGTCTTCTGATCTTCTCATACTCACCCGACTTCTGACTTCTGTGAGGGGGTGACGGCGTTGCTCCGGGAACAAGCAGCTAGGCGCACCAAGTGATCGAACCCTCTGGAGCGAATGGTGTCCAGTAGCCGAGAAGCAGAGCCTTGAAACTCACAGAAGTAGGTCCTGCTTCTCTCCCCTCACTCCCACGCTGCAGGGAGCCTGTAGCCAGCAGGGCTCCCTGAAAATAAAAAACCTAACAAAAGTATTTTCTAGAGAAACTCAGTAGAGCTCCCCTAGTGTGCATCCAGTCACTCCTGGGCACAAAGTCTAACTGAGGTCTGGAGGAGGGGCATAGAGGGAGGAGCCAGTTCACACCCAGTCTTAAGTCTTTTAGTGTGCCCATGCTCCTGCGGATCCAGTCTATACCCCATAGTCCTTTTGGAGTCCCCAGCATCTTCTAGGACGTAAGAGAAAAGAACGTGTAAGAGAGGCTGTTGCTTTTAATCATTCACTACATGTAATTTTGCTTACAGCAAGATAGACCAGAATTTATTAAATGTCAACTTAAGTTTTTCAGCATAGAAAGTAAATTACACTTCTAAAAGTACATAAAATTAATCTTATCTTGTAATACTATATTTTATATATCTTCCATCTATTTGGAAGCTATGCGGTATTGTTCACGTAACAGACAATAGATATGTAATGTTAATTGCTTTGAAATGAATGAGAGAAACCCACCAGGGTGTACAAAAGCAAAAACAGTGGCTTGGAGACTGTGGGGCAGATTTATTAAGTCTGGAGAAGTGATAATGTGGAAGGTGATAATGCACCAGCCAGTCAGCTCCTGTCATTTTTCAAACCCAGCCTGTAACATGGAAGTTGGGAGCTGACTGGCTGGTGCATTATCACCTTCCACTTTATCACTTCTCCAGGCTTAGTACATCTGCCCCTGTGACCTTACAGTTTATGATAAGAATGAATGGTCAATGAATGTTCCCCTGTCTCTTGAAAGCTGTGTGTTCATAAGAGTTGTTATTGTTGAATGTGAAAGGAAATATACACTTTTATAATCATTCATATGGATTACTATGCCCTTTGGACCACATGTAAATAAAATAAAGATAAGGCATATACGCAATGTCATCCTCGGTACGCTAGTATTTTTTTCTGTTTTAACAAAAACACTAACAGCTTAGCATTCGACGGACTGCAACTATGTTTTGCATGCAAATATTTTCCTTATTTTTCAGTAAAAAAAATAAAAAGTAAACAAATGTGCAGTACACTTCGCCTACCTACATATCGCATACTGTGATATATACACCCAGGTTATGCTGTGAAATGGTGAATGCAATTCTAAAGTTTAGCAGTTGTTCTACTACATTTTTTAAAGCTGACAAACCAGTTCTTTGAAGAAACCATAAGTTGTAAAGACCTCGCAAGAAAAACCAAGTAGAGGTTTACCTAACGCTACATCCTCTGTACTCGCGCAAAGTTCTCCAATGGTCTCATCACTCAGACTTCTAATAATACTTTAGATGAATTAGGTACTCCGATAGCTTATACGCAACTCATTTTTTCCCCAAGCTCCTCCAAAATACACACATCAATGTGATCTGTGTACAGAAATTTCAGAGTGCATTAGAGGAATCAGTACATGTTTATTCTGGGTCATTTTCATGGTGCTTTTTGTGCCTTGTTACATATGAAACACAATTAATTGGTTGAAGCAAATTGTTTCTCTGACTGCAAGGAAATGGTTTCTTCATTACTACTCCAAAAACATTTCCAGGTCATTCCAAACATTCCATACATATACTGAATGAACCAAGCTACTTATTTCATTCATTCCGAGCTTCAGCCAGAATTATTTGTTCAGAGGAAAAAAGATTAACCTGTGTTGTAATCATCTGATATGCATATATTTTACATGAAAACATAACATGCTACTTGTAGTCATTTTGAATAAATCAGAATAGACTTTAGTAGCTCTTAATTCCTAAAGGAGAACTGTAACCAATGTTATTCAGTCACCGTCTGATCTGCTGCATTTCTGCAGAGCAAATCATACGGGTGTGCATGAATTTAATGCAGCAATATAATGTATGCAGTAATCTGGAATATCTGCCAAGAAAGTGATACCTCATCTATTCTTTTACATGCTTTTTTGAGTTTACATTTCTGTCATTAGCAGTCACAACTAAACACAGTGGCTTTGCAAGATCTGCACTGAATACTTAATTGAAGTAACAATGTGTTCCACTCTGCCATAATAAACCGGAAAACTACATACCAAACATAAACACAAATAATAAATTAAATCACACTGACCCTCCATCAGTTTCAAAGGCATTCATACAGTGTCGGACTGGGACATGAAGGGCCCACCAGGGGAATGCAGTAGTAGGGGACCATGCTTAGGGGTGTGGCCAGTCTCCAGAGGGATGTTTCCAGTCATCACAGAGGCTTGGCTAATCATTTCAGAGTGCATGGTCTAGGTACCTTGATAAATATATACTGCATAGTAAATACTGCTAGTGCATGCATGATAGTATACCAGATTCATAACAGCAATGCACTGTAGAAAATAAATCAAACAAAACAAAAAGTATTGCAGCGCATATAGATTGAGCAAAAGTTTATTACTTCATTCCAATAAAAATAGCAATATTAAAATTCAATAAATCAAAACATTCATAACCACCGGCCGGTAATTCCAACACATCAAATGTATTATTTTAAAAACATAAAATATGCTCTTTTCTATCTGGACACTGCTATAGACTAGATGAGTGAAAATTCATTCAACAAATATCTTCTACAGTGTATGTCTTAGCTGCTATGATTTAAACCGTCCTTTTGGCAATGTAGCAGTCCATTCAAATATTTAAAGTCACTATCGCTGTAGAAATTATGTAGCAGCAGAGAGGAGATAACTTTGATTGTTTATCTATTATCAATATAGTATTATCATTTTTATTTAATGCTCTTATATGTTCTTATTGAATAGGATTGTTAGTAACCTTGACTGGATTATACTAAATGACTGTTTCACATGAGGTCTATATTCAGTTAATGATGTGTGTATACTAGTTTGTTCATACAGGTGTGATAATTAAAGCCGCTGTTATACACCCTAAAGCCGTGATGCGGTCCAAATTCAGAGAGAGGCTTGACACGCCAAGGAAATAGAACGGCGGGGTGATGTCACCGCGGTATTTAGCCACAAGGTTTAAAATAAGAATTTACTTACCGATAATTCTATTTCTCGTAGTCCGTAGTGGATGCTGGGGACTCCGTCAGGACCATGGGGAATAGCGGCTCCGCAGGAGACAGGGCACAAAAGTAAAAGCTTTAGGATCAGGTGGTGTGCACTGGCTCCTCCCCCTATGACCCTCCTCCAAGCCTCAGTTAGGATACTGTGCCCGGACGAGCGTACACAATAAGGAAGGATTTTGAATCCCGGGTAAGACTCATACCAGCCACACCAATCACACTGTACAACCTGTGATCTGAACCCAGTTAACAGCATGATAACAGCGGAGCCTCTGAAAAGATGGCTCACAACAATAATAACCCGATTTTTGTAACAATAACTATGTACAAATATTGCAGACAATCCGCACTTGGGATGGGCGCCCAGCATCCACTACGGACTACGAGAAATAGAATTATCGGTAAGTAAATTCTTATTTTCTCTAACGTCCTAAGTGGATGCTGGGGACTCCGTCAGGACCATGGGGATTATACCAAAGCTCCCAAACGGGCGGGAGAGTGCGGATGACTCTGCAGCACCGAATGAGAGAACTCCAGGTCCTCCTCAGTCAGGGTGTGCCCCTGACCAAGTATCAGCTCGGCAAAGTTGTAAAGCCGAGACCCCTCGGGCAGCCGCCCAAGATGAGCCCACCTTCCTTGTGGAATGGTGGAATGGGCATTTACATATTTTGGCTGTGGCAGGCCTGCCACAGAATGTGCAAGCTGAATTGTACTACACATCCAACTAGCAATCGTCTGCTTAGAAGCAAGAGCACCCAGTTTGTTGGGTGCATACAGGATAACAGCAAGTCAGTTTTCCTGACTCCAGCAGTCCTGGAAACTATATTTTCAGGGCCCTGACAACATCTAGCAACTTGGAGTCCTCCAAGTCCCTAGTAGCCGCAGGTACCACAATAAGCTGGTTCAGGTGAAACACTGACACCACCTTAGGGAGTAACTGGGGATGAGTCCGCAGCTCTGCCCTGTCCGAATGGACAATCAGATATGGGCTTTTTTGAGACAAACGCCGCCAATTCTGACACTCGCCTGGCCGAGGCCAGGGCCAACAGCATGGTCACTTTCCCTGTGAGATATTTCAAATCCACAGATTTGAGCGGTTTAAACCAATGTGATTTTAGGAATCCCAGAACTACGTTGAGATCCCACAGTGCCACTGGAGGCACAAAAGGGGGTTGTATATGCAGTACTCCCTTGACAAACTTCTGGACTTCAGGAACTGAAGCCAATTCTTTCTGGAAGAAAATCGACAGGGCCGAAATTTGAACCTTAATGGACCCCAATTTCAGGCCCATAGACACTCCTGTTTGCAGGAAATGCAGGAAACGACCGAGTTGAAATTTCTTCATGGGGCCTTCCTGGCCTCACACCACGCAACATATTTTCGCCACATGTGGTGATAATGTTGTGCGGTCACCTCCTTCCTGGCTTTGACCAGGGTAGGAATGACCTCTTCCGGAATGCCTTTTTCCCTTAGGATCCGGCGTTCAACCGCCATGCCGTCAAATGCAGCCGCGGTAAGTCTTGGAACAGACATGGTACTTGCTGAAGCAAGTCCCTTCTTAGCGGCAGAGGCCATGAGTCCTCTGTGAACATCTCTTGAAGTTCCGGGTACCAAGTCCTTCTTGGCCAATCCGGAGCCACGAGTATAGTTCTTACTCCTCTACGTCTTATAATTCTCAATACCTTGGGTATGAGAAGCAGAGGAGGGAAGACATACACCGACTGGTACACCCACGGTGTTACCAGAAACGTCCACAGCTATTGCCTGAGGGTCTTTTGACCTGGCGCAATACTTGTCCAGTTTTTTGTTCAGGCGGGACGCCATCATGTCCACCTTTGGTCTTTTCCAACGGTTCACAATCATGTGGAAGACTTCCCGATGAAGTCCCCACTCTCCCGGGTGGAGGTTGTGCCTGCTGAGGAAGTCTGCTTCCCAGTTGTCCACTCCCGGAATGAACACTGCTGACCGTGCTATCACATGATTTTCCGCCCAGCGAAAAATCCTTGCAGTTTCTGCCATTGCCCTCCTGCTTCTTGTGCCGCCCTGTCTGTTTACGTGGGCGACTGCCGTGATGTTGTCCCACTGGATCAATACCGGCTGACCTTGAAGCAGAGGTCTTGCTAAGCTTAGAGCATTGTAAATTGCCCTTAGCTCCAGTATATTTATGTGGAGAAAAATCTCCAGACTTGATCACACTCCCTGGAAATTTTTTCCCTGTGTGACTGCTCCCCAGCCTCTCAGGCTGGCCTCCGTGGTCACCAGCATCCAATCCTGAATGCCGAATCTGCGGCCCTCTAGAAGATGAGCACTCTGTAACCACCACAGGAGAGACACCCTTGTCCTTGGAGATAGGGTTATCCGCTGATGCATCTGAAAATGCGATCCGGACCATTTGTCCAGCAGATCCCACTGAAAAGTTATTGCGTGGAATCTGCCGAATGGAATCGCTTCGTAATAAGCCACCATTTTTCCCAGGACTCTTGTGCAATGATGCACTGACACTTTTCCTGGTTTTAGGAGGTTCCTGACTAGCTCGGATAACTCCCTGGCTTTCTCCTCCGGGAGAAACACCTTTTTCTGGACTGTGTCCAGAACCATCCCTAGGAACAGCAGACGTGTCGTCGGAAACGGCTGTGATTTTGGATATTTAGAATCCACCCGTGCTGTCGTAGAACTACTTGAGATAGTGCTACTCCGACTTCCAACTGTTCTCTGGACCTTGCCCTTATCAGGAGATCGTCCAAGTAAGGGATAATTAAGATGCCTTTTCTTTGAAGAAGAATCATCATTTCGGCCATTACTTTGGTAAAGACCCGGGGTGCCGTGGACAATCCAAACGGCAGCGTCAGAAACTGATAGTGACAGTTCCGTACCACGAACCTGAGGTACCCTTGGTGAGAAGGGCAATTTGGGACATGGAGGTAAGCATCCTTGATGTCCAGGGACACCATATAGTCCCCTTCTTCCTGGTTCGCTATCACTGCTCTGAGTGACTCCATCTTGATTTGAACCTTTGTATGTAAGTGTTCAAAGATTTCCCATTTAGAATAGGTCTCACCGAGCCGTCTGGCTTCAGTACCACAATATAGTGTGGAATAATACCCCTTTCCTTGTTGTAGGAGGGGTACTTTGATTATCACCTGCTGGGAATACAGCTTGTGAATTGTTTCCAATACTGCCTCCCTGTCGGAGGAAGACGTTGGTAAAGCAGACATCAGGAGCCTGCGAGGGGGAGACGTCTCGAATTTCCAGTCTGTACCCCTGGGATACTACTTGTAGGATCCAGGGGTCCACTTGCGAGTGAGCCCACTACGCGCTGAAACTCTTGAGACGACCCCCCACCGCACTTGAGTCCGCTTGTACGGCCCCAGCGTCATGCTGAGGACTTGGCAGAAGCTGTGGAGGGCTTCTGTTCCTGGGAATGGGCTGCCTGCTGCAGTCTTCTTCCCTTTCCTCTATCCCTGGGCAGATATGACTGGCCTTTTGCCCGCTTGCCCTTATGGGGACGAAAGGACTGAGGCTGAAAAGACGGTGTCTTTTTCTGCTGAGATGTGATTTGGGGTAAAAAAGGTGGATTTTCCAGCTGTTGCCGAGGCCACCAGGTCCGATGGACCGACCCCAAATAACTCCTCCCCTTTATACGGCAATACTTCCATGTGCCGTTTGGAATCTGCATCACCTGACCACTGTCGTGTCCATAAACATCTTCTGGCAGATATGGACATCGCACTTACTCTTGATGCCAGAGTGCAAATATCCCTCTGTGCATCTCGCATATATAGAAATGCATCCTTTAAATGCTCTATAGTCAATAAAATACTGTCCCTGTCAAGGGTATCAATATTTTCAGTCAGGGAATCCGACCAAGCCACCCCAGCGCTGCACATCCAGGCTGAGGCGATCGCTGGTCGCAGTATAACACCAGTATGTGTGTATATACCTTTTTAGGATATTTTCCAGCCTCTCAGCTGGCTCCTTGAGGGCGGCCCTATCTGGAGACGGTACCGCCACTTGTTTTGATAAGCGTGTGAGCGCCTTATCCACCCTAAAGGGTGTTTCCCAACGCGCCCTAACTTCTGGCGGGAAAGGGTATACCGCCAATAATTTTCTATCGGGGGAAACCCACGCATCATCACACACTTCATTTAATTTATCTGATTCAGGAAAAACTACAGGTAGTTTTTTCACACCCCACATAATACCCTTCTTGTGGTACTTGTAGTATCAGAAATATGTAACACCTCCTTCATTGCCCTTAACATGTAACGTGTGGCCCTAAAGGAAAATACGTTTGTTTCTTCACCGTCGACACTGGAGTCAGTGTCCGTGTCTGTGTCGACCGACTGAGGTAAATGAGCGTTTTACAGCCCCTGACGGTGTTTGAGACGCCTGGACAGGTACTAATTTGTTTGCCGGCCGTCTCATGTCGTCAACCGACCTTGCAGCGTGTTGACATTATCACGTAATTCCTTAAATAAGCCATCCATTCCGGTGTCGACTCCCTAGAGAGTGACATCACCATTTCAGGCAATTGCTCCGCCTCCTCACCAACATCGTCCTCATACATGTCGACACACACGTACCGACACACAGCACACACACAGGGAATGCTCTGATAGAGGACAGGACCCCACTAGCCCTTTGGGGAGACAGAGGGAGAGTTTGCCAGCACACACCAAAAACGCTATAATTATACAGGGACAACCTTTATATAAGTGTTTTTCCCTTATAGCATTTTAATATATATATATATACATATCGCCAAATAAGTGCCCCCCCTCTCTGTTTTAACCCTGTTTCTGTAGTGCAGTGCAGTGCAGGGGAGAGCCTGGGAGCCTTCTCACCAGCATTTCTGTGAGGGAAAATGGCGCTGTGTGCTGAGGAGAATAGGCCCCGCCCCCTTTTCGGCGGGCTTCTTCTCCCGTTTTTCTGAGACCTGGCAGGGGTTAAATACATCCATATAGCCCCCAGGGGCTATATGTGATGTATTTTTAGCCAGAATAAGGTACTATCATTGCTGCCCAGGGCGCCCCCCCCCAGCGCCCTGCACCCTCAGTGACCGCTGCTATGAAGTGTGCTGACAACAATGGCGCACAGCTGCAGTGCTGTGCGCTACCTTATGAAGACTGAAGAGTCTTCTGCCGCCGTTTCTGGACCTCTTCACTTTTCGGCATCTGCAAGGGGGTCGGCGGCGCGGCTCCGGGACGAACCCCAGGGTGAGACCTGTGTTCCGACTCCCTCTGGAGCTAATGGTGTCCAGTAGCCTAAGAAGCCAATCCATCCTGCACGCAGGTGAGTTCACTTCTCTCCCCTAAGTCCCTCGTAGCAGTGAGCCTGTTGCCAGCAGGACTCACTGAAAATAAAAAACCTAACAAACTTTTACTCTAAGCAGCTCTTTAGGAGAGCCACCTAGATTGCACCCTTCTCGGCCGGGCACAAAAATCTAACTGAGGCTTGGAGGAGGGTCATAGGGGGAGGAGCCAGTGCACACCACATGATCCTAAAGCTTTTACTTTTGTGCCCTGTCTCCTGCGGAGCCGCTATTCCCCATGGTCCTGACGGAGTCCCCAGCATCCACTTAGGACGTTAGAGAAATAGAGCAAAAAGGAGTAGTGAGTTTATTTCTGATGAAGCCGCTGAACCCGGAGAGAGGCGGGAAAACGCGTTAAGGACTCACGTATCTTTGCTCCATACCGCTGTTAAACTGCACTGTCTACCGCCAGCAATAGCTTCAGATTTAAACGGATATATCCTCCAGAGATGACTGCCTTCAAAGGTTAAAAGCACCAGCAGCCGGGAGGAGTTCACTGTGATCTCAATGCTGGAAGGTAGCGGTGAGCATACATCTATTCTGTCTGGCCAGACGCTATAAAGAACTAATTCCTTCAGTTTTAACGGATCCAGCGTGCTAAGCTGCTACATAATTTCTACAGCGATACAGTGTCTTTAAATATTTGAATGGACTGCTACATTGTCAAAAGGACGGTTTAAAATCATAGCAACTAATACATACACTGTAGAAGATATTTGTTGAATGAATTTTCACTCATCTAGTCTATAGCAGTGTCCAGATAGAAAAGAGCATATTTTATGTTTTTAAAATAATACATTTGGTGTGTTGGAATTACCGGCCGGTGGTTATGGATGTTTTGATTGAATTTTAATATTGCTATTTTTATTGAAATGAAGTAATAAACTTTTGCTCAATCTATATGCGCTGCAATACTTTTGTTTTGTTTGATTTAATCTCTGATAAGGTTGAGTAACCTTATTTTGCTGGCAGCATATAGATTGGTGTGTATCGAGCGCTTGGCTATATTTTGTTTTTGTCCACTGTAGAAAATACATCATAGTCCTGTGTAGTATAAAGTAACATGTATAATCATAGCCGGCCCTAGGCATATGCAAACTAGGCAAATGCCTGGGTCATTTGGAATGCTACGGGGCACAAGCAGTTTCCGCCGATTAAAATTAGGGAAGCCAATCCCGGGCCATTTTTTCAATCCCGGGTATCGGGATTGAAAAATGGCCAGTCCCGGGATAGGCTTTTAACTCTGTGGCCGCCCCCTCGCCCCACCCAGCCCACATTACTAACCCTATACCGAGGATCTCTTCCTGCACTCCCCCAGTGAACAGCCGACAGCGCAGCGTGACCACTCACACTGCACCAGGGGAGCCGGAAGGAGGAAGCCGGGCAGTGTCTGAGCGTCCTGTGGACGCTCAACACTGATCCCTCAATCCCCGGGATTGGACCTTCCAATCCCGGCCGTTTTTGGCCCTAAATCCCGGGATCCCACCGATCCCGGGATTGGCCACCATAATTAAAATGATATACAGCATGCCTATATTCTGTGTGTGACTGCAGCTGTATCTGCATATGAAATGTTATGCTACAGTGTATTACTGGAATTCACTGTAACGTAGCATTCTGTATGCAGATATAGCCACAGTCGCACACTGAATTTAGGCATTCTGTATATCATTTTAATCAGCAGAAGCGGCTTGTGCGTCCTAGTCACATAGTAATGCAAATAAGACGCATTTTCTACAACAACAAAAAAAAGGTGCCTGACGTTAGCATAGCTGGCCGGGAACTGCCAGCTGACTCACACCAGGCATCTCCTGCTGTATGGTGTATTGAGGCAAGATGTATGGGGACACATCTATATCCAAGCAGAGACAGAGATCACAGTGTTAGCAGCCGTATGAGTGCTGCATGCTGGTGGGTTGGTTGTGCAATAGTATGTGTTCGTATATAAATGCATTAATAATGTGCGGCATATGTGTAAGGGACATTATGTGTATAAGGGCATTAATAAAGGTTGGCATAATGTGTAAGGTGCATTATATTTATAAGGACATTACTAATGTGTGGCATTATGTGTATAAGGTGCTCTACTGTGTTGCGTAACATAGAAAGGGCACTACTGTGTGGTCTAATATGAATAAATAGCAATATGGTGTGATGTAATGTGAATAAGGGGCATTACTGTGAGGAGTAACGTATATAAGGTAAAGTGATACTACTGTGTGATGTAACGTGAATGAGGGACACTATCACATGATATAATGTGAATAAAGTTGCATTACTTTGTGGCATAATTTGAATTGGGGGTACTATTTTGTAGCCATGCCCATTCCTAGCAAAAACATGCTGCTTTTTGGGTTGCACAGCGAATGTGCGCACTTTTCCTATTTAAAATATAGGGGGTAGCAGCACCAAAAATAAGATTTTACTTACCGGTAAATCTATTTCTCGTAGTCCGTAGAGGATGCTGGGACTCCGTAAGGACCATGGGGAATAGACGGGCTCCGCAGGAGATAGGGCACTTTAAGAAAGCTTTGGACTCTGGGTGTGCACTGGCTCCTCCCTCTATGCCCCTCCTCCAGACCTCAGTAAGGGAAACTGTGCCCAGAGGAGATGGACAGTACGAGGAAGGATTTTTGTAAATCTAAGGGCGAGATTCATACCAGCCACACCAATCACACCGTATAACTTGTGATAAACTTACCCAGTTAACAGTATGAACAACAACATAGCCACGGTTCCACCGAAAAACTATAACATAACCCTTATGTAAGCAATAACTATATATAAGTCTTGCAGAAGAAGTCTGCACTTGGGACGGGCGCCCAGCATCCTCTACGGACTATGAGAAATAGATTTACCGGTAAGTAAAATCTTATTTTCTCTAACGTCCTAGAGGATGCTGGGACTCTGTAAGGAGCATGGGGATTATACCAAAGCTCCCAAACGGGCGGGAGAGTGTGGATGACTCTGCAGCACCGATTGAGCAAACAGGAGGTCCTCCTCAGCCAGGGTATCAAACTTATAGAACTTTGCAAAGGTGTTTGTCCCCGACCAAGTAGCTGCTCGGCACAACTGTAATGCCGAGACCCCTCGGGCAGCCGCCCAAGAAGAGCCCACTTTCCTAGTGGAGTGGGCCTTAACCGATTTCGGTAACGGCAATCCTGCCGTAGAAATGCGCCTGCTGAATCGTGTTACAGATCCAGCAAGCAATAGTCTGCTTTGAAGCAGGAGCGCCAACCTTGTTGGCCGCATACAGAACGAACAAAGCTTCAGTCTTCCTGATTCTAGCCGTTCTGGTCACATAAATCTTCAAAGCCCTGACTACATCCAGGGACTCGGAATCCTCCAAGTCCCGTGTAGCCACAGGCACGACAATAGGTTGGTTCACATGAAAAGATGAGACCACTTTTGGCAGAAAGTGAGGGCGAGTCCTCAACTCTGCCCTATCCACGTGAAAAACCAAGTATGGGCTTTTATGTGATAAAGCCGCCAATTCGGAAACACGTCTTGCCGAAGCGAACGCCAACAACACGACCACTTTCCACGTGAGGTATTTCAACTCCACAGTTTTGAGTGGTTCAAACCAAGGTGACTTGAGTAAACGTAACACCACGTTAAGATCCCAAGGCGCCACCGGAGGCACAAAGGGAGGCTGAATATGCAGCACTCCCTTCACAATGGTCTGTACTTCAGGAATAGAGGCCAATTCTCTTTGAAAGAAAATGGATAAGGCCGAAATCTGGACCTTTATGGACCCTAATTTTAGGCCCAAAGTCACTCCTGTTTGAAGGAAGTGAAGTAGACGGCCCAAATGGAACTCCTCCGTAGGAGCAGCTCTGGCCTCACACCAAGAAACATATTTCCACCATATACGGTGATAATGTTTTAAAGTAACGTCTTTCCTAGCCTTGATCAGGGTAGGAATGACTTCCTCCGGAATCCCTTTTTCCGCTAGGATCCGGCGTTCAACCGCCATGCCGTCAAACGCAGCCGCTGTAAGTCTTGGAACAGACAGGGACCCTGCCGCAGCAGGTCCTGCCTTAGAGGAAGAGGCCACGGATCCCCTGCGAGCAACTCTTGCAGCTTCGGACACCAAGTCCTCCGTGGCCAATCCGGAACAATGAGTATTGTTCTAACCCTGCTTCTTCGTATTATTCTCAACACCTTGGGTATGAGAGGAAGAGGAGGAAACACATAGACCGATTTGAACACCCAAGGTGTCACCAGAGCATCTACCGCTACCGCCTGAGGGTCCCTTGACCTGGCGCAATACCGCTTTAGCTTTTTGTTGAGACTGGATGCCATCATGTCGATTTGAGGCAGTCCCCAACGATCCGTGATCTGTGCGAAGACTTCTTGGTGAAGTCCCTACTCTCCCGGATGCAGGTCGTGCCTGCTGAGGAAGTCCGCCTCCCAGTTGTCCACCCCCGGGATGAACACCGCTGACAGAGCGCTTACATGGCCTTCCGCTCAGCGTAGAATCCTTGTCGCTTCTGCCATGGCCATTCTGCTCCTTGTTCCGCCTTGGCGGTTTATATGAGCCACTGCCGTGACATTGTCTGACTGAATCAGAACCGGTTTTCTCCGAAGCAATTCCTCCGCTTGACGCAGAGCGTTGTATATGGCCCTCAACTCCAGGACGCTGACAAGACTCTAGGCTTGACCAGAGACCTTGGAAATTTCTTCCCAGTGTCACTGCTCCCCAGCCTCGGAGGCTTGCGTCCGTGGTCACCAGGACCCAGTCCTGAATGCCGAACCTGCGACCTTCTAGTAGATGAGCACTGTTCAGCCACCACAGGAGAGATACCCTGGTCCTGGGAGACAGGGTGATCCTTTGATGCATTTGTAAATGGGACCCGGACCACTTGTCCAAGAGGTCACATTGAAAAGTCCTCGCATGGAACCTGCCGAAAGGGATGGCCTCGTAGGAAGCCACAATCTTCCCCAGGACCCGCGTGCAATGATGCACTGAAACCTTTTTTGGTTTTAATAGGTTCCTGACCATGGCTATGAGTTCCTGAACCTTTTCGATCGGAAGAAAAACCTTTTTCTCGGAGCCATGGAAAGCCCAAACGGCAACGTCTGAAATTGGTAGTGACAGTCCTGCACTGCAAATCTCAGGAACGCCTGATGCGGGAGGAATATCGGAACATGAAGGAAAGCATCCTTTATGTCCAGGGACACCATCCAATCCCCCCCCCTCCAGGCTGGCGATGACCGCCCTGAGTGATTCCATTTTGAACTTGAACCTCTTCAAGTACAGGTTCAGAGATTTCAGGTTTAAAATGGGTCTGACCGAACCGTCCGGTTTCGGGACCACAAGCAGGGTTGAGTAATATCCGAGTAAACAAGAGATGGTTTGACCGGCGCTAATCAATTACGATTTCTGTGCAGCTGACAAAAAACAGGGGTCACTCAACCCCGGTTTAGATTGAGTAATATCCCTCTCCTTGCTGGAGATGAGGAACTGTGACAATCACCTGTTGAATATACAATTTTTGGATAGCTGCCAACACTAGCTCCCTCTCTGACGGGGAAGCCGGCAGAGCCGATTTGAAAAATCGGCGAGGAGGCAAGTCTTCGAATTCCAGCCTGTATCCCTGAGAAACCATCTCTAATGCCCAGGGATCCACCTGCGAGTGAACCCAGACGTGGCTGAAAAACCGAAGACGAGCCCCCACCAGATCTGCCTCCCCTCGGAAAGCCCCAGCGTCATGCGGTGGTCTTGCAGACGCAGGAGTACTTCTGCTCTTGGGAACTAGCTGTGTGCAGCTTTTTTCCCCTGCCTTTCCCTCTGGCAACAAAGGATGATCCACGTACCTTCTTGTTTATATTGGAACGAAAGGACTGCATTTGATAATGAGGTGCCTTTTTTGTATGCTGCGGGGGGACATAAGGTAAGAAATTTGACTTACCAGCCGTAGCCGTAGAGACAAGATCCGAGAGGCCGTCTCCAAACAACTCCCCCCCTTTGTAAGGCAAGGACTCCATATGCCGCTTTGAATCAGCATCTCCCGTCCACTGTCGGGTCCACAAGAGCCGCCTAGCAGAAATAGACATAGCATTTATTCTGGAGCTTAATAAACAAATGTCTCTCTGAGCATCCCTCATATACAAGGCAGCATCTCTGATATGCTCTATGGTCATTTGAATGGCGTCCCTATCTAAGGTGTCAATTTCCGTAGATAAGGAATCTGCCCATGCCACAACCGCACTACAAACCCAGGCCGACGCCATAGCCGGTCGAGCAATAGTACCGGAATGATTGTAAATGTGCTTTAAGGTAATTTCCTGCCTGCGATCAGCAGGTTCCTTGAGGGAAGCCGTATCCTGAGAAGGCAGTGCCACCTTTTTGGACAAACGTGTCAGCGCCTTGTCAACTTTTGGCGAAGATTCCCAGCGTATCCTATCAGTTTGTGGAAAAGGATACGCCATGAGAATCCTTTTGGGAACTTGTGGTCTCCTATCCGGAGATTCCCAAGCCTTTTCGCACAAGTCACTTAATTCAAATGAGGATGGAAAAGTGACTTCAAGCTTTTTCCCTTTATACATGTGTATCCTCGTGTCAGGGACAGGGGGTTCCTCAGTAATATGCAAAACCTCTTTAATGGCAATAATCATGTACCGTATACCCTTAGCCACCTTCGGCTGTAATTTTGCATCTTCATAGTCGACACTAGAGTCAGTATCTGTGTCGGTATCTGTGTCATCGATCTGGGATATGGTGCGCTTCTGAGACCCCGAAGGACCTGGCGCCCCAGGGACAGGCATGGACTGGCTACCTGACTGATCCCTAGCTTCTGCCTTGTCTAATCTTTTATGCAATAGATTGACATTTGCATTCAAGACATTCAGCATATCCACCCATTCCGGTGTCGGCGTTGTCGACGGCGACCTGACATTCAAGCACTCCCCCTCAACATTAAGCGAGCCTTCCTCGTCAAACATCTCGACACACGCATACCGACACACTTCACACACACATACACACAGGGAACCCCTTTCCTGAAGACAGTATCCCTGTCAAGGCCCTTTGGAGAGACAGAGAGTATGCCAGCACACACCCCAGAGCAATAACCCTGGAGACCAACACAAAATGTTTTTCCCCAGCAGCGTTGTATAATATGTAAACCACCAATGATGTGCCCCCCCCCCCCCCTCTCTCTCTTTTAAGCACCCTTTCACCGTGTGTAAGAAGGGGAGAGTCCAGGGAGCTTCCTCTCAGCAGTGCTGTGGAGAGAAAATGGCGCTGGTGAGTGCTGAGGGAGAAGCCGCGCCTCCTCGGCGGCGGGCTTCTGTCCCGCTCAAACTTAGTAAAATATGGCGGGGGCTCTTTTATATACATGTACAGAGCCCACCTGTACATGTATATAGTCTTTTTGCCATGCAGAGGTTTATATTGCTGCCCAGGGCACCCCCCCCCCCCTGCGCCCTGCACCCTTACAGTGACCGGAGTATGTGAGGTGTATGGGAGCAATGACGCACAGCTACAGTGCTGTGCGTTACCTCAGCGAAGCTGAAGGCTTCTGCCGCCTGACGACTTCTGTCTTCTGTACTTCTAGCGCTGTGAGGAGAACGTCGGCGCGGCTCCGGGGGTGGACGCCCAGTAAGAACCTGTGTTCACCCCCTCTGGAGCTAATGGTGTCCAGTAGCCGAGGAAGCAGAGCCCATCTTTGACAAGAAGGTCTGCTCCTCTCTCCTCAGTCCCTCGATGCAGGGAGCCTGTTGCCAGCAGTGCTCCCTGTGAAAAAGTAGTAAAAGGTAGAAAAAAAAATCCAAACAAAAATGCTTCTGGGCAGAGAACTCTGGAGAGCTCTCTGCAGTGCACCCATCTTGCTCTGGGCAGTGTAAAACTGAGGTCTGGAGGAGGGGCATAGAGGGAGGAGCCAGTGCACACCCAGAGTCCAAAGCTTTCTTAAAGTGACCTGTCTCCTGCAGAGCCCGTCTATTCCCCATGGTACTTACGGAGTCCCAGCATCCTCAAGGACGTTAGAGAAATGAGGACTGCTATGTGTGAGGGGTGATGGTGCGGGTAAAGGAGTGCAGGGTCAGAAGCCGAACTAGTGGCGTTGCTAAGGGTCACCAGCCAAAATCTTGCCTAGGGCATCATATTAGTAAGGGCCAGCTTTGTGTATAAATGTATAATTTCTGCAGAGTTGGGAACCAGATCCCTAGAGGAAAAGTTTACGAGCTTCTACCATTTATGACATTACAAAGAGATTACATTTTCTTTAATTAGGCCATGATAAAACTGTATGTTACTAAACTTAATATGAACATTATTGGAGGAAACGCTTTTTCAGCACGACCCAAAAAAACACTAAAATAAAATTCTATTTTTAGCAATGAAAGTCAAACTGGAAAGATGTTAAATTATTATATATAAGGTTATTGTGCTATGTATTGTTGTCTTTGACACAGGCATTTTTTCGATGACTCACGACTTCTGCACCTGCAGAATGCGGTCACATATGAAATGCAAACTAGACCTTCCCTCCACAGACCTCTAACACAGCTAAGATCTGCAAAGAAAAAGAAAAAAAGTAATCTTCATGTTAGCTTAATCGTGAATCTGATTTTTTTTTTTAATGGGAGAAAAAATAAGAATTTACTTACCGATAATTCTATTTCTCGTAGTCCGTAGTGGATGCTGGGGACTCCGTCAGGACCATGGGGATTAGCGGCTCCGCAGGAGACAGGGCACAAAAGCAAAAGCTTTAGGATCAGGTGGTGTGCACTGGCTCCTCCCCCTATGACCCTCCTCCAAGCCTCAGTTAGGATACTGTGCCCGGACGAGCGTACACAATAAGGAAGGATTTTGAATCCCGGGTAAGACTCATACCAGCCACACCAATCACACTGTACAACCTGTGATCTGAACCCAGTTAACAGCATGATAACAGCGGAGCATCTGAAAGGATGGCTCACAACAATAATAACCCGATTTTTGTAACAATAACTATGTACAAGTATTGCAGACAATCCGCACTTGGGATGGGCGCCCAGCATCCACTACGGACTACGAGAAATAGAATTATCGGTAAGTAAATTCTTATTTTCTCTGACGTCCTAAGTGGATGCTGGGGACTCCGTCAGGACCATGGGGATTATACCAAAGCTCCCAAACGGGCGGGAGAGTGTGGATGACTCTGCAGCACCGAATGAGAGAACTCCAGGTCCTCCTCAGTCAGGGTGTGCCTCTGACCAAGTATCAGCTCGGCAAAGTTGTAAAGCCGAGACCCCTCGGGAAGCCGCCCAAGATGAGCCCACCTTCCTTGTGGAATGGGCATTTACATATTTTGGCTGTGGCAGGCCTGCCACAGAATGTGCAAGCTGAATTGTACTACACATCCAACTAGCAATCGTCTGCTTAGAAGCAAGAGCACCCAGTTTGTTGGGTGCATACAGGATAACAGCAAGTCAGTTTTCCTGACTCCAGCCGTCCTGGAAACTATATTTTCAGGGCCCTGACAACATCTAGCAACTTGGAGTCCTCCAAGTCCCTAGTAGCCGCAGGTACCACAATAAGCTGGTTCGGGTGAAACACTGACACCACCTTAGGGAGAAACTGGGGATGAGTCCGCAGCTCTGCCCTGTCCGAATGGACAATCAGATATGGGCTTTTTTGAGACAAACGCCGCCAATTCTGACACTCGCCTGGCCGAGGCCAGGGCCAACAGCATGGTCACTTTCCCTGTGAGATATTTCAAATCCACAGATTTGAGCGGTTTAAACCAATGTGATTTTAGGAATCCCAGAACTATGTTGAGATCCCACAGTGCCACTGGAGGCACAATAGGGGGTTGTATATGCAGTACTCCCTTGACAAACTTCTGGACTTCAGGAACTGAAGCCAATTCTTTCTGGAAGAAAATCGACAGGGCCGAAATTTGAACCTTAATGGACCCAAATTTCAGGCCCATAGACACTCCTGTTTGCAGGAAATGCAGGAAACGACCGAGTTGAAATTTCTTCATGGGGCCTTCCTGGTCTCACACCACGCAACATATTTTCGCCACATGTGGTGATAATGTTGTGTGGCCACCTTCTTCCTGGCTTTGACCAGGGTAGGAATGACCTCTTCCGGAATGCCTTTTTCCCTTAGGATCCGGCGTTCAACCGCCATGCCGTCAAACGCAGCCGCGGTAAGTCTTGGAACAGACATGGTACTTGCTGAAGCAAGTCCCTTCTTAGCGGCAGAGGCCATGAGTCCTCTGTGAGCATCTCTTGAAGTTCCGGGTACCAAGTCCTTCTTGGCCAATCCGGAGCCACGAGTATAGTTCTTACTCCTCTACGTCTTATAATTCTCAATACCTTGGGTATGAGAAGCAGAGGAGGGAAGACATACACCGACTGGTACACCCACGGTGTTACCAGAACGTCCACAGCTATTGCCTGAGGGTCTTTTGACCTGGCGCAATACTTGTCCAGTTTTTTGTTCAGGCGGGACGCCATCATGTCCACCTTTGGTCTTTTCCAACGGTTCACAATCATGTGGAAGACTTCCCGATGAAGTCCCCACTCTCCCGGGTGGAGGTTGTGCCTGCTGAGGAAGTCTGCTTCCCAGTTGTCCACTCCCGGAATGAACACTGCTGACAGTGCTATCACATGATTTTCCGCCCAGCGAAAAATCCTTGCAGTTTCTGCCATTGCCCTCCTGCTTCTTGTGCCGCCCTGTCTGTTTACGTGGGCGACTGCCGTGATGTTGTCCCACTGGATCAATACCGGCTGACCTTGAAGCAGAGGTCTTGCTAAGCTTAGAGCATTCCAGTATATTTATGTGGAGAAAAATCTCCAGACTTGATCACACTCCCTGGAAATTTTTTCCCTGTGTGACTGCTCCCCAGCCTCTCAGGCTGGCCTCCGTGGTCACCAGCATCCAATCCTGAATGCCAAATCTGCGGCCCTCTAGAAGATGAGCACTCTGTAACCACCACAGGAGAGACACCCTTGTCCTTGGAGATAGGGTTATCCGCTGATGCATCTGAAAATGCGATCCGGACCCTTTGTCCAGCAGATCCCACTGAAAAGTTCTTGCGTGGAATTTGCCGAATGGAATCGCTTCGTAATAAGCCACCATTTTTCCCAGGACTCTTGTGCAATGATGCACTGACACTTTTCCTGGTTTTAGGAGGTTCCTGACTAGCTCGGGTAACTCCCTGGCTTTCTCCTCCGGGAGAAACACCTTTTTCTGGACTGTGTCCAGAACCATCCCTAGGAACAGCAGACGTGTCGTCGGAAACGGCTGCGATTTTGGATATTTAGAATCCACCCGTGCTGTCGTAGAACTACTTGAGATAGTGCTACTCCGACTTCCAACTGTTCTCTGGACCTTGCCCTTATCAGGAGATCGTCCAAGTAAGGGATAATTAAGATGCCTTTTCTTTGAAGAAGAATCATCATTTCGGCCATTACTTTGGTAAAGACCCGGGGTGCCGTGGACAATCCAAACGGCAGCGTCTGAAACTGATAGTGACAGTTCCGTACCACGAACCTGAGGTACCCTTGGTGAGAAGGGCAATTTGGGACATGGAGGTAAGCATCCTTGATGTCCAGGGACACCATATAGTCCCCTTCTTCCTGGTTCGCTATCACTGCTCTGAGTGACTCCATCTTGATTTGAACCTTTGTATGTAAGTGTTCAAAGATTTCCCATTTAGAATAGGTCTCACCGAGCCGTCTGGCTTCAGTACCACAATATAGTGTGGAATAATACCCCTTTCCTTGTTGTAGGAGGGGTACTTTGATTATCACCTGCTGGGAATACAGCTTGTGAATTGTTTCCAATACTGCCTCCCTGTCGGAGGAAGACGTTGGTAAAGCAGACATCAGGAGCCTGCGAGGGGGAGACGTCTCGAATCTCCAGTCTGTACCCCTGGGATACTACTTGTAGGATCCAGGGGTCCACTTGCGAGTGAGCCCACTACGCGCTGAAACTCTTGAGACGACCCCCCACCGCACTTGAGTCCGCTTGTACGGCCCCAGCGTCATGCTGAGGACTTGGCAGAAGCTGTGGAGGGCTTCTGTTCCTGGGAATGGGCTGCCTGCTGCAGTCTTCTTCCCTTTCCTCTATCCCTGGGCAGATATGACTGGCCTTTTGCCCGCTTGCCCTTATGGGGACGAAAGGACTGAGGCTGAAAAGACGGTGTCTTTTTCTGCTGAGATGTGATTTAGGGTAAAAAAGGTGGATTTTCCAGCTGTTGCCGAGGCCACCAGGTCCGATGGACCGACCCCAAATAACTCCTCCCCTTTATACGGCAATACTTCCATGTGCCGTTTGGAATCTGCATCACCTGACCACTGTCGTGTCCATAAACATCTTCTGGCAGATATGGACATCGCACTTACTCTTGATGCCAGAGTGCAAATATCCCTCTGTGCATCTCGCATATATAGAAATGCATCCATTAAATGCTCTATAGTCAATAAAATACTGTCCCTGTCAAGGGTATCAATATTTTCAGTCAGGGAATCCGACCAAGCCACCCCAGCGCTGCACATCCAGGCTGAGGCGATCGCTGGTCGCAGTATAACACCAGTATGTGTGTATATACCTTTTTAGGATATTTTTCAGCCTCTCAGCTGGCTCCTTGAGGGCGGCCCTATCTGGAGACGGTACCGCCACTTGTTTTGATAAGCGTGTGAGCGCCTTATCCACCCTAAAGGGTGTTTCCCAACGCGCCCTAACTTCTGGCGGGAAAGGGTATACCGCCAATAATTTTCTATCGGGGGAAACCCACGCATCATCACACACTTCATTTAATTTATCTGATTCAGGAAAAACTACAGGTAGTTTTTTCACACCCCACATAATACCCTTCTTGTGGTACTTGTAGTATCAGAAATATGTAACACCTCCTTCATTGCCCTTAACATGTAACGTGTGGCCCTAAAGGAAAATACGTTTGTTTCTTCACCGTCGACACTGGAGTCAGTGTCCGTGTCGACCGACTGAGGTAAATGAGCGTTTTACAGCCCCTGACGGTGTTTGAGACGCCTGGACAGGTACTAATTTGTTTGCCGGCCGTCTCATGTCGTCAACCGACCTTGCAGCGTGTTGACATCATCACGTAATTCCTTAAATAAGCCATCCATTCCGGTGTCGACTCCCTAGAGAGTGACATCACCATTTCAGGCAATTGCTCCGCCTCCTCACCAACATCATCCTCATACATGTCGACACACACGTACCGACACACAGCACACACACAGGGAATGCTCTGATAGAGGACAGGACCCCACTAGCCCTTTGGGGAGACAGAGGGAGAGTTTGCCAGCACACACCAAAAACGCTATAATTATACAGGGACAACCTTTATATAAGTGTTTTTCCCTTATAGCTTTTTAATATATATATATATACATATCGCCAAATAAGTGCCCCCCCCTCTCTGTTTTAACCCTGTTTCTGTAGTGCAGTGCAGGGGAGAGCCTGGGAGCCTTCCCACCAGCATTTCTGTGAGGGAAAATGGCGCTGTGTGCTGAGGAGAATAGGCCCCGCCCCCTTTTCGGCGGGCTTCTTCTCCCGTTTTTCTGAGACCTGGCAGGGGTTAAATACATCCATATAGCCCCCAGGGGCTATATGTGATGTATTTTTAGCCAGAATAAGGTACTATCATTGCTGCCCAGGGCGCCCCCCCCCAGCGCCCTGCACCCTCAGTGACCGCTGCTATTAAGTGTGCTGACAACAATGGCGCACAGCTGCAGTGCTGTGCGCTACCTTATGAAGACTGAAGAGTCTTCTGCCGCCGTTTCTGGACCTTCACTTTTCGGCATCTGCAAGGGGGGTCGGCGGCGCGGCTCCGGGACGAACCCCAGGGTGAGACCTGTGTTCCGACTCCCTCTGGAGCTAATGGTGTCCAGTAGCCTAAGAAGCCAATCCATCCTGCACGCAGGTGAGTTCACTTCTCTCCCCTAAGTCCCTCGTAGCAGTGAGCCTGTTGCCAGCAGGACTCACTGAAAATAAAAAACCTAACAAACTTTTACTCTAAGCAGCTCTTTAGGAGAGCCACCTAGATTGCACCCTTCTCGGCCGGGCACAAAAATCTAACTGAGGCTTGGAGGAGGGTCATAGGGGGAGGAGCCAGTGCACACCACCTGATCCTAAAGCTTTTACTTTTGTGCCCTGTCTCCTGCGGAGCCGCTAATCCCCATGGTCCTGACGGAGTCCCCAGCATCCACTTAGGACGTCAGAGAAAAACGGATTTGATTTAAATCAGTTTTTAGTGATTTAAATCAGATTTTTGGGATTTAAATAGGATTTTTTATTAACTTTTTTAAGTAAATTGTTTAATTTTAGATGTTTACACCTTGTTTTAGTAATACATAAACAATTTTTGAAGTGAGAACAGTAACAAAATGAACACAGTAATAGAATAAATACACTCTAAACAGTTGCAACAAGTACAATTAGGCTCAGAATTTCACTCAATCAGTTGTTTGAGTCTGAGTCAAACATCTACATGTCTTTATCTACGTCCTCACATTTGTCCTCAACAGAAAAGGCTCGGTAGCATGCAACCAGCTTAGCTACTTTTTCATTTCTCAATTTGTTGCATGTTTTGGATTGTACAAAACCGTACGTTGAAAAAATCCTTTCAATTCTTGTACTTGATGAAACTGCGGTGAACATCTGCTTCAGAAGATTTACTACAGAAGTGTCTAACTGAAGTTGAGCTGCGCAGGACATCCACCAGGCTAGAGGAGATACTTGGCGTAAAGTGTCCACTTCAAACATGTATGATGCAAATGGTTTCATGGATGCACGAAAGTTGATGATGACCGGAATAATTTGACGATTATTGACATGAGCAAACTCTATTGCAGTCTCAATTTCAGTAGGACTAACCTTTTTTCCACTGTACCTAGGATCACGTAGATTAGCCAGCAACTGGGCATCTGTGAGTGCAATTTTAGCTCTTGCCTTTGCCATCTTTATTACAGTGATGTGGTGTCCAATCTCTTCAAGATCATCTAGCAGCTTCTTCCACACTTGTACGACCTCACTGATTGTGCAGTTGCGTCTTTGTGCACGATCCAGGGCTACAGCTACAAGTTTCAGTCGAGCCAAATAATCTTCAGCACTCCGCTTAATACCAAAGTTATTAACTTTGTTAATGTCTTGTGGGATATCATCTTTGTTTTCATCACATACTCTAACAAGAATGGGCCAGTTTTTCAGAAAGGACTCCACACAGTCTGCCATAGTATTCCAGTGTACGTCACTTGGTAGTATATACTTGGTATAATCTCCTGTACGCATCCATTATTCTCCCCAACTGAGCAAAAAAAAAAAAAAGGGCTGCCCCCAACTACAAGTCTGTCTCTAAGCAAAAGTTGTAGTTTAACATTTTGATTTAAATCATGATTTAATAATTTGATTTATATCGTTGATGTAATCGTTTGATTTAAATCGTGCAACCCTGGAAGTGATTTGTAAAAACTGCAGGTTGCTGAGAATTTTACATCCAAGAGAAACCAAGGAGGGCAGCATAATTATAAATAAATAATTGTGTATATATACCGTATATACTCGAGTATAAGCCGACTTTTTCAGCATGTTTTTTTGTTCTGAAAAAGCCCCCTCGGCTTATACTCGAGTCAGAGGAAGGAGGGACACGGAGGGCACAGCGCGCGGCTCTCCTGTGTCCCTCCTGCGTCTCCGGCAGCGTGTGTGTGTGTTAAATGAACTGCCCGTTCGTGAGCTCTGATTGGCTCACGAACCGGCACTTCACTTAACACACACACGCCGCAGACGCAGGAGGGACACAGGAGAGCCGCGCGCTGTGCCCTCCGTGTCCCTCCTTCAGAAGACAATGCAGGAGCGATGGAGGGTAAGTACCCTTCCTGGCACTGTGGGGCACATCTGGCAGCATGAGGGCACATCTGGCACTGTGGGGCACATCTGGCAGCATGGGGGCACATCTGGCAGCATGGGGGCACATCTGGCACTGTGGGGCACATCTGGCAGCATGAGGGGCACATCTGGCAGCATGTGGGGCACATCTGGCAGCATGAGGGGCACATCTGGCAGCATGAGGGGCACATCTGGCAGCATGAGGGGCACATCTGGCAGCATGAGGGCATATCTGGTACTGTGGGGCATATCTGGCAGCATGATGGCATATCTGGCAGCATGAGGGCATATCTGGCACTGTGGGGCATATCTGGCAGCATGAGGGCATATCTGGCAGCATGAGGGCATATCTGGCAGCATGAGGGCATATCTGGCAGCATGAGGGCATATCTGGCACTGTGGGGCATATCTGGCACTGTGGGGCATATCTGGCAGCATGAGGGCATATCTGGCACTGTGGGGCATATCTGGCAGTATGAGGGCATATCTGGCAATATGAGGGCTGTGTACGGCTAGAGCTGCATTTCCCACCCTAGGCTTATACTCGAGTCAATGAGTTTTCCCAGGTTTTTGTGGTAAAATTAGGTGCCTCGGCTTATATGCGGGTCGACTTATACTCGAGTATATACGGTATATTTATTTCAAGAAGAAATATGGCAAAATGACAAACTCATCACTAGTGGTTTCTGAATCATGTCTAGCCACTTTCTGACATAGCAAAGTCAGACTGATGTACAAATTTGACATCGCTGTTACAATGTATTTTAGTAGCTGATGCACTTTTGGGAACATGGGGAAAAGGGATGTAGGCGCTCTGGGGAAAGAGTGAGTCAATTGCTGCTGGTTTTGCAAAAATAAAAGTAATTTATTGATAGAAGATTTTATCACAAATGGACAATGGATAATTGTAATGCCATTAGCAATATATAAATATATTCAAATAAAAATAGTTTTCTAAAATCACAACAATTCAATAAAATATAACTGGTAACTGTGTCCAGAGCCTTTAAGGCATCCCTTTTCCCCATATTCCGCTTGTGCTGTATACGGTGGATAGCCAGGTTCACCTTTGTGGGCAGCCAGAAGGGTGAGAGCTATTTTTGTTTAGATCATTCAATAGACTCTCGTTAAAGACTTGATCTAACAAACACATTCAATTTTGAAGTTAAATAAATACATTCTTAATCAGCGCCCACTGTTGTCCTAGAGACTTTCTTTATTCACTTTTGGGAACAGGATGTGGTTTGCATCCCGGCAGTCAGGATGCCGGCGGTCATGTGACAGGCGCCGCAATACAGACACCATTCGGAATCCCAGTGCCGGAGCACCAACTGGCAACATCCTGAAGGGGAGTATTGGGGTCACTATTAGGGCCCAGGGGGGTTAGGGTTAGATACTAGAGGGGGGGGGGGGGTTGCCATAGTTGCCACCCCTGGAGTCTTAGCCCTAGCCGCCACCCCCTGAATCTTAGCTCTAGCCGCCATTCCATGTGAGTTATGGTAAGGGACAGGGGATGGGTAAAATAAATTACCCTTTCCCCTGTCTGCATTCTCAGTGTTGGGATGCCAGTGTCAGTCATATGACCGCTGGCATCCGAACTGCCGGTCAAGAACCCTTAAGGCTCACCTTAGTTTGGACAGATAAGGACAATAAATCTGTATATATATATATATATATATATATATATATATATATATATATATATATATATATATATATATATATATATATATATATATATATATATATATATCTCATTGTATTAGGTTGACTGATTACAACATTACACAGTGCTAAATAATAAAAATGTTTACAAAGGGCAGTATCCAATTAGCTGCAGCAATTTACCTGAGCTAATGGATTCGCTGAGGTTATCCAATTAGCCCCAATACCTGGAACTTTACGGGGATCATAATCCCCGATAATCAGCCCTTAGAGCAGCGATAACACATGGGATCGGGAACTTATCTGGGATCTCACGTGTTATCGCCCCAAAAACAAGTAATTTTTTGGCTAAAAAAAGTTGGCTATAATTGGATAGCCTGATAATGACCATCAAGCTACAATTGTACAATTGCGATAAGAGCCCGTTTCTTTTTGTCTATAAAAAGTATCGCAGCTAATTGGATAACCACCTAAAATAAGTTACATGAGCAAAGCCTTGCTCCAGAAACAAAATATATTCCACAGAGAGACCTAACTGAAAACAAAATATGTATACTACCACAGACCAACAAAGAGCTAATAGGCAGAAACAGGAGCTGAAAAAGCAGGAAACACGACAAAGAAAATACAATCAGATGGCAAGAAACTGATCAATATCGCCCAAGGAGGGAACCACTAATTAAAGAAAAAAAAAACAGAAACCAGTAAGCTGCCACCCAAACAATAAAAGCAATCTCAAGTACACTAATAACCCATATAAATGATTAAATAGTCATTTAAATAAGGAAAAGAGTCAGTTAAAAAAAACATTCGCAATACAACTTAAACACAAACATGGGTGTGATGCTGACTGCTGCCCTTAGCGTGGTGGAAACAGCATCGCGCCGGGCACTTAGGTCATAGAATGCCCGTTCTCCCAACAAAACACCCTGTTTAGTCTGGGAGAACAGGTATTTTCAGACCTACCATTGCGCTGTACTGAATAGCCCCGGGAGCTAACTATTCAACTCTCTTGGAATTGAATCATGCCCACAGAATCCAAAGAACAATGGAAATAGAGGTATATGAGAAAACACCCCAGAAAAAGAACACTAAACGAGGAGAAAGAAAAGACAAAACACTTTTTTAGAGTCCCTCTACAGAACAGAGAAACCCCCGGAACGAGCGAGAAGGGGGTGTCAGGGGTGGTAATAAAAACAACGACGGAGAACAGATTTTGCAATAAAACAGGCCGTCTCCTTTCTAATCTTCTGCGGGGTTCTGTGCCTTCCTCGGTGATCCAGTCGCTTAAACGCGGTGATGGCTCGTTGGCTACCAAGTCTGTAGACATGGCGCAGCTCCTCTCAGAATTTTACACGGATATTTATGCCCATTCCCCTGTTGATGTGCCCACTAAAACTTCTTTCTGGAATTCTGTTTCCCTACCTCAAATCCCGCCTTCGGTTGCTGAGGGCTTCTGCTCCCCGATCACTGCTCGGGAGGTGGAGGCTGCTATCAAACATTTAAAACCCTTAAAAGCCTCTGGACTTGATGGGTTCTCTGGCGAATTCTATAAAATGCTCCAGCCTAAACTGCTGGATATTTTGGTTCTGGTGTTCAATGCAATTCTAACCTCTCACTCCCTCCCTTTATACTTTAATGAAGCTCTGGTCCGTCTTCTTCCCAAGCCCGTGAGGGATCCCCAATCTCCCCGGCTCCTAACGCCCCATTTCTCTCCTTAATGTCGACTATAAACCCTTTACAAAAATTATTGATGACAGATTAAAGGGAGTGCTTTCTCAATTATTCATCCGGATCAAACCGGTTTCATCTCGGGCAGGCATTCCACTAATAATATCCCTAAAGTTCTTGCGGCGGCTAGCTGGTTGCACTCCAGCGGAGACCCGGACCCCCAATACTTCCGTTCATTGGACGCGGAAAAGGCATTTGACCTTGTTACTTGGGACCACCTGCATACCACGCTGGAGAGGTTTGGGTTTCCGCTGGACTTGATCAGCATGCTCTGCAATTTATATTCCCCCTCGTCTTCCCGTATTATGTGTAATGGCTACTTATCTACACCCATTCCCCTTCACAGGGGCACCAGACAGGGCTACCCCCTCTCCCCACTCTTATTTGCCATCGCCATAGAGCCCTTGGCTATTAAGTTGAGTCACCTTCCCGGATACTCCGGAGTTCTGGTCCGTAACCATGAGCTTCGTGTGAGTTTATTCGCGGATGATATGCTCCTTTTAATTTCAAATCCTGAGACCTCTATCCCGCCAATTATGCAAGTCATTTCTGAGTTTGGTACTGTTGCCGGGTACCGTGTTAATGCTTCCAAGTCTGAACTCTTCCCACTCTCTCCGGCTGCTTGTACGCGCACCTCTTCACCTGTCCTTACTCAATTCCAGATGAATAATACGAAACTTAAATATTTGGGTATATATATTCCAGTGAATATCTCAGATTTATATTCGGCCAACTATATAGCGGTTTTTAACAAGGTATCACAGTTGCTGTCCACCTGGTCCTCTCTTCCTGTCTCTCTGTTAGGGAGAGTGGCCATCTTGAAGAGTATTGTGTTCCCTAAGATCTCTTATCTCCTCCAGATGATCCCTATCCAGCCCCCAGGCAAAGATTTATTGTTATATGATAAACTGTTTTCTAAATTCCTTTGGAACCATAAGAGATCTCGGGTCTCCCTTCCCAAGCTTAAGCTTCCTCGTGCTAAGGGTGGACTGGCTGTCCCTGACCTCTTGGCATTCTTCCGGGCTGTGAATTTTAGGTATATCTCGGATTGGCTATTAGGCACCTCCTCATATGTTAATTATGATGTAGAGCAAGATCTTGTGTATGCCTACGATCTCAGAGCGCTGCTACACACCCCAAAAACCCTCCTCCCATCTCTGGCGCATTCTAATATTTTTTGGGATACTTACCGCTCCTGGGGAGCCATAAACAAAGCCCTACATCGAAACACAGAATATTCCCCTTTTATTCCTTTTTGGGGGAATCCCTGTTTCACTCCACCTTTTGACAATACCAAATTCATTGCGTGGAAGTCTAGGGGCATCGCCCTTATTCGTGACGTATTTGACCCGGGTGGACTTGTATTGTCATTTGCGGATTTAGCCGAGAGAGACGGCGGTGACCTCATCTGATTTCTTTATGTTTCTCCAAGTTCGTAATTTTGTACAATCTCTCCCCATCCCTCCTATGCACGAGCGGAGGATGGACCCTCTGTCCCCCTTATTGGTCACATTACCGACTCTTTCATACAAAGTCAGCTGGTTGTACCTGGATTTGTTACCTAGCAAGCCTGATGTTCTCTGGCCCCCGATGTTATCTAAATGGTCAAGTGAGTGGTCCTGGAATCCGGAGGTGAACTGCTTCCTTTATCCCCTCCCCTCTATCCTGAAAGCCCTGCATTCTGCTCAGCTTCAGGAAATCCACTTTAAATTTTTACAACGGGCTTATATTGCCCCGGGACAGCATAAATATATGGTCTCTACAAACTCTGGACACTGTATTAAGTGTAAAGCACCGAATGCCCTTTTTATGTACAATTTCTGGCACTGTCCAAAGATTAAAAGGTTATGAAATAAGGTATTGTGGTATGTAAGATCTACTTTCCAGATCACGCTCCCTCTGGACCCAGCAGCGCTCCTTGGCCTTAACACTACAGCCTGGTGTTTACCACCCTCTCAAGCTCATTACGTTCCGTTTCTGTATGTATTGACGACTTTGGGAAAGAAATTAATTTTTAATCATTGGATATATCGAACTTCTCCCTCTCTTGCTAACCTCAAGTCCCTTCTTACTACTACGTTATACTTTGAGCGTCAATCTACTCTCCCAGACCTTGACCGTAATGCTCTGCGTTTCTACAAGAAGTGGGGACCTTATATTGACTCTCTGCCATCTCCCCAACAACTCCATGTACTGAAAATATTTGACTCCCTTAGTTGGGATTCTTATCGCAAACTATGTATTTCTATTGGTGATAATCCCCTTCTGGCCCCTAGGTGACGCTCGTTCCCTTCCCATTGGCACGGAACGGGTTGGTCCCTTCGATAATTATGTGTGTGCCGTGTTTCACAGGTTTTAGCATCTGCAACCCCCACCCTCCTCCTCCCTATTAATTCATATCCATGTCTCTGTTGTTCTGCTCTTTTTCTGTCTCTGTTGCTGTATTATTAATCTCATTTGTATGTATTAATGTGCAGACTTTATATTGTATATTGCACTTTGGGTCTGGATTTTTGACAATATGTACTACTGTTGTTGTGAAGCTGCATTGACATGGTTTCCTACGCGGTTTAAATTTACCCACGGCGCTAGTGGTGGTCTTCGATGCTTAGTCTTACCCTCTGTTGCCTACCTGTACCAAGCATATATTTAATCTGCACTTTGTATTGTACTGCATTGATTGTTCATTCTGTGTCTTTTATGGAAAAAAACCCAATAAATATATTTAAAAAAAAAAAAAATTGGATAAATAATAAAACAAAAAACAGAAAACATTTTTAAACCTGAGCACCAAATCATTAGCTGAGAACAAACCAAATTATTGAGAAAGCAGCTAACATTTCCCCCCATTCAAAAATTAACAAATTTGATCTGTATATTGTCTCACAAAAGTTCATCAGAGAATTATGCAAAAAAAAAACCGCTGAAGTTATCACAGCTATCTCCCAAAAAATCAGCTTATCTCAGACTGCGTACTCCTGTTTTTCGCACCTATCCTATTCCAAAATGGCGATAACGGGATTCGCACAATAATTCTAGCCAGCAAAACCAGAGATAAGTACAGGAGAAAATGGGGAAACCTGCCTGTACCACCGAAAAATGCAAACTAATTTAGGAAAACATTATAGAAGTCTATTAGTAGCCATAATAAAACTATTTGCTGTAATTAAATTGGGGTAAACGGCTGTTATATGCATTTTTATTTTTTAAATGATAGAAAGCTTTTTTTCCCTGCAAAATAAGTGCTCTCATTAAATTTGGGGTACATAAAAATGGGTATATATTTGGGTCATTTTAGGGGAATGGACAGACTACTCCACCCTGCAAATCAAAAACCACTTGTCCCACTCAAAAGTACCCCAATATACCTGTTGCATACCTTCTACCCCAATTTCCAACAATTTGCAATTGTTGCTCCCAAAAATGACGTCATTATTAGCCAATTAAAAATAATTAAAAACATCTAAATACCTAATTAGTCATTCAGCCCAGGGGTTCTGAACCAAATCCCCATATTTTTACCTTAAAATAGGTATTTTGCACTACTTATCACCTGCTCAGAGATGGTGAAGAGAAATGTGCAATAACCCCTATGGAGATCGGTTCACAGTTAACTTTTCGCAGCTTACTGGATACCAAGTTATCGCAAATGCGATAAAACAGAGAAAACCGCGTTATTGCTGTGGCTAATTGGATACCCCACTTTATGAAAGACCTGGACAAGCAATCAACACAACCACTTATCCTTTAAACCCACCAAAACCTTCTTCCTATCGTACACAGAAGGCCCCCCACATGGAAACATCCCAAAAATTACTAGAAGAAATAAAGCAACTCCCAGAAAAATTTCATAATAAAATATAATGTAATACCAGAAGAGCAAAAGGCTCTGAAGGAACTGAAAAACAACACCACAATAGTGATTAAACCAGCAGATAAGGAAGGATGACTGGTAATTATGAAGAAGAACTGTAACAATTACTTCAGATCATGAAACATACAGAAAACTAGACAAAGACCCCACGGCACAATTCAATGCAGAACTGATACAGACATTAGAGGAAGGTCTACACCTTGGAATATTAATGGGGGGAAAGAAAAAAGAAAAGAAAAAAAAAAGAACGCAACTACATCAAAATACAAAACCCTAAAATTCCAACAATATATCAATTACCGAAACTACACAATACATAGGTCTGCGGCTTTTTCGGGAACTTAAAAAAAAAAAAAAAAAAAGTCTGTAATGAATGCCAAATAAAAAAAAGCATGGCCATTACCCAATATTTACATTTTTTATCATATGTTGCTTCTTTCCTTTTAATACAGTAGTAATACAGTATCTTTCAACTCTTTACTCCATAATAGAAAATTCTGTCTTTTAGAAGGTGGGTTCAACAGGATGGTAGTGTTATGTAAACATAATATCTGGGTTAGACACATTAAGACAGAGGTTTGCTTAGTGAGTTGTTAAGAGTCAGGGTGAGATTTTCTCATAGCAGTATCAATCACATGGCAAGATAAACATCCGATTACAGATGCCAGGTTCTCATTATAGAGAATTAGACTGGGAATGATTGTACACACAGATCTGTTATGTACACACAACTGGGCACTGAAAACTATTCAACCCCTTTGGCACTTATCACATTTAAGGATAGAAAGTGGCGAGACAAACCGCACTAGATCGCTCCCGTCTCTAAAGAAGTACTCCTAAGAGAGGAGATAAACTTCAGCAGGAGACTATTTTAAATTCAACAAAAAAACCAACTATCATATTCAAAAAGAGATTTTCTAAGAAATCTCTTATAGTTAATTGCATCGGTTGGTGGTGCTTCCCAGAGTCAGAAATAGTACAACGTTTGGGGAAAGAAAAGAAGACTCTTTTTTGGGGGCACTCTTATTTATATAAACCTGTACAGAAAAAATGCTGTTATCAATAAAACATAACTTTTATTAGATATTAAAATGACAGAGATTGTGTTTGATCATCAAAAGTGCAGCAGTGAAAATATGTCCTGCAAATTACTTGGGTATAGAATTACTTCCCAAAATAAGTTGGGTATAGAATTAATCCCAAAGTGGGTATTAAAGTTAATGGAGCCCACTAATTTTCATATTCTCTACACAACTCCATTACCATGAACCCATATTAATATGGGTTTTATTTGAAAAATCCTTAGCGGTAATGATTGGTACAGGATACATTAACATTAACAATCCTAAATATCAAGGTGCATTAAGCACTACCTATAGAATTTCTTCCTCAATTATTAAGTGGCTCTTATCCCGGTTGCCAATCTTCCAGGTATAAGAAACCGGTTGTAATCAAATCAAACTCACGTATGGGGAATTCTCAGAGTGTGGTTGAATGACAACACTGATACAAATGTATTCCAATTTTATATACACACAAATTACTATATTGGATTACAATTAGGATTTATGAGGAAAGCACCAGCTGTTTATATTAACATAAACCATTTTACCTGCAGCCTGATGTGTTAATTTAAATCAAGTTTGAGCAAAAAATCATATGTAGGTTTCAAATATGTGATTGGTACCCTCAAGCTGTGGGGACAGCTAAATTTATGTTATACTCTAAGCAATATGCTGTGCCCTTATTATTACAATTAATGATTGGTTGTTCACACATTCCTACAAAGTATAGGGATTTTTTTGCAACAATCATCAAATTGAATCCAAATATTCTTACTTTTTCCGGGTATTTATACCCAATATTTGTCAAAGGAGACAGCAATATTTTGTACTCGGGCGAATAAATTGTGTCCTTTGCTGTAACACTTCACCCGTAGGTTACTTACGCACGAAATAAGTATAACCAATTGAGTGCTCTAAGAGTATATTGAAATCACATGAATTAGCACCAGGCTGATAAGGAAAAGACAGACCAAAAACCAAGCCACAAAACCTTTTCTTGTGCTCTATAGAGAGATATATGGTATACCTCCGTTGTTATAACCGCCGATATGTTGTTCAGTCACATCCAAGATAGGAGATTTTCTCATAACATACAGCCACTGTATGAAAAAACAGGTCATATGTATCTGAGGCGTCTGCATTCACACATAATTGTATATAATGATGATTGAACTAAATAGTGTTAAGTGCGAAAACCTGTGGGAATCATTAGTGGCATTTTGCGGGAGGCACATTTCCACATATCAAATAGACACAAAATGTTGATTACGTCTCCTCAATTACACGTAATCACAAAGAACATATATTGAATAACTTAGATACCAGTTTAAATCATTACAATACATCATGTGGTCAGGCTATAGTCATATTAGCATATGTATGTGTATGAAAATTCCCAAAATACGAGAGAGAAAGAAACCAGTGAAAGAACCTGTTACTTCTGCTGTCGTTCCTTCTTGATTTACCTGCGCCTATGGTAATCAGCGGAGGGAAGATGAGAGAGTAAGACAGGAAAATTAACTGATTTAGAAGGAAGAAGGGTGCCGTTCTGCTGTTCCCGTTAGAGCGCATACGGCTACCTGGTGTCCAAGGACATTGCAGGAAGCCGCAGCGCAATGCAGGAATGAGAGTTGGCTAAATAAGTACCAAATCACAGGAAATCAACAGATTGAGTGTGTAGAGAAAAACCCGTATCACGGGCGTATGAGCTCACGGGCCTCCCACTGGCAGCGGCATCAGCTCTGATTCTGAACCACAGCTGAATCAGAGCTGATGCCGCTGCCAGTGGGAGGCCCGTGAGCTCATACGCCCGTGATACGGGTTTTTCTCTACACACTCAATCTGTTGATTTCCTGTGATTTGGTACTTATTTAGCCAACTCTCATTCCTGCATTGCGCTGCGGCTTCCTGCAATGTCCTTGGACACCAGGTAGCCGTATGCGCTCTAACGGGAACAGCAGAACGGCACCCTTCTTCCTTCTAAATCAGTTAATTTTCCTGTCTTACTCTCTCATCTTCCCTCCGCTGATTACCATAGGCGCAGGTAAATCAAGAAGGAACGACAGCAGAAGTAACAGGTTCTTTCACTGGTTTCTTTCTCTCTCGTATTTTGGGAATTTTCATACACATACATATGCTAATATGACTATAGCCTGACCACATGATGTATTGTAATGATTTAAACTGGTATCTAAGTTATTCAATATATGTTCTTTGTGATTACGTGTAATTGAGGAGACGTAATCAACATTTTGTGTCTATTTGATATGTGGAAATGTGCCTCCCGCAAAATGCCACTAATGATTCCCACAGGTTTTCGCACTTAACACTATTTAGTTCAATCATCATTATATACAATTATGTGTGAATGCAGACGCCTCAGATACATATGACCTGTTTTTTCATACAGTGGCTGTATGTTATGAGAAAATCTCCTATCTTGGATGTGACTGAACAACATATCGGCGGTTATAACAACGGAGGTATACCATATATCTCTCTATAGAGCACAAGAAAAGGTTTTGTGGCTTGGTTTTTGGTCTGTCTTTTCCTTATCAGCCTGGTGCTAATTCATGTGATTTCAATATACTCTTAGAGCACTCAATTGGTTATACTTATTTCGTGCGTAAGTAACCTACGGGTGAAGTGTTACAGCAAAGGACACAATTTATTCGCCTGAGTACAAAATATTGCTGTCTCCTTTGACAAATATTGGGTATAAATACCCGGAAAAAGTAAGAATATTTGGATTCAATTTGATGATTGTTGCAAAAAAATCCCTATACTTTGTAGGAATGTGTGAACAACCAATCATTAATTGTAATAATAAGGGCACAGCATATTGCTTAGAGTATAACATAAATTTAGCTGTCCCCACAGCTTGAGGGTACCAATCACATATTTGAAACCTACATATGATTTTTTGCTCAAACTTGATTTAAATTAACACATCAGGCTGCAGGTAAAATGGTTTATGTTAATATAAACAGCTGGTGCTTTCCTCATAAATCCTAATTGTAATCCAATATAGTAATTTGTGTGTATATAAAATTGGAATACATTTGTATCAGTGTTGTCATTCAACCACACTCTGAGAATTCCCCATACGTGAGTTTGATTTGATTACAACCGGTTTCTTATACCTGGAAGATTGGCAACCGGGATAAGAGCCACTTAATAATTGAGGAAGAAATTCTATAGGTAGTGCTTAATGCACCTTGATATTTAGGATTGTTAATGTTAATGTATCCTGTACCAATCATTACCGCTAAGGATTTTTCAAATAAAACCCATATTAATATGGGTTCATGGTAATGGAGTTGTGTAGAGAATATGAAAATTAGTGGGCTCCATTAACTTTAATACCCACTTTGGGATTAATTCTATACCCAACTTTTTTTGGGAAGTAATTCTATACCCAAGTAATTTGCAGGACATATTTTCACTGCTGCACTTTTGATGATCAAACACAATCTCAGTCATTTTAATATCTAATAAAAGTTATGTTTTATTGATAAAAGCATTTTTTCTGTACAGGTTTATATAAATAAGAGTGCCCCCAAAAAAGAGTCTTCTTTTCTTTCCCCAAACGTTACACTTATCACATTTGCCTACATCACAGAATTCTTACCAAATATCAACACAAAGGGGTCCATTCAATTAGGTGTGAGCTGGGTCCTGCGACCAGTTCTCATGGTGAACCCGCACTGCAAATTACATTTGCAATTCAATTCCAGACTTGGATTGCGTTCAGGGAAAATGTACTGTATGTATTTTTGAGCACACTCCCCTGAGCAGGTGGAAAGGAGGGAAAGCTTTACTATGAAGTCATAATGTAGGGACCGTGCAGAACCTCTGGCACACCCCTCCGTATTAATAATCATGAACTTGGAGGGGTTTAAATAACAGAATTTGGCTAATGGAGCATTGCTTTGGCAGCAAAGCAGAGATGTTTCAACAGGGATTTTTTGTAAGCCTGTTGGGAACATCCTGTTACAAATTATTTGAGATACAAAAGGATCACATTTTATTTCAAGACCACCATGTGGCATGAACTCCCAGTGTTACTGTTGCACCTTCAACAGGTACTTCAGAAAGACAGGAGTATTTTGTGAAGACCAGTGGGTCTATATACCATTGTGAGAGAATGTTATGTTTCTAGAACAGAAATGCTTGGAAAGCTAGCATGGACAATTTATTTTCCCAGTCAGTGAGAGATGTGCCCAACTTAAATCACATTCCAAGGACTGCATAAAACCCTGTAAGGCAAGGGGCATGTGTTCCATAAGAAGTTTGTAGATAGTTGAAATACTGTTTGGGGATTTGGGGTGACATACACAAGGTCTTAAAGGATCAGTTCCAATCAGGCACTGTGAAAGTAGTAAGAAGTATGGAGAATGTGTTGGACATGGAGGTGTTTCCAGCACTCTGCATGTAGCGAATACCACTTAGACTGGTCTCTGGAAAGAAATGATCCCGAAACTAAGGTATCTACAGTATGTACCAAACTCTGGAGAAAGCTAAAGTAGATGAAGATAAAATATACGTTATGGTAAGAACTTACCGTTGATAACGTGATTTCTCTTATGTCCACAGGTATCCACAGGATAACATTGGGATATTGTCGAGCGACAGCGAAAATGGCACCAATACGGTCATGAGCTTTCTGGCCTCCCAGGATGCATTGGGGCCTTCACCATATAGTCCCGCCCACTGACTCAGTCAAATCAGTTCTTTCCACAGCGATTTTAGGCAGGAACATCAGGTAGAGACCTGTTTAGGCGATAAGAACACACATGCACACCCTTCCACACAAGAAGGAAGAGGTTTTAGTGACTGTCTAGATCCTCAAATCAGATGCGTCAGGGTGGGATCCCTGTGGACATAAGAGAAATCACGTTATCAACGGTAAGTTCTTACCATAACGTACATTTCTCTGGCTGGGTCCACAGGATTATCCATAGGGTAACATTGGGATTCCCAAAGCCATTTTAGTGGTGGGGACGCTCCTGATTGCACAGGAGGACCTTTCGCCCGAAGTCTGCGTCATGAGAGGCAAAAGTATCCAAGGCATATTGTCTAATGAATGTGTTTATGGAAGACCATGTGGCTGCCTTACATATCTGTTCTGCTGAAGCACCCTGTTGTGCTGCCCAAGAAGGACCTACCTTACGTGTAGAGTGTGCAGAGACATTAGCCGGAGTAGGGAGATCTGCATGAGAATAAGCTTCTGATATTACCATACGGAGCCATCTCGCCAGCGTCTGTTTACTAGCAGGCCATCTATGGAATCCGTAGAGGATGAAGAGAGAATCTGTTTTTCTGATGGCACTAGTACGATCTATGTAGATTCTTAAAGCTCGGACCACGTCCAGCGACGCTTCTCCCGCAGATAGTCCCGATACCTGAAAAGCTGGGACTACAATCTCTTCATTCAGGTGAAACTTTGATACCATCTTTGGAAGATAACTAGATCTCGTTCTGAGAACTGCTCTGTCTGGAAAAAAAAAAAAACTTAGGAAAGGAGACTTACACGATAATGCTCCTAAATCTGACACTCTTCTGGCTGACGCCATTGCCAATAGAAAAAGCACTTTAGCCGTTAACCATTTAAGATCTGCTCTCTTAAGTGGTTCAAACAGAGGATCCTGGAGAAATTTAAGAACTAAATTCAAATCCCAGGGAGCTGCAGGAGGAACAAATGGAGGTGGAATATATACTACTCCTTGGAAAAACGTACGTACATCCTGTAAATGAGCAATCTTTTGCTGAAACCATACAGTTAACGCTGATACTTGAACCCTCAAGGAAGCAACTTTCAAACCTTTATCTAATCCTGCTTGAAGGAAATCCAAAATCCTGGATACTTTAAAAGATCTCGGATTGAAATTTTTTCCAGTACACCAATGAATATAAGCTTGCCATATTCTATGATACACACGGGCTGAAGAAGGCTTTCTTGCTCTAAGCATAGTTTGGATTACTTGTTTCGAAAATCCTTTAGCCTCTAAGATAGAGGTTTCAACAGCCACACTGTCAAAGACAGGCGATCCAGATGCCTGTGACAACAAGGACCCTGCATTAGCAGATCTGGACGTTGAGGGAGCAGTATCGGCGCTTCCACGGACATTCTCAACAGATCTGTGTACCAATGCCTTCTTGGCCAAGCTGGAGCTATTAGAATCATTGCTCTTTTTGCTTGTTTTATCTTTCTCACTACTCTGGGTAACAGAGATATTGGAGGGAAAAGATACGCCAGCTGAAACCTCCATTCTACTGACAGTGCGTCTACCAGGACCGCTCCTGGGTCCCTTGTTCTCAATCCGTACCTTGGAACTTTGTTGTTTAGACGAGACGCCATAAGGTCCATCTCTGGTAGACCCCATCTGTTCACCAGTGTCTGAAACACTTCCGGGTGTAGTGCCCATTCAGTTTCCTGAATGGTGTATCGACTGAGAAAATCCGCTTCCCAGTTTAGTACACCCGGGACAAAAACTGCTGACAATGCTGGGAGATGGAGTTCTGCCCATTTTAGAATGGGAGTTACTTCTTCCATCAGTCTCTTGCTGTGAGTTCCTCCTTAATGATTTAGGTATGCTACTGCTGTCGCATTGTCTGAGCGAATCTGGACTGGTCTTCCTTGCAGACTGTCCTTTGCCTGAACTAGAGCCAAGTAAATGGCCCTTATTCCAACAGATTTATTGGCAGGCGACTTTCCCTTGCGGTCCATTTTCCCTGGAACCATAGGCTTCCGAGTACCGCCCCCCAGCCTTGCAGGCTGGCATCTGTTGTCAGGACTTGCCACTCTTATCCAAAAGGGTCTCCCCATGTTTAAATGGTCCGTCTGTAGCCACCACGCTAGAGACCTTTTTACGTTTACTGGAATCTTTATCATCTGCTTTTTTATCGTCTGATGATTTCCGTTCCATTTGGTCAGAATAAGGTGCTGCAATGGTCTGGAGTGGAATTGCGCATATTCCACCATGTCGAAGGTTGATACCATCAGACCCAACAGTCGCATTGCTGCATGGACTGACATTGTCTGGACGTGCAATGCTTCCTGAGCCATGACCTGCACCTTGACTATCTTTTTCTCTGGTAAGAGAACTTTCTGTAGGTCTGAATCCAATATGGCCCCCAAATAAACCATCCGCTGTGATGGATTCAGAGACGACTTTTCCCAATTTATGAGCCACCCGTGTCTCCGTAAACAAACTACTGTCTGTTGAAGATGGCTCAAAAGTACATCCTGCGAATGTGCTAGGATTAACAGGTCGTCGAGGTATGGGAATATTCTTATCCCCTGTTTGCGCAGACAAGCTGCCATAACCACCATGATCTTGGTAAACACCCTGGGTGCTGTAGCTAGCCCGAAGGGCAGAGTTTGGAACTGAAAATGTTCCTGGAGGATAGCAAACCTGAGGTAACACTGATGCGACAGTGCTGTAGGCACATGTAGGTAAGCATTCCGTACATCCAGAGATACCATGTAATCTCCCGGTTCCATAGCCAACATTATGGAGTGTAACGTCTCCATGTGGAACTTTGGGATCCAAATGTGTTTGTTCAACATTTTCAGATTGAGAATTGGTCGATATGACCCATTTGGCTTCTGGATTAGAAATAGATTGGAGTAAAACACCTGTCCCCTTTGTGATGGAGGTACTGGGACAATCATACCTGACTGCAGTAATTTTTGGACTGCTTCTTGCAGGGCATTGGCCTTCGACTCTATACGAGACGGGCTGGTGCAAAAAAATCTTTGAGGAGGCTGCCTCCTGAATGGGAACCCATACCCCTGAGATACCACCTTCTGCACCCAAGCATCTGCTGTTGACTGTTGCCATATGTGTGCAAAATGAAGGAGTCGGCCCCCAACCTTGGAATCCTCCAGGCGGAGGCCCGTCTTTTCAGGCTGATGGTTTCTGTTCAGGTTTGGAAGCTGGCTGTTTGCTAGCCCACTACTTCCTACCCCTTGGATTTAAACTGGGGTTGCTTAGGCTCTTCTTTAGCTTTCGCTTTGCCAACGAAAAGAGCAAAATTTTAAACCCTTGGACTTAGGGTTATAGGTAGCCGGAAATCTGACCTTTTTCGATTCAGCCTCTGATTCTAGGATATCCGATAAAGGTTTTCCAAATAATATATTACCGACAAAAGGCAATGCTTCCAACTCTTTCTTGGATTCCGCATCTGCCTTCCAGGTACGTAGCCAAACTGCTCTACGAGCGACTACGGTCAAGGCTGAAGCTTTAGAAGCAACTGTACCTACATCAATTGCTGCTTCTTCCAAATACTGGGCAGATTGTCTTAAACGGCAAAAACGATCCTCTTGCTCCCTAGTAGGAGAAGGGATGTCATTCTCTAGTTCCTCTATCCATTCGCCCATTGCCTTTGCTACCCAGGCCGAAGCCATAGCAGGTCTTACCACTGCTCCTACTAGAGAAAATATATTTTTCGAAAGGCTATCTACCCTTCGTCTGTGACATCATTTAGTGAGGTAGATGACAGTGGTAAAGCTGATTTATGCACGAATTGCAGAACATGTGCATCTACTTTTGGAGGAACTTCTCTTTTCGAACAATCCACAGCTGGAAATGGATAATATGAATCCCATCTTTTAGGAATCTTATACTTTTTACTGGGCGCCGCCCAAGACTCATCCATCATTTCCGTCAGCTCATCTGACGCTGGGAATTCAGCTTTCACTGATTTTGTTTGTTTAAATACAGGTGCTTTAGCTTTTAACACTGTCTTGGCTGGCTCTTCCAACGAGAGAACAGCCTTTACAGCATTAATAAGTTCAGCTTTCTGAACTAAAACTCTGCGACTGATCATCATACGGAGTATTCGAATCTATTGTATCATCATCCGATGTATCATCTTGTGTAGTCTGCCACATAGACGTATCTGTCTTAGTCTTACCTGTCCCTTGGTTGCTTGTAGAAGCTACTGGAACCAAGCCATAGGAAGGGAGCTGCATGTATGGGTTCATAGTGTAACCTAACCCTTGAGGTGGTGCTACCGGAGTTAACTTGTCCGCTATAGAAGATAGAGTCTTTACGAACATATTCCATGGTGGCTCTGTTGGTGGTTGAACCAACTCCTGTTTTTTACTTCGCTGAAAAGCGAAACAGTTTGCACACAAACCCTCATAAGTGACTAATTGATTCATATCAATTACCCCTGACTTACAAGATAAGCATGTTAGGGCTCTAGGAGTGCTTGATAAATTCTCCTCATCACTTTTGCAGCTCACAGACATGGTAATAATCTGTTATTGACTACACAATTTGTGACTGAAAATCACCCTATATGTAAATATATAGAGGCGAGATCAATCTGACCACAGTGCACCTGATTTGAGGGTCAGAACAGGACTGACATTACACAGAAAAGTCAGCACACATACTAGCAGTCAGTCACATGTTAAAGCATTAGACATTGCCATATGAGACTACAACCTCCATAATAACATACATAAGTAGGAAAATTGTACTTCTGTTTTAAACTGGTTCTTTTTTCAACATAACATGCAGAAAACACAGTAAGATACAGGTCTCATATGCAATAGGTACTAAAAATTAACTATTCATACTAAGAAGTAGAGAGAATTTTTAGTACTGTATACCCTGCCTCCGGAGAGCGGGATACAGGGAGACTCACCACACTTCCATATCCAAGCAAATACGCTCGTAAGACGCTGAGTGGATTCAGACGCTACTGATGTACACTGCCGCTCTTGATAACTGATAACGGACACGGACGCTCACTGACGGACACGGACGCTGAGCGACTTCCACGTGTATGCAGACGCTAAGGCCTGCGACTCGGTCTGGGCGGGATCTCTAGTGTACACAACCGCGTCTAAGCTGCGACGAGTACCCTCGTGGTAGCGTCTGAGCCGGAAGTGAGGTCATTCAGTTCATGAAACGAGAGACGCGCGGAAACTGGCCATGAGAGGGGCGGCCAGGAGAGCGTCTGAATCCCCCTGTTGACTTAAACTCCCAGGATCGCTGCCTCTACCTAGTCCTGGCGCCTATGATCCCTGGAGCGTAGCGCTGTCGCACTCGAGATGTTCGGCGCATTAACACACTGTTTGTAGTCTCCACCAAATCAGCTGTGTCCTGACCCCTCTAGTAAGAGGAAGTCCATAGACTCACCGTCTCCCCATGCTCTGGCCACAGCCTGGTTACGTCTGCTGGACCTGCTAGAACATCCGACACAGACGCCCGTCGAGACAGTACTAATACCCGAAGGTAAGCGTTGTTGCGACCCGGTGAGGAGTTGTTGGAGCGACTCTTTCTAGTATGCGTTTAAGACGCTGTTAAGAGAAGTCGCTCAAAATACAATATAGTAAGTCTATAAAAATAAAATAATAACAAAAGCTTGAGGATGCTACTCTCAGCAGCCCTGCGACCATGCGGCTTCCTGCCGCACAAGCAAAAAACTGATTTGACTGCGTCAGTGGGCGGGACTATATGGTGAAGGCCCCAATGCATCCTGGGAGGCCAGAAAGCTCGTGACCATGTTGGTGCCATTTTCGCTGTCGCTCGACAATATCCCAATGTTATCCTGTGGACCCAGCCAGAGAAATACCAACCAGCTCCTATTCATCATTTTTTTCACACACGGCCTGTAACATGGCAGTTAGGAGCAGATTGGTATGTTATCTCTGTCCACTTTATCTCTCTCCAGAGCTTAGCACATAGACCCCTATGATACCAGGTTACGGAGTCTGAAGAGTACCCATTGGTCAAATAAAAACACACACTTTAAATACACCTAAATAAACCCTGGTGCAAGTAAAAATGTTCAAGGGTCACAAAGTTATAATTTACTGGAACTTATCTAGTTACACTGTCAACGGTTTTATAATTAAAGGGGGAAAAAACTGGTCCCAAAACTGGTTAATCTACATTATACATTGTATTTCCAAACAGCTTTATCATAAAGATCAAAACATGCAATGCATAGCCAACTAAAGGTTATTGTAAAGCACCAGCCAGGGGAAGGACCTAACTGGATTTCACATGTTTCATATTCCTTTAAGTACATCAAAGTAATAAAGAGAATATGGAACAACTGTATTTGTCCAGAACATGTGTCCTCCAAAATAGAGCACCATGTTAAGGAGACCACCAAGAGACAGAGTTACAGTTTTCCATGACTAATATGAGAGGAGTAAGAGCCTGGACACTTCACAAATCTGTGCTTTATAGGAGGCTGGTAAAAAGCCATTGATATATGGATACTTCTTTGCTGCAGGGACGAGAGGGACCTGCTCGGATAAGAGGAGTGAAGCCAACAGGTCTGTTGGGGTATTCAATTTGCTGTGTGACAATTTTGGTAAATAAGAGACCCTCAGAGAACTCAATGCAGGTGTGAATACTGAACTGCATGACAACTCAGACAAATCCCGAATGAATGCTTGATGTAGCAGGCGGACAAGTGCAATAGGCACCATCCATGGGTTTACGAAAAAACAGCGCTAAAAGTTTCACGTGATTCCCAGATTCTTATAATTGTTTAACTGGAATCGGCAATTGGTAAACCCTATACATTGCCAAATGAAAAAAAATATATATCCAGAAAAAACACTGAATTGACCCCAATGGGCCCTTTAAATCTAGAAACGTCATTGTCAGCAGAGACTGAATCCCAGAGAACTTAAAAGATGTTGCAAAAAAGAATTAAAGTGATAGAGGTTGAGTATCCCTTATCCAAAATCACACATTTTTGGTTCCCCTACTGAGATAATGACATATATATGTAATATATATATATATATATATATATATATATATATATATATATATATATATATATATACATACATATATACACACACACATACATACATACATATATAAAATATATAAAATATTGTATAATATAATATAATGTGTGTGTCATTATCTCAGTAGGGCACCCAAATGTGTGGGATTTTTAATTTTGGATGAGGGATACTCAATCTGTATTTGCAAATACAAGATGCGCAAAGTGCATAGAGACTTATCTTTGATTCTCAGCAAAGGTTGTTAACAGGTAGGCAATTACAGTCATTGGGGCAGATTAAATTTTTTATCGAGTGGCCGCCACTAGAGGGTGTCTGACGGCAGCAATTTAATTGCTCTGCCATTCGGGCGTCCAGCAGCCACGGAGGACATTTTTTTCTCAAAGCCTCTTGAGGTGTGAGAGAATAAAATGTGTGGAAACTCTGCAATTTGGCAAGGAGTTTAGACTGGTTTATCCGTTTTAGGCGGCTAAACCTGGTCTGTTTGGTTTCCAATGCACATTCATTAAGAATACAAACACACCGTCAACAATTATTATATAGGATGTGTGTGACAGGAAATTACTGCATGTGTAAGTAATAAAGCATCTCTTCATGTGAAACACATACATTTAAGTAATTTGGGTGCAATAATTATGTAGTAGCCATTGTTTATGAACATGTGTGCAACTGGAAATATACAATCAAGATAACATTTTCTCACTACAAACATAAGTTAAAAATAAATAAATGGGTAAACAAAAAAGTTAAAAGGAGAAAGTTTTGAGTGCTGTTAAAGCACTCGAGTATTTTTAGAAGGCTTGGAAGCCTTTTTTATACTTTATTTTACAATCATGCATTACTAGTTTCCCACTCATCCAGATTCAATGGGTAAAAGGAGGGCACCCACAAGAATGCCAATTAGATAGCTGCTTCTAAAACGTTCTTTGTTTTCTTTAGTTTATATGCTAGTAAACACTTAAGTATGAATTAAATACAGCAGTACTTGGGATTCTAGCCTTCATTTCTGTCCAGCAAATCAGGTCTTGGAAAATGGTGACATTTTAATTTACGCAAACAAGATATACAACTGGAGCCTGGCAAATATATCCAAGATACAAAGGTTCTTTAGACTTTTACTTGGGTTCTATACTAAGCTATCTTTTCAATTAAAAATGTATAGCAATGTCTCTCCCACTTTTAATCTCATCTGTGCTCTATAATGTTTTTGTGCCTATCTGCTATACACCATACAAACTATCTGGTGAAGATTTTAATAATCACTAATTAAATGTATAAGGTATAAACAATACAGTGCATCCATGTTCAGAGAGCTACACAGATAATATATAAAAAAATAAAATTGGAGGAATCTAATTACCTGTGTAATTTTGCAGGAGCAAGTAAGTGTGGTTGTACTTTACAGTGCTGCTGGCTTGCGGATTATGGATTGCAATCTCACAGGGCTGCGAGCAAACAAGTGCGAGTCCGGCACTAGAAAGGGCAGCAAGAAGTGCGAGTTGGAATGCTGTTGCTGGTGTTTATACACCACTGCAATGGCAGCTCACACCCTTTGCAGTGGAACAGGATGGCTCCCATTGAATTTACAGATTCTTACAAAGCTATACAGATAAGTCAAATTACTATGTGATAATGGCCCTCTAAAGTACCGGCAGATAGTAATGAAGTAATGGATAATTTAGTAAACATGCAAGTGGAATATGATGTATTGATACTATTTTCCCCCACCTTCAATGCAGCAAAATCCACCCTTTAAAAGAGAGTGTGTCTACATTAATAGCTAGTACACTATGGGGTATATATTTAATTGAAGTCGAAAGCTGCCGTCTGTCGAAATGACGGTAGTTTTTCAACTTTTTTAGGTCGGAAGGGGTTCCGACCTATTCAATCTAACCCCAAATTATTCGACTTGACAAAAAGCACGTGGATCAGTGGAATAGCTGCCGATCCGCGTGCTTCTTTTCGACCATCTCAATTCGATTTAAAAAAATAAAATTGAATTGAGATGCGGGAGCAGAGACGGGGGAGAGGAGATGGAGGGGAGGGGGGTGGGGGAGAGACTAGGAGGAGACGGGGAGAGCAGCGCTACAGCAGCGGCTCTAGCTGCGTAGCCAGAGGATGTGTCACAGCTGCCGCTCACAGCAGTGTCCATCCGGCTCCAGCAAGCAAGACCTCGCTTGCTGGAGTCGGGTGGGCGCTGCCGTGAGCAGCGGCTGTGACACATCCTCCGGCTATGCTGCTGTAGCCGCTGCTGTAGCCGCTGCTCTCCCCCGTCTCCGCTCCCGCATCTCAATTCGACTTTTTTTAAAGTCGAATTTAGATGGCATTGAATAGCCCTGGTCGGATCCATTCCGACAAATGAATATCGGAATGGATCTGACTTCAATTGAATATACCCCTATGTAGACAAAAGTGATTCGACATTGACAGCAAATAGATCAACAAGATTTTATTGACGTCAGTACTTTGTAGGTCTACCACATGCAGTGATTACTGCAGACACCCTTCTTGGCAACCTGTCCAAACGTTCCTGAACAACTTCAGGCGGTATGTTTTGCCGTTCTGCCTTAAGTACAGTGACCAACTGCAACACTGGGAAAGGTCGAGTCAGTCAAAAACACACCTGTCACTCCCAGAGGTTCTCAATGGGGCCGAGATCTAGACTCTGAGCTGGCCAGTCCATCCGGGTCAACAAATTTTCTGTATACCAGTCCAGCATCGCCCTGGAAACACAACATCACACAGCCTATGATTGCCTTTTCAAAGTGTCCGCTCCTTTCTGCAAGTCATTTTATTACAAAATGATCAGTTCTCCTCTATCCATTTTATACCTCCACAAACTTGTGTCCACTGCAGGAACACACCATGCGTGGATAAAGAATGCCATAATCTTCCTCTAAATTACAAGACAAAGAATAACAGCCACTGATCATTTATCTTCTCCTGTGGGGCATCAGTATAAATCTGAATCTATTGGGCAATAGTAGAAGGTTGGAGCTTCTCCTGGCATTGCTCAAATACCCAAAATGGATTTAGCAATGCTGCCGTTGAGCGAATGGGAGATGCCATTCTTACAACTAAAAGGTAATTCAGAGCCAAGCAGTGTTCTAAGAAAACAAAATTCGTAAAACTGCATTTCTTATAACCAAAATACTCAAACTGGGGACCAAGCCGGGTACCCATAGAAACTTCCTATGTAAATGTATCCCACTTTTTATTCTTTAATGTGATTCTGGTAATCCATGTGTCAAATAATTAGCAATTTTGTTTTTCAAATCTCCTTGCAGAAATACAACACATTATTGATCCCTGCCTACAAGACTTTACGTTTCAGCAGACACAGAAGGAGCAATTCAATTGTTGCTTCGTTCAGGCGGGAACAGCTGCCAGTGCAGGCATTTCAGCTCGCAGTCCCCCATTAGCAAAATGTGACCAGAACTTTGGTCAGTATTAGCCGTTTTATGCTGTTAAACCCTGGCTGTCTAGGCGCGAACTGACCAAAAAAAATGAACATTGCACCCCCATCTTTTCAGACGGGAGATTGGGCATGATAAACAATTGAATCACCCTCAAAACGTTAATAATACATTTATGGCCAATGGTTAATATGGTCCACTTGGATAGGGATAGGTTACAGTGTATACAGGTTTAAATCACCTAGTGAAATATGCAATCTATGACCAATATAAGCAAAAGTATTACAGGCAAAATCAACATAGAAAATGGTCTACTAATAAATTATGCATGATAATAAAAAAAGAAAAAAAGAAGAGACATATGCAACATACAGGTAAAGAAGATTTTTTTTAATTAGAATTATATGTCCTGATTTTAACATTATATTAGACATGATCTAAACACACAGTCGTCTAGACAAATCTCAATGGAAGTTTTTTTAAACAGACTAATGTGATTTTATATGGACACAAACAAAACAAACTAAAACAATAGGGAACTGGGGCACTGGAAATTGATTCAGTGCAACTTTTCCCAAGTAACAATGTGTTCCATATGGTTTAAAACCGATTATATCCTGGTCACTAGCACAGAATGGAAAATATTGAGGGCATTGAAAAGAGTACAGTACTGTGCCATTCACCTTTTGTTCTAATGAAAGCAGTTTCTGGGGCTGCTGCAAAGAATCTCTTTGTCAAAGCACACGAGCAAATAATCACAGCCTGAAAAAACTCTCACAAGGCCAGCAGCAGGATCATCAAGGGTCACCAATCTATCCAGGAATGTAACCCACCTGTTATATACAGTGGAATTAATTTAATGGTGTTCAGAGAAAACCTGAATAACGCAATGCATCATTCTTTTGAACAAATGGTTTATGCACATGGGTTTCATACTCTGAGTTCAGTGCAAGCTATTAAAATATGGTAAATATCCTTCAGCACGGTTAGTCAGAAAAATAATGTAAGGGCAGTTGCTACAGCAAATCATCTATAAAAATAGAAAACATTCAAAAAGAAACAATTCAATTGAAGCCACATTCAGACGTGAATAGCCGCGGGGGGGCACAGCTTCCTGAGGTGCGAGACGAAATGTGCAATAAATCGGCACTTTAGGCAGCCAAAGCAGTACTTTAGATGGGTTTAGCCACAAAAGTGGTACTAAAGGGTGTGCACACGCGGTACTCAAGCCCAACGGGGGGAGGGGATGACTATTGAATCGCTCCAATGGGCGCCACAAAACAACTGAATTCCCCACTATGCTTCGATGTATTTCAGAAAACAAGTGGTTACTGCAGTGCAAACGGATATTTAAAAAGCATATGACAAGGACGCCTGTCAAAGTCACTATTCATAGCCGAACCAGGAACTCCAGACCAGGAGAAAAATGGTCGGTAAACCTACATAGCTTCAATGTAACCAGAACTGTAATATATAAACTGTTACCAATGCAAGTCATACACCACTGTTCCAGCTGGAGGATTTTACGTTTAATTGGATTCGATTACCAGATAAGTCTGAAACTATTTTAAATTACTAAATTACTAGGTGGAAAGCCTTTTAAATATCACTAGAAGGCTGCGTAAAATACCAAAGAGGCAGAAAACACCTTATAAGTAATGTGAGCAGTGGAAACATTTCTCAACACTGTGGATACTTTCAGTTCACTTGAAATACATTGTATACATTTATTAGAAATTGAGACTATATCCATTACTTGCAACTGTGTCAAAAGCAATTATTATCAAAGGAATTATTCTGCTTTATATGGTGCTATCATGTCCATGTGTTTTATATATGACTCCTAAATGAGAGTTTTACAAGAATTGGTATTGAGTATATGCGAGTTTAGATTATTGTGCTTTTTGTGCTTGATATTAATTCTTTGGAATATTACCCTTTGATATTGGGACAGCGCTTTCAATTCTGTTTATTGCTGAACAAATTCTATTGGGGTTCAGCACCCCAAAAATCTGAAAGCTGCAGTCTATATCAAGGGGTGGAACATTTTAATTGGGTGCAAATAACTGATACACAAATCCAACATAGCGCTTTCTTATATTATATATTTGATATTTAAAATACAGTTGCAGCAGTTTTCTTTTATTTACATAAATGGGTTTTTTAAAAGTGCGTGACTAACCAGCCGCAGCAATCTTCAGCGTTATCATTGTGCAATTTACATCATGGTTATAGCATTCATAAATCACATCCCTACAGCCAGATTTATTCAATTAGTGCTACCGTCCTGCATGTGAAGCCACGGAGGGTGCACTTTACATAGATTTTTCAATCTGCATTAAATTAACTTTCTCAGGCTTAATGAGCAGGGAAACCCTTAGATGACACTTAAAAAGCAGAATCTATGGGTTAACGCAGGTTTACCATGTGAGGAAATGCAGAATAATTGAACAGGCCTGTGCATAAAACCAGAACTTAACCCGTGGGTAACTGAATCTGCCCCTAAATGTACATTTCCAAAGTTTTCTATTGCTAAACACTTTACATGAATTACATTCACGCATCATGAAAACGATAATATGAGTTGAATAACGAACCATGTAGCTTTTGACCCCTTCACCACTTTTTAGCCACTGTAGAAAACAGGTTTCCCTGCTGTAACCTTAGAATAATGTGAGTGATTAACCACACAAGCTATCATAATATAATCTTTCAGCAGAAGCAAACTGAAAAAAAATAAAAATAAATAGAGGGCAGATTTAAATAATTTACTTTGAGAACTTAAAAACAAAAATAAAATAAAAAAAAGTTATCTGTGATATTCTTAGGACAAACATGAAAAAGAGAAAAAAGACGACTCTTGTTGGGAAGCACTCATATACAGATAATGTTGTACGACTAAATGTCAGTAATATACCTGTTAGCTTTCTAAAATGAAGGGATGTCTAGACTCCACAATGATGGATATTTAACAATGACACCTAGAAGGCGATTCAATTGTTTTGTGTGTATTGTAGCTGGGAGCGATTCAAAATGTTTTGTGTGTATTGTAGCTGGGAGCCTGGGAGCGATTCGTTTAGTGTGACCAATTGAATCACCTCCTGAATTCTCACGATGACCCTTTCTCGCACCCTAATGCATGGAATTAGCAGTGTTAAGCTTCTCTTCCCGTGCTTAGGGGATCAGTCCGACACGATCGCTCACTGCAGTTTATCGCAATGCAGCGATCGGGTTGGAACTGCGCATGCGCTGGTGCATGCCAGACTGCTGAAGGCCGTAATTTCCTAGCGATCGCCTCTGCCTGATTGACAGGCAGAGGCGGTCGCTGGGTGGGAGGGGGCGGCACGGTGGCATTTGCCCGCCGTTATGGGGGCGCGGTTTGGCCAACGCAAGCGTGCCCGGACTGTGCGGGGGCGGGCCGCAGCGGCTGCGTGACGTCACACGCAGCCGCTAGGACCAGGGGCAGCGACGATCTACTCCCGGGCCAGCCGCAGGAGCTGCGCTGGCCAGAAGTTACTCCACAAGTACAAAAGCATCGCCGCTGTGCGATGCTTTTGTACTTGTGCGGGGGTGTGGGGGGGGACTGACATGCGGGGCAGACTAGCCCTGTGCTGGGCGTCTCCCTGCATGTCTGGAAACACACAGCTACGATCAACTCGGAATGACCCCCTAAGTCTTTTTAGGCAGGAGCTATAATACACACAGCTGACTTGCCCCCTTAGATAGAGGGCGTTTCAGTATACTAAAAAAAATAAAAAATAAAATGTTGCAGAGTATTTGTCACAATAATCATATGAATAACTTCTCTAACAGCTCCTCTCAATAACTACAGGTTGAGTATCCCATATCCAAATATTCCGAAATACGGAATATTCCGAAATACGAACTTTTTTGAGTGAGAGTGAGATAGTGAAACCTTTGTTTTTTGATGGCTCAATGTACACAAACTTTGTTTAATACACAGTTATTAAAAATATTGTATTAAATGACCTTCAGGCTGTGTGTATAAGGTGTATATGTAACATAAATGCATTCTGTGCTTAGACTTAGGTCCCATCACCTTGATATCTCATTATGGTATGCAGTTATTCCAAAATATGGAAAAATCCCATATCCAAAATACCTCTGGTCCCAAGCATTTTGGATAAGGGAGACTCAACCTGTATTTATCTTGGGAGCCCCATCCTTATTCAGAGTACTTTGCCAGTGGGTTTGTGAAAGCACCAGCTATCATCTTGTCACCATTCGGTCACGTAAATGGTCGTGTCTGACAGCAGTTTATTCTATCTTTGAATGTCTCAGTATCTGCAGACTTTATACACTTTAGATGTTTTTGTAAATCACAAATGGCTCAGCAGTTGGGCTCTTGTATCATCTAGCACAACAAAATCACCTCTTGGCAAACAAACTGCTGATACAATCCCCCATAGATGAGAACATATTTTTGGCTGGGCAAAGAGACTGGACAACTTGAACAAGCAACTACTTTCAGTCACTTGGATCAGTGTCCAGATAGCCTGTACATTTAATCTTTTATGCTGACTGAGTAGAAAGCTCCAATATTATTTTCTTAGACTATTCCATGTTGGAAGTCACATGCCCTAATATATGGGTTAGTGAGTCTGCAAAAGGCAACCTGTGCTACTTATTTTATACCAGCCCCTACAGCAGCCATGATTAGTATCTGCACTTGCACTAGCTCGTAAGAAACAGGTTTCCCGTCCCCATAAGCATGACTCAGATTTGCATGGACCTTGTGAAACAGGACCACTACACTCCCATGACACTCCGACAAGTCAGGATGGTTACATGAAATCACTCGGTCTATGGCCAGTTCCAGACCCAAAACTTCCTATTTCATGAAAAGGCAAGATAATTATCTGATATTACGAGTTGATGATACGAGTACAGTTCATATATCAATTAGAGATGTGCGGGTTCGATTTACTCGGGGCTCGAAACGGCATCTTATTGGATCACGGATGTCGCACGTTTTGGATAGACAATAAGAAAACTATAAGTTATGGTAAGAGCTTACCGTTGATAACGGTATTTCTCCTAAGTCCACAGGTTCCACAGGATAACAATGGGATATGATGGAGCGACAGAGGATTGGCACCAAACGATCACTAGCTTTCAGGCCTCCCGGGATGCAACGGGCCCGTCCATATATCCCCGCCCACTGGCTCAGACAAATCAGTTGGATTCCAAAGCATCTAGGCAGGAGCATCATGTAGAGCCCTAATCAGGCGAAAAGAACACACATGCACACCCTTCCGTACAAGAAGGAAGAGGTTAGTGAGTAGCAAGATCCTCAAATCAGGTGTGTCAGGGTGGGATCCCTGAGGAACCTGTGGACTTAGGAGAAATAACGTTCTTACCATAACGTATATTTCTCCGGCAGGGTCCACAGGTTATCCACAGGATAACAATGGGATTTCCCAAAGCAATTTTAGTGGTGGGACGCTCCAGGAGAACCTTTCGCCCGAATTTAGCGTCATGAGAGGCAAAAGTATCCAAGCATAATGTCTAATGAATGTGTTAAAGGAAGACTATGTGGCTGCCTTACATATCTGTTCTGCTGAAGCACCATGTTGTGCTGCCTATAAAGGACCTACCTTACGAGTAGAGTGAACAGAGACATTAGTCGGAACAGGGAGATCCGCTTGAGAATATGCTTCCGAAATAGTGATTCGAAGCCCTCTAGCCAGCGTCTATTTAGTAGTAGGCCATCCTCTCTTGTGAATTCTGTAGAAAATGAAGAGAGAATCGGTCTTTCTGATGGCACTTGTACGATCCACGTAGATCCTTAAAGCTCGGACTACGTCCCACGACGCATCTCCCACAGAAAATCCCGATACCTGAAAAGCCGGGACTACATTTTCTTCATTAAGGTGGAATTTAGACACCACCTTAGGAAGATACCCAGACCTAGTTCTGAGAACTGCTTTATCTGGATTAAAAAAAAAAACAGAAAAGGAGAACAATATTACAGCGCTCCTAAATCTGATACTCTTCTAGCTGACGCCATAGCCAGTAGAAAGAGAACTTTAGCTGTCAACCATTTAAGATCCACTTTATTAAGTTGTTCAAATGGAGCAACTCAAAGGGCTTTGAGGACTAGACCTAAGTCCCAAGGCACTGTAGGAGGAACAAAAGGAGGTTGAATGCGCAGCATTCCCTGGAAAAAGTACGCACATCCTGTAAATTGGCATTTTTTTCTCTTGGAACCCTACAGTCAATGCTGATATTTGTACTCTCAAGGAAGCCACCTTCAAACCCTTATCCATTCCTGCCCGAAGGAAATCTAAGACCCAGGAATCTTGGAAAGATTTCGGGTCCATATTTCTTTCACTGCACCATCAATATAGGCCTGCCATATTCGGTGATAAATGCGAGCTGAGGAGGGTTTCCTTGCTCTGTGCAATGTTTGTTTGAATTTACCTGCAGCGAGAATCCTCTTAACGTCAGGATAGCTTTCAAGAGCCACGCCGTCAACGATAGTCGATCCAGATGCCTGTGATAACAAGGACCCTGCATTAGTAGATCTGGACGTTGAGGGAGCAGACGTGGAGCATCCATCGACCTTCTCTGTAGATCTGTGTACCATTGCCTTCTGGGCCAAGCCAAAGCTATTAGAATCACAGCACCCTTTGCTTCTTTTATCTTCCTCACCACCCTGGTAGCAGGATGATCGGAGGAAATAGATACGCCAGATGAAACTCCCATTTCACTGACAAGGCATCCACAAAGATCGCTCCAGGATCCTTTGTTCTTGCCCCGTATGCGGGCACTTAGTTGTTCAGACGGGACGCCATGAGATCTATCTCTGGCAAACCCCACTTGTCTACCAGAGTCTGAAGGTGTAGAGCCCATTCGCTTACTTGAATGGGGTGTTGACTGAGAAAATCCGCTTCCCAGTTTAGGACTCCCGGAATGGATACTGCGGACAATGCTGGAAGATGGATTTCTGCACACTTTAGTATGTGACTTACATCCTTCATTGCTGCTTGGCTGCTGATGGTTGAGGTACGCCCCCGCCCTTAAATTGTCCGAGCGGATCTGGACTAGTCTTCCTTGAAGAGTGTCTTTTGCCTGAATCAGGCAGGCAACTTTCTTCTATGGTCCATTGTCCCTGGAACCATAATCTTCCAGACACTGCTCCCCAGCCCTGGAGACTGGCATCTGTTGTCAGGATCTCCCATCTGATATCCAAAAGATTCTCCCTTTGTCTAGATGGGATGTCTATAGCCACCAGGCTGATGACTTTTTTACCTTGTGTGACAGTACCATAGTCTGTTTCTTTATTGTCTGATGTATTACATATCATCTGGCTAGAATCAGACGCTGCCGAGGTCTTCAGTGGAACTGTGCATACTCCACCATGTCGAAGGTTGACACCATCAAACCCATCAGTCGCATAGCTGCGTGGATTGATATCGTTTGACCGAGTATCAACTCCTGAGTACTTGACTGTACCCTGGATATCTTGTTCCGAGGTAATCCATTTTATGCAGACTGGAATTCAGTACAGCCCCATAGTGAGTCATCCTTTGGGACGGAACCCGAGATGACTTTGCCCAATTTATGAACCACCAGTGCCTCTGCAGACAAATCATTGTCTGTTGGAGATGGCACAGAAGTCTTTCCTGTGCAAAGATAAAAAAAAAAGGTAGTCGAAGTATGAATTTTCTTATCCCCTTCTTGCAGAGATAAGCTGCCATAATCATAATTTTGGTAAATACTCTGGAGGCTGTGGCTAATCCCAAGGGTAAGGTCTGGAACTAAAAATGTTGCTGGAGGATGGTGAACCTTGAGATAACACTGATGGAACAGTGCTATAGGAACCTGTAGGTAAACATACTCACTATCCAGGGATACCCTGTAATTTCCTGGTTCCATGCCAAAACTATGGAGCGCAACGTTTCCCTGTGAACTGTGGTATCCAAACTTATTTGTTTAGGATTTTGAGATTGGGGTGAAAGGATCCTTCTGAACCAAAAACCGGTTGGAGTAAAACCCCCTGTCCCTATTGTGCAGGGGTTACTGGACTGCCTATTCCTGACCAAAGCAATTTCTGAACTGCTTCTTGCAACCCCTGTCCTTCGCCTCTACCCGAGACGGACTGGAACAGAAACTTCAAGGAGGATGCTTCTTGAAGAGAGATATAACCTAGAGATACCACTTCTTGCACTCAGGCATCTGTTTGTAAACTGTTACCAGATCTGTGCAGACTGAAGAAGTTGGCCCCTAATTCTGGGGTCCCCCAGAAGGAGGCCTGCACCATCATGCTGATGGCTTATCCTCTGGTTTGGAAGCTGGCCTTCCGGTTGCCTTTGCTTCTTTGCCTTACCAAACTTATTGTATTAGGGCTGTTATGTTTCTTTATGACCGACAAGGCCGAAAACCGGACCCCTATGTTTGGGGTTCTATGTGGAAGGAAACGTGACCTTCTTGGAGTCTGATTTTGACTCCAGAATATCTGTTGTTAAGTCCTTACCAACAGAAACTTCCAGCCAAAGGCAAATTTTCCAGAACCTTCTTTGATTCTGAATCAGCCTTCCATGTATGTCAGCAACACTGCTCTGCGAGCAACTACTGTTAATGCTGATGCCCTAGAACATTAGTGTCCATATGATCTATATGGGATTCTTGCTCCCTTGCAGGCGCTGAAAAACCTGTCTTCCAGTACCTCAGCGCAGTGTACCTACAGCACCTGATATTCCAAGATGGCCTGCATCCAAGAACTAACCAGGCCCATCACTGCTTAGCTACCAAGATCTAGTGAGATTGGGCCCATGTAGTGTGGTGTGCTGTAGATTGCAAGATGAAGTCATGGCTGGCCTTATGACTGCCCCAGACAGAGACAATATGGTTTTCATAAAACCATCCCTCTATTGACGTTGACAGCAAAGGCCATATATATTTTCGCACTATCAAATGATGAGTATCTCTATAGGAGGCATTTCCCATTTTTAAACAGTCCTCAGCTGGAAAAGAATATTTGAATCCCATTTACCGGGAACCTATATTCTTTATTGGGTATAGCTCAAACCTTTTCCACAATTTTCATCAGCTGCTAGGGTCCCCCATAAGGAGGCCCTATTTTTTTGGGACGTTAAACATAGGTACCTTATTTTTAACACAGGCTCTGCTGAATCCTCCAAGGACAGAAAGGCCTTTACGGCTCTCATTAACGCAGCTATATTTACCTGTTGTATGCCGAAGAAGAGTATATAGAGGTTTCATAGTCTGATTAATTATCCTGTGTAGCCTGTGCAGTTGATGATTTACACTCGGTTTCTCAGCTTGTTTTATTAGAGAAGCTGTTGGGGATACCGTAGGTAGAGAGCTGCCTGTATGGATTAATAATGAACCCTATTCCTGGTATCAAAGCTGTAGGATTTAACCTTTCAGCTATACTGGACAAGATCTGTGCAAACATCGCCCCAAAGAGGATTTATCTATTATGCTGACAAGCCAACCATTTTACACATGATCCATCCTGTACCAGATCAGAGAGGATAATACAGTTATTGCAAGACAACATGAGTGTTGGTGTTACTGTAAGTGTACTCTCATCACCTTTGCCGCTCTTAGACATGATAAATAATCAGCACTTTCACAGTGTACTACACAATTTGTGACTGTAACCACTTTATAGTTCTAAAGTGATATCAATCTGACCCTTACCCATGCACCCGCATTGAGGATCAGAAGACCAACTGACAAACGTATATAAAGTCAGCAATCACACTAGCAGTCAGTCACATGTTAATATATTAATATGAGCACATAATCAACTACAAACACATTTTAAAGTATGTAGTAGTACATATTACTGAATTCTGTTTTATACAGATCTTAATGTATTCAGACGCATTGCGAAGAAAACCACAGTAATGTATACAAACTCATATGCAATAGGCACTTAAACTTAACTATCCATACTGACAAAAGTAGATAGAAATTTAGTGCTGTATAACCCGTAATCGGTAGAGTGGGATACAGGGAGACTCACCTCACTTCCAAGATCGATCAATACGTTAGCAAACGCTGAGTGGATCCAGACGCTACTAGTGTACACAGCCACTCCGGGAACTTTAAGCGAACACAGACGCACTGTACATATAGACACACCGGCCATACAGACGCCTGTATTGCGACCGGGTCTCCTCGCGGTAGCGCTTAGTGAACACAGACGCAGCAGCGGCCTATGCTGTGACCGAGAGCCCTCGTGGTAGCGTCTGAAACGGAAGTGAGGCAACAGTTCATGGCGGGAGACTCGCGGAAACTGGTCATGAACTGGGGGGAGGGGTGACCAGGAGAGCGTCTAACTCCCCACTGCTGACATCAACCCTAGGGATCGCAGCCTCATACTATTCCTGGTGCCTTATGATCCCTAAGGCCTAGCACTGGAGCACCCGTGGTGGCGGCACGTCAGCTACTGTTTGATAGTCTCCTTCCAATACAGTGCGGCTGTGTCCGTATTCCCCGGGGAACTGATGCCTTACCTTCTCCCCATGCTCCAGCCACAGCCTGGTCACGTCTGCTGGACCTGCTAGTATATCCAACACAGTCGCCCGCCGAGACAGCACTGCACACATGGGTAAGCGTTGTTGCGACCCGGCGGAGAGTTGTTGGAGCGACTATTTCCAATATACGTGTAAGACGCTGTTAAGAAAGATCGCTCAAAAACATAGTAAGACTATAAAAATAAAATAAGAAAGCTTAGGGCTGCCCTAGAACAGCAGCCCTGTGACCATGGTCCGGCTCCTGCCGCACCAAACAAAAAACTGATTTGCCTGAGCCATTGGGCAGGGATATATGGACGGGCCCATTGCATCCTGGGAGGCCTGAAAGCTTGTGATCGTTTGGTGCCAATCCACTGTCGCTCCATCATATCCCATTGTTATCCTGTGGATAACCTGTGGACCCTGCCGGAGAAACCCGAAATACCCGAGTAAATCTGAGTAAAACCAAACCCGCTCATCTCTAATATCAATCAACGGAAATTCAATAGGTCTGATGTATACCCATCCTTATTTATAAAAGAATTGCCTTTTTAAATTTCAAGTTTAAAACACATCAAACAGGCTACAAGTTGCCTCTTTAGTTAATAAGCCACTTAATTTCTTTATTAGCATCCTAAGGACCTTATTCAGGTTCGTTAGCAAACCAATAAAAATCACAAAATGGGCAAAACCATGTGCACTGCAGGTGGGGCTGATATAACATGTGCAGAAAGTTAGATTTGGGTGGGGTATGTTCAAACTGTAATCTAAGTTGCAGTGTAAAAATAAATCAGCCAGTATTTCCCATGCATAGAAGCAATATAACCCACCCAAATCTAACACTCTGCACATCTGCCCCACCTGCAGTGCACATGGTTTTCCCCAATTGCTTTTTTTGGTTTACTAACAAAAATGAATATCCCCTTAAATCTGTTACTGTTTCCACACAACAGGCAGTCATTGTACCTCCTGCCATGACTTTAGATTGGGCTGTGGTGCTGTTTAAAATGCATAGAGCTGGCTGAAAAGAATAGGTCATTCTGCCCTACCTTAATGTGCAAATCACTGCATGCGACCTGCGGGAAGAAGCAATCGATCCTACACATTAGACCAGGGGTGTCAAATTCATCGGGGGCCGCATCAGCAGTTTGGTCCCCATCAAAGGGCCGGTTGTATCTGTAGGTCTATCCAAAATTTACCGCTCCACCTGCCTTATATGTGCCCAGCCATCTGCCCCCTTTTAAAGTGCCCAGCCATGTGCCCCCTTTTATAGTGCCCAGCCATGTGCCCCCTTTTATAGTGCACAGGTCCCCATTTTACACATTGCGGCAGGCACAGGTCCCCATTTTACACATTGTGGCAGGCACAGGTCCCCATTTTACACATTGTGGCAGGCACAGGCCCCCATTTTACACATAGCGGCAGGTACAGGTCCCCATTTTACACATTGTGGCAGGCACAGGTCCCCATTTTACACATTGTGGCAGGCACAGGTCCCCATTTTACACATTGTGGCAGGCACAGGTCCCCATTTTACACATTGTGGCAGGCACAGGTCCCCATTTTACACATTGTGGCAGGCACAGGTCCCCATTTTACACATTGTGGCAGGTACAGGTCCCCATTTTACACATAGCGGCAGGTACAGGTCCCCATTTTACACATTGTGGCAGGCACAGGTCCCCATTTTACACATTGCGGCAGGTGGTGGAAGGAGGGAGAGAGAGAGAAAGAGAGGAAGGGAGAGGGGCTGACTTACATTTGAAGCGGTTCTCGCCGCTCTTCAGCCGCCTCTCCCTCCTCGTCTGCGCGGCTCCCTTCTCCCTCCTCCGACGGGGTTTCGTTGAATGACGCGTTTGCGCCGTGACGTCACGACGCAATCGCGTCATTCCGCGAAACCCCGCCCCCCCCCGAGCTGGGCACTCGGGAGAAGGGGGTTTCATGGCGGCGGCACCGCGGGCCATCAGACGAGGTCTGGCGGGCCGGATTTGGCCCGCGGGCCTTGTCTTTGACACCCCTGCATTAGACTATATGTACGAATTGTCTTTCCATTACAGCAAATCGTGCAGATATTGGCCTGATGTGTACCCACCCTGAGAAACAGCACACAGGTTTTTCAGTTTAACCAGATTACCTGTAGTAAGGACTGGGTACAGATTAGGCCATATCGTCTAACATATACGCAGATTTTGCGGTCCCTCAGGTCGCATGCAAAATTTTCCAGTTGGCCGTGCTGGGGAAGATATTGTATGTAACCAGATGCAGTGTAATGAAGGATGAAACGAGGTATCATTCATTACATCAGGCTAGTGTGTACTGCCTGATGTAGGGATGGTCCGTGGTGAAGAGAACTTGTCCAGAACATCTTCCCGGTTGCCCGTGGGTCTGATATGGTATCCGTTCACATGGTCGACCATGTTATGGTCGACAGTCATTAGGTTGACCACTATTGGTCGACATTGACATGGTCGACATGGACACATGGTCGACATGGACACATGGTCGACACATGAAAGGTCGACATGATTTTTTTTTATTATTATTTTTTTTCATTTTTTTTCTTTTGGGGAACTTTTCCATACTTTACGATCCACGTGGACTACGATTGGAACGGTAATCTGTGCCGAGCGAAGCGGTAGCGGAGCGAAGGCACCATGCCCGAAGCATGGCGAGCGAAGCGAGCCATGCGAGGGGACGCGGTGCACTAATTGGGGTCCCCAGTCACTTTACGCAAAAAACGACACCAAAAAAAAGTAAAAAAACTCATGGCGACCTTTTCATGTGTCGACCTTTCATGTGTCGACCATTTTCGTGTGTCGACCATGTGTCCATGTCGACCATGTCAATGTCGACCAATAGTGGTCGACCTAATGACTGTCGACCATAACATGGTCGACCATTCATACCAGAACCGTCTGATATGTAGACACCCTTATTTATAAAAAAAAGACAAATTTTTCTTCCAACTGGCATATGATACATTATTGCACTTTTGCAATTTTTGTTTTTTATATAGCAAGCTGAAATGCAGCAAAGGAATTGTATGTTGTGTTTATGACATCTTATATGATAATAAATGTTCTTTTTATATTATCTCTCAAACTAATAATCTGGGAACAGTATATGTCACTGTTGCCTTGTGATAATTCAACATTATGGACAAGCATGTTAATGTTAAAATTTTCATTTATTTTCAGAGCAAGACAGAAGCTGCTTATAAAACCACAGCAACAAACATCAGTCATAGCGGTTCTCAAACTGTGTGCCGCAAGGTCCTTGCAGGGGTGCCCTGGGTTGGTGGTCAAAGACCAAATCAAATTATTTATGGCCAAAGTGATTGGCAGCCACTAGCACTAGTTTTGCCTATCAAAACATGTGGACAAACAGAAGCAAAACTGTACACCACCACATAACTGATCCTAAGGATGACAGGTAGACAACAATTAACTTAATTTTATATTTTTTCCAAATATATCAATAATAAACTTTTATTCTAGGGGTGCCATGAAAAAAATAAGAATTTACTTACCGATAATTCTATTTCTCATAGTCCGTAGTGGATGCTGGGGACTCCGAAAGGACCATGGGGAATAGCGGCTCCGCAGGAGAGTGGGCACAAAAGTAAAAGCTTTAGGACTAGCTGGTGTGCTCTGGCTCCTCCCCCTATGACCCTCCTCCAAGCCTCAGTTAGGATACTGTGCCCGGACGAGCGTACACAATAAGGAAGGATTATGAATCCCGGGTAAGACTCATACCAGCCACACCAATCACACCGTACAACCTGTGATCTGAACCCAGTTAACAGCATGATAACAGAGGAGCCTCTGAAAAGATGGCTCACAACAATAGTAACCCGATTTTTGTAACTATGTACAAGTATTGCAGACAATCCGCACTTGGGATGGGCGCCCACCATCCACTACGGACTATGAGAAATAGAATTATCGGTAAGTAAATTCTTATTTTCTCTAACGTCCTAGTGGATGCTGGGGACTCCGAAAGGACCATGGGGATTATACCAAAGCTCCCAAACGGGCGGGAGAGTGCGGATGACTCTGCAGCACCGAATGAGAGAACTCCAGGTCCTCCTCAGCCAGGGTATCAAATTTGTAGAATTTAGCAAACGTGTTTGCCCCTGACCAAGTAGCTGCTCGGCAAAGTTGTAAAGCCGAGACCCCTCGGGCAGCCGCACAAGATGAGCCCACTTTCCGTGTGGAATGGGCTTTTACAGATTTTGGCTGTGGCAGGCCTGCCACAGAATGTGCAAGCTGAATTGTACTACAAATCCAACGAGCAATCGTCTGCTTAGAAGCAGGAGCACCCAGCTTGTTGGGTGCATACAGGATAAACAGCGAATCAGATTTTCTGACTCCAGCCGTCCTGGAAACATATATTTTCAGGGCCCTGACTACGTCCAGCAACTTGGAATCCTCCAAGTCCCTAGTAGCCGCAGGCACCACAATAGGCTGGTTTAAGTGAAAAGCTGAAACCACCTTAGGGAGAAATTGAGGACGAGTCCTCAATTCTGCCCTGTCCGTATGAAAAATTAGGTAAGGGCTTTTATAGGATAAAGCCGCCAATTCTGAGACACGCCTGGCTGAAGCCAGGGCTAACAGCATTACCACTTTCCATGTGAGATATTTTAAGTCCACAGTGGTGAGTGGTTCAAACCAATGTGATTTTAGGAATCCCAAAACTACATTGAGATCCCAAGGTGCCACTGGAGGCACAAAAGGAGGCTGTATATGCAGTACTCCCTTGACAAACGTCTGAACTTCAGGAGCCGAAGCCAGTTCTTTTTGGAAGAATATTGACAGGGCCGAAATTTGAACCTTAATGGACCCTAATCTGAGGCCCATAGACAGTCCTGTTTGCAGGAAATGCAGGAAACGACCCAGTTGAAATTCCTCTGTAGGGGCCTTCCTGGCCTCGCACCACGCAACATATTTACGCCAAATACGGTGATAATGTTGTACGGTTACATCCTTCCTGGCTTTGATCAGGGTAGGGATGACTTCATCCGGAATGCCTTTTTCCTTCAGGATCCGGCGTTCAACCGCCATGCCGTCAAACGCAGCCGCGGTAAGTCTTGGAACAGACATGGTCCCTGCTGGAGCAGGTCCTTTCTTAGAGGTAGAGGCCACGGGTCTTCCGTGAGCATCTCTTGAATTTCCGGGTACCAAGTCCTTCTTGGCCAATCCGGAGCCACGAGTATAGTCTTTACTCCTCTCCTTCTTATGATTCTCAGTACTTTTGGTATGAGAGGAAGAGGAGGGAACACATACACTGACTGGTACACCCACGGTGTTACCAGAGCGTCCACAGCTATTGCCTGAGGGTCCCTTGACCTGGCGCAATATCTGTCCAGTTTTTTGTTGAGGCGGGACGCCATCATGTCCACCTTTGGTTTTTCCCAACGGTTCACAATCATGTGGAAGACTTCTGGGTGAAGTCCCCACTCCCCCGGGTGAAGATCGTGTCTGCTGAGGAAGTCTGCTTCCCAGTTGTCCACTCCCGGAATGAACACTGCTGACAGTGCTATCACATGATTTTCCGCCCAGCGAAGAATCCTTGCCACTTCCATCATTGCCCTCCTGCTTCTTGTGCCGCCCTGTCTGTTTACGTGGGCGACTGCCGTGATGTTGTCCGACTGGATCAACACCGGCTGACCCTGAAGCAGAGGTCTTGCCTGACTTAGGGCATTGTAAATGGCCCTTAGTTCCAGGATATTTATGTGAAGTGACATTTCCATGCTTGACCACAAGCCCTGGAAATTTTTTCCCTGTGTGACTGCTCCCCAGCCTCTCAGGCTGGCATCCGTGGTCACCAGGACCCAATCCTGAATGCCGAATCTGCGGCCCTCTAGGAGATGAGCACTCTGTAACCACCACAGGAGAGACACCCTTGTCCTTGGAGACAGGGTTATCCGCTGATGCATTTGAAGATGCGATCCGGACCATTTGTCCAGCAGATCCCACTGAAAAGTTCTTGCGTGGAATCTGCCGAATGGAATCGCTTCGTAAGAAGCCACCATCTTTCCCAGGACCCTTGTGCATTGATGTACTGACACTTGGCCTGGTCTTAGGAGGTTCCTGACTAGGTCGGATAACTCCTTGGCCTTCTCCTCCGGGAGAAACACCTTTTTCTGTACTGTGTCCAGAATCATCCCTAGGAACAGCAGACGTGTCGTCGGAATCAGCTGCGATTTTGGAATATTTAGAATCCATCCGTGCTGTCGTAGTACTACTTGAGATAGTGCTACTCCGACCTCTAACTGTTCTCTGGACCTTGCCCTTTTCAGGAGATCGTCCAAGTAAGGGATAATTAAGACGCCTTTTCTTCGAAGAAGAATCATCATTTCGGCCATTACCTTGGTAAAGACCCGGGGTGCCGTGGACAATCCAAACGGCAGCGTCTGAAACTGATAATGACAGTTCTGAACCACAAACCTGAGGTACCCTTGGTGAGAAGGGCAAATTGGGACATAGAGGTAAGCATCCTTGATGTCCAGACACCATATAGTCCCCTTCTTCCAGGTTCGCTATCACTGCTCTGAGTGACTCCATCTTGAACTTGAACCTTTTTATGTAAGTGTTCAAGGATTTCAGATTAAAAATGGGTCTCACCGAGCCGTCCGGCTTCGGTACCACAAACAGCGTGGAATAATACCCCTTTCCCTGTTGTAGGAGGGGTACCTTGATTATCACCTGCTGGGAATACAGCTTGTGAATGGCTTCCAATACCGCCTCCCTGTCTGGGGGAGACGTTGGTAAAGCAGACTTCAGGAACCGGCGAGGGGGAGACGTCTCGAATTCCAATTTGTACCCCTGAGATACTACCTGCAGGATCCAGGGGTCCACTTGCGAGTGAGCCCACTGCGCGCTGAAATTCTTGAGACGGGCCCCCACCGTGCCTGAGTCCGCTTGTAAGGCCCCAGCGTCATGCTGAGGACTTGGCAGAAGCGGGGGAGGGCTTCTGTTCGTGGGAAGAGGCTGTCTGCTGCAGTCTTTTTCCCCTTCCTCTGCCCCTGAACAGATATGAGTGGCCTTTTGCCCGCTTGCCCTTATGGGGACGAAAGGACTGAGCATGAAAAGACGGTATCTTTTTCTGCTGCGAGGTGACTTGGGGTAAAAAGGTGGATTTTCCAGCCGTTGCTGTGGCCACCAGGTCCGATAGACCGACCCCAAATAACTCCTCCCCTTTATACGGCAATACTTCCATATGCCGTTTGGAATCCGCATCCCCTGACCACTGTCGCGTCCATAATCCTCTTCTGGCAGAAATGGACATCGCACTTACTCTTGATGCCAGAGTACAAATATCCCTCTGTGCATCTCGCATATATAGAAATGCATCCTTTAAATGCTCTATAGTCAACAATATATTGTCCCTGTCCAGGGTATCAATATTTTCAGTCAGGGAATCCGACCAAGCCCCCCCAGCACTGCACATCCAGGCTGAGGCGATTGCTGGTCGCAGTATAATACCAGTATGTGTGTATATACTTTTAAGGATATTTTCCAGCTTCCTATCAGCTGGTTCCTTGAGGGCGGCCGTATCAGGGGACGGTAACGCCACTTGTTTTGATAAGCGTGTGAGCGCCTTATCTACGCTAGGGGGTGTTTCCCAACGCGCCCTAACCTCTGGCGGGAAAGGGTATAATGCCAATAACTTTTTAGAAATTAGCAGTTTTTTATCGGGGGAAACCCACGCTTCATCACACACCTCATTTAATTCATCTGATTCGGGAAAAACTACGGGTAGTTTTTTCACACCCCACATAATACCCTTTTTTGTGGTACTTGTAGTATCAGAAATGTTCAAAACCTCCTTCATTGCCGTGATCATGTAACGTGTGGCCCTACTGGAAAATACGTTTGTTTCCTCACCGTCGACACTGGAGTCAGTGTCCGTGTCTGTGTCTGTATCGACCTGAGGTAACGGGCGCTTTAGAGCCCCTGACGGTGCTTGAGACGCCTGTACAGGTATTAACTGATTTGCCGGCTGTCTCATGTCGTCAACAGTCTTTTGTAAAGTGCTGACACTATCACGTAATTCTTTCCATAAGACCATCCAGTCAGGTGTCGACTCCCTAGGGGGTGACATCACTAACACAGGCAATTGCTCCGCCTCCACACCATTTTCCTCCTCATACATGTCGACACAACGTACCGACACACAGCACACACACAGGGAATGCTCTGATAGAGGATAGGACCCCACTAGCCCTTTGGGGAGACAGAGGGAGAGTTTGCCAGCACACACCAGAGCGCTATATATATATATATATATATATATATATATATATATATATATATATATATATATATATATATATATATATATATATATAGGGATAACCTTATATAATAAGAATTTACTTACCGATAATTCTATTTCTCGTAGTACGTAGTGGATGCTGGGGACTCCGTAAGGACCATGGGGAATAGCGGCTCCGCAGGAGACTGGGCACATCTAAAGAAAGCTTTAGGACTATCTGGTGTGCACTGGCTCCTCCCCCTATGACCCTCCTCCAAGCCTCAGTTAGGATACTGTGCCCGGACGAGCGTACACAATAAGGAAGGATTTTGAATCCCGGGTAAGACTCATACCAGCCACACCAAATCACACTGTACAACTTGTGATCTGAACCCAGTTAACAGCATGATAACAGAGGAGCCTCTAGAAAAGATGGCTCACTACAGCAATAACCCGATTTTTTGGTAACAATAACTATGTACCAGTATTGCAGACAATCCGCACTTGGGATGGGCGCCCAGCATCCACTACGGACTACGAGAAATAGAATTATCGGTAAGTAAATTCTTATTTTCTCTAACGTCCTAAGTGGATGCTGGGGACTCCGTAAGGACCATGGGGATTATACCAAAGCTCCCAAACGGGCGGGAGAGTGCGGATGACTCTGCAGCACCAAATGAGAGAACTCCAGGTCCTCCTCAGCCAGGGTATCAATTTTGTAGAATTTTACAAACGTATTTGCTCCTGACCAAGTAGCTGCTCGGCAAAGTTGTAAAGCCAAGACCCCTCGGGCAGCCGCCCAAGATGAGCCCACCTTCCTTGTGGAGTGGGCATTTACAGATTTTTGGCTGTGGCAGGCCTGCCACAGAATGTGCAAGCTGAATTGTACTACAAATCCAACGAGCAATAGTCTGCTTAGAAGCAGGAGCACCCAGCTTGTTGGGTGCATACAGGATAAACAGCGAGTCAGATTTCCTGACTCCAGCCGTCCTGGAAACATATATTTTCAGGGCTCTGACAACGTCCAGCAACTTGGAGTCCTCCAAGTCCCTAGTAGCCGCAGGCACCACAATAGGTTGGTTCAGGTGAAACGCTGAAACCACCTTAGGGAGAAACTGAGGACGAGTCCTCAATTCCGCCCTGTCCGAATGGAAAATCAGATAAGGGCTTTTACAGGATAAAGCCGCCAATTCTGACACGCGCCTGGCCCAGGCCAGGGCCAACAGCATGACCACTTTCCATGTGAGATATTTTAACTCCACAGATTTAAGTGGTTCAAACCAATGTGACTTTTGGAACCCAAAAACTACAATGAGATCTCAAGGTGCAACTGGAGGCACAAAAGGAGGCTGTATATGCAGTACCCCTTTTACAAACGTCTGAACTTCAGGGACTGAAGCTAGTTCTTTTTGGAAGAAAATTGACAGGGCCGAAATTTGAACCTTAATGGACCCCAATTTCAGGCCCATAGACACTCCTGTTTGCAGGAAATGTAGGAATCGACCCAGTTGAATTTCCTCCTTCGGGCCTTACTGGCCTCGCACCACGCAACATATTTTCGCCAAATGCGGTGATAATGTTTTGCGGTTACATCCTTCCTGGCTTTGATCAGGATAGGGATGACTTCATCCGGAATGCCTTTTTTCCTTCAGGATCCGGCGTTCAAAACGCCATGCCGTCAAACGCAGCCGCGGTAAGTCTTGGAACAGACAGGGTCCTTGCTGGAGCAGGTCCCTTCTTAGAGGTAGAGGCCACGGATCCTCCGTGAGCATCTCTTGAAGTTCCGGTTACCAAGTCCTTCTTGGCCAATCCGGAGCAACGAATATAGTGCTAACTCCTCTCCATCTTATCAATCTCAGTACCTTGGGTATGAGAGGCAGAGGAGGGAACACATACACTGACTGGTACACCCACGGTGTTACCAGAGCGTCTACAGCTATTGCCTGAGGGTCCCTTGACCTGGCGCAATACCTGTCGAGTTTTTCCCAACGGTTTATAATCATGTGGAAGACTTCTGGGTGAAGTCCCCACTCTCCCGGGTGGAGGTCGTGCTGAGGAAGTCTGCTTCCCAGTTGTCCACTCCCGGAATGAATACTGCTGACAGTGCTATCACATGATTTTCCGCCCAGCGAAGAATCCTTGCAGCTTCTGCCATTGCCCTCCTGCTTCTTGTGCCACCCTGTCTGTTTACGTGGGTGACTGCCGTGATGTTGTCCGACTGGATCAACACCGGCTGACCTTGAAGCAGAGGTCTTGCTAAGCTTAGAGCATTGTAAATGGCCCTTAGCTTCAGGATATTTATGTGAAGTGATGTCTCCAGGCTTGACCATAAGCCCTGGATATTCCTTCCCTGTGTGACTGCTCCCCAGCCTCGCAGGCTGGCATCCGTGGTCACCAGGACCCAGTCCTGAATGCCGAATCTGCGGCCCTCTAGAAGATGAGCACTCTGCAACCACCACAGGAGGGACACCCTTGTCCTTGGTGACAGGGTTATCCGCTGATGCATCTGAAGATGCGACCCGGACCATTTGTCCAGCAGGTCCCACTGGAAAGTTCTTGCGTGGAATCTGCCGAATGGGATTGCTTCGTAGGAAGCCACCATTTTACCCAGAACCCTTGTGCATTGATGCACTGAGACTTGGCTCGGTTTTAGGAGGTTCCTGACTAGCTCGGATAACTCCCTGGCTTTCTCCTCGGGGAGAAAAGCCTTTTTCTGGACTGTGTCCAGGATCATCCCTAGGAACAGAAGACAAGTCGTCGGAACCAGCTGCGATTTTGGAATATTGAGAATCCAATCGTGCTGCCGCAACACTACCTGAAATAGTGCTACACCGACCTCCAACTGTTCCCTGGATCTTACCCTTATCAGGGAATCGTCCAAGTAAAGGATAACTAAAATTCCCTTCCCTCGAAGGAATATCATCATTTCGGCCATTACCTTGGTAAAGACCCGGGGTGCCGTGGACCATCCATACGGCAGCGTCTGAACTGATAGTGACAGTTCTGTACCATAAACCTGAGGTACCCTTGATGAGAAGGGTAAATTTTTGACATGAAGGTAAGCATCCTTGATGTCCCGAGACATCATGTAGTTCCCTTCTTCCAGGTTCGCAATCACTGCTCTGAGTGACTCAATCTTGAATTTGAACCTCTGTATGTAAGTGTTCAAAGATTTTAGATTTAGAATCGGTCTCACCGAGCCGTCCGGCTTCAGTACCACAACGGTGTGGAATAATACCCCGTTCCCTGTTGCAGGAGGGGTACCTTGTTATCACCTGCTGGGAATACAGCTTGTGAATGGCTTCCAAAACAGTCTCCCTGTCAGAAGGAGACATCGGTAAAGCCGACTTTAGGAAACGGCGAGGGGTAGACGTCTCGAATTCTAATTTGTACCCCTGAGATATCACCTGAAGGATCCAGGGGTCTACTTGCGAGTGAGCCCACTGCACGCTGAAATTCATTGAGACGGGCCCCCCACCATGCCTGATTCTGCTTGTAAAGCCCCAGCGTCATACTGAGGGCTTGGCAGAGGCGGGAGAGGGTTTCTGTTCCTGGAAACTGGCTGATATCTGCAGCCTTTTTCCTCTCCCTCTGTCACGGGGCAGAAATGAGGAACCTTTTGCCCGCTTGTCCACGAAAAGACTGCGCCTGATAATACGGCGTCTTCTCATGTTGAGAGGCGACCTGGGGTACAAACGTGGATTTCCCAGCTGTTGCCGTGGCCACCAGGTCTGAAAGACCGACCCCAAATAACTCCTCCCTTTAATAAGGCAATACTTCCAAATGCCGTTTGGAATACGCATCACCTGACCACTGACGTGTCCATAACCCTCTACTGGTAGAAATGGACAACGCACTTAGACTTGATGCCAGTCGGCAAATATTCCGCTGTGCATCACGCATATATAGAAATGCATCTTTTAAATGCTCTATAGGCAAAAATATACTGTCCCTATCTAGGGTATCAATATTTTCAGTCAGGGAATCCGACCACGCCAACCCAGCACTGCACATCCAGGCTGAGGCGATTGCTGGTCGCAGTATAACACCAGTATGTGTGTAAATACATTTTAGGATACCCTCCTGCTTTCTATCAGCAGGATCCTTAAGGGCGGCCATCTCAGGAGAGGGTAGAGCCCTTACAAGCGTGTGAGCGCTTTATCCACCCTAGGGGGTGTTTCCCAACGCACCCTAACCTCTGGCGGGAAAGGATATAATGCCAATAACATTTTAGAAATTATCAGTTGTTATCGGGGGAAAACCACGCATCATCACACACCTCATTTAATTTCTCAGATTCAGGAAAACTACAGGTAGTTTTTCCTCACCGAACATAATACCCCTTTTTGGTGGTACTCGTATTATCAGAAATGTGTAAAAACATTTTTTTCATTGCCTCAATCATGTAACGTGTGGCCCTACTGGAAGTCACATTTGTCTCTTCACCGTCGACACTGGAGTCAGTATCCGTGTCGGCGTCTATATCTGCCATCTGAGGTAACGGGCGCTTTAGAGCCCCTGACGGCCTATGAGACGTCTGGACAGGCACAAGCTGAGTAGCCGGCTGTCTCATGTCAACCACTGTCTTTTATACAGAGCTGACACTGTCATGTAATTCCTTCCAACAGTTCATCCACTCAGGTGTCGACCCCCTAGGGGGTGACATCACTATTACAGGCATCTGCTCCGTCTCCACATCATTTTTCTCCTCATACATGTCGACACAAATGTACCGACATACAGCACACACACAGGGAATGCTCTGATAGAGGACAGGACCCCACTAGCCCTTTGGGGAGACAGAGGGAGAGTTTGCCAGCACACACCAGAGCGCTATATATATATAGGGATAACCTTATATAAGTGTTTTTCCCCTTATAGCTGCTGTATATTTAATACTGCGCGTAATTAGTGCCCCCCCCTCTCTTTTATAACCCTTTCTGTAGTGTAGTGACTGCAGGGGAGAGACAGGGAGCTTCCCTCCAACGGAGCTGTGAGGGAAAATGGCGCCAGTGTGCTGAGGAGATAAGGCCGCCAATAAGGGGGCGGAGCCTATCTCCCGTTTTTCTATGTATTTTGGCAGGGGTTAAATGCATCCATATAGCCCAGGAGCTATATGTGATGCATTTTTTTGCCATCCAAGGTGTTTATTATTGCGTCTCAGGGCGCTCCCCCCCAGCGCCCTGCACCCTCAGTGACCGGAGTGTGAAGTGTGCTGAGAGCAATGGCGCACAGCTGCAGTGCTGTGCGCTACCTTGTTGAAGACAGGACGTATTCTGCCGCCGATTTTCCGGACCTCTTCTGCCTTCTGGCTCTGTAAGGGGGCCGGCGGCGCGGCTCTGGGACCCATCCAGGCTGGGCCTGTGATCGTCCCTCTGGAGCTAATGTCCAGTAGCCTAAGAAGCCCAATCCACTCTGCACGCAGGTGAGTTCGCTTCTTCTCCCCTTAGAGCCTCGATGCAGTGAGCCTGTTGCCAGCAGGTCTCACTGAAAATAAAAAACCTAAACTAAAACTTTCAATAAGAAGCTCCGGAGAGCCCCTAGTGTGCACCCTTCTCGTTCGGGCACAGAGATCTAACTGAGGCTTGGAGGAGGGTCATAGGGGGAGGAGCCAGTGCACACCAGATAGTCCTAAAGCTTTCTTTAGATGTGCCCAGTCTCCAGCGGAGCCGCTATTCCCCATGGTCCTTACGGAGTCCCCAGGATCCACTTAGGACGTTAGAGAAAAGTGTTTTTCCCTAATATAGCTGCTGTATATATTTATATGCCAATTTAGTGCCCCCCCTCTCTTGTTTTACCCTGTTTCTGTAGTGCAGGACTGCAGGGGAGAGTCAGGGAGCCTTCCTCCAACGGAGCTGTGAGGAAAAAATGGCGCCAGTGTGCTGAGGAGATAGGCTCCGCCCCTTTTTCGGCGGCCTTTCTCCCGCTTTTTTATGTAAAATTAGGCAGGGGTTAAATACATCCATATAGCCCAGGAGCTATATGTGATGTATTTTTTGCCAAAAAAGGTGTTTTTATTGCGTCTCAGGGCGCCCCCCCCCAGCGCCCTGCACCCTCAGTGACCGGAGTGTGAAGTGTGCTGAGAGCAATGGCGTACAGCTGCGGTGCTGTGCGCTATCTTAGTGAAGACAGGACGTCTTCTGCCGCCGATTTTCCGGACCTCTTCAGTCTTCTGGCTCTGTAAGGGGGACGGCGGCGCGGCTCCGGGACCCATCCATGGCTGGGCCTGTGATCGTCCCTCTGGAGCTAATGTCCAGTAGCCTAAGAAGCCCAATCCACTCTGCACGCAGGTGAGTTCGCTTCTTCTCCCCTTAGTCCCTCGGTGCAGTGAGCCTGTTGCCAGCAGGTCTCACTGAAAATAAAAAAACCTATTTAAACTTTTACTCTAAGCAGCTCAGGAGAGCCACCTAGATTGCACCCTTCTCGTTCGGGCACAAAATCTTAACTGAGGCTTGGAGGAGGGTCATAGGGGGAGGAGCCAGAGCACACCAGCTAGTCCTAAAGCTTTTACTTTTGTGCCCAGTCTCCTGCGGAGCCGCTATTCCCCATGGTCCTTTCGGAGTCCCCAGCATCCACTAGGACGTTAGAGAAATAGGATTTTAATTACCTACCGGTAAATCCTTTTCTCATAGTCCGTAAGGGATACTGGGAATCCATTTAGTACCATGGGGCATAGACAGGTCCACTAGGTGTCATGGACACTAAGAAATGGATAGTGTGCACTAGCTCCTCCCCATATGCCCCTCCTACCAGACTCAGTCTAGGAAACTGTGCCAGAGGAGACGGACATACTTTGAGAGAAGAATAGATAAGGAAAGTGGTGAGATTACGAACCAGCACACACAGAACAAGAGGAAAGCCATGCTAACCAAACTTGAAACAGGAACAGCAACAGCTGAACAAACCAGAATACTTAACCAAGTAACAGTGCAGGAAGAACGAAGCACCAGGCGGGCGCCCAGTATCCCTTACGGACTACGAGAAAAGGATTTACCGGTAGGTAATTCAAATCCTATTTTCGCTTACGTCCTAGGGGATACTGGGAATCCATTTAGTACTATGGGGAAGTAACAAAGCTCCCAAACCAGGTGGGTGAGTGCTGAGGTTCCTGCAGAACTGATTAACCAAACTGAAGGTCCTCAGAGGCCAAAGTATCAAACTTGTAAAACTTAGCGAACGTGTTCGAACCTGACCAAGTAGCTGCTCGGCAGAGCTGTAAAGCCGAGACACCCCGGGCAGCCGCCCAAGAAGAACCCACTGACCTAGTAGAGTGGACCTGAACAGATTTTGGAACCGGCAACCCTGCCGTGGAATAAACATGCTGGATAGTCAACCTGATCCAGCATGCAATAGACTGCTTTGAAGCAGGACACCCAATTTTATTGTGATCATAGAGAACGAACAGCGAGTCCGATTTCCTGTGACGAACTGTTCTCTTTACATACACCTTCAAAGCCCTCACAACTTTAAAAGACTTTGAAGTAGCAGAGGTGTCCGTAACAACTGAAACCACAAAAGGTTGGTTGATGTGAAATGCGGACACCACTTAGGGAGAAATTGCTGACAAGTCCTGAGTTCAGCTCTGTCCTCATGTAAAATTAAGTAGGCACTCTTAAGACAATGCCCCCAACTCCGACACAAGTCTTGCTGAAGCCAAGGCCAACAGTGTGACTGTCTTCCACGTAGGTTACTTTACGTCTACATCCTGTAACGGTTCAAACCAGTCCGATTGGAGGAACTGCAGCACCAAATTTAGGACCCAAGGTGCCATGGGAGGCACAAAGGGAGGTTGAATGTGCAGAACACCTTTCAAGAACGTCTGGACCTCAGGAAGAGAAGCTAATTGTTTCTGAAAATAAATAGACAAGGCCGAAATCTGGACTTTTATGGAGTCTAGACGTAGGCCCACCTCTACTCCTGACTGCAGAAAAAGCAGGAAATGTCCCAGATGGAATTCTACAGCAGAGAATTGTCTGCACTCACACCAAGAGACATATTTCTTCCAGATACGGTAGTAATGTTTAGAAGTTACCTCTTTCCTGGCTTGGATCATAGTCGGGATGACCTTTTCAGGAATCCCTCGCCTGGCTAGAATCAGCCATTCAACTTCCATGCTGTTAAACTTAGCCACGGTAAGTCTTGATAGACGAATGGGCCCTGTTGCAGAAGATCCTCGCGAAGCGGTAGAGGCCACGGATCGATCAGCATCTTGAGAAGATCCACGTACCAGGCCCATTGAGGCCAATCTGAGTATTGCTTGAACCTTTTCCCTTTTTATTATTTTTAGAATTCTTGGGATCAGAGGAAGTGGAGGAAACATATACAGTGTTGTCAGAGCGTATACCACCACTGCTTGTGGGTCTCTCAACCTGGAACAATACCGCTTGAGCTTCTAGTTGAGTCGAGAGGCCATCATGTCGATCTGTGGATATCCCAACAGACGTGTCAACCGCCGGAACACCTCCAGGTGAAGGCCCTACTCCCCCGGGTGTAGGTCGCGTCTGCTGAGGAAGTCTGCTTCCCAGTTGTCTACTCATAGAATAAAGACCGCCGACAACGCCACGGTGTGTTTTTCCACCCAGAGGAGAATTCTTGACAACTCTGACATTGCTGCTCTGCTTTTCGTTCCGCCCTGTCAGTTTATGTACGTTACCGCCGTCACATTGTCCAACTGGACTTGAATGGCCTGATTCCAAAGTAGAGATGAGGCCTGCAGAAGGACGTTGTAGATAGCCCTGAGTTCCAGGATATTTATTGGAAGGACGACTTCTTCAATGAAACTGCACCCCCTGGGTGACTGCTCCCCAACCTCGGAGGCTTACATCTGTAGTTAGCAGAATCCAATTCTGAATCCCGAACCTCTGACCCTCGACTAGGTGAGAAGTCTGTAGCCACCACAGGAGGGAGATCCTGGATTTTGGTGGCAGATGGATCCACTGGTGCATGTGAAGATGCAATCCAGACCATTTGTCTAATAGATCTAGCTGGAAGGGCCTTGCATGAAACCTTCCGTACTGAAGAGCCTCTTAAGAGGCCACCATTTTCCCTAGAAGGCGAATGCAGATGCAGAGATTCGGGTTTGCTTCAGGACAGCCAGAACTATCGACTGGATTACCATAGCCTTTTCCAAGGGAAGGAACACTCTCAGAGACTCAGTGTCCAGTATCTCCCAGTAAAGGAAGCCCGTGTGTCTGTTCCAGGTGAGATTTTGGTAGGTTCAGAATCCACCCGTGATCCAGGAGTAGTCTGGTTGAGAGGCCAATGCTGTCAAACAACTGCTCCCTGGACGGTGCCGTTATCAGAAGATTGTCCAGGTACGGAATTATGTTTACTCCCTGTTTGTGGAGTAGAAACATCATCTCTGCCATCACTTTGGTGAACACTCTCGGTGCCGGGGAGACCCCAAATGGCAGGGCCTGAAGCTGGTTGTGACAGTTCCACAGTGCAAACCGTAGATAAGCCTGATGAGGCAGCCAGATCGGAATGTGAAGGTACGCATCCTTGATATCCAGACACACTAGGAATTCCCCCTCCTCCAGACCTGAGATCACCGCTCTCAGAGACTCCATCTTGAATTTGAACACTTGTAAGTACGGGTTCAACAACTTAAGGTTCAGAATGGCCTCACCGAACCGCCCGGTTTCATTACTACAAACAAGTTGGAATAATATCCCTTGTTTTGCAGATGAGGTGGAACTGGAACAATGACCTGGGTTTTGAAAGTAGTCTGTAAAGTTATACTTGCCTCTTGTGAAACTGGTAAGCCTGATTTGTAGAATCTGTGAGGTGGAAGCTCTTGGAACTCCAGTCTGTAGCCCTGGGAAATAAGATATATGAGCCAGGGACCCTGGCACAAGGTTGTCCAGATGAGACTGAAGAATTTTAGCCGGGCTCCCAACTGCCAGTCTTCCAGGCATCTCGGTCCACCGTCATGCTGAAGGTTTTGAGGAAGCAGAGCTTGATCCTGTGAACTGTCAGTTGCTGGTTTGTGTGGTTTACCTCTAGCGCCTCTGGTGGCGGTAGAAGAACCTCTGGACTTGCCCCTAAACTTGGCAGTCTGAAAGGACTGTTAATTGTGTCCTGAGTAGGCCTTCCTAGCTGGGGAAGCTGCAGAAGGAAGGTATGTGGACTTACCCGCAGTAGCTTTGGAGATCCATTTATCTAGTTCATCTCCAAATAAAGCCTCGCCTGTGAAAGGTAGCTTTCCACGCCTCTCCTGGAGTCCGCATCCGCCGTCCACTGGCGTAGCCATAGGCCCCTTCGTGCAGACACTGCCATAGCCGTAGTGCGTGCATTAAGCAAGCCTATTTCTTTTATGGCTTTTACCATAAAGTTTGCAGAGTCCTGTATATGTTGCAGGAGCAAAACAATCTCCCCTTGAGGTAAAGTATCTAACCCCTCAATTAGGTTACCTGACCGTTTAGCAATGGCTCGCATAAACCACCCACATGCTCTAGTGGGTCTCTGGGCCACCTCCACAGCTGTATACAAAGATTTGAGCGTAGTCTTGATTTTGCGGTCAGCCGCGTCTTTTAGGGAGGCTGCACCCGGGACAGGCAATACAATTTTCCGTGAGAGCCTGGATACTGATGCATCCACTATCAGTGGATTTTCCCATTTTTTCCTATCCTCAGGAGGAAAAGGAAAGGATGATAAAAATCATTTAGGGATTTGAAATTTCCTATCAGGATTAACCCACGGTTCTTCAAACAGGGTATTTAATTCCTTTGACACAGGAAAAGTGGCTTAGGATTTCTTTTTTTATATTAAAATAAGATTCCTCTCTCTCCTCTGTCACCATATCAGGGATATTCAGATCTTCTCTGATAGCTTCTATAAGAGCCTCTATTCCCTGCGACAGAGTAGCCTGCCACACCTCTGAGTCCACCTCACTCTCCTCCATGTCTGACCCCTCATCATCCGAGTCAGACTGCAGGATATGGGCCAAAGTACATTTTTGTGGACAAATGGCAGGGAACTGAGACGCTGGCTTGGGTACGGAGTCACTTTTCATAAACTCAGTCATAGATTGTATTAAGTATTGCGTCTTTTTCTCATTCTGTGATAACTTAGTAGAGATTGTGGAAATCATTCCCCTAATGGAGTCCAGCTATGCTGGTTCTGCCCCACTAGCCTGGGAAGGTACACTACATTGAGTACACACTAGTGAAACCCTGGGGAAAAGGAACACTGTGCCTTACATGAAACACACTCTTTGCCTGATATACTGTACCAGTGACAACACAGACACACACACACACACACACACACACACACACACACACACAGAGGAAAAGGTTAAATGCACAATTAACCTACAAAGAGCTCTTCCAGGGAGAGACAGAGGGAGTATGGAACCAGCACACGGCGCCCTTAACGCTACTGCGCTAAGGGCGCAGACTAAGTACCTAGATTAGGGATTTAGTACACTAATAACCACTCCCCCCCCCTACGACCCCCTGGTACCGCTGAGGTAATCTGGAAACTCTCGGGAGGAGCTGTGCATCCCTGTCAGTCAGTGTCTGCGTCAGCTGCAGAGGGAAAATGGCGCTGGTGAGCTGCTGGATCCGCTCATAGTGAAGCCCTGTCCCTTCAATGGCACGCGGTCTTCCCGCTCTTTTTTATACTGGCTGTATGGGTCTTGTGCATAAAATGGAGACAGGCTCCATTTACGGCTATGTTGCCAGTCTGGGTACTGTGTCCGCTGTTCAGCGTCTGTGTCCGTACACACAGCGAGAGACGCAGTCCGCCCCATTTAGAAGCCGTGCGTCTGTACCCTCATGCCGCCATAATGGCCGGTGACCCACTACTGAGACGCCGGCTTAGTACTCACCACTTTTCATTCTTCTGGCTCTGTTAGGGGTGGCAGCGTGCTGCGGGTATGTACGCTCGCCGTGGTGGGACTTGGGAATAGTTTCCTCAGGAGCTAGTGTCCCGTCAACGGGGAACGGGACCATTAACCCTTCAAGAGGTTGGGCCGTTACCCCTCACCCCTACACCCCTCCCTAGGTCCCACGAAGCAGGCAGGCTGGTGCCATCCAGTCCTGCCTGAAAATAAACTCAGAAAATAAATGCAGAAAACTCTTCAGGCACTTCCAGAGATGTGACCGGCTGCCCTGGCACATTTTCTGGTTTGGTAGGAGGGGCATAGAGGGAGGAGTCAGGGCATAGAGGGAGGAGTCAGCGCACAACGTCTATATCCCATGGTACTAAATGGATTCCCAGTATCCCCTAGGATGTAAGAGAAAAAATAAGAATTTACTTACCGATAATTCTATTTCTCGGAGTCCGTAGTGGATGCTGGGGTTCCTGAAAGGACCATGGGGAATAGCGGCTCCGCAGGAGACAGGGCACAAAAGTAAAGCTTTCCGATCAGGTGGTGTGCACTGGCTCCTCCCCCTATGACCCTCCTCCAAGCCAGTTAGGTACTGTGCCCGGACGAGCGTACACAATAAGGGAGGAATTTTGAATCCCGGGTAAGACTCATACCAGCCACACCAATCACACCATACAACTTGTGATCTAAACCCATTTAACAGTATGATAACAGCGGAGCCTCTGAAAAGATGGCTCACAACAATAATAACCCGATTTTTGTAACTATGTACAAGTATTGCAGATAATCCGCACTTGGGATGGGCGCCCAGCATCCACTACGGACTCCGAGAAATAGAATTATCGGTAAGTAAATTCTTATTTTCTCTATCGTCCTAGTGGATGCTGGGGTTCCTGAAAGGACCATGGGGATTATACCAAAGCTCCCAAACGGGCGGGAGAGTGCGGATGACTCTGCAGCACCGAATGAGAGAACTCCAGGTCCTCCTTAGCCAGGGTATCAAATTTGTAGAATTTAGCAAACGTGTTTGCCCCTGACCAAGTAGCTGCTCGGCAAAGTTGTAAAGCCGAGACCCCTCGGGCAGCCGCCCAAGATGAGCCCACCTTCCTTGTGGAATGGGCATTTACATATTTTGGCTGTGGCAGGCCTGCCACAGAATGTGCAAGCTGAATTGTATTACACATCCAACTAGCAATAGTCTGCTTAGAAGCAAGAGCACCCAGTTTGTTGGGTGCATACAGGATAACAGCAAGTCAGTTTTCCTGACTCCAGCCGTCCTGGAACATATTTTCAGGGCCCTGACAACATCTAGCAACTTGGAGTCCTCCAAGTCCCTAGTAGGTGCAAGGCACCACAATAAGCTGGTTCAGGTGAAACACTGACACCACCTTAGGGAGAGAACTGGGGACGAGTCCGCAGCTCTGCCCTGTCCGAATGGACAAACAGATATGGGCTTTTTTGAGAAAAAACCACCAATTTGACACTCGCCTGGTCCAGGCCAGGGCCAAGAGCATGGTCACTTTTCATGTGAGATGCTTCAAATCCACAGATTTGACTGGTTTTAAACCAATGTGATTTGAGGAATCCCAGAACTACGTTGAGATCCCACAGTGCCACTGGAGGCACAAAAGGGGGTTGTATATGCAATACTCCCTTGACAAACTTCTGGACTTCAGGAACTGAAGCCAATTCTTTCTGGAAGAAAATCGACAGGGCCGAAATTTGAACCTTAATGGACCCCAATTTGAGGCCCATAGACACTCCTGTTTGCAGGAAATGCAGGAAACGACCGAGTTGAAATTTCTTTGTGGGGCCTTCCTGGCCTCACACCACGCAACATATTTTCGCCACATGTGGTGATAATGTTGTGCGGTCACCTCCTTTCTGGCTTTGACCAGGGTAGGAATGACCTCTTCCGGAATGCCTTTTTCCCTTAGGATCCGGCTTTCCACCGCCATGCCGACAAACGCAGCTGCGGTAAGTCTTGGAACAGACATGGTACTTGCTGAAGCAAGTCCCTTCTTAGCGGCAGAGGCCATAAGACCTCTGTAAGCATCTCTTGATGTTCCGGGTACCAAGTCCTTCTTGGCCAATCCGGAGCCATGAGTATAGTTCTTACTCCTCTACGTCTTATAATTCTCAGCACCTTAGGTATGAGAAGCAGAGGAGGGAACACATACACCGACTGGTACACCCACGGTGTTACCAGAACGTCCACAGCTATTGCCTGAGGGTCTCTTGACCTGGCGAAATACCTGTCCCGTTTTTTGTTCAGACGGGACGCCATCATGTCCACCTTTGGTATTTCCCAACGGTTTACAATCATGTGGAAAAAACTTCCCGATGAAGTTTCCACTCTCCCGGGTGGAGGTCGTGCCTGCTGAGGAAGTCTGCTTCCCAGTTTCCATTCCCGGGATGAAACACTGCTGACAGTGCTATCACATGATTTTCCGCCCAGCGAAAAGTCCTTGCAGTTTTTGCCATTGCCCTCCTGCTTCTTGTGTCGCCCTGTCTGTTTACGTGGGCGACTGCCGTGATGTTTTTCCCACTGGATCAATACCGGCTGACCTTGAAGCAGAGGTCTTGCTAAGCTTAGAGCATTATAAATTTACCCTTAGCTCCAGTATATTTATGTGGAGAAAAGTCTCCAGACTTGATCACACTCCCTGGAAATTTTTTCCTTGTGTGACTGCTCCCCAGCCTCTCGGGCTGGGCTCCGTGGTCACCAGCATCCAATCCTGAATGCCGAATCTGCGGCCCTCTAGAAGATGAGCACTCTATAACCACCACAGGAGAGACACCCTTGTCCTTGGATATAGGGTTATCCGCTGATGCATCTGAAGATGCGATCCGGACCATTTGCCCAGCAGATCCCACTGAAAAGTTCTTGCGTGAAATCTGCCGAATGGAATTGCTTCGTAGGAAGCCACCATTTTTACCAGGACCCTTGTGCAATGATGCACTGTTTTTAGGAGGTTCCTGACTAGCTCGGATAACTCCCTGGCTTTCTCTTCCGGGAGAAACACCTTTTTCTGGACTGTGTCCAGAATCATCCCTAGGCACAGCAGACGTGTCGTCGGGATCAGCTGCGATTTTGGAATATTTAGAATCCACCCGTGCTGTTGTAGCAGTATCCGAGATAGTGCTACTCCGACCTCCAACTGTTCCCTGGACTATGCCCCTATCAGGAGATCGTCCAAGTAAGGGATAATTAAGACGCCTTTTCTTCGAAGAAGAATCATCATTTCGGCCATTACCTTGGTAAAGACCCGGGGTGCCGTGGACAATCCAAACGGCAGCGTCTGAAACTGATAGTGACAGTTCTGCACCACGAACCTGAGGTACCCTTAGTGAGAAGGGCAAATTTGGGACATAGAGGTAAGCATCCCTGATGTCCCGGGACACTATATAGTCCCCTTCTTCCTGGTTCGTTATCACTGCTCTGAGTGACTCCATCTTGATTTGAACCTTTGTAAGTGTTCAAAAAATTTTTTAGAATAAGTCTCACCTAGCCTTCTGGCTTCAGTACCACAATATAGTGTGGAATAATACCCCTTTTCTTGTAGTAGGAGGGGTAATTTAATTTTCACCTGCTGGGAATACAGCTTGTGAATTTTTTCCCATACTGCCTCCTTGTCGGAGGGAGACCTTGGTAAAGCAGACTTCAGGAGCCTGCGAAGGGGAAACGTCTCGACATTCCAATCTGTACCCCTGGGATACTACTTGTAGGATCCAGGGGTCCTGTACGGTCTCAGCGCCATGCTGAGAACTTGTCAGAAGCGGTGGAACGCTTCTGTTCCTGGGAATGGGCTGCCTGCTGCAGTCTTCTTCCCTTTCCTCTATCCCTGGGCAGATATGATCTTATAGGGACGAAAGGACTGAGGCTGAAAAGACGGTGTCTTTTTCTGCAGAGATGTGATTTAGGGTAAAAACGGCGGATTTTCCAGCAGTTGCCGTGGCCACCAGGTCCGATGGACCGACCCCAAATAACTCCTCTTCCTTTATACGGCAATACACCTTTGTGCCGTTTGGAATCTGCATCACCTGACCACTGTCGTGTCCATAACATCTTCTGGCAGATATGGACATCGCATTTACTCTTGATGCCAGAGTGCAAATATCCCTCTGTGCATCTCGCATATATAGAAATGCATCCTTTAAATGCTCTATAGTCAATAAAATACTGTCCCTGTCAAGGGTATCAATATTTTTAGTCAGGGAATCCGACCAAGCCACCCCAGCTCTGCACATCCAGGCTGAGGCGATCGCTGGTCGCAGTATAACACCAGTATGTGTGTATATACTTTTTATGATATTTTCCAGCCTCCTGTCAGCTGGTCCTTGAGGACGGCCCTATCTATAGACGGTACCGCCACTTGTTTTGATAAGCGTGTGAGCGCCTTATCCACCCTAAGGGGTGTTTCCCAACGCGCCCTAACTTCTGGCGGGAAAGGGTATACCGCCCATAATTTTCTATCGGGGGGAACCCACGCATCATCACACACTTTATTTAATTTATCTGATTCAGGAAAAACTACGGTAGTTTTTTCACATCCCACATAATACCCTCTTTTGTGGTACTTGTAGTATCAGAAATATGAAACACCTCCTTCATTGCCTTTAACGTGTGGCCCTAATAAGGAATACGTTTGTTTATTCACCGTCGACACTGGATTCAGTGTCCCTGTCTGTGTCTGTGTCGACCGACTAAAGTAAACGGGCGTTTTAAAACCCCTGACGGTGTTTTTGAGACGTCTGGACCGGTACTAATTGTTTGTCGGCCGTCTCATGTCGTCAACCGACCTTGCAGCGTGTTGACATTATCACGTAATTCCCTAAATAAGCCATCCATTCCGGTGTCGACTCCCTAGAGAGTGACATCACCATTACAGGCAATTGCTCCGCCTCCTCACCAACATCGTCCTCATACATGTCGACACACACGTACCGACACACAGCACACACACAGGGAATGCTCTGATAGAGGACAGGACCCACTAGCCCTTTGGAGAGACAGAGGGAGAGTTTACCAGCACACACCAAAAACGCTATAATTATATAGGGACAACCTTATATAAGTGTTTTCCCTTATAGCATCTTTTTTATATATTTCTAACGCCAAATTAGTGCCCCCCCTCTCTGTTTTAACCCTGTTTCTGTAGTGCAGTGCAGGGGAGAGCCTGGGAGCCTTCCCTCCAGCCTTTCTGTGAGGGAAAATGGCGCTGTGTGCTGAGGAGATAGGCCCCGCCCCTTTTTCGGCGGCCTCGTCTCCCGCTCTTAACGGATTCTGGCAGGGGTTAAATATCTCCATATAGCCTCCGGAGGCTATATGTGAGGTATTTTTAGCCAAAATAGGTATTCATTTGCCTCCCAGGGCGCCCCCCTCCCAGCGCCCTGCACCCTCAGTGACTGCCGTGTGAAGTGTGCTGAGAGGAAAATGGTGCACAGCTGCAGTGCTGTGCGCTACCTTTAGAAGACTGAGGAGTCTTCTGCCGCCGATTCTGGACCTCTTCTTACTTCAGCATCTGCAAGGGGGCCGGCGGCAAGGCTCCGGTGACCATCCAGGCTGTACCTGTGATCGTCCCTCTGGAGCTGATGTCCAGTAGCCAAGAAGCCAATCCATCCTGCACGCAGGTGAGTTCACTTCTTCTCCCCTAAGTCCCTCGTTGCAGTGATCCTGTTGCCAGCAGGACTCACTGTAAAATAAAAAACCTAAGCTAAACTTTTCTAAGCAGCTCTTTAGGAGAGCCACCTAGATTGCACCCTTCTCGGCCGGGCACAAAAATCTAACTGGCTTGGAGGAGGGTCATAGGGGGAGGAGCCAGTGCACACCACCTGATCGGAAAGCTTTACTTTTGTGCCCTGTCTCCTGCGGAGCCGCTATTCCCATGGTCCTTTCAGGAACCCCAGCATCCACTAGGACGATAGAGAAATGCTGTTACTCTAGGGCAGGGATGGGGAACCTTCAACCCTCCAGCTGTTGTTGAACTACACATACCAGTATGCCTTGCTACAGATTTGCTATTTGGCCATGCTAAAACTTTTGCAGAGAATGCTTGGATTTGTAGTTCAACAACAGCTGGAGGGTCGAAGGTTCCCCATCCCTGCTCTAGGGCGCCATGATTCGAGAAAGTTTGGGAACCACTGACCTATGCTGTTTTTTTTTTTTTTTACTTCATCAACAAATTAATGTTGCTCGAGAGTTCTGTTTTAAAAAAAAAAAAAAAAAAGCAAAGCAGTAATTTTTGCAAACACGTTAACAGACTAATTTTGTTTTCCTTTTTTCCACCAAAATACCGTATCCAATACGGGTTTTCGAAGACAGTTCCAACCAGTGTCAGAGCAGAGTCAGACCCCTTTCACAATGCACTTTGGACCCGGTTATTTCAGGTGTGGATCATTAGATCAGTGTCTAGGTCGACAATGTTTAGGTCGACCACTATAGGTCGACAGTCACTAGGTCGACAGGATTTGAAAGTTGACAGGGTTTCTAGGTCGACATCAGTTTTTCATGTTTTTTTTGGTGTTGTTTTCTCCATACAGTGACCGGGAAGCCCAATTAGTGCACCGTGTCCCCGGGCAAGGTTACAATTCCCAATCGTAGTCCGCGTGGATCGTTAAGTATGAAAAAGTAAAAAATAAAAAAAGAAAAATGTGAAACTCATGTCGACCTTTTGACCTGTCGACCTATAGTGGTCGACCTAAACATTGTCAAACTTTAGACCGGATCCCCTTATTTCTGGGTCACCCCCATTCACACTGCAACTGTCTGCCCTGCATGTCACTCACAGCCACTCCTTTGAGGCGAGCCTCTGCATACACAGCCAATCAGCAGCTTTAAGCATAAATCAGGTCGCGCTGTTTACACCACACCATTACCCAGACCTTCCCGGGTATGACTGATAGTTACCAGGGTAAGATTTCCAGGTAACTCAACCTAAGTTATTGTTGTTAGACACTTTACACCAAACATTGAACAGGGGGTAACTTATTTGGTGGAAAAATAGTGTCAAAGTCGAAAAATATTGCAGCACACACATCACGTACAAACTACGCACAGATGGCCTCCGTGCGCGTACTTGCTCTGCTGTGCGTGCGCATATTTGCAATTTGCGTATGGTTGCTCCCGCGGTCCTGCGTATTAGCGCGTGGTATGAGTATTTACGGTAGAGTTTGTGAACGCATGGAAAGCTATTAAAACACATTACATATTTAATCCAAATAGTGCACAATGTACACATAGCCTCCCTGCACCACATCAGAAAGTAACAGCAGTTTAAATGGTTTCAGAACAAAGGGATTCACCTTTACAGAATAGGAGGGGACAGAACAAGGTTATAAGGTGGTGTTTGGTATCCAGCTGAAGGGTATTTTAAGGGTAACATTCCGGTGTTGGTTTGAGAAAGATTGCATGTTCCTGCGGATAGTTATGTGCAGGAGCAGAATATAGATATAAACTGTATTTACTGTACATTATGTATGCGGCGGGAATCCAGAGGAGACCACCCACAAGAGCAGTTGGGAAAGACATCGCCTACCTATTCAAACCGACCTATGACCTCTCCTGTACTGTAAATGTGCATCCCTGTGTCCAATGGACAAAGATTACAGTATCTATTGTATTGCTTTTTGGAAGAATTGTATAAAGAGAGCCTGCTGCAGGCCTGCTCAGACACAAGACTCACAACGTTATCTATCAGATGACGGAGGACCAGACTGGGTAGTGCGGCGAATCCACTCACGTATGTAACATTGACTGTAGCCATTATTCTGTTGTATTGTATTATTTCAGCAATAATACGCTGTGGTGTCGGAACCCAGTGGTAAAGCCACAGACTGGTGTCATGTCTTTCTTTCCCTGCTAAGGTTTAAAGTGTAAAAGCATCACACTGCATTGCTGCATAAGGTTTAAAGTGTAATAGCATCACACTGCATTGCTGCATACGGTTTAAAGTGTAATAACATCACACTGCATTGCTGCATAAGGTTTAAAGTGTATTAGTAACGCATCACATAGCTGTATAAGGTTTAAAGTGTGTTCATTGGGTGTGTACGCGCTTTGTGTACTTTCTACCGTCAGCACGGCGTATGTACGCCAAGTCTGTACACAGCACGGAACTTTGTACGCTAATAGCATACAAAGTACGTAGAGTGTGTATTAAGTACAGCGGCCGCAGCGGCTCCATGGTAAAGTGTATTTAAGGTGTGTTTAAGGTATAGCTTTCATTCCTGCATATAAAACGGCATTGTCAATTGGGGGCTCTCACGGGATATCACGTTCTTAATGATGCACTGTACATTACAAACGCGTCTGTAATTGACCGGCTCCAATGGACGCATTGAGAAGCTGATGAAAATGACACCCACGTTAATGTGTTGTTGTGGTGTCAGTAAGCCGCTGATATGAAATTCAAGGGACATTACGTTTCTCAAAATATTTAAGATGCTAAAATGTATTTTTATTGTTGCAAAATAAGGTTCAAATAAGTCATATTGTGTTTGATTCAGATTGGATTGTTTATCTGTTAAGTAGGTTAAAAAGTACATTTAAAAGTTGCTGCATAGCCTTGATATAGTTTTTATTTTTAACTCAGGCCTAAAATAACTTCTGGTGCTTGTATGATGTGTGATTTCTTTGAGACAAAGGAAGCCGCATGGTCTGTCCTCCATTTTGGACTAACCACATGGCCTGTCCACCATTTTGTGTAACCCTCATGGATGTGGAAGGGGGAAGAGTAGCGGCCATTTTGGGAAGGTCATTTTTCTAAATGGCTGATTTTCAGTCTGCTCAGAATAATCAGCTTTCCTTGGTCACATGAAACATGATTTATGAGTTACCAATGCATTTATTTAACCCATGCCATAGTCAATTACAAATAGTTTCAATGGGGCCTAGTGAAAGTTAATAGTGAGATGAATATTTGATGTAAGAATTACACACAGATATAAACAAAGTTGTTGTTTTTTTTGTTTTTACCTCTAGGATTTAATAACTGTTTGCTAGTTTAGGCTAGCCATTTAAATGTTAATTAACCTGTCCCACTACCCTCTTAAACAGGCATATGAACCTCTGTTGATATGCAAATTAGAAGCACTGAATGGGTAAATGAGTTTTAGGAGACCAGTGAATGGTACATATATATAATTATTATAATTATTTGTGTGTTTATATCAATGTATGTTCTGCAAGATGGCTATCCAATCTGAATCATATCATTTAAATTATTGATCATTGCTGGATTCATTTAGACCTGTGTGAAACCGGAGATATTTGTTGCTATATAGTTAAAACTAAAATAAATGTTTAAGGAAGTAAATGTAAAAGACACAAAACGCAGATCTGGCCCAGTCAGAATAGGGTTTATACAGAAAGAATGTGTGTTGTGTTAAGTGAGCAATTATAGTTGGTATTGCTCACATTTATAGAAGTTGTGGGATTTGTTTAATTGCGGACGTACGTTTTTGTACACGTGTCTCGGACAAGGTACGGAACTGCACACGCAGCGTAAGAGACACGCACGGTCACGTGCTTACGCAAATTGCATAAGAGTACGGTCGCTAAGTACAAATTACACAATAGTTCGTTTAGTTTAAAGGTGGGACAGTAGCTACGCTACAATAGCACCAAACTACCCGGTTTCTAAAGAAATTTAGTATAAAAACAAAATCTAGTATAAATATTTTTTTTAAATTGCCTCTGGGGGTAAAGCTGCCAACTTGAATGAATCCTAATTATCTGTACAGAAAAGACAAAGTGTACTTGAGCGAGCGAACGTAGGAGTGAGTGAAATTCGAACCCCGGAATTCGGGATCCCGTCGTTTGGTACACCAAGTAAGCTGAGGCTTGGTGGCGTGAAGTGGCTGGTTCACGTTAATATAGATTGAAATACGCAATCGTGAGGTGATTTGTAGAGGAGTGTGATAGTGCATTGTATTGCGAAGTATTGAAGTAAAAAGGTTTTTTTTGGTATTACGCTCCGGACTGAGGGTCCCAGTTTGTACAACGACCCGTGGTCGTACGGCAGATAAGTAACAAGTACCTATATGCTGTGCGATTGGACCGCGCGTTTGTGGGTGAGATACATAGCGCAACGTGATATCCGTTTTACGAGCTTTTGCGTAAAATCGCGGTATCATTAGCGCTGTATAGAGCATACGCAATCGCGATTTGTGTATAATGAAGTGCATAGGGAGTTTTCGCTGGTCTCTCTCAGGAAAATCTCCAACAACCGATACTTTACTGGAAAGAGTAAGTTGATCCTAAAAACTTCCAGTAAATATAGGTTACTATAGGTCCCTAGGTTGGGTACATTGCCTTCGCTATCGACAGTGTATGGTAGTACTGGCCAACGTGGGCGTGAGTGGTTGGAAGCGCTCGGAGAACTTTCACCGTCTATTCGTATTGTGCATTGGGGACTGCGTAAAAGGAAAAAGTCCGCGATGGGATCCAATTGCACAAGCGGTGGACGTTTTGTAACCAGGGTTCAGGTTGAATAGCCGCGGCCCAGGGGGTCAGCGAGGATTGTTATGTGTGGTAAATATTGACCACACACTGAAGACTTTTTGTCCCTAAGGTGAGCAGCTTTGAACTAGAGGTATTACAGAACTTAAGGTTAAGGATATGTCTGATAAAATCCAAGAAAACAAAGGATTAGACATACAGATTGTTTAAATTTATGGCAACAGGAGGGGGATATACAAAAAGAATTAGCTCGCGCAGCAGGTTCCAAACCTAGCGGGAAAGCAATGGCGACCGCACCACCACCACTACCGTATATTGCGGGGGAGAAGATGGCTACAGTCAATGGTATATCCGTAAAATATAGTAGTATGTAAAAACAATGTATTAACCCTAATTTTTTTTGCAAGATGTATCCTGTTCTTGAAGTCTTTTCAAGGTTATAGGTCACAAGAGGATGATGGACTTCCTGGCAGATCAGTTCCTGTATTTATTTACAGAGCGAGAGAGACATAAGATGCATTGGAGGGAATGGTAATTGTATCGCTGGCCTGTAACTAATTGTATGTAACTGTATGTTTTAACTGCTTATTGTAAGTGTTGTAACTATAGGTATACTGTACTTTATAATATATATATTGAATCTATATCTTTTTTTAATAACAAATATATCCAGCCAAATCGCAGCTCTCCTCCAAGCAGTCACCTCGCTGCAGGAAACTCAGGTGGGGCCTGTCCAACCAGGTAGAGCAGTAACAATATTCCCCAATGAAAGAACTGGTGAGGTCACAGCTATCGGTAAGTGTGAGACAGTTCATTGCACAGAGACAACAACACCTCACAGTAAACAGATTAGGAACAGAATGGTTGGATTACACCGTCTTGGAAATAGTAACCCCCAATGGGGGAACCGATAGTCAGGGAATAATCCTCACCAGGAATAATGCAATGTATTGCCCGTGGCCCAGAGATGAGCTGCGATCAATAATTTCAGAATTCCCCGACCCTCGGAAGCATTTAGCCAGATGTCAGAAATTTTTCAGAGATCTGGGTAATGCGTATGAACCGACAAACACTGGCGGATATTTTTGAAAGCGTGCCTACCTCCTAATATTGACACCCAAAAATGTATCACTGATTGTAGATTAGAGTCAGATAGTCTTATGACTGACAAAACACAATCAGGAGAACTTAGAGCAAATTAACATGCAACTAGAGTTGTATTTCCCCACAACTGTTAAGTGGAGAAAAAATTTCTCCATAAAAGAGAGGGAAAATGAAATGACATCTGAATACTTCCATCAGGACCTGCAAATAATAGATAGATACATGGGAGTATCAGATACAGGGAACGATGCGAATTACAGGGAGGTAGCTGTTTCTGTATTAATGGACGGACTCAGACAGTAAGGGACAGGATACAAACATTTTTTGCTTGATTGGAGAGGGGCCACAGTAGCTTGTCGTAGAGAGTGCGGGATTGAACACCATAAGAATATTGCTAGGCGTAGAGAACAGCAGGAGGAGAGGCTGGGGATTGAAAGTATACAGGCTCTTACACCAGAGTCTCATCAGCCTAAACCCCAAAAACCCTGGTGGTAAGAAAAGACCGAGAAATTGTTACATTTGTAAAAAAATAAAGGACATTTTGCTAGAGATTGCAAGAGTAGTAGAGCACATAGCCAATATAGACCCCTAGACAGAGAAAACAAGCCACGTTATTAAACACAGACGGGATCAAGGGACATATCGTAAGGAGTCACGAGCCATATAGAAAACACAGATTCGGTTAATGGGAAGAATGGAATAAATGCAACTTTACCCTTTTGACAGAACTTACTGGGGTTAGGAGGAGGTCTCTAAACTTCTGCTTCTCTCTAGCAGAAGTGACCTCTAATTAATTTAGCAGAAGTTTTGTTAGAGATGGTATACATATAGCGTGCTCCCGCCCAGGAAGTACGAATTATGTTGGATACCCACGAAGACTAAGGTTGAATTTCGCTGTTCTAGATACATGTCCATCACAGGTAGATGAAATTATCTCAAAGATACCGGGTTCCCTATGAATTTAGAATGGACAGGACACTGGATTGATGGCTGGGATAGTCCCAGTAGAGATATAACAGATTTTTTTTTGGGGGGGAGCAGACTGAGTAGAGAACCATTCCCCTTAGTGCCCAATCCAGATGTCAAACTTTGTAAAATCTTCTTTGCCTCTACCAACTTATCTGTTACTAAACTCTATGTGATTTGTCTTCAAAGCTTCCTCTTCATCTCTTACGTTCACCGACAGGGTTACAGTTCAGACGCCACAGGCCTACTCGGTCTTTCAGAGTTCTGCCCAAATCCAGTATCTCTCACCAGCATAGGGACACCAGAATCATTGTGCCTGGTCATGCACAAAGGGTGGAGAATGGGAATACGGGTGAAGGGAGATTGTATATAGACACCGATATGCACGATGGCGTGACAGCCTGATGGTGAACGCAAATCTGAAAATTTTTCTTTTTATTATTTCCTTTCTCTTTTCACTTTCCACAGATGGTTTACTTCACACAACTGATAATACACAACAGCTAAACACATTGAAATGCAAGATTTATGTTCCCTACAGAAAGGCCGCTGACCCGGAGAGAACTCGTGACAAAGAGCAGAGTGTAGAGAACCTCGTATCACTGGAGTGTCCGTTCTGGGAAGGTTGAGAGGCAGGACTGTTGAAGGGCATCCGAGCACAGATCTAGAACGGTTGTAGTATCGTTTTTTTTTTCACCTCCCCCTGCATTTTCCGGTCTTTTCCCCTTCTTATTTTCCTCCTTTCCCTAAACGAAATGGATAGATCACAAGAGACTGCGTTTAGGGTTCTATTAGCAATTCTGATTTTGATAAGGACAGTTTGTTTTTGTGAGGGTCCCAGAGGGGTCGAGCAGGGATCTGGAATGGGTTCTGATGGCAAGTATGAATTTGTAGGATCTCAGGATCAGCACATCATTTTGGTAAAGGCTGGCATCAGTAAGCGCTCTGGTAGTCAGGGAGCTCGGAGGCACTGTGAGGGGTTATTGTCCGATTAATATTGTATTTGTAGGAACTGTGAGAATATAGTTGGGGATGGGTGCATCCAGAGATGTCAGTCCAACCTTAATATCGACATGGACCGTTATCCGTTGAGTGATTACCACTCACTAGTGGGTAAGGTCTTAAACCAGACAGAATGTTGGGTGTGCTCACAGATACCTCAAGGTCAGAGCAAGTCAGGATTAGTACCGTACCCTTTAGCAATAGATGAGGTACTCGAATTACGGGGTGGGAGACCGGTGGACAAGAAATTCAATATCTCCAGGCCCCCTAGTTTGAAGCTCCACCAGTATCATGTAGACAGGTCCTTATTATGTTTTAATATTTCCAATTACCGAAAACCGGGAAATTGGGAAGCAACGTGGAATAACCAGACAATGACCTTTTCACACAGAGCTGATAGGATACCCATAGACTCGGAACTTGTACGCCAAATAGCCAACAGTGGGAGGTATTTTCGGTATACGTATACTCGTGGAAGCAAGACCATGTGGGTTGTAAAAGTATCGCCAGGGTATTGTGCTCATATCATCCAGCCCGATACTTGTACTTAGCAGATAGGAGAACTAGGGATAGGTTTCTTTACTTGGAAAGTTTGTAATATGGTGATGTCATATTTTGTCCCCTATGTTCTCCCAGATGATGCCTATTTCATATGTGGGAGGAAGGCGTACAAGTGGCTTGCCCCGAGCTCAGAGGGATTGTGTTATATTGGGAGAGTTCTACCAGAGGTCATGACCATAACACATGATAAGATGAAAGACGTTCACCGCACTGCTCAGGCTCCTTATACTCATTCTCACTATGAACACATTATCAAGAGACACCTCATAGATAGGACATTGCACGCAGCCTCTGATTTGATCCACGAATCCACCGGGATTCAATTCCTTCTCACATTAGACATCACCCATACTGCCAGAGGAATTATAAATTATAGGTATATCCATGCGCTAGCGAACTTGATAGATAATATCACTGAGAAGTATGACTACACCTTCAGGTATACGGGAAGGGAGTTACAAGCTTACAAGCAGGTACTGATTCCACGCAATTGGTTCTCAGGTTTAGGAGAGTGGGCTCAAAATGTCATCATGAGTGTAGGGAAGTTTCTCCTTTGTATCCTGGGAGGTGTCATAATTATTGGTTTGATACTTAGGTGTTTTCGAATTCAGACGCGGCGCAAGCACGGCACAAAATTGATGAGTCTAAGGAGCAAGGGTACTGTTACAGCAGCAGATTTAGTTTACGACCCATCCATAGGGACTGTGATATGATAAGGATTGCAAATGAATTTCATGGCCTGTTTCGTTCACCCGTTTTTCTTTTGTCTCCCCCTCTGCCCAGATACATCCATCCGGAAAAAGACATCAGCCCTACCCAAAATGTTTATGTGAATGTATTTTATTTATATGTCTTATCTTCATCTCTGCAACCTTCAGTTAATGGCACACATAGTCGACAGGTGATATCCACATATACTAGCACTCACTATGTTTCCCCCTCCATGTATCATCAACTAAATGTGCACCCCATTTCTTGGAACAAGAAGCCGAAAAAGAACTCGGTAGTGTTTGTTGGCCCACTTACAGACCCTTAATACGGGATAAGAAGGATTTAATGTATACTTCGCAATACCTCAAAGCTTATATAGAACATATACGGCACGACGATACATGCCCCTCAGACATGAATTCATACATACATACATGCTTTTTACTATCCCACTAGGTCATACATTTCCCACCTACAACTCTCCCTGATCATCTGTAGATATTGTATTGATATTTTTCTGTTTAGTGATTAGATAGTGGCAGTTATTGGTGACTGCCAAAGGGTGGACTGTCATAGTCGAAAAATATTGCAGTACACACATCACGTACAAACTACGCACAGATGGCCTTCGTGCGCGTACTTGCTCTGCTGTGCGTGTGCATATTCGCAATTTGCGTATGGTCGCTCCCGCGGTCCTGCGTATTAGCACGTGGTATGAGTATTTACGGTAGAGTTTGTGAACGCATGGAAAGCTATCAAAACACATTACATATTTAATCCAAATAGTGCACAATGTACACATAGCCTCCCTGCACCACATCAGAAAGTAACAGCAGTTTAAATGGTTTCAGAACAAAGGGATTCACCTTTACAGAATAGGAGGGGACAGAACAAGGTTATAAGGTGGTGTTTGGTATCCAGCTGAAGGGTATTTTAAGGGTAACATTCCGGTGTTGGTTTGAGAAAGATTGCATGTTCCTGCGGATAGTTAAGTGCAGGAGCAGAATATAGATATAAACTGTATTTACTGTACATTATGTATGCGGCGGGAATCCAGAGGAGACCACCCACAAGAGCAGTTGGGAAAGACCGCCTACCTATTCAAACCGACCTATGACCTCTCCTGTACTGTAAATGTGCATCCCTGTGTCCAATGGACAAAGATTACAGTATCTATTGTATTGCTTTTTGGAAAAATTGTATAAAGAGAGTCTGCTGCAGGCCTGGTCTGACACAAGACTCACAACGTTATCTATCAGATGACGGAGGACCAGACTGGGTAGCGCGGCGAATCCACTCACGTATGTAACATTGACTGTAGCCATTATTCTGTTGTATTGTATTGTTTATATTGTAACCCCCTTTCAGCAATAATACGCTGTGGTGTCGTAACCCAGTGGTTTAGCCACAGACTGGTGTCGTGTCTTTCTTTCCCTGCTAAGGTTTAAAGTGTAATAGCATCACACTGCATTGCTGCATAAGGTTTAAAGTGTATTAGTAACGCATCACATTGCTGTATAAGGTTTAAAGTGTGTTCATTGGGTGTGTACGCGCTGTGTGTACTTTGTACCGTCAGCGCAGCGTATGTACGCTAAGTCCGTACACAGCACGGGACTTTGGCCCTCATTCCGAGTTGTTCGCTCGCTAGCCGCTTTTCGCAGCAGTACACACGCTAAGCCGCCTCCCTCTGGGAGTGTATTTTAGCTTAGCAGAATTGTGAACAAAGTATTCGCAATATTGCAAAAAGATTTTTCTGTGCAGTTTCTGAGTAGCTCGAGACTTACTCTTCCAGTGCGATCAGTTCAGTGCTTGTCGTTCCTGGTTTGACGTCACAAACACACCCAGCGCTCGCCCAGACACTCCCCCGTTTCTTCAGCCACTCCCGCGTTTTTCCCAGAAACGGCAGCGTTTTTTCACACACTCCCATAAAACGGCCAGTTTCCGCCCAGAAACACCCAATTCCTGTCAATCACACTCCGATCACCAGAACGAAGAAAAAACCTTGTAATGCCGTGAGTAAAATACCAATCTTCTTAGCAAATTTACTTGGCGCAGTCGCAGTGCGAACATTGCGCATGCGCAATTAGCAGAAAATCGCTGCGATGCGAAGAAAATTACCGAGCGCACTCCTCGGAATGAGGGCCATTGTACGCTAATAGCGTACAAAGTACGTAAAGTGTGTATTAAGTACAGCGGCCGCAGCGGCTCCATGGTAAAGTGTATTTAAGGTGTGTTTAAGGTATAGCTTTCATTCCTGCATATAAAACGGCATTGTCAATAGGATTTTAATACCTACCGGTAAATCCTTTTCTCCTAGTCCGTAGAGGATGCTGGGGACTCCAAAAGGACCATGGGGTATAGACTGGATCCGCAGGAGCTTGGGCACACTATAAAGACTTAAACTGGGTGTGAACTGGCTCCTCCTATGCCCCTCCTCCAGACCTCAGTTATAGGAACTGTGCCCAGGAGAGACGGACATTTCGAGAAAAGGATTTTTGTTCAAACAAAGGGCGAGAACATACCAGCCCACACCAAAACATACCATACAACTGGAATAGTATAAAACCAGATAACCGTATGAATCAACAACAGCAACAAGCTGAATAAACTAATACACATCCCATGTGTAAACAAATACAACCAGTAAAACTACAACTGCAAGTAACAGTCCGCACTGGGATGGGCGCCCAGCATCCTCTACGGACTAGGAGAAAAGGATTTACCGGTAGGTATTAAAATCCTATTTTCTCTTACGTCCTAGAGGATGCTGGGGACTCCAAAAGGACCATGTGGTCTATACCAAAGCTCCAAACCGGGCGGGAGAGTGCGGACGACTCTGCAGCACCGATTGAGCAAACATGAGGTTCTCATCAGCCAGGGTATCAAACTTGTAAAACTTAGCAAATGTGTTTTAACCCGACCACGTAGCTGCTCGGCAAAGCTGAAGTGCCGAGACCCCTCGGGCAGCCGCCCAAGAAGAGCCCACCTTCCTAGTAGAATTGGCCTTTACCGACTTCGGCAACGGTAGCCCAGCCGAAGAATGAGCCTGCTGAATTGTATTACAAATCCAGCGAGCAATAGTTTGTTTAGAAGCAGGATTTCCAATCTTGTTGGAAGCATACAGGACAAACAGAGCTTCTGTTTTCCTGGTACGAGCCGTTCTGGCGACAAATTTTCAAAGCCAACATCAAGAGACTTTGGAACCGCCACAGAATCCGTAGCCACAGGCACCACAATAGGCTGGTTAATGTGGAACGAAGAAACCACCTTCGGCAGAAATTGTTGACGAGTCCTCAATTCCGCTCTATCCGAATGGAAAATCAAATACGGGCTCTTGTGAGACAAGGCCGCCAACTCTGACACTCGCCTGGCCGATGCCAGAGCCAAAAGCATAACCACTTTCCAAGTGAGAAACTTTAACTCAACCTTACGCAAAGGTTCAAACCAGGGAGACATAAGGAACTGCAAGACCACTTCAAGATCCCACGGCGCCACAAATGGAGGGTGGATATGCAACACTCCCGTCACAAAAGTCTGAACCTCGGGAAGGACGGCAAATTCTTTCTGAAAGAAAATAGATAAAGCCGAAATCTGCACTTTTATGGAACCCAATTTCAGGCCTGCATCTACGCCAGCCTGCAAAAAATGGATAAACCGACCCAAGTGAAACACCTCCGCCGGAGCGGCTTTGGTCTCGCACCATGAAACATATTTCCTCCAAATACGGTGATAATGTTTTGCCGTAACTTCCTTCCTAGCTTTAAGGAGAGTGGGGATGACCTCCCCGGGAATACCCTTCCGAGTTAAGATTTGGCGCTCACCTTCCACGCCGTCAAACGCAGCAAGTCCGGAAACACACAGGGCCCCTGCAACAACAGGTCCTCTCGTAGAGGAAGAGGCCAGGGATCTTCCACTAGTAATTCTTGAAGATCCGGATACCAGGCCCTCCATGACCAATCTGGAACGACGAGTATCGCCTGAACCCCTGTTCGTCGAACGATCCTCAGCACCTTCGGAATGAGAGGAAGCGGAGGGAACACATACACCGACGGAAACACCCACGGAGACACCGGGGTGTCCACTGCGTTGGCCTGGGGGTCCCCCAACCTGGAACAATACCTCGGAAGCTTCTTGTTGAGGCGAGACGCCATCATGTCTATCAGAGGAAGTCCCCAACGCCTTGTCACTTTTGCAAACACCTCGATGAAGAGCCCACTCTCCCGGATGGAGATCGTGTCTGCTGAGGAAGTCTGCTTCCCAGTTGTCTACTCCCGGGAGGAAGACTGCTGACAGAGCGCTCACGTGCTGTTCCGCACAGCGTAGGATTCTTGTGACCTCCTCCATAGCACCCTGCTCCTTGTTCCGCCTTGGCGGCTTACGTACGCCACAGCTGTTATGTTGTCCGACTGGATTAGGACAGGGCGACCCTGAAGGTTCTTTGCTTGCAGCAGGCCGTTATAAATGGCTCTCAACTCGAGAACATTTATGTGGAGACAAGATTCCTGGCTTGACCATTTTCCCTGGAAATTTCTTCCTAGCGTGACTGCGCCCCAGCCTCGGAGACTTGCATCTGTTGTCAGGAGGACCCAGTCCTGGATTCCGAATCGGCATCCCTCTAGAAGGTGAGAGCCTTGCAGCCACCACAGGAGAGAAATCCTGGCTCTGGAAGATCGAGTTATTTTCCGGTGCATGTGCAGGTGAGGCCCGGACCATTTTTTCAGCAGATCCCACTGAAACACCCGGGCATGAAACCTGACAAACGGAATGGCTTCGTAAGCCGCAACCATCTTCCCTAGTACCCGAGTGCATTGATGAATCGACACACTTGTCGGCCTCAGGAGCTCCCTGACCATGGTCTGGATTTCCAGAGCTTTGACCTCCGGAAGAAACACTCTCTGTATCTCCGTGTCCAGAACCATGCCCAGGAAGGGCAGCCGAGTGGCCGGGCTCAACTGAGACTTTGGCAAATTTAGTATCCAACCGTGATGCAGCAGAATAGACAGGGAGAGATCCACATTTCTTAACAACTGCTCCTTGGACCTCGCCTTTATCAGGAGATCGTCCAAGTACAGAATAATTGTGACACCTTGCTTGCGCAGGAGGACCATCATTTCTTACCTTGGTGAAAACCCTCGGGCCGTGGAAAGCCCAAACGGCAACGCCTGAAATTGGTAATGACAATCCTGTACCGCAAACCTCAGGAAGGCTTGATGAGGAGGGAATATCGGGATGTGTAAGTAAGCATCCTTTATGTCGACTGACGCCATAAAATCTCCCCCTTTGAGACTGGAGATCACCGCTCGAAGAGACTCCATCTTGAACTTGAAAATTTTCAAGTATGGCTTGAGGGATATTAGGTTCAGAATCGGTCTGACCGAACCGTCCGGCTTCGGCACCACAAAGAGGCTCGAATAGAACCCTTTCCCCAGATCAGACGGGGGAACCGGTACCACGACCCTCTGTTGACACAACTTTTGTATGGCATCTCTTACCCCCTCTCTTTCGGGAAGAGAAGTTGGCAAGGCCGACACGAAAAACCGGTTGGAGGGCGTCTCCTGAAACTCCAGTCTGTACCCTTGGGACACAATGTCTAAGACCCAAGGATCCAGTGCCGAACTAACCCAGACCTGACTGAAGAATCGGAGACGGCCCCCCACCGGTAGGGACTCCCCCAGGGGAGCCCCAGCGTCATGCAGTGGACTTGGTAGAGGCAGGGGAGGACTTTTGTTCCTGGGTGCCTGATACTGCAGGAGACTTCCTTCCCCTACCTCTACCCTTTGAAGCGAGGAAGGACGAGCCCTTACCTCTTTTGTATTTATTAGGCCGAAAGGACTGCATCTGCTGATGGGGTGCCTTCTTCTGTTGTGTGGGAACATAAGGAAGAAAAGATGACTTACCCGCCGTAGCGGTCGACACCAGGTCAGCCAGGCCTTCACCGAACAAGACACTACCTTTAAAAGGAAGAGCTTCCATATTCTTCTTGGAGTCGGCATCAGCATTCCATTGGTGAATCCACAGCGCCCTCCTGGCTGAAATCGCCATGGCATTGGCTCTTGATCCCAAGAGACCAACATCCCTCGACGCATCCTTTAGGTAATCTGCAGCGTCCTTAATATAACCAAGAGTCAGAAGAATATTATCTTTATCAAGAGCATCCATATCAGAAGCCAAATTTTCAGCCCACTTAGCAATAGCACTACTCACCCATACCGACGCCACAGCAGGTCTGAGCAATGCACCAGTATTGACGAAAATGGACTTCAAAGTCGTCTCCAGCTTACGATCTGCCGGATCCTTGAGGGCAGCCGTGTCAGGAGACGGAAGTGCCACCTTCTTGGACAATCGGGATAGAGCCTTGTCCACATTTGGAGACGACTCCCATTTTTCCCTATCATCAGAGGGAAAAGGATATGCCATCAAAATTTGCTTGGGAATCTGCAACCTTTTTTCAGGCGACTCCCAAGCCTTTTCACAAAGCGCATTCATTTCATGAGAGGGGGGAAATTTTACCTCAGGTCTTTTCCCCTTAAATAAACAGACTCTTGTGTCAGGAACAGCAGGTTCCTCAGATATACGCAAAACATCTTTAATGGCTATAATCATGTACTGAATACTCTTGACAACCTGTGGATGCAAAGAAGCCTCATTTAAATCGACATCGGAGTCCGAGTCGGTACCTGTATCTGCCATCTGGTTAAAAGCACGTTTCTGTGACCCTGAGACAATGCGTCCTCCACCGACTGTCTCCATGTTTGTGTCTGAGAATCAGATTTATCCAGTCTTTTTGACAATAAAGCCTCATTTGTATTCAGTGTACTCAGCATAGTCATCCAGTCAGCGGTCGGCTGTGCCGACAGACACATACTTAAATCTTTTTCTGCCGCCCCCATAACCTCCTCCGGGGAGGAACACCCAGACTCAGACATGTCGACACCTCGTGCCAACACACACTGTCCACAAACCCGGGGACAGACCAACAGAGAGGCCCTTAGGGAGAACACAGAGAGTATGCCAGTTCACACCCCCAGCGCCCATACACTAACTCGAAGCTAGTAATATGGTCAGCGCCGGCAATATAATTGAAAAACACCAAATTTTAATCCATCCCCCCCCCCCCCCCCCCCCGTTTTTCCTCCCCATGTACTTCCGGGAGCTTGGAGGACCGGGCAGCATCTCTGCAGCGCTGTAGAGATAGGAGAAAATGGCGCTGGTGAGCAATGTGCGGCTAAGCTCCGCCCCCTTCCCGGCGCGCTGTAGCCCGCTAAAATTTGAATCTGTAACCTGGCGGGGGTACTCAATACAGTGATCGGACACTGTGTAGCCTTTTATTATGCCAGCCAAACCTCAGTAACTGCTGCCCAGGGCGCTCCCCCCTAGCGCCCTGCACCCTGTGAGTGCCGTTGGTGAAGTGTGTGGGAGCATGGAGCGCAGCGCTACCGCTGCGCTGTACCTCCGAGACTCTGAAGTCATCTGCCGTCACTGAAGTCTTCGGTTCTTCTAATACTCACCCGGCTTCTTTCTTCTGGCTTCTGTGAGGGGGTTGACGGCGCGGCTCCGGGAACAAGCAGCTAGGCTAACCAAGTGATCGAACCCTCTGGAGCTAATGGTGTCCAGTAGCCTAAGAAGCAGAGCCCTTGAACTAAGTAGAAGTAGGTCTGACTTCTCTCCCCTCTCTCCCACGATGCAGGGAGCCTGTAGCCAGCAGGTCTCCCTGAAAATAAAAAACCTAACAGTCTTTTAGCGAAACTCTGTAGAGCTCCACTAGTGTGTGTCCAGTCACTCCTGGGCACAAAGTCTAACTGAGGTCTGGAGGAGGGGCATAGGGAGCCAGTTCACACCCAGTTTAAGTCTTTATAGTGTGCCCAAGCTCCTGCGGATCCCGTCTATACCCCATGGACATTTTGGAGTCCCCAGCATCCTCTAGGACGTAATAGAAAATAAGAATTTACTTACCGATAATTCTATTTCTCGTAGTCCGTAGTGGATGCTGGGGACTCCGTCAGGACCATGGGGAATAGCGGCTCCGCAGGAGACAGGGCACAAAATTAAAAGTTTGACCACTAGGTGGTGTGCACTGGCTCCTCCCCCTATGACCCTCCTCCAAGCCTCAGTTAGGATACTGTGCCCGGACGAGCGTACACAATAAGGAAGGATTTTGAATCCCGGGTAAGACTCATACCAGCCACACCAATCACACTGTACAACTTGAGATCTGAACCCAGTTAACAGCATGATAACAGAGGAGCCTCTGAAAAGATGGCTTCCAACAATAATAACCCGATTTTTGTAACAATAACTATGTACAAGTATTGCAGACAATCCGCACTTGGGATGGGCACCCAGCATCCACTACGGACTACGAGAAATAGAATTATCGGTAAGTAAATTCTTATTTTCTCTGACGTCCTAAGTGGATGCTGGGGACTCCGTCAGGACCATGGGGATTATACCAAAGCTCCCAAACGGGCGGGAGAGTGCGGATGACTCTGCAGCACCGAATGAGAGAACTCCAGGTCCTCCTAAGCCAGGGTATCAAATTTGTAGAATTTTACAAACGTGTTCTCCCTTGACCACGTAGCTGCTCGGCAGCGTTGTAATGCCGAGACCCCTCGGGCAGCCGCCCAAGGTGAGCCCACCTTCCTTGTGGAGTGGGCATTTACAGATTTTGGCTGTGGCAGGCCTGCCACAGAATGCGCAAGTTGAATTGTGCTACAAATCCAACAAGCAATCGTCTGCTTAGACGCAGGAACACCCAGCTTGTTGGGTGCATACAGTATAAACAGCGAGTCAGACTTTCTGACTTCAGCCGTCCTTGAAATATATATATATATTTTTAAGGCTCCGACAACGTCGAACAACTTGGAGTCCTCCAAGTCGCTAGAAGCCGCAGGCACCACAATAGGTTGGTTCAGGTGAAACGCTGATACCACCTTAGAGAGAAACGGAGGACGCGTCCGCAGTTCTGCCCTGTCCCAATGGAAAATCAGATATGGCTTTTGTACGAAAAAGCCGCCAATTCTGACACTCTCCTGGCCGAAGCCAGGGCCAGTAGCATGGTCACTTTCCATGTAAGATATTTCAAATCCACCGATTTGAGTGGCTCAAACCAATGGGATTTGAGGAATCCCAAAACTACATTGAGATCCCACAGTGCCACTGGAGGCACAACCGGGGCTGTATATGTAGTACTCCTTTGACAAAAGCTTGGACTTCAGGAACTGAAGCCAATTCTTTCTGGAAGAAAATCGACAGGGCCGAAATTTGAACCTTAATGGACCCCAATTTGAGGCCCATAGACAATCCTGTTTTCAGGAAATGTAGGAATCGACCCAGTTGAAATTCCTCCGTCGGAGCCCTCTCCTTCAGGATCCGGCGTTCAACCGCCATGCCGTCAAACGCAGCCGCGGTAAGTCTAGAGGTAGAGTGCACGGATCCTCCGTGCGCATCTCTTGAAGTTCCGGGTACCAAGTCTTTCTTGGCAAATCCGGAGCCACGAGTATCGTTCTTACTCCCCTTCGCCTTATAATTCTCAGTACCTTGGGTATGAGAGGCAGAGGGGGGAACACATACATTGACTGGTACACCCATGGTGTTACCAACGCGTCCACAGCTATTGCCTGAGGGTCTCTTGACCTGGCGCAATACCTGTCCAGTTTTTTGTTGAGGCGGGACGCCATCATGTCCACCTTTGGTTTTTCCCAACGGTTCACAATCATGTGGAAGACTTCTGGATGAAGTCCCCACTCTCCCGGGTGGTGATCGTGTCTGCTGAGGAAGTCTGCTTCCCAGTTGTCCACTCCCGGAATGAACACGGCTGACAGTGCTATCACATGATTTTCTGCCCAGTGAAAAATCCTTGCAGCTTCTGCCATTGCCCTCCTGCTTCTTGTGTCGCCCTGTCTGTTTACGTGGGCGACTGCCGTGGTGTTGCCCTACTGGATCAACACCGGCTGACCCTGAAGCAGAGGTCTTGCCAGGCTTAGAGCATTGTAAATTGCCCTTAGCTCCAGTATATTTATGTGAAGTGAAGTCTCCAGGCTTGACCACACTCCCTGGAAATTTCTTCCCTGTGTGACTGCTCCCCAGCCTCTCAGGCTGGCATTCGTGGTCACCAGGACCCAGTCCTGAATGCCGAATCTGCGGCCCTCCAAAAAGGTGAGCACTCTGCAACCACCACAGAAGAGACCCCCTTGTCCTTGGAGACGGGGCTATCCGCTGATGCATCTGAAGATGCGATCCGGACCATTTGTCCAGCAGATCCCACTGAAAGGTTCTTGCGTGGAATCTGCCGAATGGAATCGCTTCGTAAGAAGCCACCATTTACCTAGGACTCTTGTGCATTGATGCACTGACACTTTTCCTGGTTTTAGGAGGTTCCTGACTAGCTCGGATAACTCCCTGGCTTTCTCCTCCGGGAGAAAAACCTTTTTCTGAACTGTGTCCAGAATCATCCCTAGGAACAGCAGACGTGTCGTCGGGCTCAGCTGGGATTTTGGAAAATTTAGAATCCACCCGTGCTGTTGCAGCACTACTTGGGTTAGTGCTACACCGGCCTCTAACTGTTCTCTGGATCTTGCCCTTATCAGGATATCGTCCAAGTAAGGGATAATTAATACGCCTTTTCTTCGAAGAAGAATCATCATTTCGGCCATTACCTTGGTAAAGACCCGGGGTGCCGTGGACAATCCAAACGGCAACGTCTGAAACTGATAGTGACAGTTTTGTACCACGAACCTGAGGTACCCTTGGTTTGAAGGGCAAATTGGGACATGGAGGTAAGCATCCTTGATGTCCAAGGACACCATAAAGCCCCTTCTTCCAGATTCGCTATCACTGCTCTGAGTGATTTCATCTTGAACTTGAACCTTTGTATGTAAGTGTTCAAAAGATTTCAGACTTAGAATAGGTCTCACCGAGCCGTCCGGCTTCGGTACCACAAACAGCGTGGAATAATACCCCTTTCCTTGTTGTAGTAGGGGTACCTTGACTATTACTTGCTGGGAATACAGCTTGTGAATAGCTTCCAACACCGTCTCCCTGTCGGAGGGAGATGTTGGTAAAGCAGACTTCAGGAATCTGCGAGGAAGAGACGTCTCGAATTCCAATCTGTACCCCTGTGATACTACCTGCAGGATCCAGGGGTCGACTTGCGAGTGAGCCCACTGCGCGCTGAAATTCTTGAGACGACCCCCCCACCGGACCTGAGTCCGCTTGTAAGGCCCCAGCGACATGCTGAGGACTTTCCAGAAGCGGGGGAGTGCTTCTGCTCCTGGGAAGGAGCTGCTTGCTGCAGTCTCTTACCCTTTCCTTTGCCTCAGGCAGATATGAATGGCCTTTTGCCCGCTTGTTCTTATGAGAACGAAAGGACTGAGGCTGAAAAGACGGTGTCTTTTTCTGTTGGGAGGTGACCTGAGGTAAAAAAAGGTGGATTTTCCGGCTGTTGCCGTGGCCACCAAGTCCGATAGACCGACCCCAAATAATTCCTCCCCTTTATACGGCAAACTTCCATATGCCGCTTGGAATCCGCATCACCTGACCACTGTCGCGTCCATAAACTTCTTCTGGCAGAAATGGACAGCGCACTTACCCTTGATGCCAGAGTGCAAATATCTCTCTGTGCATCTCGCATATAAAGAAAATGCATCCTTTAAATGCTCTATAGTCAATAAAATATTGTCGCTATTCAGGGTATCAATATTTCCAGTCAGAGATTCCGACCAAACCCCCCCAGCACTGCACATCCATGCTGGGGCGATTGCTGGTCGCAGTATAACATCAGTATGTGTGTATATACTTTTTAGAGTATTTTCCAGCCTCCTATCAGCTGGATCTTTGAGGGCGGCCGTATCAGGAGACGGTAACGCCACTTGTTTTGATAAGCGTGTGAGCGCCTTATCTACCCTAGAGGGTGTTTCCCAGCGCGCCCTAACCTCTGGCGGGAAAGGGTATAATGCCAATAACTTCTCTGAAATTAGCAACTTCCTATCGGGGGTAACCCACGCTTCATCACACACTTCAATCAATTCATCTGATTCAGGAAAAACTACAGGTAGTTTTTTCACACCCCACATAATACCCATTTTTGTGGTACTTGTAGTATCAGAAATATGTAACGCCTCCTTCATTGCCGTGATTATGTAACGTGTGGCCCTACTGGAAAATACGTTTGTTTCTTCACCGTCGACACTGGAGTCAGTGTCCGTGTCTGTCGACCGACTGAGGTAATGGGCGTTTTAAAGCCCCTGACGGTGTTTGAGACGCCTGGACAGGTACTAATTGGTTTGCCGGCCGTCTCATATCGTCAACCGACCTTGTAGCGTGTTGACACTATCACGTAATTCCATAAATAAAGCCATCCATTCCGGTGTCGACTCCCTAGGGGGTGACATCCCATTACAGGCAATTGCTCCGCCTCCACACCAACATCGTCCTCATACCTGTCGACACACACGTACCGACACACAGCACACACACAGGGAATGCTCTGATAGAGGACAGGACCCCACTAGCCCTTTGGGGAGACAGAGGGAGAGTTTGCCAGCACACACCAAAGCGCTATAATTATACAGGGACAACCTTATAGTAAGTGTTTTCCCTTATAGCAGCTTAATATATAATAATATCGCCAAAAAATGCCCCCCCTCTCTGTTTTAACCCTGTTTCTGTAGTGCAGTGCAGGGGAGAGCCTGGGAGCCTTCCCACCAGCGGATCTGTGTGGGAAAAATGGCGCTGTGTGCTGAGGAGATAGGCCCCGCCCCCTTCACGGCGGGCTCTTCTCCCGTTTTTTTCTGTAATCCTGGCAGGGGTTAAATACATCCATATAGCCCAGGGGCTATATGTGATGTATTTTTAGCAAGTAAAGGTAATTACATTGCTGCCCAGGGCGCCCCCCCCAGCGCCCTGCACCCTCAGTGACCGCGGTGTGAAGTGTGCTGAGAGCAATGGCGCACAGCTGCAGTGCTGTGCGCTACCTTAAGAAGACTGGGAAGTCTTCAGCCGCCGATTTCTGGACCTCTTCTCTCTTCAGCATCTGTAAGGGGGCCGGCGGCGCGGCTCCGGTGACCCATCCAGGCTGTACCTGTGATCGTCCCTCTGGAGCTAGTGTCCAGTAGCCTAAGAAGCCAATCCATCCTGCACGCAGGTGAGTTCGCTTCTTCTCCCCTTAGTCCCGCGTTGCAGTGAGCCTGTTGCCAGCAGGACTCACTGAAAATAAAAAACCTAACAAACTTTTATTCAAAGCAGCTCTTTAGGAGAGCCACCTAGATTGCACCCTTCTCGGCCGGGCACAAAAACCTAACTGAGGCTTGGAGGAGGGTCATAGGGGGAGGAGCCAGTGCACACCACCTAGTGGTCAAACTTTTAATTTTGTGCCCTGTCTCCTGCGGAGCCGCTATTCCCCATGGTCCTGACGGAGTCCCCAGCATCCACTTAGGACGTCAGAGAAAGTGGCATTATTCATTGAGATCAGTGACACTTTTTAAGATTTCAAAACAAACCAATGAATGACACCAACATGCCCAGGTCATTCAATGGCCTCACATGCAGGAAACAAAGGGGTAATTCATTTGTCATCTCGCCCCCTCCTGCCTTCACCCCACCTGCTACTGGATGGTGCCGAACGGAGCAATTCAATTGATGCTTCGTTTGGGCAGGCACGCACGCAGTGGTGGAATACATTTCAGCTCGCATTCACCTGAGGTGCAAGCTTAAATGTGCGAAAACTCGGTGGTTGGAAGCACCCTAACCAGGACTTTAGACGGGTTTACCCGCTTTTCGCAGCTAAACATGGTACCAATGGGCATGCACGCTGTCCATTACATTTGGGCGCTCACAAAACAACTGAATTCACAATTAAATTCAATCAATTGAATTCACAACACTTTGCCCATTCATACACTAAACAGACTGCAGGGCAACAAACTGTTTAACATATAGTCAATTTGGCAGAATATTACCACAATGGTTGCCTTAATTTACTTGTTTGTAGCCAGGATTTGGCTACAAACAATTTAGGACAGTGTTGAATCAGTCTATAACTTCTTGACAGCAATCAGTGATTACATCAAGTATGATCAGAAATCCTAGAATCAACGACTTCTAAATATAACTTAACTGAGTGGTTATAATCAATTTTGTAACAAAAACAATCTATTTATAACCATCATGTGTGGAAGTGCCATTGCAAAGAATAATAACACAATGAAGGAGAGGTTGAGACTTATGCAAGATCCAGATTTAGCAACTCAGAGGTACAATTAACAAATTAATTCTAGTCTTCGTCCAGTTACAAAGGACTGCACTTGCCAGTTTTAGCTCATCCCCAAAGCTCTACAAGAAAGATTAAATATCCCAAATATTAACATTTAAAATCTAAATTAAGTAAAACAAGTATTATTAAAACAACCGCCACATGTGGCTGCACTTCTGTAATATAAATCATACAATCCTGCTAAAGGCATAAACCAATAGTGTAATAACAGAACTAAAGTCTATGGAGGTGATTTAATTGTTTATGCGTGCCTGATCTCCTGTCTAAAGTAATGGGAAATCGGGGGTCGCCATTCAAATTTTTTTTATTGTGCCAGAAGTGTCAGGTTTAGCTGTATAACATTATAAAGTTCTGGATGCGACACAAAAAGTGCAACTTCGGCACTCAAACTGGTCACTTTTCACACATTTCTGCTTGCAAGCACAGAGGGCCCATTATATTGAATTCCACCCTATGTGTACAAAGGTACTACAGAAATGCATGCTAGATATCACCTATTAGTCACACATATACAAAAAAAAAAAAAAAAAAGGTCAGGCAGAAAAAATACCAAGGCAGTATAAACCTATAGCCAAACAGTGTAAAGCGTTTCTTGTTTTGAGAGTCTTGAATGGGGACAGACAAGCGAACCTTGGACTTTTGTTCTACAGTCAATATTAACAGCATAGGTTTGTACATATTAGAGGACATTTACATCAACTGGAGCAAACTGCTGTAAAAGAAAAATGTTGGCAATTTCAGAGGCAACCACATTCTAGGTAACCCTTTGTCAGAGTAGTTTGGAAAATAAAACAAAGCACAACAGAATATGCTGCGCTCTAGAAGTAGCGGTTAATAATAAATAAATAGCTACAGTATGGGTAACTTCACATCCTTTTGAAATAGTTTTCAGAAATTCCCAACATAAGTTACGGTAAGAGCACGTATTTTTAAGTGTTTCTTTTCTCCACTCTATAATTTGCATTGCTTGCAGACCAATTCGGCAATAGATGATTGACATATTTAAGTTGTTATGGTGACTAGTTGCAATCACTGAGGTATAGAGTGGCAAGGCACGTGTTCTTAAGAAAAAGTAAATATACTTTATGGGACTTACTTTCTTCACAGGAGGTCAGACTTGTGACAAATGAAGTCACCTTAAAACAGATGCAATGTTTCCACAAAGGCTGCTAGGAGTAAATGGCACATCACAACACTGCAAAACACTAAGGAGGGATTCAATTGGTTTGTGCATGCTAATTAATGTCCACCTGTCAGAGCAATTCAATTGTTGCTCCATTTGGGCGCGAATACCCACGGTTGCACATATTTCTGCTCGCAGCGTCCTGTGGTGGTGAGCAGAAATGTGCTAAGAGTCAGCTGTCTGGGTGCCAAATGGCACTTTTCACATCATGCCAATTAGTTTAGGCAGGTTTAGCTAGTGAACCAACCAGTGCCATTAGAAGTTTAGCATGCTCATACAATTGCCCAGGCCTCTACCGTGTTTTACAGATGATGTGCTATAATTCGGATCACAAGCCATTCCATGCCTTCTTCATGTTCACAGTAAGCTGCCACACCCTGCCCGATTTTAAAGTGGCAAAATGCGCTCCACCATGCTAAAACATTTTGTCTGGTGACATCCATACTCACAGGCCGTAACACTTGGTGGTAAAAGTTTTTCCTATTGTCACCACGTGAATAGATGTTCTGCGTATGCTCACATTATCTATTCACATTGCGCTTAGAGGAAGCCCAGCATCTCAATAAGTGCTGAACACTCCCCCAAGAGTGACAGTGACGGGTCCGCTACCCCCTCCCCAGCAGTCATGTCCCATTTTTGGTCGCACACGCAGCCATACTGTGCACGCACCTCAGTGCCCTGCCTGCCTCCTAGCAGGAACACTACCTCCTACATACTTTTTTCTTCCCATTATTCTGGTACAGATTGAGGTCATCTGTCCAAAGAATGCAGTTCCAGAAACGGGTTGGCTTTTTTAGAGATTTTTGACAAAAAGTATAATCTGGCATTTCTATTCTTGAGGCTTATGAATGGTTTGTACTTTGTGGTGAATGCTCTGTATTTGCGCTCGTGAAGTCTTCTCTTTATGGTAGACTTGGATAATAAAATGCCTCCCTCCTGGAGAATATTCTTCACTTCGCTGAATGTTGCGAAGTGTTTTTTCTTTACTTTGGAACGAGGTGTGTGTGTGTGTGTGTGTGTGTGTGTGTGTGTGTGTGTGTGTGTGTGTGTGTGTGTGTGTGTGTGTGTGTTGGGGGTGGCAGGTACTATTTACCATGGCCAATGTCCCTCCCCCCTTACCTGGCAGCAGGATTTGCAGCTCTTTTCCTCAGCCCTGCAGTCTGGCCAGGGAGGCACTTAAAGTACCATTTTTTTTTGTATTTGTTTTATAAGAGTACAAGGCCACGCCCCCTGAAAAGTACCTGCGTCCAGCAAAGCGCTCTACTGCCCTGCCTGTAATCATTCACCACTGTTGTCTTCTGTGGACATCCAGACCTTTTTGTGTTGCCAAGCTCACCAGAGCTTGGGCCAGATGGGATACATGGGATTAGTATCCTTGGATGTATCCCATCTGGCCCAGCTCAACAGAGCTGGGCCAAATGGAATACATCCAAGGATACTAAAAGAGTTTAAAGATGTGCTGGTAGCACCATTAACAGCATTATTCAACCAGTCATTAGCTACAGGAGTAATTCCAGAGGATTGGAAAAGAGCGAACGTAGTCCCACTGCACAAAAGTGGAATAAAGGAAGAGGCAAACATCTACAGATCATTGAGCCTCACATCAGTAGTAGGGAAATTGATGGAAACACTCTTAAAAGAAAGTTGTAGATTATCTCAAATCCAGCAATTTACAGAATCCCAAACAGCATGGAATCATTTAGAGGGGTGTAGGGGGATCAAGTATTTTTTGACTGTGTGACTAAAGTGATGGATAAAGCTGGAGCCGTGGATATAGCTTATAGACTTTAGTAAGGCTTTTGTAACTGTCCCACATCGCAGGCTTCTAAATATACTCGAAAGCTTGGGATTGGATACTAAGATGATTGAATGGATAAGATCTTGGCTGCAGGATAGAAAAGAGAGAGTTGTAGTAAAGGATGTTCATTCACAGGAGGGAAAATGTTACCAGTGAAGTACCCCAGGGATCTGTACTTTGACCAGTCAGCGCTTTTTAATATCTTTATTGGTGACTTTGCAAATGGCATTTAAGGGAAAGTATGCCATTTTGCAAATGAGACAAAAGGTATGCAACAGGGTAGACACACCAAGAGGGGGAAAACAAATGATTGAGGATCTAGGTAGACTAGAGTATTGGTCAAGAGTGTGGCAATTACAGTTTAATGCCAAAACATATTACATATTAATGGCACTTTACTGGAAACTACTGAGGAGGAAAGGGATCTAGGAGTCACTATTTCAGGTGACTTAAAGGCAGGTAAGCAATGTAACAAATAAAGAGGAAGGCTAGTCAGATGCTTGGATGCATAGGGAGAGGAATCAGCAGCAGAAAGTAATATTGCCACTGTATAGGTCTTTGGTATGGTCTCATCTAGAATACTGCGTTCAATTCTGGAGGCGATATCTTCAGAAGGATATTAATACATTAGAGACTGTACAAAGAAGGGCAACTAAAATGGTGCATTGCCTACATCATAAAAACATACCAAGACTAAAAAAATCTCAATATGTATAGTTTGGAGCAGAGAAGCGAAAGGGTGCACATGACAGAAACTTTCAAATATATCAAGGGTTTTAATAAAGTCCAGGAGGGAAACATTCTTCTAATGAAGAGAAGTAATAGGTCACAAGGAAATGCACTGAGACAGGAGGGAGGGGGGTTGAGGGGAAGTTTGAGGAAAAATTACTTTACAGAAACGGTAGTGGACAAGTGGAGGTAGTGGCAAAGACAGCAGAGCAATTTAAAAATGCATGGGATAGACACAAGGATATCCTTACAAACAAATAAGGATCAAATAAGGTTTGAGGTTAAAAAAAAAATATGGTAAAAAAGGGGCAGACTACATGGGCCAAGTGGTTCTTATCTACCATCAAATTCTATTTTTCTCTGTTCTTTTTTTCTCAGAATGTACCAAACTGTTGATTTAGCCTCTCTGGAGGTTCCCGCTCTCTGAAGTATTGTCATGTTTTTTACAGCACAAGGATGGCCTTTTTCACTTGCATTGACAGATCCTTTAACCCAGAGGTTCTCAAACTCGGTCCTCGGGGGCCCACACAGTGCATGTTTTGCAGGTAACCCAGCAAGTGCACAGGTGTATTAATTACTCACTGACATTTTAAAAGGTCCACAGGTGGAGCTAATTATTTCACTTGCGATTCTGTGAGGAGACCTGCAAAACATGCACTGTGTGGGCTCCCGAGGACAGAGTTTGAGAACCTCTGCTTTAACCACATGTTGTGGATTCACAGCAACAGCTTCCAAATGCAAATGACACATTTAAAATCAACGCCAAACCTTTTGCTCACTTACTTGATAAATAAATAATGAAAGAATTAGCCCACACCTGTCCAAGAAACAGCTTTCGAGTCAATTGTTTAATTACTTTTGATTCACTGGAAAAAGGGGAGGCTACATATTAAACAGGTGTAATTCCTAAACCCTTCCTCTTATTTGGATGTGACTACCTTCAAACTAAAGCGGATTGTTATATAATGAAGATGATATTAAATCAAAGACTAAGTTAAATATGGTTTAAGGAAACAGCTAAAATAACAAAAATTGTGTTAGTGTTCAAACATCTCTAGTTGGACCTAATACCCCCTTTCCATCAAAAACCCAGGTCCATCCTGCATAATTGAACATTGTTTCAAGACGTGTCGCAACAGCTTTAAACCCCACATCGCAGACTGGACCTGGGTTTTTGTCAGGTCATCCCTTTGCCGATGTTTGGGGACAAAACCTCCAAGCGCTGGTTATCTAGCTCTAAGTGTGCTTTTAGTGTGACCAGAGTCACACAGCAGGCTACCAGGGTCGGTGCTGGGTTCAACCAGGGTAGCCACCATGGTCAGAGTCCCAGGTCATTATGATATTACATTTCCCACCAAACTTAGACCTGGGTTGTCCTGGCAATAATCCGGGTTAAACATTTGGTGGAAAAGGGATAAACTGTATGTGGATAGCTATTGAAGAAAAGTTCCCTCCGGACCCACTATACCAAGTAATAGTGGAAAGCTCTTTTAAGAATGCGCATGTCCTGACATGTGTAAACTAAAAACAAAGTGCTTTACATTTGCAGCTAAAAAGCACAAAAAAATAATAAGATTTTAAACCTACCGGTAAATCTTTTTCTCCTAGTCCGTAGAGGATGCTGGGGACTCCGTAAGGACCATGGGGTATAGACAGGCTCCGCAGGAGACATGGGCACTATAAAGAACTTTTAGTATGGGTGTGCACTGGCTCCTCCCTCTATGCCCCTCCTCCAGACATCAGTTTGAGAACTGGGCCCAGAGGAGATGGACAATATGAGGAAAGGATTTTGTTAATCTAAGGGCAAGATTCATACCAGCCCACACCAATCATACCATATAACCTGGAATATACGCAACCAGTTAACAGTATTAACAAAAAACAGTATCAGTCAAAGACCGATCACAACTGTAACATAACCCTTATGTAAGCAACAACTATATACAAGTCTTGCAGATTTAGTCCGCACTGGGATGGGCGCCCAGCATCCTCTACGGACTAGGAGAAAGATTTACCGGTAGGTTTAAAATCTTATTTTCTCTTACATCCTAGAGGATGCTGGGGACTCCGTAAGGACCATGGGGATTATACGAAAGCTCCAGAACGGGCGGGAGAGTGCGGATGACTCTGCAGCACCGACTGAGCAAACGCAAGGTTCTCATCAGCCAGGGTATCAAACTTGTAGAATTTTGCAAACGTGTTTGAACCCGACCAAGTAGCTGCTCGGCAAAGCTGTAATGCAGAGACGCCTCGGGCAGCCGCCCAAGACGAGCCCACCTTCCTAGTGGAATGGGCCTTCACTGAATTTGGTAACGGCAATCCAGCGGTAGAATGAGCCTGCTGAATCATGTTACAGATCCAGCGAGCAATAGTCTGCTTAGAAGCAGGAGCGCCAATCTTGTTGGCCGCATACAGGACAAACAGAGTCTCTGTTTTCCTAACCCTAGCCGTCCTTGCTACATAAATCTTTAAGGCCCTGACTACATCCAGGGACTTGGGAGTCCTCCCAGTCCCTCGTAGCCACAGGCACCACAATAGGTTGGTTCATATGAAATGAAGAAACCACCTTAGGCAAAAATTGAGGACGTGTCCTCAATTCAGCTCTATCCGCATGGAAAATCAAATAGGGGCTCTTGTGGGACAAGGCCGCCAATTCTGACACCCGCCTTGCAGATGCCAAGGCCAATAACATGACCACCTTCAACGTGAGAAATTTTAAATCCACTGTTTGAAGAGGTTCAAACCAGTGAGATTTCAGGAAACTTAACACCACGTTAAGGTTCCATGGTGCCACTGGGGGCACAAAGGGGGGCTGGATGTGCAGCACTCCCTTCACAAACGTCTGGACTTCTGGCAGGGAAGCCAATTCCCTCTGGAAGAATATAGACAGGGCCGAAATCTGTACCTTAATGGAGCCTAACTTCAGGCCCATATCCACTCCTGTCTGTAGAAAGTGGAGAAACCAACCCAGATGGAATTCTTCCGTAGGAGCCTTCTTGGCTTCACACCAAGATACATACTTCCTCCAAATACGGTGATAGTGCTTTGCTGTCACCTCCTTCCTAGCCTTCATCAGAGTAGGGATGACTTCCTCCGGAATACCCTTCCCAGCTAGGATTCGGTGTTCAACCGCCATGCCGTCAAACGTAACCACGGTAAGTCTTGGAACACACATGGCCCCTGCTGTAACAGGTCCTCCCGGAGAGGAAGAGGCCACGGATCTTCTGTGAGCATTTCTTGAAGATCTGAGTACCAGGCCCTTCGAGGCCAATCTGGAACAATGAGTATTGTCTGCACTCTTCTTTGTCTTATGATTCTCAATATTTTTGAGATGAGAGGAAGAGGAGGAAACACATAGACCGACTGAAACACCCACGGTGTCACTAGGGCGTCTACTGCTACTGCCTGAGGGTCCCGCGACCTGGCACAATACCTCCGAAGCTTCTTGTTGAGGCGTGACGCCATCATGTCTATTTGAGGAATTCACCAACGACTTATCTCTGCAAAAACTTCCTGATGAAGTCCCCACTCTCCCGGGTGGAGATCGTGTCTGCTGAGGAAGTCTGCTTCCCAGTTGTCCACTCCTGGAATGAAGACAGCTGACAGAGCGCTTACGTGATTTTCCGCCCAGCGAAGAATACTGGTGGCTTCTGCCATTGCCACTCTGCTCCTTGTCCCGCTTTGGTGGTTTACATGAGCCACAGCTGTGACGTTGTCTGATTGAATCAGAACCGGTAGGTCGCGAAGAAGATTCTCCGCTTGTCGTAGCCCATTGTATATGGCCCTTAATTCCAGAACGTTGATGTGTAGACAAGCCTCCTGATTCGACCATAATCCCTGAAAATTTCTTCCTTGTGTTACCAGAACCCAGTCCTGAATGCCGAACCTGCGACCCTCTAGAAGGTGAGCACTCTGCAGCCACCACAGGAGAGACACCCTGGCCCTGGGGGACAGGGATATTTTCTGATGCATTTGTAGACGGGACCCGGACCACTTGTCCAGAAGGTCCCACTGAAAAGTCCTCGCATGAAACCTGCCGAAGGGGATGGCCTCGTAGGCTTCCACCATTTTTCCCAGCACACGAGTGCATTGAAGAACAGACACTCTTTTTGGTTTTAAAAGGTCTCTGACCATGTTCTGGAGATCCTGGGCTTTTTCCAATGGAAGAAAAACCCTCTTTTGTTCCATGTCCAGAATCATGCCTAGGAATGACAGCCGAGTCGTTGGAACCAACTGCGACTTTGGCAGATTGAGAATCCAATCATGCTATTGCAGCACTTTCAGGGAGAGCGACACGCTCTTCAGCAATTGGTCTCTCAATCTCGCCTTTATCAGGAGATCGTCCAAGCATGGGATAATTGTGACCCCCCTGCTTGCGCAGGAGCACCATCATCTCCGCCAATACCTTGGTGAAAATCCTCGAGGCCGTGGAAAGCCCAAACGGCAACGTCTGAAACTGGTAATGACAGTCTTGTACAGCGAATCTCAGGTACTCCTGATGAGGGGGGTAAATAGGGACATGAAGATATGCATCTTTTATGTCTAGTGACACCATCAAATCCCCCCTTCCAGGCTGGACACTACAGCATGGAGCGATTCCATCTTGAATTTGAACTTTTTCAAGTACAGATTTAGGGATTTTAGATTTAAAATGGGTCTGACCAAACCATCCGGCTTCGGGACCACAAACCGGGGGGAATAATACCCTTTCCCTGTTGGACCAGGGGGACCTTGACCACCACCTGCTGTTGAAACAGCTTTTGAATTGCAGCTAACACCACTTCCCTCTCCGGGGGTGAAGCTGGCAAGGCCGACTTGAAAAATCGCGAGGGGGCACCTCTTCGAAATCCAACCTGTAGCCTTGGGAGACAATTTCCATCGCCCAAGGATCCACGTCTGAAAGCATCCAGATCTGGCTGAAAAGTCGAAGGCGTGCCCCCACTGGTGCGGACTCCCTTAGGGGAGCCCCAGCGTCATGTAGTGGATTTTGTAGAAGCCGGGGAGGACTTCTGCTCCTGGGAACTAGCCGTAGCAGGTGTTCTCTTTCCTCTACCCTTACCTCTGGCAAGGAAGGAGGAACCCCGACCTCTCCTGGACTTATGCGACCGAAAGGACTGCATCTGATACTGTGGAGTTTTCTTTTGCTGTTGGGGGACAAAAGGTAGATTTACCCGCGGTAGCTGTGGCAACCAGGTCCGTGAGACCCTCCCCAAACAACACTTCACCCTTGTAAGGTAAAACCTCCATATGCTTCTTTGAGTCTGCATCACCCGTCCATTGGCGGGTCCATAGAGCTCGTCTCGCAGAAATCGCCATGGCATTAGCTCTGGAACCCAGCAGCCCAACGTCTCTTTGAGCGTCCCTCATATATAAGACTGCGTCTTTAATGTGAGCTAAGGTTAATAAAATGGTATCCCTGTCTAGGGTATCAAGGCCAGCTGACAAGGTATCTGTCCATGCTGCAACCGCACTACATACCCATGCAGATGCTATCGCCGGTCTGAGCAAAGCACCTGTATGTTAATAAATAGACTTTAAAGTAGTCTCCTGCCTGCGATCAGTAGGATCCTTGAGGGCTGCCGTGTCCGGAGACGGTAGCGCCACCTTCTTTGACAGGCGTGTTAAAGCCTTGTCCACCCTGGGAGAGGATTCCCAACGTACCCTGTCTTGGGCAGAACCCTTTTGGGAATCTGCAATTTTTTATCTGGAGTTTCCCAAGCTTTTTCAAATAACTTGTTAAGCTCATGAGATGGGGGAAAGGTTACCTCAGGTTTCTTTTCCTTATACATGCGCACCCTCGTGTCAGGAACAGAGGGGTCATCTGTGATATGCAAAACATCTTTTATTGCAATAATCGTATAGTGAATACTTTTTGCCACCCTTGGGTGCAATTTAGCATCATCGTAGTTGACACTGGAATCAGAATCCGTGTCGGTATCCGTGTCTATTGGGGACAGGAGACGTTTTTGAGACCCGGAAGGGCCCTGTGACCCAGTCCAATCCGAGGATTGACTCCCTGATTTCTCCCTGTCCAGTCTCTTATGTAATGAGGCCACACTAGCATTTAACATATGCCACAGGTCCATCCAATCATGCGTCGGCGTTGCCGACGGAGACACACCACTCATCTGCTCCACCTCCTACTTGGACGAGCCTCCCGATTCAGACATATATATATATATCACAATGTTATACACTCACTGCGCCAATAATTGTGCCCCCCTCCCCTCTTTTCCAGCCCTCTGTCACCAAGTTCGGCAGGGGAGAGTCCGGGGAGCCAGCTTCTCTGCAGCTTCTGTGGAGAAAATGGCGCTGTTAGTGCTGAGGGATCAAGCTCCGCTCCCTCCAGCGGCAGGCTTTGGTCCCGCTGTAATTTTCCAAAAATGGCGGGGGATCTCTACAATTACTGCCCAGCAGCCTAATGTGCCCTGAAATGCCAGTCCGGAGGTTTATTGCTGCCCAGGGCGCCCCCCCCTACACCCTGCACCCATCAGTGCCCGTTCTGTGTGTGTAGCGTGCGGGAGCAATGGCGCGCAGCGCTTACCTCAGTGAAGATCTGAAGTCTTCTGCCGCCTTGAAGTCTTCTTTTCTTCTTATACTCACCCAGCTTCTATCTTCCGGCTCTGCGAGGAGGACGGCGGCGCGGCTCTGGGACGAATGGCGGGGTGAGACCTGCATTCCGACTCCCTCTGGAGCTAATGGTGTCCAGTAGCCTAAGAAGCAGAGCCTATCATTTAAGTAGGTCTGCTTCTCTCTCCTCAGTCCCACAGTGCCAGCAGTGCTCCCTGAAAATAAAAAACCTAACAAAATTCTTTTTCAGGGAAACTCTGGAGAGCTCCTCTGTAATGCACCCAGTCTCCTCTGGGCACAAAATCTAACTGAGGTCTGGAGGAGGGGCATAGAGGGAGGAGCCAGTGCACACCCATACTAAAAGTTCTTTATAGTGCCCATGTCTCCTGCGGAGCCCGTCTATACCCCATGGTCCTTACGGAGTCCCCAGCATCCTCTAGGACGTACGAGAAAAATAATTTATAAAACTACACAGAAAACCGCTAAGCATTTTTTATTTGGAAACTAAAAGGGAAAATTAATGAAATGATTAGGAGCCAGTAAAACTCTATATATAATATATTTACATACTGTTTAATTGTTATGGTAAAAGGGTAATTCCACCCTAAACTGAATTTCAGGCTTCAGGAATATCCTAACTACAGGTCGGTCTCAAAGGTTTACTTTCTTGGGTGCCAATTGGACCTGCTGGCCCTCTAAGGGCGTCTATCAGTGTCATTCAGTTGTTTCTCTGACAGACGACCATTAGCCACGGCAGTCACATTTTCTCTCGCAGCCTCAGGAGGTGAGAAAAAAAACCTGGAATTGGATGCCCATTCAAGTATTTTTAGCTACTTTGCGCGGCTAAACCCGAAGCTGTCGGGCTCCTTAACTGGTAATGGGAATCCGATAGGAGCAAAATTGCTACAGACGCCCAAGCAGAGGGCGCAGGAAACAAGTGAAACGTTCCCTTGGAGTCTGGAAATCAGGATATCCAAAAAAAACCTAACATCTTGGGAGCACCCATTACTTCCAAATCCTCCAACTAGCAGCTTGTTATACATTGTTGCAGAGCTGTGGAGTCTGCGTTATGGGGCTGAATCCAATTAAGTGGGGTAACCTATGCTAATAGAATTGCCGGGGCTATCCTATTAGTCCCGATGTAGGCACTTATCGTGGATTATTCCTGAGGCACCCAAAGCATAATTCGTGATAAGTGGGCTGCCGGAGCTGCCATAACACATCTTCTCCCCGATCACAGGTCCGTTTTCAGACGATGAAAACAGCTTCTAATTGGATACCACGATAATGACCATCAGTCATTAATTGCAATAACCAGCTGTTTTTAATTGTCCGAAAACGCATTGGAGCAAACTGAATATGACTTGCCCATGCACACGAATAGGGTGTGTAAATTTCAGCAACAGCATTGGAACTCGCCCCCTAGTGGCCCTGTCTAGCCCCAGTTTGTGGGGTTTTGAACGCAGCACTTTGCTAACAAAAATCCACAACTCTAGCTGTACTGTAAGTGTGGCATACAGCCGCACTTGCTCGCACCCACATGTAAATTTGATGCTAATTCAAATGACCCAATGGAGTCTGAAGATATTTACTGAACGAGCTTCAAAATAAAATAAATCTATTGAATAAAGTGCTGAAGTATGTAGGGCAAATGCCTACATCATATCCCCTTCCTCGCAAACATCTCCTACACAGCTACGGAAAGAGTAAAGGTCAGATCACAGTGGCTGGTAAGTGAAATGCTTCCACCACCACCACCATTACCACTACCCTGGGCCAGCTTAGTCAGCCCACACATTCACCGTCTCAGGCCCCATTTTACCGAAACAGTATTTGGACATCGTAAATGAAACAAGCATCTGCATGTTTGCAATGATGTACAGTGCACATACATACTGCCGTTCATTGAGGTGCAGCTGTGCTATGTACATATATTTGAAAACAATCTGCATGTATCATGGGGCAAGATTATAGTGGATGACAGAAACTAACTGCAGGATAGGGATGGCCATCGGTGGGGTGTCCATCGATGGTACACAAATCTTCTATGGTGAACCATCAATGGTTTGCACCACTCAATAGACACCACTGAAAGGAGCTGGGTGGTCCGCGGACCAATGAAAAAAAATGGGGGCGGCGCTTAGCGGGTATCAGGTGGCGGAGCTATGCTCCGTGTCCCGGCATCACATAAAAAAAAATAAAAAAAAAAAAAAAGTATTTGGTTATACTTTACCACCGATAAAGGGAAACCATCTGGTTCTCCCACATTGATGGCAAAAGTATTCTACATCGGCCATAAACCATCAATGATTTTGAATCATTGATGGTCGATGGCCATCCCTACTGCAGGGTTAGCTAAATGAACCCTTGGAAACAAGCTTACATGAGAGGGGGGGGGGAGGAGAACCACAACATTCTGGATAACAAGTTGGCATTAACCCAGGTAACACATTTGCACCTCCAATCTGCATACATAGTGCTCAACACAAGTAACTGTAATTTCTAGTACAGGTTACCACATAGCCCCCAGCACGGATATTGTAATATGCACAGGCTACAGTAACAGGGAAAAGAGAAAACAGGGGAGGAGACAAAAGAGAGGGAGAGATACAATAAGAGGAAAAAAATGGGGTATATAGAGAGAGATGGACCGACGGACGACCAGGGGAGGGGTTTATATAAATATAATTGACTGCACAAACTCATATACAGGTGGCGTTTATGACATATCGGGAAGGGGGCGAGGGGCATTGTGTGCCACACTAAATAATGGGCGGCCAACAGAGCAATGCAATTGTTTTGGGCACCTACTAATTTTCGTGCTTGTCACACCCAAAAGCACCAGGTTTAGCCACTTAACAGTCTAAAGTCCTGGTTAAGTCTCCCGAACTACAACTTTTTCAAACATTTTCACTCGGCACTTCAGAAGGCCACAATAAGAAGTGTGCGCCTGCAGCACTTGCACCAGAACGTAGCAACAACTAAAATATTTTGTGTGGGCGACTTTACCAACAGCTGCCCGAACAACAATTTAATTCCCCACATCATGCCCCATTTCCCAGGCACTCCACCAGCAGTCAATTTGCCGGCGGTCAGGATCCCAGCGTTCAAACGCCGAAACCCCAAAAGCCGACAATGCAGACAGCCGGAATCCCCAGACAGACGGATATTCCCACTCATGGGTGTCCACGACACCCATAGAGTGGGAATAGTTCCTGTGGCGAGCATTCTGGCGGAAGGGATGACGCTGTCGGGATATGGACAGCCAACATCCCATCCGCCGATAGTACATACCAAACCCAACCAGATGAGTCTCATTCCTCTCTGAATACAGAACAGGGGAAAAAATAATAATTGCAACTTTATTATTCCTATTATTGTTAATATTAATTTATGAAGGAGTCATAGTAAAATAGAGAGGTCTGAGTAAAAGGTTTTGCATACCGACTCCACAGCCCTGCATTGTGGTACAGGTTGAGTATCCCTTATCCAAAACGCTTTGGACCAGAGGTATTTTGGATATCGGATTTTTCCGTATTTTGGAATAATTGCAAACTATAATGAGTTATCAAGGTGATGGGGCCTAAGTCTAAGCACAGAATGCATTTATGTTTCATATACACCTTATACACACAGCCTGAAGGTCATTTAATACAATATTTTTAATAACAAACAACATTAAACAAAGTTTGAGTACATTGAGCCACAGAAAACAAAGATTTCACTATCTCACTCTCACTCAAAAAAGTCTGTATTTCGGAATATTCCGTATTTCGGAATATTTGGATATGGGATACTCAACCTGTACTACCCGTCTAAAAAAAAAAAAAAAAAAACAACAGGGTTGTGCGGGAGACATGCAGAATTCCAGTGATGGTTGTTTGAAGCAGCACGATCCACTGACTCCACTGTGACTGTTATTAATTTCCATTACATTAGTGTGACAAAAACAAGATACATTTAAAGTTTTTATTGCGGTCATCACTAGATGGGGTCCGATGGCAGGAATTAAATGGTCCTGCCGTTCGACCGCTTAGCAGCCATGGAGGTCACATTTTTTTCTCGCAGACTCCTGAAGTGTGAGAAAAAAATGTGTGCAATCTCGGCTCTTTGGGGTCCCAAACCCTGTTTGGCCGTGACATGCGTGGGCGCCCAAGCATCAATTGAATTGTGAGAACTGTTTGGGTGTCTCAACAGTCCAGTTTATACAGGATTTCTAGACGCCCAAAACAATTGAATTGGCCTCAAATGTCAAAATGTTGCAAGAGTTTATAGAGAAACTTAAATTGACACATACAGTATGGGGTGCTTTCATTGTTAGGCAGGAATTCAGCTCCCGGGCTAAGATCCCAGGAGCTACTCAAGAAATTCCAGTGGTGGCCACTATTTTGTGCGAGACTGCATTGCCCAGTCACAGTGCGTCCGGAACTCACAACCAGCCCCCACGGTCCTACTTGATGCAGATTTCTGCTTGCACCTCAGGAAGGCTCTGGCAGAAATCCACAACAAATGCCGCCTTGGCTGCTAATGCAAATCAATTGAATAGCTCCTGGGCACTTTAGACAGGAGTTAAATACCCACAAAGAACTGAATCGGCTCCATATTATATCTATTGTTATGTGGATGTGTCGGGTGGTCTTCAGTATGCCGACTGACGGGATCCCGGCGCACAGTATACCGGCGCCGGGATCCCCACAGCCGGCATACCGACACTTAGTCTTCCTCGTGGGGGTTCACGACCCCCCTGGAGGGAGAATAAAATAGCGTGCAAGGGGCTCATTTGCGCTCGCCACACTGTCGGTAAGCCGGCAGTTGGGCTCCCGGCGCCGGTATGCTGGTCGCCGGGAGCCCGACCGCCGGCATATCGTAGTGAACCCGGATGTGTCATGTGATTTCATTGAATGAGTTAGAATTGCCACATTTGCTGCCAGGTAGATTTTATCTTTTTGTGGGGGTACCGTACAAAGTTGTTTTATATAAAACCCTTCTGTTCCATGTCATTGACTTATTTATTTGTATCATGAGCCCTTCATTATACAGTGTCTTGCAACATGTTGGTTCTTTATAAATTAAGGGTGTTATTAAACTAAAGTGTGAAACATACAGTTTTGTCTTTCACCCTGTTTCTATACTGAATAAGTTGGTTGACCTCTATTACATATCAATACCCTACTCTGAAAGCAGCAATGTAGGTTACAACAGATTGTTTAACCTCATCTACTTGTTTATTAGAGCAAAGCATTTCAATTATCACAGTACTGTCTTTGCTCACATCATACACAAAACAATGTAAGCATGTTCTTAAAATAAAAAAAGCTTATGCAGCCCTTTAAGAAAACAGGTTTTCCGCTGTGATACACCCATGACTGAGGATTGGCAATTTAGAATTACAATGACAGGTTAAAGCAGTTAAACTTGCTTGCAGCATCCCATAATAAGTACAGAGCAAGATCATGGCCAGAAGTAGAATTAACCCACACAAAAGTTTCCTGATCACCTCATGCTTTATCTATATTAGGGGAATTCAATTATCTTCGAGGGGAATTAGCTCCCAGGTTAAGGTCCCAGAGCTATTTAATTGACTGCATCATGCCCAGCACGTGACCCAAGAGATTCACCTTACCGCATATAATGTATCGGGCTTAGTTGAAAAATGCTGCATCTCCCAGGCACGATGCGGTTACTAGCCCCTAGGAACATCGCGACTAGCCCCTCAGGACAGTGAAAACAACTGAATAGCTCCAGACACTTAACCTGGGAGCTACATTCAAGCAAAGAGAATGGAATCCCCCCCACCATAGTTTGTCAGATATAGGCCAGCTTTATCAATAGAGAGCAGGTCAGCACCATATCATTAGAGCCATTTGGGGACCTGGGGATTGTGTGAATTTGCATTTGAAATTGTTTTAGTCTCTTAATTCAGGATCCGGTCGACAGTAAGTAGGTCGACATGGTTTCTAGGTTGACAGAGACTAAGTCGACATGTACTAGGTCAACATAACAAAAGGTCAACATGAGTTTTTCATATATTTTTTACATTTTTTTTTAACTTTTTCATACTTTACGATCCACGTGGACTACAATTGGGAACGGCAACCTGAAGCATAGCGAGCCATGAGAGGGAACACTGTGCACTAATTGGGGTTCCCGGTCACTGAACGAAGAAAACGACACAAAAAACAATTAAAAAACTCATGTCGACCTAGTACATGATGACCGAGAGTCCCTGTCGACCTACTTACTGTTGACCAATAGTGGTCGACCTACACACTGTCGACCTAAGTCTAGTCTATCTAATATTCCACACCCCTTAATTCAGCACTATCTGCCATTACATGCTTTATCATGATTATACAAGTTTAGAGAATTTAAATTTAGCTTGGGACAGTAGACTCTGCTACAAGTCCAGTTAACATCATTTCAAATAAACAAAGGGGTCAATTCAATTAATTGCGGATCAAATAGTGCCGGGAGGGTGCTACCGGAGATATTCAATTCAGCGTGATACCAAGTTGGAGAATGCCCATACTCCCGAACTAAACAGGGTGTTTAGTCGAGAGAATGGGCATTCTCCAACTAAACTGCCTTGCACGCGATACTATTTGCCGTCACAAATACAGCATCGCGGACCTAGTTTTGACGGATTTCTGTGATGTATTGAATACACCCCATAGTATGTTCTGACAATAGGGGTAACCTAAACAACATTAAATGCAAAAAGATTATGACAGTGACCCCACCCCCTCCCCCCCAGTTCATACTGTCACATAATTAAGGTTGACCAATGGATCAGACCCAATTGCTTAGCAAGTAAATCTGGGACATAGGTGTGCAACTTTATAACCTTAGTCCTGGACCGCCCTAAGCCTCTGGGCCCCATAGCAATGGCACCCCTTGCACAAACTAGGATTTTAAATTACGTACCGGTAAATCCTTTTCTCGTAATCCATAAGGGATATTTAGGAGACTTAGTACGATGGGGTATTAGTACGATGGGGTATAGACCGGGTCCAAAGGAGCCGGTGCACTTTAAATTTCTTCACTGGGTGTGCTGGCTCCTCCCCTCTATGCCCCCTCGCACAGGCAGTTACAGGTAAAACAGTGCCCAAAGCAGAAAGGACATATATGAGAGAAGGAACATAATAACAAGGAGTGGTGAGATTTTTACACCAGCACATAACAATCAGCAACAGCTGGTAACAACAGCAACAGCTGAACAGGTAAACACATAAAAGAAAACCTGCAAAAAAAGTCAACGCACTTAGGTGGGCACCCAATATCCCTCGTGAACTACGAGAAAAGGATTTACCGGTAGGTAATTAAAATCCAATTTTCTCTAGCATCCATGAGGGATATTGGGGAGACTTAGTACAATGGGGACATCCCAAAGCTTCCAGAAAGGGCGGGAATGTGCAGAGACTGCTGCAGCATCGCCTGCCCAAACTGGGAATCCTCTTTGGCCAGAGTATCAAACTTGTATAACTTAACAAAAGTGTTCTTCCCCGACCAGGTAGCAGCTCGGCATAGTTGCAAGGCCGAGACTCTACGGTCAGCCGCCCAGGAAGAGCCCACCGATCTTATAGAGTGGGCCTTCAGAGACTTAGGAACAGGTGAGGCTGCCGACACAAAGGCCTGTTGGATAGTAAGCCTAAGCCAACGAGCAATGGACTGCTTCGAAGAAGACAACCCTTTTCCTGCGCATTATAGAGCATGAACAAGAAATCTGTCTTTCTGATCCAAGCCGTTCACCTGACATAGACCTTCAAGGCTCGCACAGCATCCAATGTCTCCGGAGGAGCAGAAGTGCCAGAACCACAATAGGTTGATTCAAGTGGAACGCAGAGACTACCTTTGGCAGGAACTGCTGCCTAGTCCGGAGCTCTGCTCTGTCCTCGTGAAAGACCAAGTAGGAACTTTTACACGATAAGGCCCCCAATTCAGAGACGCCTAGCAGAAGCCAGGGCCAGTAACAGTAACATCACCGTCTTCCACGTGAGGTACTTGTATCTACCGTCGTCAGAGGTTCAAACCAGGAGGAGGACTGTAGAAAATCCAACACCACATTCAAATACCAGGGTGCCGTAGGCGGCACAAAAGGAGGTTGTATGTGGAGTACCCCTTGCTAGAAGATCTGAACTTCTGGCAACAGTGCCAATTTCTTCTGAAAGAAAATTGCGGGAGCTGAAATCTGGACCTTAATGGAACCCAGACGTAAGCCCTTATCCACACCAGCCTGCAGGAAACGTAACAAACGTCCTAAGTGGAACTCTGCAGGTGGATACGTGCGTTCCACGCACCAAGAGACATATATTCTCCAGAGACGACGACAATGTTGTTGTTGTTGTTTTGACGTCACAGGTTTCCTGGCCTGAACCATGGTAGCAATAACCTTTTTGGAAAGGCCCTTGTGAGCTAGGATGTTCCGCTCAACCTCCATGCCGTCAAACGAAGTCACCATAAGTCCGGGTAGACGAACGGTCCCCGCTGAAGATCGCTTCTTAGTGGTAGAGGCCAAGGGTCTTCGATGGACATGTCCAAAAAATCCGCGTACCATGCCCTCCGAGGCCAATCCGGGGCAATCAGAATTGCTTGGACTCCCTGATTTCTGCTTCGATTGAGCACCCTTGGGAGCAACGGAATCGGAGGAAACAGGTACACCAGCCGTTAAGGCCAAGGCGACGTCAGTGCATCCACTGCCCTCGCCTGAGGGTCCCTGGTTCATGAGCAATACCAGTGAAGCTTCTTGTTGAGTCGAGAAGCCATCATGTCTATTTGTGGACAGCCCCACCGGTGGAGTCCCCACTCCCCCGAGTGGAGATCGTGACGACTCAGGAAGTCCACTTTCCAGTTGTCCACACCCGGAATGAAGATTGCAGACATTGCTCTTGCATTACTTTCCGCCCAGAGGAGTATCTTTGACACCTCTCACATGCAGGCTCTGCTTTTTGTCCCTCCTTGCCGTTTGATGTACGCCACCACTGTGGCGTTGTCCGAATGAACTTGGATCGCGTGATCCGTGAGCAGAGGAGAGGCCTGAAGCAGAGCATTGTAGATTACCCAAAGTTCCAGAATGCTGATCGGAAGGAGCGCTTCGTGGGCTGGGCACATGACCTGGAACTGCGCCCCTTGGGGGGCAGCTCCCCATCCTCACATCCGTCGTGAGGAGGGTCCAATCCTGAATCCCGAAACCCCGGCCTTCCAGGAGATTGGAGGACTGCAGCCACCACAGGAGGGAAATCCTGGCCTGAGGTGACAGCCGAATCATCCGATGCATCTGTAGATGTGATCTGGACCACTTGCTCAGAAGATCCAATTGAAATGTTCTGGCATGGAACCTCCCATACTGGATCGCCTCGTATGAGGCGACCATCTTCCCCAACAATCTGATGCAAAGATGGATGGACACTCATCTCGAGAAGTGTTCTCACTTTGTCCTCCGGGAAGAACACCTTCTGGGCCACCGTATCCAGTAACATCCCCAGGAACAGGAGCTGCTGAGTTGGCTCCATGTGGGACTACTGCAGATTGAGAATCCACCCATGGCGTGAGAGAACTTGGATAGTGTCGTCGATATAGAGCAATAAAAGCTCCCTGGATCTTGCTTTTATCAGAATATCATCCAGGTAAGGGACAATATAGACCCCCTGGATCCGGAGTTGGAACATCATCTCCGCCATCACCTTTGTGAATACCTTCGGAGTCGTGGATAGGCCAAAGGGTAGTGCCTGGAACTGGTAGTGATCGTCCAGTAGGGCAAACCTCAGACAAGCCTAATGAGGTGGCCAAATTGGAATATGAAGGTAGGCGTCCTTGATATCAAAGGAAACCAGGAATTCCTGTTCTTCCAGGCCTACAATCACTGCCCTCAGAGATTCCATTTTGAACTTGAAAACCTTTAGGTAAGGGTTCAAGGACTTTAGAATCAAAATGGGCCTGTCACGGCACCGCGGTCTTCATACTTACCTCTCCGGGCGCGCTGGGTCTCCGTGCGGCCGTCCTCGCTGGCGGGTCCCGGCGTCCGGCGCTCCGTCTAGCAGGCCTCCAGATCCGACGTCCTCGGGAGCTGCGGGTGACGTCATCGGCCCGTCCTCCAATCAGGCCCTGGCGGGAAGTTTAAATTCAGACGCCGGGCAGTGCTCCGGCGCCTGAGTATCATCGTTCAACTGTACCTGTGATCTCCAGTGCTCCGTGCCTCCAGCACCTCTCCAAGCACCTCCGTGCCCCCAAGCACCTCCGTGCCTCCAAGCACATCCGTGCCTCCAAGCACCTTCGTGATTTACCAGCACCTGTCAAGTTCTCTCTTTCAGGAGACCTTCAGCGTCCGCACGTGCCTCCTGTCCGCCGATCAGATCCTGCATGAGGAAGACTTACATCCGGCCATCTCTGCTGCGGCCCAGTTGCGGTTCCACTTCCCGGTCATCGGAAGAAACCCCGAGTCCACAACCTCCTCAAACCAGGTCAGTGATAGGGCCTTACCGAGCCGTCCTGCATCTGTACCACAAACAAGCTGGAGTTTTGGTACTGGAACAATGACGTGGGACTGGACCAACTTTCAGATGGCCTGTTGCAACATAACTGGCGTATCCTCCAAAGCTGGTAAGCTTGATTTGATAAATCGTTGGGGAGAAGCACCGTCGAACTCCAGCTTCTAGCCCTGAGAAAATAAGATTTTACTTACCGGTAAATCTATTTCTCATAGTCGGTAGTGGATGCTGGGGACTCCGTAAGGACCATGGGGATTATACCAAAGCTCCCAAACGGGCGGGAGAGTGCGGATAACTCTGCAGCACCGATTGAGCAAACACAAGGTCCTCCTCAGCCAGGGTATCAAACTTATAGAACTTTGCAAAAGTGTTTGAACCTGACCAAGTTTGCCGCTCGGCACAGCTGTAATGCCGAGACCCCTCGGGCAGCCGCCCAAGAAGAGCCCACCTTCCTAGTGGAATGGGTCTTAACTGATTTTGGCAGCGGCAATCCAGCCGCAGAATGAGCCTGCTGAATCGTGTTACAGATCCAGCGAGCAATAGTTTGCTTTGAAGCAGGAGCACCAACCTTGTTGGAAGCATACAGGATAAACAAAGACTATGTTTTCCTGACCCTAGCCGTTCTGGCTACATAAACCTTCAAAGCCCTGACCACATCAACACCACTCCAAGTCAGTAGTAGCCACAGGCACCACAATAGGTTGGTTAATATGAAAAGATGAAACCACTTTCGGCAGGAATTGTGGACGGGTCCTCAATTCTGCTCTATCCACATGGAAAACCAGATAGGGGCTTTTATGTGACAAAGCCGCCAATTCTGACACACGCCAAGCCGAAGCCAAGGCTAGTAGCATGACCACCTTCCACGTGAGATATTTCAATTCCACAGTTTTGAGTGGTTCAAACCAGTGGGATTTCAGGAAACTCACCACGTTAAGATCCCGAGGTGCCACTGGAGGCACAAAAGGGGGCTGAATATGCAGCACTCCCTTTACAAACGTCTGAACTTCAGGTAGAGAAGCCAGCTCTTTTTGAAAGAAAATGGATAGGGCCGAAATCTGGACCTTAATGGAACCCAATTTTAGGCCCAAAGTCACTCCTGACTGTAGGAAGGGAAGGAAACGGTCCAGCTGGAATTCCTCCGTAGGGGCATTCCTGGCCTCACAGCAAGCAACAAATTTTCGCCATATACGGTGATAATGTTGAGCTGTCACGTCCTTCCTAGCCATTATCAGCGTAGGAATAACCTCATCCGGAATGCCTTTCTCTGCTAGGATCCGGCGTTCAACCGCCATGCCGTCAAACGCAGCCGCCGTAAGTCTTGGAACAGACAGGGCCCCTGTTGCAACAAGTCCTGTCTTAGAGGAAGAGGCCACGGGTCCTCTGTGAGCATTTCTTGCCAATCCAGAACAATGAATATTGTTCTCACTCCTCTTTTCCTTATGATTCTCAGCACCTTAGGTATGAGAGGAAGAGGAGGAAATACATAGACCGACTGGAACACCCACGGTGTCACCAGTGCGTCCACAGCTATCGCCTGAGGGTCTCTTGACCTGGCGCAATACCTCTGTAGCTTTTTGTTGAGGCGGGATGCCATCATGTCCACCTGTGGCAGTTCCCACAGACTTGCAATCTGCGTGAAGACTTCTTGATGAAGTCCCCACTCTCCTGGGTGGAGGTCGTGCCTGCTGAGGGAGTCTGCTTCCCAGTTGTCCACTCCCGGGATGAACACTGCTGACAGTGCGCTTACGTGATTATCCGCCCAGCGAAGAATTCTGGTGGCTTCCGCCATTGCCACCCTGCTCCTTGTGCCGCCTTGTCGGTTTACATGAGCCACAGCGGTGATGTTGTCTGACTGAATCAGAACCGGTTGGTCGCGAAGCAGGGTCTCCGCTTGACGTAGGGCGTTGTATATGGCCCTTAGTTCCAGGATGTTGATTTGAAGGCAAGTCTCCTGACTTGACCACAGACCTTGGAAATTTCTTCCCTGTGTGACTGCTCCCCACCCTCGGAGGCTTGCATCCGTGGTCACCAGGACCCAGTCCTGAATGCCGAATCTGCGGCCCTCGAGAAGGTGAGCACTCTGCAGCCACCACAGGAGAGACACCATGGGGGATAGGGTGATTAACAGATGCATCTGAAGATGTGATCCGGACCATTTGTCCAGTAAGTCCCATTGAAAGGTCCTCGCATGGAACCTGCCAAAGGGAATGGCCTCGTATGATGCCACCATCTTTCCCAGGACTCGAGTGCAGTGATGCACTGACACCTGTTTTGGTTTTAATAGGTTTCTGACCAGTGTCATGAGTTCCTGAGCTTTCTCTATCGGGAGATAAACCCTTTTCTAGTCTGTGTCCAGAATTTTGCCCAGGAAAGGCAGACGAGTCGTAGGAACCAACTGCGACTTTGGAATATTTAGAATCCAGCCGTGTTGCCGTAACACTTCCAGAGAACGTGCTACGCTGATCAGCAACTGCTCTCTTGACCTCGCTTTTATGAGGAGATCGTCCAAGTATGGGATAATTGTGATCCCTTGCTTCCGCAGGAGTACCATCATTTCCGCCATTACCTTGGTAAATATTCTCGGAGCCGTGGAGAGACCAAACGGCTACGTCTGAAATTGGTAATGACAATCCTGTACCACAAATCTGAGGTACGCCTGATGAGGTGGATAAATGGGGACATGAAGGTATGCATCCTTTATGTCCAGAGACACCATAAAATCCCCCCCTTCCAGGCTTGCGATGACCGCTCTCAGCGATTCCATCTTGAACCGGAACATTTTCAGGTATATGTTCAGGGATTTTAAATTCAATATGGGTCTGATCGAACCGTCCGGTTTCGGGACTACAAACATGGTCGAATAATAACCCCTTCCTTGTTGAAGGAGGGGAACCTTGACCACCACCTGTTGAAGATACAATTTGTGAATTGCAGTTAACACTATTTCCCTCTCGAGGGGGGAAGCTGGCAGGGACGATTTGAGGTATCGGTGAGGGGGCATCTCTTCGAATTCCAGCTTGTATCCCTGAGACACAATATCTATTGCCCAGGGATCCAACTGGGAGTGAACCCACTTGTGGCTGAAATTTCGGAGACGCGCCCCCACCGGGCCTAGCTCCGCCTGTGGAGCCCCAGCGTCATGCGGTGGATTTAGTGGAAGCCGGGGAGGACTTCTGTTCCTGGGAACTAGCTGTGTTGTGCAGCTGCTTTCCTCTGCCACTGCCCCTGGCAAGAAAGGACGCACCTCGGACTTTCCTGCTTTTCTGTGATCGAAAGGACTGCATTTGGTAATACGGTGCTTTCTTAGGCTGTGAGGAAACATATGGCAAAAAATTTGACTTTCCAGCAGTAGCTGTGGAGACCAGGTCCGAGAGACCCTCCTCAACAATTCCTCACCCTTGTAAGGTAAAACCTCCATGTGCCTTTTTGAGTCGGCATCACCTGTCCATTGCCGAGTCCACAGGACCCTTCTGGCAGAAATCGACATAGCATTTATTCTAGAACCCAGTAGACTAATGTCTCTTTGAGCATCTCTCATATATAGGACAGCGTCTTTTATATGCCCCAGGGTCAATAATATAGTATCCTTGTCTAAGGTATCAAGTTCCTCAGACAGGGTGTCCGTCCATGCTGCTACAGCACTACACGCCCAGGCCGACGCGATCGCCGGCCTCAGTAAGGTACCTGAATGTGTATAAATGGACTTCAGGGTACCCTCCTGCTTTCTATCAGCAGCATCTTTGAGGGTAGCTGTATCCTGTGACGGCAGGGCTACCTTCTTGGATAAGCGTGTTAAAAGCTTTGTCCACCCTAGGGGAGGATTCCCAGCGTAACCTGTTCGTTGTCGGGAAAGGATACGCCATAAGAATCCGTTTGGAAATCTGCAGTTTTTTATCTGGAGATTCCCAAGCCTTTTCACATAACTCATTTAGCTCGTGTGAAGGGGGAAAGGTCACCACCTGCCTCTTTTCCCCATACATATGAACCCTCTTGTCAGGGACTGGGGTTTCCTCTGTGATGTGCAACACATCCTTAATTGCTATAATCATATAATGGATGGATTTAGCCAATTTTGGCTGTAACTTTGCATCATCGTAATCGACACTGGAATCAGAATCCATGTCAGTATCTGTGTCAACAATTTGGGATAGTGGGCGCTTCTGAGACCCTGACGGCCTCTGCGACATAGGATCAGGTACGGGCTGAGACCCTGACTGTCCTGAGGCTTCAGCTTTTTCCAACCTTTTATGCAAGGAATTAACATTATCTTTTAAAACCTTCCACATATCCATCCAATCAGGTGTCGGCGGAGACACCACATTCATTTGCTCCCGCTCTGCTTCCACATAGCCTTCCTCGTCAAACATGTTGACACATGCGTACCGACACACCACACACACAGGGAATGCCCTTTTTGAAGACAGTTTCCCCACAAGGCCCTTTGGAGAGACAGAGAGTATGCCAGCACACACCCCAGCGCTATAAACCCAGGAATAACACAGTAACTTAATGTTAACCCAGTAGCTGCTGTTATATTGATTTTTGCGCCTAATCATGTGCCCCCCCCCCCCTCTCTTTTAACCCTCTTCTACCCTGTATCTGCAGGGGAGAGCCTGAGGAGCTTCCTCTCAGCGGAGCTGTGGAGAAAAAATGGCGCTGGTGAGTGCTGAGGAAGAAGCCCCGCCCCCTCGACGGCAGGCTTCTGTCCCGCTTAAATATGTATTTTCTTGGCGGGGGCTCATACATATATACAGTGCCCAACTGTATATATGTACTTTTGACAAAAAGAGGTCCAAATGCTGCCCAGGGCGCCCCCCCCCTCCCCCCTGCGTCCTGCACCCTTACAGTGACCGGAGTATGTGAGGTGCGTGGGAGCAATGGCGCATAGCTGCAGTGCTGTGCGTTACCTCAGTGAAGATCGGAGTCTTCTGCCGCCGATTTCGAAGTCTTCTTGCTTCTCATACTCACCCGGCTTCTGTCTTCCGGCTCTGCGAGGGGGACGGCGGCGCGGCTCTGGGATCGGACGACGAGGGTGAGATCATGTGTACGATCCCTCTGGAGCTAATGGTGTCCAGTAGCCTAAGAAGCAGGACCTAGCTTCAGAGAGTAGGGCTGCTTCTCTCCCCTCTGTCCCACGATGCAGGGAGTCTGTTGCCAGCAGAGCTCCCTGAAAATAAAAAACCTTACAAAATACTTTCTCACAGCAAGCTCAGGAGAGCTCACTGAAAAGCACCCAGCTCATCCGGGCACAGATTCAAACTGAGGTCTGGAGGAGGGACATACAGGGAGGAGCCAGAGCACACCAGAATCTAAATTCTTTCTTAAAGTGCCCATGTCTCCTGCGGAGCCAGTCTATTCCCCATGGTCCTTACGGAGTCCCCAGCATCCACTAGGACGTTAGAGAAATTAGGTCCCTTACCCAGGTATCCTGGCAGGAGCTTTCCCAGATGCGGCTGAAGTGACACAGTCGAGCTCCCACCTCGAGATATCCTCAGGGTGGGTGGGCACCGTCATGCTGAGGACTTAGTGGAAGCAGAACTGGTGCTCTGTTCCTGAGAACCGGTGGTTGCAGGTCTTTTTGACTTACCACTGGTGCCTCTATTCGCATTGGAGGCATCTCTGGCCCTAGACTGAAAGCTGTTAGACCAAAAGGACTGAGTAGACGGCCCCAGGTAGGAACGCCTAGCCAGCGGGGCCCCAGCGGGAGAAACATGGATTTCCCAGCAGTGACTTTGGAAATCCACATATCCAACTCAACTCAGAAATGGGGAGGGATTACACAATGCGCTTGGATTCTGCGTCCGCTATCCACTGACGCAACCACAAAGCCCTGCGCGCCGACACTGTTATAGCAGAAGTCCTAGCATTAATATTGCCCAACTCCTTGAGCGAGTCATCAAGGATGCGTGCAGTGTCCTGAATGTGCTTCAAGAGAGTCACCGTAGTGACCAGAGGCATATCCCCTGAGAGGACCTGAATTTGAGAAGCCCACGTGTGAATGGCATGGGTCATCCAGCAACCAGTTATGACCGGCTTCTGTGATACACCAGCTGCCATGTAGATAGACTTTAGTGTAGACTATTTTTCTGTACCCTGGGTCCTTTATGGTAAAGGAGCCCAGGGCAGGCAGCACCGCCTTTTTAGACAGTCAAGAGACTCGCACTTCAACCCCCCGGGGGTTTTTTCCAGAATTTCCTACCTTCAGGAGCAAAATGGGAAAGTGTGCAAAAAATTTTTGACACTTGGTATTTTTTGTCTGGATTTTTCCATGCTAATTTAAATAGGTCATCTAACTCTACAGAATCAGGGAAAGTGATAATAGGCTTGTTCTGTGTAAAGAAAACGAACGCTGTGACGCAGCGTCCTCTAGAGGGAGTTTTAACACATCCCGTATATCCAGTATGAGGGGTTTAATACCCTGAGCAGAAGTGGAATCCCCAGTAACGGGATCCAAGCCATCCCCATCCTCCTGTATTTCCTCATCTGAATCAGAGTAGAGCAGGTAAACCACGCTTTTGTGGTTTTGAGCTATAGAGAGGGGGGGCTGTGTAACATATGCCCTAGCAGCTAAATCTGCAACAGCATGTTGTAGTAGCTGAGTTTTCTAGCATATATATGTGGTTACTTTTCTAACCACATAACAATGAGTTGTGATGACATATCAGACATCATAGGGGGTCATTCAGAGTTGATCGTAGCTGTGCTAAATTTAGCACAGCTATGATCAGGAACACAGACATGTGGGGGGACGCCCAGCACAGGGCTAGCCCGCCCCGCATGTCAGTCCCTGTCCCGTCACTGAAGTACAAAAGCATCACACAGTGGTGATGCTTTTGTACTTCAGGAGTAGCTCCCGGCCAGCGCAGCTTTTGCGTGCTGGCCGGGAGCTACCTGTCACTGCCCGGCTCGCAGTGGCTGCGCGTGACGTCACGCAGCCGCTGCGGCCCCCCGCATGGTCCGGCCACGCATGCCTTGGCCAGACCGTGCTCACAAAACGCTGATGTGCCGCCCCCTCCTGCCTCTGCCTATCAGGCAGAGGCGATCACCAGGCAACGATAGCCGTCGGCTGTCAGCCATGCACCGGCGCACTGCAGCGCATGCGCATGTCTGACCTGGACGCTGCGAAGAACTGCAGTGAATGTTCAGGTCAGAATGACCCCCTTAGTCGTAAGAGCCCCTAACCAGGAGGGCCCTGGACCCTCTCCCCCAGCCCCCTGAGTTGTGAAGATTGGCTGCATTGTTCACATGAAACCGAATCAGATGATAAGGAAGAGAATATGCATAGCTTGTGTTTTCCCATGTTTACAGTAATCACAAATACATACACAGACAGTAATACTGATCAAGCCTGCCCTTACTGTATGTGAGAAGAGACACACAGAGAGAGACACCAACACACCCTTGCTGTACAGCCCCAGTGAGGCTGTCGGCTAACTATAACAGTGAAACACTAATGATTTCTGTCCTGTATAGGACAGATTGTGTACAATAGCAGCTCTCCCCCTTTGCTACACCCTGTACCAGTTTTCCAGCGAGTCTTGTGAGTCAAGAAGAGCTGTGTCTGCTTGCTGCTGCTGCATTAAGCAAAGGAAGGCGCCAAAATGCCTCTGGTCCCGCTCTGAGGTAGCTCCACCCCCCCACATGGTGCCAGAGCTACAGTGAATCTTATACTGGCAAAGTCTACTATTCTGCCTAAAAGCATCACACAAGTGCTAGTTTAAGCTATTCCAAGCCAGTTTACAAGAGGGGCTCTAGTGGGTCCCCCCTCCCAGGGGGGTCCCGTATGCCACGCCCGCATTCAACTGCACTGTGAACCAGGGGGCCCCCTTAGCGGGGCCCCCGGTTTGTACTCACCACAGACATTATCTTCAGGCACATGTTAGGGGTGTGCGGCGTGGAGTGATTGCGACAGCTAAGACGCAGTGCCCCGCTGAACAAACAACCTCTCAGGACGGTGGTCCTGCAGTGGGGAAGCAGCTCTGATACCTCGCAAGGCCGGTGACTGCCCCCCCAATTCCCACGGTGCAGGTATGCTGTTGCCCAAACAGCATACCGAAAATAAAAGTTAAAGAAGAAAACACTCTGGAGCTGCAGAGATGTGCATCCTCTCCTGAGGTACTTCTAAACTGCCTGTGGGAGGGGGCATAGAGGGGAGGAGCCAGCACACCAAGTGAAGAAATTTAAAGTGCACCAGCTCCTTTGGACCCTGTCTATACCTCATCGTACTAAGTCTCCCCAATATCCCTTATGGATGCTAGAGAAACTATAGTTATGCCCATGAATGCAATAAGATTTTGAGTGGGTAAGACACTATTTCAGATAAGTGAACACTTGACTATATTCAATGTATCATAATTTTAAACAGTGAAACAATGACTCCCTGGTCAGGATGCATTGCCTTCTATGTGTACAGGCACAGATGAAACTTTATTGTGGGCTCATACTAGTACTGTACAAGGAACCTGTTGATCCAGCAGTCACATATTGTCATGCTGCCTCAGTGTACAGCAGTGGTTAATGAATATGTATAAATGTATCTGCACTTCTGTCACCAAAATCACACATGCTCTATGTTTTCAAAAACAGTGAGCAACCAGATCAGTAAGGAGACCTTAGTCTGTCTTCTAAGTCGAATTCTTCATTAACATAAGCAAACTTTAAAAACCAGCTGACAGCTTTATACTCCAAACACATGATTTGAAACAGTTGTTTGGAAAGTCTGGGATGTGTAATAAGGATCTACAGTTCTCAGATCCGTCCGTTCAGGTGTCATGCAGTACAACACAGAGCAGTAGTGGCCCACTTTCAACATAGGTCATATCCAATAAATCAAACGAGACAAAATCGTACCTAGCTAACTGTAAATAGCACCTTGGGTACAGATGTAGCCATACTCATCTTTGCCGCAACGTAGCATGCTGCATGGCAGGCTGCGACTATTCGCAGGCGGGGATTGCTCCATTAATTCCTAAAGGAATTAATTAAGCTATTGCCAGTTGCGAAGTCGCAGCCTGGCATGTCATGCAGCATGCAATATTGCAACATGCTGCATCACAGTAAGATGAGCATGGCTACATCTGTGTGTAGCTCCCAATTACTCCCACAGTAAGTCCGCGACTATCTCTTAATGAGGGTGCGAGCAGAAATCAGCATTAACTAGTGCCTCGGGCTTATCGCATGTGGTAACTGCATCACGCCCGGCTTGGCCTTACTATGACTAAGCCCCGGCCATTGGTCATAGTAAGGTGCACCTTCCACATTATGTGCAGCGTATTATGAAGTCAACTGAATAGCTCTAGGCACATAACCCAGGAGCTACTACAGCTGGAGGTATTCATTGAGGGGCTCAGTGGAAAAGAGGCACATACTTTTTACTTCTAAACTAGATATGTCTTGAAAAATACCAGGGATTTGTATTTTACTGCTTGTTTGAAATAGGCATATGGCACTATACCATATTCAATTCGGTGCGAGAAAAGCAAAAATCTCACACCTGCAGGTGCAAAATTTTTGCTGTTCAGTTCAGTGCAGGGTTTTTGAATGTTTGAGCGTAGGGGGATTTTTTTCGCGCAGTCCCAGGGCATGATCAATTTTCCCTACAATCCATATTTTTGGGAAAATGGTTGGGAATTGCTGTGGAACTCCTGCTACACAACTCAATGACTAATTAGCTCTTAAGCACTCACCTTTCATAGCGCTGCCTCCAGCATCCAGCAATGTAGAGAGACAGTCTCCAGGGACCAACAGGGGCACAGGACAGGTACATACTACCCATGTACCCATTCCCCACTACTTTGCACCCCCCTTCCGCTACACCAGTGGTGCTCAACCTCGGTCCTCAAGTACCCCAAACAGTTCATGTTTTCCAGGTCACCTAGCAGTTGAACAGGTGTATTCATTACTCACTGACACATTATAAAAGACCCACAGGTGGAGCAAATTATTTCACGTGCAATCCTGTGAGGAGACCTGGAAAACAAGAACTGTTGGGGGTACTTGAGGACCGAGGTTGAGAACTACTGCGCTACACTACCGCAGCTACCCTGAACCCACCTTCACGCACACAATACACTACACTTACCTTGTCTGGCTGACTTACTTCTTCATGCAGGGACGCACAGTAATCCGGCAGTCGGAGGATGCAGCCGCCGGGCACAGATGGCAGCGGTGCAAGTTTTTTTTTTCTTTCACTGCATGGTTTTCAAGGCAGAAAACCCTGCATGCTTTTATTTATCTATTTTTAAATTGGATGGTGCGGGTATCGGAGGCGCGAATACCCATGGCAATGCAAAAATGGTTTTGAGGTCTGCGTCATTTTTTACGTGGAAACTTTGTGGCCAATCGAATGTCATAAGATGTGGCTACTTGATGTGGCATGCGCCTCTTTTCCACTAAGCGCCTCTTTTGTTTGTGCACAAATATAGCGGGGGCGCATTATTTCTGCGTGCACCCTCCTGAAAAATAAAAATAAAATTTTGTAGTTTGAGTGCTCTAACCAGGACTTTAAACAGGCTTAGGTGCTTTATGTGGCTAAACCCAGCTCTTTTGGCCGCGACAAGCAGTAACTAAATGGGTGGCTCATAAACAACTGAATTGCTTTGTTGGGGGCCCATTAGTTAGAGCCACAATAAAAACAAAAGATTTTCCCCTTGAGCAGACAGAGAATAAATGAAAGCAAGGTAGCACCTTTAATTACAGCACACGCTGTATAAACATTTGTCTGCAGATAAATGTGGAATAAAAGTCCTGCAGAAATAAGAGAACAACATGTTCACCTTCCATTTTACAACACTGATTACATCAAACTTGCCTTCCGCATGAAAACATCCTGAAGCAAAAAAATATTCTTGTAAAATTTTTATACATAAGCGTGAACATTATTTACATGCAATCAAGAATGTACATTTGAAGGAGAGCTTTATCATTCTTTTTGGACCTAAAACCATTGATGTGGTATATGCCAAAGGTAGCTCAGGATCATGCATAGAATAGGAGTACATTACTCTATTTTAGTTTTTTTACTTAAATGAAAGTGAGGGTTTACAATTTACTAACAGTAACCAAGACTATGAACCCTGGTGTGAACACACGGCTGAGAAAATAACAAATGCCCACATCCTCTCTCTCCCCTTATCTCAGACCCTGCTGTGTGCCTTGGACAGGTTGTTTTCTTAGCTGAATGAAGATAAGCAACCAGGCACACAGGAAGGGGACCCTGTCCACAAAGTCAGAGAGGGAATGGTTATACGTGCACACACAATATGTAGGGGGGTTTGCAGCTCCGTAACTCGAGTAGAAGTCTGGGTAGTGAAACTCTGCAAAGTCACCACCTTACTCTATTTAGCATATACACACACATGTACCACTTTTTCAAAAGATCTAGGCGACTTGGAAGGACCGCCATACTGCCTTGAAACAATCTATGGTACTTTGCACAGCTTGCATACAGTATATTTCATTTTCTCAATAATAAATACAGTTACAGTAATTGCTGTATATGTCATTCAGATACAAACTCTGGAATAAGAAGAGATAATGCCCTTGCAGTGACATTGCAGAACTATTTGGGCTGATTGACAACAAAACTTATAAAAACACCACAGACAGGAGCCACCTTGCACAAGGCTCCCCGAGATCACGGAGCAGCACAGCACACCACTACTACATCTACATCACACAGATATATGGGGAGGCTGGCCCGTACCTGGGAGCTGAGGTACCGCTTCAGGCACTCCTCGCACACCGCCTGCCTGCAGCACGCCAGGGGCTTCAGGGACTTATTCTCCAAGCACACCCGGCAGCTCATCACCACCCTATGGGTGCCCGCATCGGCCAGGCTGCTGATCAGGAACGGGGACAACTCCAGAGTGGCCGGGCTGAGAGGGAGCTCCCCCGTACCCCACTGGGAGCTCCTGGAGCCGGTGTCAGACAGTCTGCGCCGCTCCGCCGGGTACACGGGGGGCAGCTCGCCCGTCAGCTCGCTCTCCACGCAGTACACGGTACACAGCACGCTGCGCCTCTTCTTGGGCTTCTGCCCCCCGGAGCTGCCCGTCACCTCCCTGCTGTGCCGCCACGGTCCCGTCTCCTCGCTATCCGGGCCCCTGTCTGCGGGGATGGGCACTCTGCTCTCCTCAGGACGCTGCTCCGGGATGCTCAGGGTCTGCGAGTCAGGCACCCCGGTCACTCCGCGCACACACAGGGGCTCCGGCTGAGGCTTGCCCCCGTCCTCCTCCTCCTCGTCTTCCTCTTGCTCGCTGCCGGCGGGGTGCACGTCCTGCGTGTGCTGCTGCTGGTCCCCCATCCCCGGCGCCCGTACACAGCAGCACTAACGGCCGCCACTCACTGTTGTGCTTCCGGGTCCGTGCAGGGGCCTCTCGCGTCCCAGCTGTGGGTGTGTGGGGAGGTGAGGACCGGGCGCTGCTCTAGCCCGGACTGATGTGCCTGCTCCGAGTGTGCCGTCCTCAGCGCACACTGCTGCCCCTAACTGCTTCCTCCGGGGCTGCTGCCGCCACGCTCCTCCTCACCCCCGTGCACCACAGAGCGGCCCCGGGATTGCATAGCAGCAGCGGCCAGCACAGGGGGCGGGGACAGCGGCGGCTTCCCTGCTCTGACACGGCTTCAGCTGTTACCGTATTCCTCACAGTACGCTTCCCCTGCTTTGCTCAGAGCTTCGGGGGTAATTCCAAGTTGATCACAGCAGGAATTTTTTTAGCAGTTGGGCAAAACCATGTGCACTGCAGGGGAGGCAGATATAACATGTGCAGAAAGAGTTAGATTTAGGTGGGTTATTTTGTTTCTGTGCAGGGTAAATACTGGCTACTTTATTTTTACACTGCAAATTAGATTGCAGATTGAACACACCACACCCAAATCTAACTCTCTCCGCACATGTTAAATTTGCCTCCCCTGCAGTGCACATGGTTTTGCCCAACTGCTAAAAAAATTCCTGCTGCGATCAACTTGGAATTATCCCCTTCATTCGGTGGCATCGTGTGCCTCAGCGATTATCGTGTTACCGTAATCACCGGAGATCCCAGGGTGCAGTGGTCCCAGGTACTCTGACTAGTAATTCCAGAGATTGCTTTTAGATAGATAGAAGAATATGAATATTTTAGTGGACGACCACTTTATTTATAGTACCTCCTATTAAACCCTTAACTGGTATAGTATATTTTTAATTTGTTATTTAAATGTAATTAGAATGTATTATTTTTTTAGTGATTGGATTAGGTCAAGAACATCTATTTCAAACCTATTCAACACAATTTTATTGACAGATATCCATTTTTTCTTTGTTTTTTTTTTACATATTCAGTATTTGTGAACACAATTAGAGTTGCTACCTGTCCTGTATTACACATATAGATATGCGCCAGTCCAAATAATGGGTTTTGGATCTGTATCTCCTTCGTGTTTTGTAACTGCATTTGGTTTTGCCAAAACTGCCCTTGCGGGTTTTGGTTTTGGATCTGTATTTGTTTTGCAAAAATCATAAAAAACATGCCCAAATTCTACAATTTTAGCTGTTTTTGTTCCTACAGTATTATTACCCTCCATAATATTAATTTCCAGTACATTTTGACCACATCACAGCTCAGAATATTGTTTTCATCTAGTTTAGGCCAAAGGGTTGCACCAAGCTGTGACGTGCGGGGGGGTAAGGCAGGTGAGGCAGAGCATTGAGCCTTTCCCATCATACTAACGTTTGTGCCAGAGTTTTGACTGTATAAAGTATAAGAAAAATACAAAGAATATGTTTGAAATATCTTCTTTGCATTATTCTAATAATTTGTATAGCCAAAACCAGAGCCGGTGCTAGAGTGTTTGGCACCCCCCTGCAAATAATAAATTTGCGCCCTCCCATCCGTAAAAAAGGGATAGCGCGCACTGCAAAAAGGGGTGTGGCCACACAAGGAAGCGGCGTGACCACAAAGGTACCCACAATTCAAATTACGCCACACAGTATTACAATCTTATGCACATTAACCCAAACGTAGTGCCCCTGATTCATATTATTCCACATAATAGTGCCACTTATTCACATTTAAAATCGATGACAGGGCCAGTTCTAGATCTTGAAGACATCAGGGCAACAGTTTCCTCTGACCATGCTCAGAACAGGGACAGTGCGCGCCGAAGGCGAGCGCAAAAAGTTTAGGGCCACAGAATAGTACCAGTTCACATAACCGCGCACAGTAGTGTCCATTAGTCACATTACACCACACAGCAGTGTCCGTTAGTCACATTACACCGCACAGTAGTGTCCATTAGTCACGTTACACCGCACAGTAGTGTCCGTTAGTCACATTACACTGGACAGCAGTGTCCGTTAGTCACATTACACCACACAGTAGTACCCTTATACACCTTATGCCATACAGGAGAGCCGCTATTACATGTTACGCCAGAGTGGAGCTCATTATACATATTATGCCAGGTACAGTCCATTATACACATTATGAAGGTCATTGAGACCCCACTGCAATGGCGGCCCTCAGCGCAGTTTGCCAGTGCAGCAAACTGTGCGTGCACAGTGGGCGTGAGGCCACACACATTGCGGTCACTTCCCCAATGGATGCGACCACAAAGTGATTGATAGGCGACAGCGTAGTGGAGTTAAGTTGTTGCTGGGGTGACGCTGGAAAAATGGGGGCAGGCCGGGACGTCACACGCAGCCGCTCCCCCAAAAAAATGGCTGCTGACCAGGCTACACTGCCAGGGGTCAACCTTAGATCAGATGCATCCTCAATCAAATTTTGGATGCATCGGGAGGCGGCGCCACACATGCTGGGCGGCCTTGCCTTGTGCTGGGCGGCCCTCAGCATGTGCAGAGATGAACGCAGATCCGGCTGCCTATGCATCCATCTGCGTTCATCTCTGAATAACCCCCTATGCCAGGTACAGCCCTCATTCCCTCCACAGTGCAGCCCCGTTACCTGCAGGAGGTCCCGGCTCAGGCGCTGCTCCTCCTCATCCTTCTCTGCCTCCGGTTTCTTGCAGGCTCTGTTACTTCAGCAGCAACGGCTGTAGGATGTCGGCAGTGATGCCGAGGGGGGGGGGGGGGGTGGTTTGGAGGGAGCGGGTGCTAATTACCCGGACCTGGGACTTAGGCTGGTCTGCAGCACTCCCACCACCATCCCTCTTTACTAGGCAGCAGCATAAGGCTCTCATCCTGGGAGCACAGCACATGCTGCTAATGCTGAGCCTCTGCCTGTTCCTGTACAGGTGGGGGAGGTGGGGGTGGTGGGGGGGGGAGTGATCACAATAATCACCCTCCCACACCGAAATGACCCTGGCTGAGGGGCTATGGGCTGGGGGCACAGGGATCATCAGGCACTATAAAGATTTTTTTGTTTTTACGTTTTCCATAAGGGGGCGTGGCCACACCTCCCACGATTAGGCCACGCCCCCAATACAATTCGGAGAGAGGTCGGCGGCGGCAGCGGAGCTGTGAGAGGGGGTGAGTATGCACAGTGCGCGCTGCCTGCTGTAGTCTCACTCTGGAGGAGGAGGGGGAGGGAGCCGCGCTACCCGCTGCCAGCGCTGCTACCTGTCATCCAGTCTGACAGGCACATCGGCTGCCGGCAGCAGCAGGGTAGCAGAGCAGGGAGAGCGCCTCTTCACCTCAGCGCCTCCCTGCATTGCATACCCTTGCTGAGCGGGTAGCACCGGCTCTGGCCAAAACTGTGGAGTAAAAAGTCTATGGCAGGTGAGTAAGTGCCTCACCTGCCTAACCTTTCCGCACATCTCTGATCAAAACTCACCACATTTTCAGGAGTTTATACTGCCAGTGGCAAACGCAGGATTTCTAGAGGGGGGTTTCCAAATGCAATCCATAATCTCCCCACTCTGCGGAGCAAGTGCAGGAGTCTGGGGGCACGGTAGAAGAACCTAGTAATGACCCTGAACATTGGTACTTTTTATACATTGGATACAGTATTAATATTTAACGCTGTAGATTGTCTATATTATAGGCTGTATCAAACATATTTAAACAATATAAGATAAGTGCTCAGGAAAAGGTTAAACATACCATACTAAATAAATAAACAAACATAATACAACCAGTAGTAGACAGAAGTGCACTTTCTAAGCACACATTCTCCCACCTCATGGAAAGGCTTCTGTCTCTTCTTCCTGGCAGCTACCTTCATATTATATACCATTGCTATTGTTGTTATAATTTGAGCCACTTGCCAAGAGGTGGGGGGTTTCCAGGCAACCAGACCCCCCCCCCCCCTGCGTTTGCCTACGACTGCTGCACATGTGTATAATACCCCCATGTACCCTTTGGCTCATATATTGACTGTAAATCTGGCTCTGGTGCTAGCCAGTGCCTCCTAAGAAATTTAGCTCACCGCACGCCCCTGGCACCAAGGTAGCCGGATAACTAAGCTAAGCTACTGCAGTGGGCGGCACAAACGTGGTACTTATGCTAGCCATACATCAGACCAACTTTTTTCCAACTTTTCAAGAGGATCATTCCGCCCTGATCGCATGCTGCCGTTTTTCGCAGCGCAGCGATCAGGCCACAGGTACAAAGCGGATCGTTGCTGTGCGATGGATTGTATGAAGAATCCATTCGCACAGCCGATCGATCGCAAGGAGATTTAAAGGAAGAAGGATTTTCTGGGTGTCAACTGACCGTTTTCTGGGAGTGTTTGGAAAAACGTAGGCGTGTCCAAGCGTTTGCAGGGCGGGTGTCTGATATCAATTCCGGGGACCGGACATGCTGAAGTGATCGCAGCGGCTGAGTAAGTTTAGACCTACTCAGAAACTGCACAAACTGTTTTTGTACTGCTCGGCGGCACAAGCATTCGCACACTTGCACAGCTAAAATACACTCCCCTGTGGGCGGCAACTAAGCGTTCGCACGACTGCTAAAAACAGCTAGCGAGCGAACAACTCGGAATGGCCCCCAAACCTCCAACCATCCAACTTATCTGTCCAACTAACTTTTCAGCAGACCAGCAAACTTCTCTCCAACGTGTGATGTCACAGAAGTAGGAGGACAGTGCCTGTCTACTTCTGCAAGTTTTGAATAGTTCCGCCTCCTCCGGCTCACCTAACCCACGATGTCTGCCGGCGGCCCAGGTAGATGCTGGGTGGCCGCTGAGATTTTATTACCAGCGGGCGCCCGGCTCCCTCTTCACAACAGCAGCCGGAGGCAGGAGCTCAATCCTGAGCTCCAGCTTCCAGCTTTTGCAGTGTGCGGCGTGCGCTATGGGAGAGACGTCATGACGTCTCTCCCATAGTTCCGAGGAGCGGGTGGCAAGGAAGGACCCCAGTGGTTGGACGCAGGAGCGGGGCTTCAGGTGAGTATATTGTTCGTTTTATTGTGTGTGTAAGCTGCAAAACAAAAGGGTGCATATCTGCAGGAGCAAAACTAAAGATTTTCGATTCCCACTATGGCTCTACCTGTGCAGAGTTTGTATATTCTTCCCGTACTTGCGTGGGTTTCCTCCGCGTGTACATGTGGTAGGGAGGGATCAGTGCGAGACCCTGGCGGTCAGGAGACTGATGCCGGGATCGCGGCAGAGTGCACAGCGCGTCCCCTCGCAGGCTCGCTGCGCTCGTCACGCTTTGGGCCCAGTTGTGACCGCAGTGGTGGCGTGGACCACCACCCAAGAGGGGTAACCAGCCGGATGTTGGGACTCCGACCGCCGGTATTTCAGCTGGTGTCGGGATTCCGGCATCAGTATCCTGACCGCCGGGATCCCGACAGGCAGTAAATTGACTGCCTCCCGGAAGGGAGTATAGATTGTAAGCTCCACTGGGGCAGGGACCGATGTGAATGGCCAAATATTCTCTGTAAAGCGCTGCAGAATATATGTGCGCTATATAAATAACTGGCAATAAATAAATAACTAAAGGGGGCATATCTCAATTTTATTATCCCCAATTAAAATTATGCAGCACAGTAGAGCAACCTTATTCACATTATGCCATGCAGAAGAGCCCTTTATTCATGCTACGTCACACAGTAGAGCACCTTATTCACCTTATGTCACACAGTAGAGCACCTTATTCACGCTATGTCACACAGTAGAGCACCTTATTCATGTTATGTCACACAGTAGAGCACCTTATTCATGTTATGTCACAGTAGAGCACCTTATTCACGTTATGTCACACAGTAGAGCGCCTTATTCACGTTATGTCACACAGTAGAGCGCCTTATTCACGTTATGTCACACAGTAGAGCGCCTTATTCACGTTATGTCACACAGTAGAGCGCCTTATCCACGTTATGTCACACAGTAGAGTGCCTTATTCACGTTATGTCACAGTAGAGCGTCTTATTCACGTTATGTCACACAGTAGAGCGCCTTTTTCACGTTATGTCACAGAGTAGAGCACCTTATTCACGTTATGTCACACAGTAGAGTACCTTATTCACGTTATGTCACACAGTAGAGCACCTTATTCACGTTATGTCACACAGTAGAGCTCCACCTGGAGGACCAGCTGTGTGGCGTCGATGACCCCGGAGGCCTCAGTGCCTGCACCAAGCACCCGCTGCCGATGACCCAGAGGACTTGCTGCCGGCGCCGATAATTAGGTGGACCCACTGCTACAGGTCAATTTTGCATGTTCCATCCCCCGCTGCTACTACCGCTACAAGGGATCCTGGGCTGACGGGAGCCCTGGCGCTGATGGACTAGCAGTGGTGTAGCAATTCTAACCATCAATCCATTTCTTCCTCCCATTCTATCCATCCCCTCCCAATTTTTTATCTCAATCTCAATCTATACATTCACTACAGCCTCTCATGCTATCTATCCCATTCTTTAGGATTATTTTTTTGTCCTGGGTGCCTCCTCCTCCTCCCTGCAGCCAGAAGGACCTTCGGCTGCGTTGCTAGGGGGAGGAGGAGTTTGACTTCCAGGCAGGTCCAGGATGCCTAGATGGAGGCATGCCGGGCGGAGGGGGGTAGACGTCAGCGGCGCGGGGTGGCGGAAGTGGCGGCCAGCGGTAAGAAGCCCATAGGCTTCTATAGGGTATCGCCATCAAAAGATGGCGATTCCCTGTGCGGCAAAAATGTGGCGGCCAGGGGTTAGTACATATGAAAATTAGAGATGAGCGGGTTCGGTTCTCCGAGATCCGAACCCCCCCGAACTTCACCTATTTTACACGGGTCCGAGGCAGCCTCGGATCTTCCCGCCTTGCTCGGTTAACCCGAACGCGCCCGAACGCCATCATCCCGCTGTCGGATTCTCGCGAGATTTGTATTCTATACAAAGAGCCGCGCGACGACGCCATTTTCACTCGTGCATTGGAGATTGAATGGAGAGGACGTGGCTGCGTTCTCTTCCTGAAAAGCTCCGTAATCTGTGCTCAGTGTGCTGCAAATATCTGTGCTCAGTGTGCTGAAAATATCTACGTTCTCTGCCTGAAAACGCTCCATATCTGTGATCAGTGTGCTGCAAATATCTGTGCTCAGTGTGCTGCATTGTGGGGACTGGGGACCACCAGTATATAATTATAGTAGTACAGTACAGTAGGCCATTGCTGTATCTTGCAGCTCTGTGTCAAGTATACTATCTCTGTGCTGCATTATTGTGAGCAGTATATAGTAGGACAGTGCAGCATTTTGGTGACCACCAGTATACATATATAGTACAGTACAGTAGGCCATTGCTGTATCTTGCAGCTCTGTGTCAAGTATACTATCTTTGTGCTGCATTATTGTGAGCAGTATATAGTAGGACAGTGCAGCATTTTGGTGACCAGCAGTATACATATATAGTACAGTACAGTAGCCAATTGCTGTATCTTGCAGCTCTGTGTCAAGTATACTATCTTTGTGCTGCATTATTGTGAGCAGTATATAGTAGGACAGTGCAGCATTTTGGTGAACAGCAGCATACATATATAGTACAGTACAGTAGGCCATTGCTGTATCTTGCAGCTCTGTGTCAAGTATACTATCTCTGTGCTGCATTATTGTGAGCAGTATATAGTAGGACAGTGCAGCATTTTGGTGACTAGCAGTATACATATATAGTACAGTACAGTAGGCCATTGCTGTATCTTGCAGCTCTGTGTCAAGTATACTATCTCTGTGCTGCATTATTGTGAGCAGTATATAGTAGGACAGTGCAGTATTTTGGTGACCAGCAGTATACATATATAGTACAGTACAGTAGGCCATTGCTGTATCTTGCAGCTCTGTGTCAAGTATACTATCTTTGTGCTGCATTATTATGAGCAGTATATAGTAGGACAGTGCAGCATTTTGGTGAACAGCAGCATACATATATAGTACAGTACAGTAGGCCATTGCTGTATCTTGCAGCTCTGTGTCAAGTATACTATCTCTGTGTTGCATTATTGTGAGCAGTATATAGTAGGACAGTGCAGCATTTTGGTGATCACCAGTATACATATATAGTACAGTACAGTAGGCCATTGCTATTGATATATTACTGGCATATAATTCCACACATTAAAAAATGGAGAACAAAAATGTGGAGGGTAAATTAGAGAAAGATCAAGATCCACTTCCACCTCGTGCTGAAGCTGCTGCCACTAGTCATGGCTGAGACGATGAAATGCCATCAACGTCGTCTGCCAAGGCCGATGCCCAATGTCATAGTAGAGAGCATGTAAAATCCAAAAAACAAAAGTTCAGTAAAATGACCCAAAAATCTAAATTAAAAGCGTCTGAGGAGAAGCGTAAACTTGCCAATATGCCATTTACGACACGGAGTGGCAAGGAACGGCTGAGGCCCTGGCCTATGTTCATGGCTAGTGGTTCAGCTTCACATGAGGATGGAAGCACTCATCCTCCTGCTAGAAAAATGAAAAGACTTAAGCTGGCAAAAGCACAGCAAAGAACTGTGCGTTCTTCTAAATAACAAATCCCCAAGGAGAGTCCAATTGTGTCGGTTGCGATGCCTGACCTTCCCAACACTGGACAGGAAGAGGTGGCGCCTTCCACCATTTGCACGCCCCCTGAAAGTGCTGGAAGGAGCACCCACAGTCCAGTTCATGATAGTCAAATTGAAGATGTCACTGTTGAAGTACACCAGGATGAGGATATGGGTGTTGCTGGCGCTGAGGAGGAAATTGACAAGGAGGATTCTGATGGTGAGGTGGTTTGTTTAAGTCAGGCACCCGGGGAGACACCTGTTGTCCGTGGGATGAATATGCCTGGTCAAATTACAAAAAAAATCACCTCTTCGGTTTGGAATTGTTTTAACAGAAATGCGGACAACAGGTGTCAAGCCGTGTGTTGCCTTTGTCAAGCTGTAATAAGTAGGGGTAAGGACGTTAACCACCCAGGAACATCCTCCCTAATACGTCACCTGGAGCGCATTTATCAGAAGTCATTGACAAGTTCAAAAACTTTGGGTGACAGCAGAAGCAGTCCACTGACAACTAAATCCCTTCCTCTTGTACCCAAGCTCCTGCAAACCACACCACCAACTCCCTCAGTGTCAATTTCCTCCTTAGACAGGCATGCCAATAGTCCTGCAGGCCATGTCACTGGCAAGTCTGACGAGTCCTCTCCTAACTGGGATTCCTCCGATGGATCCTTGAGTGTAACGCCTACTGCTGCTGGCGCTGCTGTTGTTGCTGCTGGGAGTCGATTGTCATCCCAGAGGGGAAGTCGGAAGACCACTTGTACTATTTCCAGTAAGCAACTGACTGTCCAACAGTCCTTTGCGAGGAAGATGAAATATCACAGCAGTCATCCTGCTGCTAAGCGGATAACTCAGGCCTTGGCAGCTGTGTTGGTGTTAAACGTGTGTCTGGTATCCACCGTTAATTCACAGGGAATTAGAGAATTTCTTGAGGTAGTGTGTCCCCGGTACTAAATACCATCTAGGTTCCACTTCTCTAGGCAGGCGATACCGAGAATGTACACAGACGTCAGAAAAAGACTCACCAGTGTCCTAAAAAATGCAGTTGTACCCAATGTCCACTTAACCACGGACATGTGGACAAGTGGAGCAGGGCAGACTCAGGACTATATGACTGTGACAGCCCACTGGGTAGATGTATTGCCTCCCGCAGCAAGAACAGCAGCAGCGGCACCAGTAGCAGCATCTCGCAAACGCCAACTCGTTCCTAGGTTTGCACAACGATTTCAACGTTGTGCAAGGTTCTGCAACCCTTTGAACTTGCCACACGTGAAGTCAGTTCAGACACTGCCAGCCTGAGTCAGGTCATTCCCCTCATCAGGCTTTTGCAGAAGCAGCTGGAGAGATTGAAGGAGGAGCTAAGACGGAGCGATTCTGCAAGGCATGTGGGACTTGTGGATGGAGCCCTTAATTCGCTTAACCAGGATTCACGGGTGGTCCATCTGTTGAAATCAGAGCACTACATTTTGGCCACCGTGCTCGATCCTAGGTTTAAAGCCTATGTTGTATCTCTCTTTCCGGCAGACACAAGTCTGCACATGTTCAAAGACCTGCTGTTGAGACACTTGTCAAGTCAAGCGGAACGTGACCCGTTAACAGCTCCTTCTTCACATTCTCCCGCAACTGGGGCTGCGAGGAAAAGGCTAAGAATTCCTAGCCCACCCGCTGGCGGTGATGCAGGGCAGTCTGGAGCGAGTGCTGACATCTGGTCCGGACTGAAGGACCTGCCAATGATTACTGACATGTCTACTGTCACTGCATATGATTCTGTCACCATTGAAAGAATGGTAGAGGATTATATGAGTGACCACATCCAAGTAGGCACGTCAGACAGTCCGTACGTATACTGGCAGGAAAAAGAGGCAATTTGGAGGCCCTTGCACAAACTGGCTTTATTTTACCTAAGTTGCCCCCCCTCCAGTGTGTACTCCGAAAGAGTGTTTAGTGCAGCCGGTTACCTTGTCAGCAATTGGCGTACAAGGTTACTTCCAGAAAATGTGAAGAAGATGATGTTCATCAAAATGAATTATAATCAATTCCTCCGTGGAGACATTCACCAACAATTGCCTCCAGAAAGTACACAGGGACCTGAGATGGTGGATTCCAGTGGGGACGAATTAATACTCTGTGAGGAGGGGGATGTACACAGTGAAAGGGGTGATGAATCAGACGATGAGGAGGAGGTGGACATCTTGCCTCTGTAGAGCTAGTTTGTGCAAGGAAAGATTGATTGCTTCTTTTTGGTGGGGGCCCAAACCAACCAGTCATTTCAGCCACAGTTGTGTGGCAGACCCTGTGGCTGAAATAATGGGTTTGTTAAAGTGTGCATGTCCTGTTTATACAACATAAGGGTGGGTGGGAGGGCCCAAGGACAATTCCATCTTGCACCTCTTTTTTCCCCCCATTTATTTATCTCTGCATCATGTGATGTTTGGGGCTAATTTTTTTAAGTGCCATCCTGTCTGACACTGCAGTGCCACTCCTAGATGGGCCAGGTGTTTGTGCCGCCCACTTGGGTCGCTTAGCTTAGTCATCCAGCGACCTTGGTGCAAATTTTAGGACTAAAAATAATATTGTGAGGTGTGAGGTGTTCAGAATAGACTGGAAATGAGTGCAAATTATGGTTATTGAGGTTAATAATACTATGGGATCAAAATGACCCCCACATTCTATGATTTAAGCTGTTTTTGAGGGATTTAAAAAAAAAAAACACCCGAATCCAAAACACACTGACAAAAAGTTTTTAGGGAGGTTCTGCCAAAATGCGTCCGAATCCAAAACACGGCCGCGGAACCGAATCCAAAACCAAAACACAAAACCCAAAAAATTTCCGGTGCACATCTCTAAAAAATAGAGATGAGCGGGTTCGGTTCCTCGGAATCCGAACCCCCCCGAACTTCAGCCTTTTTACACGGGTCCGAGGCAGACTCGGATCTTCCCGCCTTGCTCGGCTAACCCGAGCGCGCCCGAACGTCATCATCCCGCTTTCGGATTCTCGCGAGGCTCGTATTCTATCGCGAGACTCGGATTCTATATAAGGAGCCGCGCGTCGCCGCCATTTTCACACGTGCATTGAGATTGATAGGGAGAGGACGTGGCTGGCGTCCTCTCCGTTTAGATAGAGAGTGAGACACTTGATTTACTAGTAATTTAATTTTAGTAATTTTGGGGAGCATTAGGAGTACTCAGAGAGTGCAGAGTTTTGCTGATAGTTATACTAGTGACCACCAGTTTTATTTATTATTTAAAATCCGTTCTCTGCCTGAAAAAAACGATACACAGTCACATACCATATCTGTGCTCAGCCTCAGTGTGCTGCATGATAATATCATCTATGTATATCTGACTGTGCTGAGTGCTCACTGCTCACACAGCTTAATTGTGGGGGAGACTTGGGAGCAGTTATAGCAGGAGTACATAACAGTGCACACTTTTGCTGCCAGTGTGACTGACCAGTGACCACCAGTATATTGTCTGCCTGAAAAAGTTAAACACTCGTGTGGTGTTTTTTTTTTTTATTCTATAAACGCATTCTGCTGACAGACAGTGTCCAGCAGGTCCGTCATTCATTATATTATAATATATACCTGCAGTAGTGATATATATATATTTTTTATATCATTATCATCCAGTCTATACTAGCAGACGCAGTACGGTAGTCCACGGCTGTAGCTACCTCCGTGTCGGCAGTGCTCGTCCATAATTGTATACCTACCTGTGGTGGTTTTTTTTTTTCTATCTTCTTCATACTAGTAGTTTAGGAGTCTGCTGCTGACAGTGTCCAGCAGGTCCGTCATTATATAATATATACCTGTCCTGCAGTAGTGATATATATATATTTTTTATATCATTATCATCCAGTCTATACTAGCAGACGCAGTACGGTAGTCCACGGCTGTAGCTACCTCTGTGTCGGCAGTGCTCGTCCATAATTGTATACCTACCTGTGGTGGGTTTTTTTTTTCTTCTATCTTCTTCATACTAGTAGTTTAGGAGTCTGCTGCTGACAGTGTCCAGCAGGTCCGTCATTATATAATATATACCTGTCCTGCAGTAGTGATATATATATATTTTTTATATCATTATCATCCAGTCTATACTAGCAGACGCAGTACGGTAGTCCACGGCTGTAGCTACCTCTGTGTCGGCAGTGCTCGTCCATAATTGTATACTGTTATGCACACCAGTGCCTGCAGGAAAGTACTGGTGTCAGGACTGTTATGCACTCCAGTGCCTGCAGGAATGTACTGGTGTTTGAACTGTTATGCAAAACAAATGGACTCACAGACAGACTAGGGAATATGACATAACGTACACAGAAGGTGGTAGGGTAACAAAATACACACAACGTGAACAGAGAAGCCCAGAGGCTAAGGAACTGGGTATCTCCCTTGTATTAGAACTGCTCAGATGTGAAAAGCAAGATGTTGTGTTTTAATACATAGAAAACCCGAAATGCTGTTGCTAAGGGCAACAGCAAAACCCTAAAGGGTTACCAACGGGTGTGGCAGTAAACTCCTTGGTCAGAGATGGAATGATAGACACAAGGAGATTCTCTACAATCCTAATTCTCACTTGCAGTGCACAGGTTCGGTTTACTGCCACTAAACTGACCCCTGACACCTAGCACAGTGAGACAGGATTAGACAGGCAAGTCTTAGAATACAGCCGCAAACTTGCTAAGTTCACAGAGTAGTAACAGAACCCCAGCAAGCTAAACGACTGACTCCAGTCTTACTGCTAGGTCTGGATTGGCAGAGTGTAATACCAAATCCCCAGGCCTATTTGCAGTAAGCAACAAACAAATACAAAGCTACACAGTACTGGCTAACTTTCAGAAACTGACTAACCAACAAAGATTCAGCAGCATCTGCTTACCCTGAAAAGAGGCCTTATAAAGCAGGTGCTGTCCACGCCCCACTCAGACCTCACAGACTGTGAGCACAAAAACCAGCACCGGATCCCCTGCCATGCACAGAGCCTATAACCACTGCACAGCAAAAGACCCGAACCGGAGTATCAGCTGCGCTCAGGTTACTCCGCTAGCACTTGTCTCCCGGTTGCCATGACGACGTGGCAGCACAGGGCAGGAGACCCTAACAGTACCCCCCCTCTGACGAGGGGTCAAAGAACCCCTACCACCGGGTTTATCGGGGAACTGCGAGAAGAAAGAGCGTATCAGTCTGGGGGCATGAAGATCACAACTGCGCACCCACGACCGCTCCTCCGGGCCATACCCCTTCCAGTGCACCAAAAATGACAGCCGACCCCGAACCACCTTGGAGTCAAGAATCCTTTCAACAACAAACTCCCTCTGGCCACGTATCAGAAGAGGGGAAGGTCTTCCACTGGAAGAAGGATTACTAATCGCCCGTTTTAAAAGGGAACAATGAAATGTTTTATTGATACCCAAAGAACGGGGCAGATCTAACTGAAATGCCACCGGATTGATAACCCTGGTGATCTTATAAGGGCCGATGAACCGGGGGCCTAACTTATGAGATGGCTGTCTCAACTTCAAATTCTTGGTAGACAACCAGACGAAGTCTCCTAATTTGAAGCTGCAGGGTCTTTTCCGCTTATCAAAAACCCTTTTGGTCACTAATGACACAGACACAAGGGCTTTCTTCACTTTCCGCCAAATACCTCTAAGGACCGAAACCACAGAGGAACCACCAGGCGTGGAGTCCAGGGGGTCAAAAGAATTGGCCTTAGGATGATGCCCATACACACAAAGGAAGGGAGAGATCCCTGTAGCAGAGTGAGCCGCGTTGTTATAGGCAAACTCCGCCATGGACAGATGAGTAACCCAGTCAGTCTGACACTTGGAGACATAACACCTGAGGAACTGCTCCAAGGACTGGTTCACCCTTTCAGTCTGCCCATTAGACTGCGGATGGTAGCCCGACGACAAGCTGACAGAAATCTGGAGATCGGAACAAAATGCCCTCCAGAATTTGGCCACAAACTGGGATCCGCGGTCAGAGACCACATCAAGTGGCAACCCGTGGAGACGCACAACATGCAGCATAAATAATTCAGACAGGCGTCTGGCCGATGGCAGCCCAACCAGTGGAACGAAGTGCGCCATCTTCGAAAACCTGTCAACGACAACCCAGATGGCTGTCATCCCCGAGGATTTGGGCAAGTCCACCACAAAATCCATTGAAATGTGGGTCCATGGCTTAGATGGGATAGAGAGTGGATGTAGTGGGCCAACAGGAACCCCTCTAGGAGTCTTATTTCGGGCACAGATGTCACATGCCCGAACCCACTGATCCACATCCTTAGCCACCGAGGGCCACCACACCGCCCTAGATAGCAACTCCCGAGTTCTGGCAATACCCGGGTGACCTGCAGACTTCTTGGCATGGAATTCCAGGAACACTCGCTGTCTTAACCTAGGAGGCACAAACAAAAGACCTACCGGAAGGTCTGGAGGAGCCTGCTCCTGTGCTCTAAGGACTAATGATAAGAGGTCCTGGCTAATGCCCACTTTAATACATGATGGGGAAACAATGGGCAACGGCTCCTCGGTGGTCTCCTGGATTGGAGCAAAACTCCGCGAGAGCGCATCAGCCTTGATGTTTTTTGACCCAGGGCGATATGTTATCAAAAAATTAAAGCGAGCAAAAAACAAAGCCCATCGTGCCTGCCTGGCATTGAGACGCTTCGCTGACTCTAAATATGCCAGATTCTTATGGTCAGTGAGAATTGAGACCACAAACTTAGCCCCCTCAAGCCAGTGTCTCCACTCCTCGAGTGCATCCTTAATAGCCAACAATTCCCGGTTACCCACGTCATAATTCATCTCGGCAGGCGAAAATTTACGGGAAAAGTAAGCACAGGGATGAAGGCGATTATCTGACACTCCCATCTGAGAAAGCACTGCCCCAATACCCATCTCAGAGGCATCCACCTCCACCACAAAAGGACGCTCTGGATCTGGGTGTCGCAGCACCTTGGCCGAAACAAATGCCCTTTTGAGACGGGCAAAAGCCGCTTTAGACTCACAAGACCAGTGAGCAACATCCGCCCCTTTCTTAGTGAGTGCCACCAAGGGCGCCACTATAGACGAAAATCCAGCGATAAATCGTCTATAAAAATTCGCAAAGCCCAGGAAACGCTGAAGCGCCTTCAAACTAGTGGGCTGCACCCAATCCAGGACTGCCTGTACCTTGGAACCCTCCATTTGGAAACCTTCTGGGGAGATAATATATCCTAGAAATGCGATTTGCTGAACTTCAAATTCGCACTTCTCCAGCTTCGCCCCAAGCCGGTGGTCTCTGAGTTTCTGGAGGACTAAGCGTACATGCTTCCGATGTTCCTCCAGGGAATGGGAGAAGATTAGGATGTCATCTAAGTATACAACTAAGAATCTATCCAAATATTCCCTGAGCACATCATTCATGAAATCCTGGAAGACTGCCGGGGCATTACAGAGCCCAAAAGGCATCACCAAATATTCATAATGCCCCGAGTGGGTATTAAAGGCAGTCTTCCATTCATCCCCCTCTCTTATTCGGATTAGATTGTATGCACCGCGTAGGTCAATCTTAGAAAAAATGGTGGCAGTACGAAGCTGGTCAAACAAGACCGAAATGAGAGGCAGTGGGTATGAGTTTTTAATCGTGATACGGTTCAATTCCCTGAAGTCGATGCAGGGTCGCAACGAACCGTCCTTTTTACCCACGAAGAAGAACCCCGACCCAACTGGAGACTGTGAAGGTCTGATAAATCCCTTAGCCAAGTTCTCCTGAATGTACTCTGCCATAGCCTGAGTCTCGGGACGTGACAGGGAGTACAACCTGCTTTTGGGAAGCTTAGCATTTGGCAACAAATCAATGGCACAGTCATAGGAGCGATGGGGAGGTAGTACCTCTGCAACTTTTTTGGAGAACACGTCCGCAAAATCTGCATAACACCCTGGCAATCCTGGCAAACTTAGCTGCGAGAACCTGACTGGAAGGCTCAAGCAACTCCTGAAACAATCAGTACTCCAACTAAGAATCTCCCCAGAGACCCAGTCAAATTGAGGATTGTGGGCCCTTAACCAGGGTAACCCCAACACCAATGGGGCAAAAGTACAGACAGTCACATAAAAGGACAATTTTTCAGAGTGTGTGGCTCCAATAAACAAAGAAATCTGGCTAGTGCAAGAGGTAATTTTACCTTGGGATAATGGTTCCCCGTTTAACCCACAAATCTCAATTTCCGATGCCAAGGGTACTAAGGGAACAGAGTGTTTCAGGGCGAATTGGCGGTCCATAAAAACCCCGTCGGCCCCACTGTCCACAAAGGCCTCAGTCTTGACAGTTTGACCGAGGATCTTCAAAGTCACCGGAATGATAAAAGTCTTCTTGGGAAATTCTGACTTCTGGCCTGACAGGATATTTCCCATCACCCTCAGGCCCTGAAGTTTTCCGGCTTTTCTGGGCATGATACTACCACATGACCTTTATTCCCACAGTACAAACACAACCCCTGCTGTCTCCTCCGCATCTTCTCACGCGAGGAGAGGCGGGTAGCCCCAATCTGCATAGGCTCCTCGGAAAATTCCTCAGAGTCTGAGGTTCCCTTGGGAAGGAAGGAAATCTCAGTCTCCCTTTCAAGCCTACGCTCTCTCAGCCGTCTATCCACCCGGATGGATAACTGCATGAGCTGATCCAAGCTATCAGGCAAGGGATGTTGTACCAGTTGGTCCTTTATCTGGTTAGAAAGACCTCTTCGGTACTGGTGTCTCAGGGCTGGGTCATTCCACTGGGTATCATGGGCCAACCTCCGAAACTCCGTACAGTAAACCTCAACTGGCCTTCTCCCTTGCTTAAGGATCGAAATCTGAGCCTCGGCTGAGGCCGTCTTGTCAGGGTCATCATACAACATGCCCAGTGCCGTAAAAAAAGCATCAACACTTTTAAGCGACGGACAGTCAGGCTGCAACCCATATGCCCAGACCTGTGGGTCTCCTTGTAGCAAGGAAATCACTATGCCCACCCGCTGAATCTCCGACCCAGAAGACTGAGGCCTAAGCCGGAAGTATAGCTTGCAGCTCTCCTTGAAACAAAAGAACTGCGAGCGATCTCCAGAAAAACGATCCGGGAGATTTACTTTCGGCTCCTTAACCCCTGCAGGTGCTGCTGCTGCGGGAGCTCCGCCAGCAGCCTGGGAGGTGTGCATTTTAATGGACAAATCATTACATTTTTGAGTCAGGACCTGCACCTGATCAACCACCTGTTGCAACGTATTTTGAGGGGTATGCTCCATATTCCCACAAAATTTCAACAGGAGTATTGGGCTGCTGAATATGTTATGCACACCAGTGCCTGCAGGAAAGTACTGGTGTCAGGACTGTTATGCACTCCAGTGCCTGCAGGAATGTACTGGTGTTTGAACTGTTATGCAAAACAAATGGACTCACAGACAGACTAGGGAATATGACATAACGTACACAGAAGGTGGTAGGGTAACAAAATACACACAACGTGAACAGAGAAGCCCAGAGGCTAAGGAACTGGGTATCTCCCTTGTATTAGAACTGCTCAGATGTGAAAAGCAAGATGTTGTGTTTTAATACATAGAAAACCCGAAATGCTGTTGCTAAGGGCAACAGCAAAACCCTAAAGGGTTACCAACGGGTGTGGCAGTAAACTCCTTGGTCAGAGATGGAATGATAGACACAAGGAGATTCTCCACAATCCTAATTCTCACTTGCAGTGCACAGGTTCGGTTTACTGCCACTAAACTGACCCCTGACACCTAGCACAGTGAGACAGGATTAGACAGGCAAGTCTTAGAATACAGCCGCAAACTTGCTAAGTTCACAGAGTAGTAACAGAACCCCAGCAAGCTAAACGACTGACTCCAGTCTTACTGCTAGGTCTGGATTGGCAGAGTGTAATACCAAATCCCCAGGCCTATTTGCAGTAAGCAACAAACAAATACAAAGCTACACAGTACTGGCTAACTTTCAGAAACTGACTAACCAACAAAGATTCAGCAGCATCTGCTTACCCTGAAAAGAGGCCTTATAAAGCAGGTGCTGTCCACGCCCCACTCAGACCTCACAGACTGTGAGCACAAAAACCAGCACCGGATCCCCTGCCATGCACAGAGCCTATAACCACTGCACAGCAAAAGACCCGAACCGGAGTATCAGCTGCGCTCAGGTTACTCCGCTAGCACTTGTCTCCCGGTTGCCATGACGACGTGGCAGCACAGGGCAGGAGACCCTAACATATACCTACCTGTGGTGGTTTTTTTTTTCTATCTTCTTCATACTAGTAGTTTAGGAGTCTGCTGCTGACAGTGTCCAGCAGGTCCGTCATTATATAATATATACCTGTCCTGCAGTAGTGATATATATATATTTTTTATATCATTATCATCCAGTCTATACTAGCAGACGCAGTACGGTAGTCCACGGCTGTAGCTACCTCTGTGTCGGCAGTGCTCGTCCATAATTGTATACCTACCTGTGGTGGGTTTTTTTTTTCTATCTTCTTCATACTAGTAGTTTAGGAGTCTGCTGCTGACAGTGTCCAGCAGGTCCGTCATTATATAATATATACCTGTCCTGCAGTAGTGATATATATATATTTTTTATATCATTATCATCCAGTCTATACTAGCAGACGCAGTACGGTAGTCCACGGCTGTAGCTACCTCTGTGTCGGCAGTGCTCGTCCATAATTGTATACCTACCTGTGGTGGTTTTTTTTTTCTATCTTCTTCATACTAGTAGTTTAGGAGTCTGCTGCTGACAGTGTCCAGCAGGTCCGTCATTATATAATATATACCTGTCCTGCAGTAGTGATATATATATATTTTTTATATCATTATCATCCAGTCTATACTAGCAGACGCAGTACGGTAGTCCACGGCTGTAGCTACCTCTGTGTCGGCAGTGCTCGTCCATAATTGTATACCTACCTGTGGTGTTTTTTTTTTTTCTATCTTCTTCATACTAGTAGTTTAGGAGTCTGCTGCTGACAGTGTCCAGCAGGTCCGTCATTATATAATATATACCTGTCCTGCAGTAGTGATATATATATATTTTTTATATCATTATCATCCAGTCTATACTAGCAGACGCAGTACGGTAGTCCACGGCTGTAGCTACCTCTGTGTCGGCAGTGCTCGTCCATAATTGTATACCTACCTGTGGTGGTTTTTTTTTCTATCTTCTTCATACTAGTAGTTTAGGAGTCTGCTGCTGACAGTGTCCAGCAGGTCCGTCATTATATAATATATACCTGTCCTGCAGTAGTGATATATATATATTTTTTATATCATTATCATCCAGTCTATACTAGCAGACGCAGTACGGTAATCCACGGCTGTAGCTACCTCTGTGTCGGCAGTGCTCGTCCATTATTGTATACCTACCTGTGGTGGGTTTTTTTTTTTCTATCTTCTTCATACTAGTAGTTTAGGAGTCTGCTGCTGACAGTGTCCAGCAGGTCCGTCATTATATAATATATACCTGTCCTGCAGTAGTGATATATATATATTTTTTATATCATTATCATCCAGTCTATACTAGCAGACGCAGTACGGTAGTCCACGGCTGTAGCTACCTCTGTGTCGGCAGTGCTCGTCCATAATTGTATACCTACCTGTGGTGGGTTTTTTTTTTCTATCTTCTTCATACTAGTAGTTTAGGAGTCTGCTGCTGACAGTGTCCAGCAGGTCCGTCATTATATAATATATACCTGTCCTGCAGTAGTGATATATATATATTTTTTATATCATTATCATCCAGTCTATACTAGCAGACGCAGTACGGTAGTCCACGGCTGTAGCTACCTCTGTGTCGGCAGTGCTCGTCCATAATTGTATACCTACCTGTGGTGGTTTTTTTTTTCTATCTTCTTCATACTAGTAGTTTAGGAGTCTGCTGCTGACAGTGTCCAGCAGGTCCGTCATTATATAATATATACCTGTCCTGCAGTAGTGATATATATATATTTTTTATATCATTATTCATCCAGTCTATACTAGCAGACGCAGTACGGTAGTCCACGGCTGTAGCTACCTCTGTGTCGGCAGTGCTCGTCCATAATTGTATACCTACCTGTGGTGGTTTTTTTTTTTTCTATCTTCTTCATACTAGTAGTTTAGGAGTCTGCTGCTGACAGTGTCCAGCAGGTCCGTCATTATATAATATATACCTGTCCTGCAGTAGTGATATATATATATTTTTTATATCATTATCATCCAGTCTATACTAGCAGACGCAGTACGGTAGTCCACGGCTGTAGCTACCTCTGTGTCGGCAGTGCTCGTCCATAATTGTATACCTACCTGTGGTGGGTTTTTTTTTTCTATCTTCTTCATACTAGTAGTTTAGGAGTCTGCTGCTGACAGTGTCCAGCAGGTCCGTCATTATATAATATATACCTGTCCTGCAGTAGTGATATATATATATTTTTTATATCATTATCATCCAGTCTATACTAGCAGACGCAGTACGGTAGTCCACAGCTGTAGCTACCTCTGTGTCGGCAGTCACTCGTCATCCATAAGTATACTAGTATCCATCCATCTCCATTGTTTACCTGAGGTGCCTTTTAGTTGTGCCTATTAAAATATGGAGAACAAAAATGTTGAGGTTCCAAAAATAGGGAAAGATCAAGATCGACTTCCACCTCGTGCTGAAGCTGCTGCCACTAGTCATGGCCGAGAGGATGAAATGCCATCAACGTCGTCTGCCAAGGCCGATGCCCAATGTCATAGTACAGAGCATGTAAAATCCAAAACACCAAATATCAGTAATAAAAGGACTCAAAAATCAAAAATCAAATCGTCGGAGGAGAAGCGTAAACTTGCCAATATGCCATTTACCACACGGAGTGGCAAGGAACGGCTGAGGCCCTGGTCTATGTTCATGGCTAGTGGTTTAGCTTCACATGAGGATGGAAGCACTCAGCCTCTCGCTAGAAAAATGAAAAGACTTAAGCTGGCAAAAGCACAGCAAAGAACTGTGCGTTCTTCGAAATCACAAATCCACAAAGAGAGTCCAATTGTGTCGGTTGCGATGCTTGACATTCCCAACACTGGACGTGAAGAGCATGCACCTTCCACCATTTGCACGCCCCCTGCAAGTGCTGGAAGGAGCACCCGCAGTCCAGTTCCTGATAGTCAGATTGAAGATGTCAGTGTTGAAGTACACCAGGATGAGGAGGATATGGGTGTTGCTGGCGCTGGGGAGGAAATTGACCAGGAGGATTCTGATGGTGAGGTGGTTTGTTTAAGTCAGGCACCCGGGGAGACACCTGTTGTCCGTGGGAGGAATATGGCCATTGACATGCCTGGTGAAAATACTAAAAAAATCAGCTCTTCGGTGTGGAAGTATTTCAACAGAAATGCGGACAACATTTGTCAAGCCGTGTGTTGCCTTTGTCAAGCTGTAATAAGTAGGGGTAAGGACGTTAACCACCTCGGAACATCCTCCCTTATACGTCACCTGCAGCGCATTCATCATAAGTCAGTGACAAGTTCAAAAACTTTGGGCGACAGCGGAAGCAGTCCACTGACCAGTAAATCCCTTCCTCTTGTAACCAAGCTCACGCAAACCACCCCACCAACTCCCTCAGTGTCAATTTCCTCCTTCCCCAGGAATGCCAATAGTCCTGCAGGCCATGTCACTGGCAATTCTGACGAGTCCTCTCCTGCCTGGGATTCCTCCGATGCATCCTTGCGTGTAACGCCTACTGCTGCTGGCGCTGCTATTGTTGCTGCTGGGAGTCGATGGTCATCCCAGAGGGGAAGTCGTAAGACCACTTTTACTACTTCCACCAAGCAATTGACTGTCCAACAGTCCTTTGCGAGGAAGATGAAATATCACAGCAGTCATCCTGCTGCTAAGCGGATAACTGAGGCCTTGGCATCCTGGGCGTTGAGAAACGTGGTTCCGGTATCCATCATTACTGCAGAGCCAACTATAGACTTGTTTGAGGTACTGTGTCCCCGGTACCAAATACCATCTAGGTTCCATTTCTCTAGGCAGGCGATACCGAAAATGTACACAGACCTCAGAAAAAGACTCACCAGTGTCCTAAAAAATGCAGTTGTACCCAATGTCCACTTAACCACGGACATGTGGACAAGTGGAGCAGGGCAGACTCAGGACTATATGACTGTGACAGCCCACTGGGTAGATGTATGGACTCCCGCCGCAAGAACAGCAGCGGCGGCACCAGTAGCAGCATCTCGCAAATGCCAACTCTTTCCTAGGCAGGCTACGCTTTGTATCACCGCTTTCCAGAATACGCACACAGCTAAAAACCTCTTACGGCAACTGAGGAAGATCATCGCAGAATGGCTTACCCCAATTGGACTCTCCTGTGGATTTGTGGCATCGGACAACGCCAGCAATATTGTGTGTGCATTAAATATGGGCAAATTCCAGCACGTCCCATGTTTTGCACATACCTTGAATTTGGTGGTGCAGAATTTTTTAAAAAACGACAGGGGCGTGCAAGAGATGCTGTCGGTGGCCAGAAGAATTGCGGGACACTTTCGGCGTACAGGCACCACGTACAGAAGACTGGAGCACCACCAAAAACTACTGAACCTGCCCTGCCATCATCTGAAGCAAGAAGTGGTAACGAGGTGGAATTCAACCCTCTATATGCTTCAGAGGTTGGAGGAGCAGCAAAAGGCCATTCAAGCCTATACAATTGAGCACGATATAGGAGGTGGAATGCACCTGTCTCAAGTGCAGTGGAGAATGATTTCAACGTTGTGCAAGGTTCTGATGCCCTTTGAACTTGCCACACGTGAAGTCAGTTCAGACACTGCCAGCCTGAGTCAGGTCATTCCCCTCATCAGGCTTTTGCAGAAGAAGCTGGAGACATTGAAGGAGGAGCTAACACAGAGCGATTCCGCTAGGCATGTGGGACTTGTGGATGGAGCCCTTAATTCGCTTAACAAGGATTCACGGGTGGTCAATCTGTTGAAATCAGAGCACTACATTTTGGCCACCGTGCTCGATCCTAGATTTAAAACCTACCTTGGATCTCTCTTTCCGGCAGACACAAGTCTGCAGGGGTTCAAAGAACTGCTGGTGAGAAAATTGTCAAGTCAAGCGGAACGCGACCTGTCAACATCTCCTCCTTCACATTCTCCCGCAACTGGGGGTGCGAGGAAAAGGCTCAGAATTCCGAGCCCACCCGCTGGTGGTGATGCAGGGCAGTCTGGAGCGACTGCTGATGCTGACATCTGGTCCGGACTGAAGGACCTGCCAACGATTACGGACATGTCGTCTACTGTCACTGCATATGATTCTCTCCCCATTGAAAGAATGGTGGAGGATTATATGAGTGACCGCATCCAAGTAGGCACGTCAGACAGTCCGTACGTATACTGGCAGGAAAAAGAGGCAATTTGGAGGCCCTTGCACAAACTGGCTTTATTCTACCTAAGTTGCCCTCCCACAAGTGTGTACACCGAAAGAGTGTTTAGTGCCGCCGCTCACCTTGTCAGCAATCGGCGTACGAGGTTACTTCCAGAAAATGTGGAGAAGATGATGTTCATTAAAATGAATTATAATCAATTCCTCCATGGAGACATTCATTCACCAGCAGCAATTGCCTCCACAAAGTACACAGGGAGCTGTGATGGTGGATTCCAGTGGGGACGAATTGATAATCTGTGAGGAGGGGGATGTACACGGTGATGAATCGGAGGATGATGATGAGGTGGACATCTTGCCTCTGTAGAGCCAGTTTGTGCAAGGAGAGATTAATTGCTTCTTTTTTGGTGGGGGTCCAAACCAACCCGTCATTTCAGTCACAGTCGTGTGGCAGACCCTGTCACTGAAATGATGGGTTGGTTAAAGTGTGCATGTCCTGTTTATACAACATAAGGGTGGGTGGGAGGACAATTCCATCTTGCACCTCTTTTTTCTTTCATTTTTCTTTGCGTCATGTGCTGTTTGGGGAGTGTTTTTTGGAAGGGCCAGCCTGCGTGACACTGCAGTGCCACTCCTAGATGGGCCAGGTGTTTGTGTCGGCCACTAGGGTCGCTTAGCTTACTCACACAGCTACCTCATTGCGCCTCTTTTTTTCTTTGCGTCATGTGCTGTTTGGGGAGTGTTTTTTGGAAGGGCCAGCCTGCGTGACACTGCAGTGCCACTCCTAGATGGGCCAGGTGTTTGTGTCGGCCACTAGGGTCGCTTAGCTTACTCACACAGCTACCTCATTGCGCCTCTTTTTTTCTTTGCGTCATGTGCTGTTTGGGGAGTATTTTTTGGAAGGGCCATCCTGCCTGACACTGCAGTGCCACTCCTAGATGGGCCAGGTGTTTGTGTCGGCCACTTGGGTTGCTGAGCTTAGTCACACAGCTACCTCATTGCGCCTCTTTTTTTCTTTGCGTCATGTGCTGTTTGGGGAGTGTTTTTTTGAAGGGCCATCCTGCGTGACACTGCAGTGCCACTCCTAGATGGGCCAGGTGTTTGTGTCGGCCACTAGGGTCGCTTAGCTTACTCACACAGCTACCTCATTGCGCCTCTTTTTTTCTTTGCGTCATGTGCTGTTTGGGGAGTGTTTTTTTGAAGGGCCATCCTGCGTGACACTGCAGTGCCACTCCTAGATGGGCCAGGTGTTTGTGTCGGCTGAGGTGCTTGGGTCGCTGAGCTTAGTCATCCAGCGACCTCAGTGCAAATTTTAGGACTAAAAATAATATTGGCCCTCATTCCGAGTCGTTCGCTCGGTATTTTTCATCGCATCTCAGTAAAATTACGCTTAGTGCGCATGCGCAATATTCGCACTGCGACTGCGCCAAGTATCTTTGCTATGAAGATAGTATTTTTACTCACGGCTTTTTCATCGCTCCGGCGATCGTAATGTGATTGACAGGAAATGGGTGTTACTGGGCGGAAACACGGCGTTTTATGGGCGTGTGGCTGAAAACGCTACCGTTTCCGGAAAAAACGCAGGAGTGGCCGGAGAAACGGGGGAGTGGTTGGGCGAACGCTGGGTGTGTTTGTGACGTCAAACCAGGAACGACAAGCACTGAACTGATCGCACAGGCAGAGTAAGTGTGGAGCTACTCTGAAACTGCTAAGTAGTTTGTGATCGCAATATTGCGAATACATCGGTCGCAATTTTAAGATGCTAAGATACACTCCCAGTAGGCGGCGGCTTAGCGTGTGTAACTCTGCTAAATTCGCCTTGCGACCGATCAACTCGGAATGAGGGCCATTGTGAGGTGTTCAGAATAGACTGAAAATGAGTGGAAATTATGGTTATTGAGGTTAATAATACTTTGGGATCAAAATGACCCCCAAATTCTATGATTTAAGCTGTTTTTTAGGGTTTTTTGAAAAAACACCTGAATCCAAAACACACCCGAATCCGACAAAAAAAATTCGGTGAGGTTTTGCCAAAACGCGTTCGAACCCAAAACACGGCCGCGGAACCGAACCCAAAACCAAAACACAAAACCCGAAAAATTTCCGGTGCACATCTCTACTAAAAAATGCTGTAAAACCCATGAAAACGGGGGCTTTACCGCGTTTTCCCGTTAGTACATCCTGCCCTCTGTGCCTCAGGTGCCACATGAGGGTAAAGAATACCGATGAGGACTCCTATTTGAAACAGTGCTGAGACCACATGCCCCTCCACATCTGCCGAAGGTCACCTATTCCCCACCATCACTGGCGTGCGCAGCACATTTTATTAGGGGGTGCACCGTCGGAGGGGTGTGTCTAGCACTATCTATTGATGGTCAACACATAAAATATACACCTTTGTACCAATCCTAATAAAGCAGATACATTGTCAGATGTTGTGGTCTGCACCAAACAAGCACCCCTGATGGCATTAACTGCAATTCCACTGCTCCTCCTCAGCCTGGTCTGGCTCCCCCTCTCTTTCACCTGCAAGCTGCAGCAGCTTACTTACAAATCAGTCACTCACTGACACTGACAGTCGCAGACTAGTACTGCTGCTGCTGGAAAAACTAGTGACGTGTCAATGCTGCTGCCGGCCGTCTGCCAGTATTGAATTTGTCTTCCTAAGAGGAACGCTGGCTGCATGCTGCTCCTCATCAGTGGCTGGCATTGGCATAGCATAGAAGGAGAGAGGTGGGTATGTGGTGGGTGTGACGGGAGGGCATGCGAGCAGCATGACGTAATCACGTCACATCACGCTGTTTTTGTACATGGTGGTGGAGCTGGGAATTTGAAAGCCGGTGGCAGTGGCACCCTTGATTAACCCAGGCGTCCAGTCAGTAATGCAGTCCTGACAGGGTGCAGCGCAGAGGGGACAGTAATCAGCCTGCTCGGCGATCGCTGCATCAGGCATGTGAGATCGTGGTGCCAGACATTAGGGGGTGCCTGTGCGCACCAGGAACCCCCCCTGCGCACACCTATGTCCACCATTCAAAACTGCATTCCACTCGATGGGCTGTATCCAGCTCATTGTGGCCAGGGATGTCACAGCACACAGGGGCACGGCGGGGGTGGGGGTGGGGGTGGGGTGGTACGGTTCCGGTCACTGCCCTGTATGTGACATATAGATGCCCACTCCGCCCTCACTCGCCTCCGCCTCCTCAGTGACAGCCCGCCGCTCTCGATCACTCCATCCTCACATCACTGTCGGCTGACATGCAAAGGCTGGGCTCTGGCCGTTCTGTGCGCTAGCTCCGCTCCCTGTTGCTCCGGTCAGGGATGTGGGGTATATATGGAGCACTAGCTCTGGTCCGCAATAGCTGCCGCCAGGGTTGACAGGAACAGTCAGGCAGTGATAGACTGCTGCACCACTGCTGCTGGGAATGCAGGGGCTGGCAAACAGCAGTTATAGACTGCCGCAGCTGCCCCTGAACCTCCTCTCGGCTCCCGCACCAACGGTGCTGCCAGTACGGATCCTATGGTAACAGGGGCAGCAGTGATGGACTGCTGCTGCTGCCCCTGGTTCTCCTCCTGTTGCCGCCGCAGCCAGGATGACAGGAGCAGACTGGCAGAAGTGATGGACTGCCGCAGCTGCCCCTGAACCTCATCCCGGCTCCCGCTCCACAGTGCCACCACTGCCGGGAATCCTGGGCTAACAGGGCAGCCCAGCCAGCAGTGATCAGGAAGAAGTAGGTGGACACTGCTGGCCAGTGTCCGCCTACTTATTGTTCAGTTGGGGGGAAAGTTCCCCCTACACCAGAATGATTAGTTGGGAAAAGCAAACAGGTTTGATTTTCCCAACTAGTTGGACCAACCGTTTCTGGACGTTTTTCAGAGTGTGGGAACAAAGGGATGATAATCGTTTGCTCCCACACACTGCCTAACTATCGTTCTGATGTATGGCTAGCATTACACTTCCAATGTTGCACATCTACTGGGTGGCAGTTTAATAAACTATGAAAATTACGTCTACACAAGAAGACAGTCAGCCATGCTCCAAACTGCGTATAATGCAAAGAAAAGAGGTACAAGATGGAATTGTCCATTGGCCCTCCAAACCACCCTTATGTTGTATATATTAAACAGGACATGCACAGTTTAACAAACAAATCGCTTTTGCGACAGGGACTGCCACATACGGTTGCAATGATTGGTTTGTTTGGGCCCCACAAAACAAGCTGCCAATGGTCTCTACATACATAAACTGGCTCTGCGTAGCCAAGATCTCACCATCGTCATCATCATCATGCGGTTCCTCACCCCTATCATTGTGTACACTACACACTCTTCTTCCCCACTGGCATCCACCATCACAGGTTCCTCTGTACTTTGCGCAGGTAATTGCTGGTAAAGGTCTTCCTCGTGGAATTTATCATTCATTTTGATGAACATCATCTTTACCACATTCTGGGGAAGTAACCTCCTACACCGATTGCTGACAAGGTTCCCGGCTGCACTGGAAACGCTTTCTGAGTACGCACTGGAGGCTGGGCAATTTAAGTAAAGCAAAGCCAATTTGTGCAAGGGACTTTTTTCCTGCCAATAGTTAAACATACTGTCTGACATGCCTATTTGGAGGCTATCATTAAAATAATCATCAATCATTCTTTGAATTGTGACAGTTTGATGGACCTTATTCAGCTTCAATTGCAAAATAACAACTCGGGTGATTATCAGCAGACTACACATGCGCTGCAAATGCATTGTATGTGTGCGAAGGCTAAATTGCAATCACAAGTTAGCGAAATGCGATCACAGTTTGATTAACAGGAAGTGACCGTTCGTGGGTGTTAACATGGTGTTTGTGGGGAGTGGTTGGAAAAAGCAGGTGGATGAGGGCCATTTTGGGGGCATGTATCTGGCATCAGTTGCAATGGATTGCAACTAAAAACATGGTGCTGGTGTGACTACATTCTTATTATTCTGAATAGCCCTGGGTCAGCTGCAATTGTCGATGGTATTCGATTTCTGCGTATGCATCGCAATTCTGCTGTTGCATCACAATTTAGCGATTGCATTGGTGGGTGTCTTTTACCTTTCTGGGCTGCTCTTCACATGCGATTTTTAGCAGAAGCAGGATTGAGAAAATCTTAATTTCTGTTTCAATAGCGATCTAAGCTGAATTTGGCCCGGTATGCAGTCACAGTAGACATGTTACTTATTGTAGGCAGTTCCTTCAGTCCAGACCAGATGTCAAAAGTTTTAGCTGATTGATCTGCATCACCACCAATGGGTTTCTTAGGAAAATTTAGGTTTTCCTGATAGCCGAAGTTGCCGGAGAAACTGAAGGAGGAGATGTTGCCATGTCACGTGCTGCTTGATCTGATAATTTGCTCACTAACAGCTCTTTGTATCTCTTCAGATTTGTGTCCGTTGGAAAGAAAGACACAACATACAACTTAAACCTAGGATCAAGTATGGTCACCAAATATAGTGATCTGATTTCAAGAGCTTGATGACACTTGCTCCCTGGTGAAGCAAATGAAGGGCTTGATCTACAAGTTCGACATGCTTGGTGGAATCACTTCATTTCAGCTCCTCCTTCAATTTCTTCAGATGCTTTCTTAAGAGTCTTATAAGAGGAATTACCTCACTGAGACTGGCATTGTCTGAATTTACTTCACATGTGGCAACATCAAAGGGTTTGAGAACCTTGCACAACACGGAAGTATTCTTCACCATACTTGACTAAGGTACATTCTCCTCCCTTCCCTATGCAGAGCCGTAACTAGACTTTTTGGTGCCTTGTGCCTCTCTCTCTGTCCCTACATCTGTGCTGCCTCTCTTTCTGTCCCAACATCTCTGGTGCCTTTCTCTGTCCCTACATCTCTGGTGCCTCTCTGTCCCTATGTCCCTGCTGCCTGTCTCTGTCCCTGCATCCATGCTGCCTCTCTCTCTGTCCCTATGTCCCTGCTGCCTCTTTCTTTGTTCTTATGTCTCTGCTGCCTATCTGTCCCTGCTGCCCTTCTCTCTGTCCCTGCTGCCTCCTTCTTTCCCTACATCCCTGCTGGATCTCTCTGTCCCTGCTGGGTCTCTCTCTGTCCCTATGTCTTTGCTGGCACTCTCTTTCCCTGCAGCCACTCTCTCTATTTCTATGTCCCTGCTGCCACTTTTTGTTGACGTCCCTTCTGCTCCCCTCTCTGTCCCTATGTCCCTGCTGCCCCTCTCTCTGTCCCTACGTCCCTGCTGCCTCTCTCTGTCCCTACATCCCTGCTGCCCATCTCTGTCCCTACGTCCCTGCTGCCCATCTCTCTGTCCTGGGATCAGTAGGATTTACCGGGGATCGCAATGCCAGCTGTGCACTCGCCACACTCCGGGCTCGGTGGCTCGCTGCGCTTGCTACAGGTTATATTCCCACTCTGTGGGTGTCATGGACACCCACATGTGAAAATAGCCCCTGTTAGCCGGGATTCTGGCTGTCGGCATTGTCAACAGTCGGAATCACAGCAACGGTATCCTGACCGCCAGGATCCTGACTGCTGGCAACTCAACTGCATACCTCTGTCCATACGTCCCTGCTGCCTATCTCTGTCCCTGCTGCCACTCTCTCTGTCCCCATGTCCCTGGTGCCCATGTCTATCCCTAAGTCCCTGCTGCCTATCTCTGTCCGTATGTCTTTGCTTGCACTCTCTCTGTCTCTGTGTCTCTGTGTCCCTGCTGTCATTCTATGTGTCCCTTCCGCCACTCTCTGTCTCTATGCCCCTTCCACTTCTCTTTCTGGAGACCTAAATTGTGGACCCTTAAAATTTTTGCTATGGGGCCCACAAAGTTCTAGTTATTCCCCTGGCTGAAGTCAATACACTTACCCAGTGGGCTGTCACAGTAATTTAATATTTTGTTTTCCCTGTTCCGCTTGTCTGCATATCTGCGGACAGTGGGTACAATGGCATTTTGAAGTACACTAATTACGTTTTTTTTAAATATCCTTGTACATACTAGGAATGGCTTTTCTAGTGAAGTAAAATCTAGATGGGGTTTGGTAGCGGGCACACTGGGCCTCAATTAACAGTCTAAAACCCACTGTATTAATGGCGGATTCTAGGTGCACATCTAATACTAGCATAGCTGTTACAGCATCAGTTATCTGCTGTGCAACTGGATGACTGCTGTCATACTTGCTCCCCCTTGCAAAGGATTGTTTAACAGTCAATTGTTTTGTTAAACTACTACAAGTAGTCTTCCTGGTCCCCTTCTGGGGCCGCACAGCAGCAGCAGAAGGCATAGCACTCAAGAATCCTTCCAAGGAATCCCGGATAGGAGAGGAGTCAGTCATGCTTATGAAATTGGATGCAGGACTTTTTCCGATCATGATTGAGGATATTGACGATGAAGGTGTTGGTGGTAGAGATAGCAGGTGTTTGGATCTAAAAGAGAGAAGGGGGCTAGGTGACACTGGACTGGTTGTTGTTACGTTTTTAGCCAAAGTTTCTGAATTTTTAACAAACTTTGACTGCAAGTGCCGTAACAGGGAGGAGATTCCTAGAGGGTTAAGGTCCCTACCTCTACTTACTATGGCTTTACAAAGGGTACAGATGGCTTGACAGTTGTTGTCCGGATTTGGGTAAAAATAATTCCACTCATAAGAGGTGGATTTTTTGTCTTTTGCCCAAGCATGACAATGGGCTTTTTCATATCATGGTCTACAACTGTTTTCACTGGTGCCTGATTCACACAAACAACATCCTCATCAACATCCTCATCAACATCCTCATCAACATCCTTGTTAGCACCAGCTACACAAATATACTCATCCTGGTGCACTTCCACAGAAGCATCCTCAATTTCTATGTCAGCATGTTGCCTTGTGATGCTCATCCCCACATTTGCAGAGGGTGCTCCTCTTTGGGTTCAGTATTGGAAAGGTCAGGCTTACACATGGCACCCGCCGACAAACTTAGACTCTCCTCAGGGATTTGTAATGTTCTGAGCACACAGTTGGTTCCTGTGCCTTAACAAGTTTCATTTGTTTTGACATTTCTACAAGGAGAAGGGCTTACATCTTTGTCACAGTCCAACCGGCGGTCCGTGTCGGACCCAGGTCCCTGTCTTTGCCAGGCGACCAGGATGATGCGTCTCTTCCTACCGCCCGAATCCCTGTGGCTGCACAGCCTGCTGGGAGCCGCCGGGTGCCTAGCAACCGGGACACTGGATGCAGATGGCATTCCTGGTTGCTAGGGACTCATGAAGTAGGCACTGTTTGTTAGGCAGATCGTGCAGCAGCACAGCTGCACATCTTTTTGTAATTATTGTTCCTCCCTTCTGTCTGGTAGCTGATTGGTGCAGCTACCCTATATATTCAGAGCAAAATCTTTGTATTTGTCATTCTGTTTTATAATGGGCATGACATAAGTGCCTCTAAATGTTATTGACTGAGCAGCCCTGGCCAATGTAAAATATTCCATGTGGCATAGGCAAATGAAGGGGGGCTTCCAGTTGCCCGAAATCTCCCCTTCTTCACAGCCTGGCCAGTGGTCTTTAAATGCAGCAAGGGTGGAATGGAGCAGCTGCACATAAGTAGTGACAGCAAAATTTCCTTCCAAGTCTGCTGTGTGTGTGTTTGTGGATCTGAGTGCTCAATCATCGTATCAGAGCGCGAATCTGGTAAGTGGCTTACCATGTTCGTTAGGCCTACATTACATAAACTGTACTTTGGTGCAGACTATAGCTTGTTACATGCTAATTATGCATCCTTCATGGGCTGAATCCCTCCCACCAGAAATCCCGCAATTACCCCTTATGTGGAATATAGTTTACAAGCAATAAAGACATGCCTATGTCATACATCCCAACTGTCCCGATTTTCGCGGGACAGTCGGTTTTTTGGGGACTGTCCCGCTGTCCCACCCACGGGCCACAGTGTCCCGCGGTGGTGGGGGCAGTTGGGAGGCTCCTGTCACTGCTGCTCTGCTTAGCAGAGCAGCGGTGAATAGATGCTGTGCGCATGTGCACAGTGTCTATTCACTGAAGACAGAAGGAGAGGGGGCATGCCAGCAGCTCACAGAGCGCTGGGCATACCCCCTCGGTGACTAAAATGGGGGGCGTGGCTTGCAATCGCGGCAACCCCGCAAAGCCATGCCCCTTTCTGCAGGCCGCGCCCCCTTTAAAAAAAACCTGGGCGCGGCTTTGTCGTGCTGATGTCCCTCTTCCACAGGATTCAATGTTGGGAGGTATGCTATGTATTGTTTCCTTAATTGAGGTGACACAGATGGTATACTAAACATGATAACTGTAACCAGAGGCAGATTTAGATCTCATGTGGCCCTAAGCAAGACATCAATTTTGGGCCCCCCGTGCTCAAACAGTCCATAGCACCATATCCTCTCATTGACGCCCTTGGTTGTGAGCGGCAGCAGCGCAGGTCCTACCTGAGAGAGAAAGGCAAAGAGAGGGAGGGAGAGGAGAGTGAAATGACAGAGAGAGGGGCAGAGAGGAGAGAGAGGGAGGTAGTAGAGCGAGATTCAGGGAGAAAAAGAGGTAGAGAGATAAGAGAGAGGCACAGAGAGGAAAGTAAGAGAGGGGTAATGGGGGGGGGGGGGGGGGACGGACGTGCAGAGACAAAGATGAAATAACATAGGATGTACTAAAAGGAAAATGTGTCTAAAAACCCAAAAACTGACACATTTCCCATATGTACTAAGCTACGGAATATGATACATTCCGGGACTTGGATGCAGTATGTAAAGCTAGCTTTCTGCAGCGGGGTACACTGGGTTCCACAGGGAATAACATTGGGGTGTAGAGTAGGATCTTGATCCGAGGCACCAACAGGCTAAAAGCTTTGACTGTTCCCAGAATGCACAGCGCAGCCTCCTCTATAAGCCCGCCTCCGTGCACAAGGGCTCAGTTTTGTAGTTGGTGCCATGCAGTGCAGGCATACAAAAGGTGGGCTGCTCCAGCAGACCACAGAAGAGCTTTTTTAAGTGAAATCTGAAGACTTCAAGGGCTGCAGCAGAGACACTGTGTGTGTTAGATGTCAGTCAGACATCGCCTGCTGTAGCTCCTTCACCACCTCCAGCGGCGCTTTATACTCCCACGCCCTGGTTGCCGGGTACTTACAGTGGAGGCTCCGGTTTGCTTCAGTCAATCACACACCCCGCCGCAGCTCTCCAGGATCGCTAGGCCGCACTTTGGGAGGAGGTGTTCATCCCGGGAGTCCTAAACTGGGAAGCGGATTTCCTCAGTCGTCAGGACGTACATGCCGGAGAGTGGAGCCTCCATCCAGAAGTATTTCAACTCCAAGTGGACAAGTGGGGCCTCCCAGATGTGGACCTGATGGCGTCTTGACACAATCACAAGGTTCCGGTCTTCGGAGCAAGAACAAGGGATCCTCAAGCAGCGTTCGTGGACACTCTGGCAATTCCATGGAACTTTCGGCTGCCGTACTTGTTCCCTCCGGTGTCACTCACACAAGAAGGAGGAATCCTACTTCTGATCGCTCCAGCGTGGCCCAGACGGCATTGGTTCTCAGACCTTCAGGGTCTCTCGTTGGAGCTTCTCTTCTGCTTCCACAACAACCAGACCTCCTCATTTAGGGCCCTTGTGTTTACCAGGATTTGTCCCGTCTGGCTTTGACGGCGTGGCTCTTGAAGCTTCCGTACAGAGGACCAAAGGATTTTCCGAGGTGGTAATTCAAACTATGTTGAAGGCCCGTAAGCCGGCTTCTGCTCAGATGTACAATAGGGTCTGGAATTCTTACTTTGCTTGGTGCGCATCTAATAATCATGATGCTTACAAGTTTGATACAGCCAAACTTTTGGCCTTTCTACAACAGGGCCTGGACTTAGGCCTTCGTCTGGCCTCCATCAAGGTTCATATTTCTGCCTTGTTGGTTTGGTTTCAGAGAAGAATTGCCCCTCTGCCTGATGTTCATACATTCACATCTGGTAGACCCCACTTGTCCACTAGGAGTTGAAATACTTTGGGATGAAGGCTCCACTCTCCGGCGTGTACATCCTGACTACTGAGGAAGTCCACTTCCCAGTTGAGGACCCCCGGAATGAACACTGCCGAGATGGCTGGCAGATGGCGTTCCACCCATTGAAGAATCTTTGACACTTTCATCATTGCCATGCGGCTTCGAGTGCCGCCTTGATGATTTATGTACGCTACCATGGTGGCGTTTTCCGATTGTACAGGAACAGTCCTGTTCTGTACCAGATGTTGGGCCAGTTTCAGAGCATGGAACACTGCCTGCAATTCCAGAATGTTTATCGGGAGGAGAGACTCCTCCCTTGTCCACCGACCCTGAACAGAGTGTTGCTCCAACACCGCGCCCCAACCCCTCAGACTGGCATCCGTCGTCAGAAGGACCCAGTTGGAGATCCAGAAGGGACGACCCCTGCACAATTGTTGGTCCTGTAGCCACCAGCTCAGTGACAGACAAACCTCCGGAGACAAGGAGATCATGTGAGACCTGATCCGGTTAGGTAGGCCATCCCACTTGGCAAGAATCAGCTTCTGCAGAGGGCAGAAATGAAATTGAGCGTACTCTACCATGTCGAGAACCGACACCATGAGGCCTAGTACTTGCATCGCCGAGTGTATCGACACTCGCGGGCGAGAGAGGAATCATTGCATCCTGACCTGAAGTTTCAAGACTTTCTCCTGAGACAAGAACAACCGCTGTTTGTGTGTGTCCAACAACGCCCCCAGGTGCACCATGCTCTGAGCAGGGACCAGGGAAGATTTCTTCCAGTTGATGAGCCACCTGTGGGCTTGCAGAAACTGGACTGTCAGATCCAGATGGCGGAAGAGAACGTCTGGGGAATTCACCAGGATAAGCAAGACATCCAGATACAGTAGGATTCTGATACCCTGATGGCGGAGCAGGGCCGTCATCACCGCCATTACCTTCGCGGAGCCATAGTCAGTCCAAAGGGTTGGCCCAGAATTGATAATGGAGGTTGCCAATAGCAAACCGCAGGTATAGCTGATGCGACACGGCAATAGTATATGTAGGTAAGCATCCTGTATGTCCAGGGATACCATATAGTCCCCTGGCTCCAAAGCCAGGACAACAGAGCAAAGGGTTTCCCTACAAAACTTGGAGACCCTCACAAACTTGTTCAAAGACTTTAGGTTGAGAATAGGCCGAGAGGAACCATTCGGTTTCGGGACTAGGAACAGCATTGAATAGTACCTCCTGCCTCTCTGAGCCAGAGGCACCGGTACTACCACTCCTGTGTCCAGGAGGGACTGAACCACCGAATGAAGAGTCTTTTCCTTTACTTGATCCGAAGGGATGTATTTCAGGCAAAAGTGATGAGGGGGACGTTTCTTGAAGGATATGGCGTATCCGTGAGTGATGACTTCCTGTACCCAGGCATCTGAAGTTGTCTTCAACTCTGTTTTGAAAACAGGCTGACAGGCAGCCCAGGCACGTTGAGGTTTGGGCTTAGTGGATTTGGAAGTGCGAGCCTGTATCTGGTACGCCTGACCCTTTGCCTAACCTGGAGGTCGAAAGGAACGAAAAGGAAGTACTGTTAGCCTTTGGAGCCGAAGGAGTAGTACTAGGCAGATATGCAGTCTTAGCAGATGCTAAGTCAGCAATGATCTTGTTGAGATCTTCCCCAAAACAGTATGTTTCCCTCAACAGGGATCACCTCCAAGGCCTTTCTAGAGTCCATATCTACAGACCAGAACCGCAACCAGAGGATCCGGCGAGCCAGAATACCTGCATCAGATGCCGCCTCCTAAATATAATGGGAGGCCATAATAATATATGAAAGACACTGCCTAGCATTATCAGGAAAATTAGACGGTAGTTCCGCCTCAACTTCCTGAACCCAGGCCTCTATAGCTTTAGCAGCCCAAGAGGCCACAAGAGTAAGCCTATGGATAGCTCAGGCAAGAGTGTAAATAGACTTCGAGCATCCCTCCACATGCTTATACGTCGGTCCCCTCAGGGAGGTGACGGTAGTGACAGGCAGAGCAGATGAGACCACCGGCGGCTGTGTTTTTTAATTGTTACTTAACTCTGCAGCGAGGGGATAATGAGCTAGCATCTTCGTAGACAAGGAAAACGTCTTACCCGGTTTTCCCAGGATTCCTGACTAATATCAACCAAGTGGTCAGAATGAGGTAAAACCAACTTATAAATGCAAATCCCCAAGAGAGGGGAAGAGAAAAAGAAACCAGGTACAATTCGAGGTGCACTCTACCCAACTAATGATTTTTAATGTAATTGTTGTAAAAAATGTATATCCACAGCAGTAATATCGAATAAAGGCTTAAATGCCCATTAACCTAAATTATTACTCAATATGATTATTCTTGTGGGACTTAAATATGTCCTTTATTAATAGAGCGACATATTAAAATCCAAAGAAAAAAAATGTGATAGAAAATAAACATAATGTGAATAAAGATTTAAAAACAAAGCTGATGTGTTATTCCCTTAATGTTCTTCCTTATAATTGTGAGCGAACTTTAGGCAAGGTGCTTCACTCCACTTCCACTGTACTCGGCACAGGTTACTATTCCCAATCATAGTCCATGTTAATGGTAAAGAATGAAATGTTTAAAAAGTAAAAAAAAAAAATGTTGACCGTTTCCTGTGACGCGTCATGTCGAACTCTTGACCATGTTGACTTTTTGACTATGCTGACCATATGAATGTCGACCATTTGGTGTCGACCTATTGACTGTCGACCTAACAATGGGATACCTATGTGTTGTATAGAATAGATTGTGATCGCCAAATGAACTGAAGAATTAGGGGGAGATGTACTAAGCGGTGAAAAGAGTGGAGAAGTGGGCCAGTGGAGAAGTTACCCCTGGCAACCAATCAGCATTGAAGTAACATTTATACTTTGCATACTATAAAATTATATAGAGCAGCTGATTGGTTGCCATGGGCAACTTCTCCACTTGCTCATTTCTCCACTCTTTTTACTGCTTAATACATCTCCACCTTATTCTTTCATTATTAATAATAATTAGTAACTATACAATACATTACAGTTTAACACTTCATGCAACAGGATCAGGGGAGTGGCAAGGGGTGCCTTAACCATCCTCCAATGCACTTCCCTGTCCAACAATGCACCCGGACTGCCAGTCATTGCTTCTCCTCAGACACTGACAAGAGGAATCCAGTAGTGAAGTTAAAATCCATAGTTTAAATATACATTAAATACATAAGCTCCAGAAGTGTGCAGCAAGTAACACCAGCACCACTAAATAGTAAGAACCAGTATCCCGTCTCCTACCACAACATTGGTTTTGATAAAGTTTAATCCAAGTAGGAGTGTGCAAGAGAATTCAATAATTTATGAATACTAAGGGCTATATTCAATAAGAGTCGGAAACTGCCGTCTTGTCGGAAAGACGGCAGTTTCCGACTGGAATAGGTCGGAAGGGGCTCCGACCTATTCAATAGGGGCAAATTTTTTCCGACAATTCGGGAAACCCGACTTGTTGGAATGCTGTCGGAAAGCAGATGGATCGGCGCAATATCCGCCGATCCGCCTGCTGCTGTCGGAAACGTGGCCAAATCCGACAGCTTTTGGCCCCCTTTCTGACAAACTCAATCCGACTTGAAAACAATTCAGATTGAGGTGAGGAGGCGGGGAGCGGTGCCGTGGGCTACAGGGATGATGGTACCTGCAGTGCCTCCTCCGCCGCCGCACAGATCACTCCGGCCGCCTCTGGAAGCTCCCCCGCCGGCCGCCGCACACCCCCCCCCCACCGGCCACCGCGCACTGCCCCCGCCGGCCGCCGCACACTACTCCCCCGCCGCTGCTGTCAGCGAACCCGGCACCCGCAGCTGTCAGCGGCAGGACAGGACACAGGGAACGGCCAAATCCGACAGTAGGATTTGGCCGCTCTTTATAATAGGGGTTGTCGGGTCCATTCCGACAACTGCATGTCAGAATGGACCCGACTCTTATTGAATATACCCCTAAAACTGCGCTAACAATTTGTTGTTAACTTGTTATTAAAACGCTTTCACAGCCTGCATTAGGGAGGAGTTCCATCTTCTCCTGCCACAGCCTCCAGTGCTAGAGAGGGGTAGGGTTGGTATCACCAGGGCCGCAGTCTTCAGAATGCTTTATGGCGTTGCGGCTGTTCTGTGCAGTAGGAGGAGTTCTGTCTCTCATGGCCTCAGTGCCTGCAGCTTTTGACGGTCCAGCATGGGGGGGGGGGGGGATCAGGGTTCTATTGGTGTGGCTGTTTGCTCCAGCTTGTATTGGCTGTGGGCCCTTAGAATCCTGGGGCCCCTGTGCAACGGCCCATTAATCCCAAAGGAAGAGACGGCCCTGCTTAAGCTGTCATGCGACACCACAGACTCCTGTGAAATTAGCCAATGGGAGTCTAGGGGCGGGTTTAGAAGGAGAGTGAAGCCTAATGCTTCTGATTCCCAGGTCTCTCTGCACCCTAGGCAAAGCTTTAGCCTAGCACCCCCTAACCTGCAAAACTCACACCACCACCTCTCGGAGGGGAGATGCAGGTGGCCACTAGGTGGGCTCGGGTGGATTGCATCATTATACATATACAACGAAAAGGCAGGAGAGGGGGGGGCACAGCCACAGTCACCCCGCAGGCGCCCGCTGCCTACCCGCACTCCGCTCCCCGGCTGCAACAGATGCCATGGGCTGTGTGGGCGTCCGCTGCAGCCGGCGCACCTGTCAGACACTAGAGGTCATTATTGACCTCTAGTGTCTGTGCGGTGCTGCTATGGGAGAGACGTCATGACGTCTCTCCCATAGAGAGGAGCTGCGGGTGGCCAGACGGAGCAGCAGCAGCAGCGGCCGGGAAGCAGGAGCGGGGCAATGGTAAGTATTGGGGATTTTTTGTGTGTGTTTGTAAGCAGCTACTAAGGGGCACAGCAACAGGGGCACAACTACTGAGGGCACAGCAACAGGGGCACAGCAACAGGGGGCACAACTACTGGAGGCACAGCAACAGGGGGCATAACTACTGGGGCAAATCTACTGGGGGCATAGCTACAGGGGGCAAATCAACTGGGGGGCACAACTACTTGGGGCAAATCTACTGGGGGCACAACTACTGGGGGCATAACTGTGACCACGCCCCTCCCATATGAAGCCACACCCCTATTTTCCCCACTATGCGCACTGTTTTCCCGCGCGGGGGGGCGCCAGTGGAAACTTTCGCACTGGGCGCCACAAGGTGTAGAACCAGCCCTACAAAAAGGGACAACACTCAAGGACTTTTAAAGTGAAAAGTATATTGTAAACAAAGTCGCAAAATTTTGTGACTTTGTTCACAATATACTTTCACTTTCAAATCCTTGAGTGATGATCATTCTTTCTACCTATGTATACACGCTAGCTGGCATGTTAGGAATTGTATAGGACACTTTTTGCTGAGTGCCAGGATAATATAATATAATTATATGCACTGCATCTGCATATGGGGTCTGGTCTGGATATTTAACTGTATGTGTATACACCAGTGGTTCCCAAACTGTGTGCCGTGGCACCCTGGGGTGCCGCGGGACACTTGTAGGGGTGCCTCGGGTTGGTGGTCCAGAACCAGTTCAAAATATTTATTATCCATGTAATAGGAAAAACTAGTACTTGAGGCTGCCAGTCATAAAATATGTGTACAAACAGAACAAATCTTGTCCCTCACCACATAACTAAACCTAAGTATGACATATAAACATAATTTACTTAATTTCATATTTTTTATAAATTTCCCAATTAGAAACTTATGGACTAGGGGTGCCGTGATAAAAATTCTGATACTCTAGGGCGCCGTGATTCAAAAAAGTTTGGGAACCACTGGTATACACACACATACATATACAGTGGGGCAAAAAAGTATTTGGTCAGCCACCAATTGTGAAGTTGACCCACTTAAAAAGATGAGAGAGGTCTGTAATTTCCATCATAGGTACACTTCAACTGTGAGATATAGCATCTGGAAAAAACAAACAAAAAAAAACAGGAAATCACATTGTATGATTTTGAAACAATTTATTTGTATATTCTTGCAGAAAATAAATATTTGGACACCTACCAAGCAGCAAGATTTCTGGCTCTCACAAACCTGTTACTTCCTCTTTAAGAAGCTCTTCTATCCTCCACTCGTTACCTGTATTAATGGCACCTGTTTGAACTGGTTATCTGTATAAAAGACCCCTGTCCACACCCTCAAACAGTCAAACTGCTACCTCTCTACCATGGCCAAGACCAGAGAGGTGTCTAAGGACACCAGGAACAAAATTGTAGAGCTGCACAAGGCTGGGATGAGCTACTTGACAATAGGCAAGCAGCTTGGTGAGAAGAGATCAACTGTTGGCGCAATTATTAAAAAATTGAAGAAATACAAGATCACTGACAATCTCCCTCAACCTGGGGCTCCATGCAAGATCTCACCTCGTGGGGTATCAATGATCTTGAGAACAGTGAGGAATCAGCCCAGAACTACACGGGGGACCTGGTCAATGACCTCAAGAGAGCTGGGACCACAGTCACAAAGGTTACCACTATTAACACACTACGTCGTCATGGATTGAAATCCTGCAGTGCCTGAAAGGTACCCCTGCTTAAGCCAGCACATGTTCAGGCCCATCTAAAGTTTGCCAGTGACCATCTGGATGATCCAGAGGAGGATTGGGAGAATGTAATGTGGTCAGATGAGAGCAAAATCTAACTTTTTGGTATAAACTCCACTCGCCGTGTTTGGAGGGAGAAGAATGATGAATGGCATTCCAAGAACACCATAGCCACTGTGAAGCATCGGTGTGGAAACATCATGCTTTGGGGCTGCTTTTCTGCAAAGGGGAAAGGACGACTGATCCGTATTAAGGAGAGGATGAATGGGGCCATGTATCGTGAGATTTTGGACAAAAACCTCCTTCTCTCAGAGCATTGAAGATGGAACGTGGCTGGGTCTTCCAGCATGACAATGACCACAAACACACCGACCGGGCAACTAAGGAGTGGCACCGTAAGAAGCATTTCAAGGTCCTGGAGTGGCCTAGCCAGTCTCCTGACCTCAACCTAATAGAAAATCTGTGGATGGAGTTGACAGTTCGTTTTGCCCAGCGACACATCCGGCTGTAAGATCTGTACTGTCTGCAGTCCTGCAGAAACCCCTATGGGTTACTTACATAAAAGTTGTTTCCTTGTTGTCCCTCGTCATTGACATGGTTCCTCCTACAGGCGGCAGCAGCGTTACAGCAATGCTTCTGGGTGCAGACATGTCAGGTGCTGCTTGCTGCTGGAGAGCCAGGATCTAGGGGCTGGAGGAGATGCATCAGGGCTATGAGCAGTGGTGCAAGTAGAAAAAATGTCTTATAGGTAGTGTGTGTGCGCGCGCGCCAAAAAATGGGTGTGGCCAAATGCCACATGGGGCGTGGCCAATGAAAATGGGGGCATGATACACATATGGGGGAAGGGCAGATACACATATGACCCCAATAGTGCCAGATACACGTTGCCCCAGAGTGCCAGATATATATTGCCCCAGAGTGCCAGATATATATTGCCCCACAGTGCCAGATATACATTGCCCCACAGTGCCAGATACACATTGCCTCACTGTGCCAGATATACATTGCTCCACAGTGCCAGATACACAAATGCCCCCAGAGTGCCAAATAAACATTGCCTCATAGTGCCAGATACACATTGTCCAACAGTGCCAGATACACAAATGCCCCCACTGTGTCAGATATTCATTGCCCCCCAGTGCTAGATACAGAAATGCCCCCAGTGCCAGATACACATGTCCCCCCAGTGCCAGATATGCCCTCAGTGTCAGATATGCCCCCAGTACCAGATACACATGTCCCCGCAGTGCCAGATATGGCCACAGTACCAGATACACATGTCCCCCCAGTGCCTGATATCTGCCAGTGCCAGATATGCTCCCAGTGCCAGATACACATGTCCCCCCAGTGCCAGATATGCTCCCAGTGCCAGGTATACATGCCCCCCAGTGCCAGATATGCCCCCAGTGCCAGGTACACATGTCCCCCCAGTGCCAGATATGCCCCCAGTGCCAGATATGCTCCCAGTGCCAGGTAGACATGCCCCCCCAGTGCCAGATATGCCCCCAGTGCCAGGTACACATGTCCCCCCAGTGCCAGATATGCCCCCAGTGCCAGATATGCTCCCAGTGCCAGGTATACATGAAGCCTCCCCCCACTCCCCTGCTGCTCACCGCTGCTGCTGCAGTCATGTGTGTGTCTGGGTGAGGGTAGGAGAGTGCAGCCTGCGCCTCTACTTTCCCTCAGTCTCCGGCGGGTGTCTTAGTTCAATTCAGCGCCAATCCGTGAGCCAATCAAATCTCGCGGTCTGGCAGCCTTGGCACACGGGCGGCGCTGAATTGAACGAAGACACTGAGGGGCAGGAGAGGCGCAGGCTGCGCTCTCCTCCCCTCACATCAGCGGGAGCGGCGGTGAGCAGCAGAGGGAGGGACGGAGCGGCGAGGAGCGGCGGCCCAGCGGTGCGGGTACGGCGTGCCCACGGCTAAATTCTTAAGGGTACGCCGTACCCACCCGTACCCACACACTTGCACCGCTGGCTGTGAGGAGCGGATCAGGGGCGCCCCTTGGAGCCATAGTTACATCCGCCTCCTATGTGCCTTCATATGAATTGATGTTACATGTTTCGGCACAGAAGAAGCGCTTAGGCACTATGTGGCACAGCCTAATAGCAGTGGCTGCACCTGATTAGACCAGCAGCAGCCAGCGCAGTGTAAAAGGAGGAGGCCGCATACAGAGACACCCCTCAGTATTTTGGTAGATGAATCAGTGGCGCCCTACAGGGGTCGGCACCCCTAGGCACCCGACTGTCCGCTGCTTGTCCAGTATCTCTAATGTTTAGGTGGGGGGTGCTGGGGAGAGTGACCCTCTTGATCCGCCTCCTCCCCATTTCGTTATCCCTCAGAACAGTTATCTATCTAATACTTCCATTACAATTATTAGATTTAGAAAATATCTAAAACTGAATGGTGTCAAGCTGCTAGAATTATATCTGCAGGCCATCAACAATCAATTTTGAATTTGAGAATTCCTTGAATTATGTTATACACTGCATACCTTTAGAGTGCACTTAAACTGTCTGTAACTGTATTGATTCAGTGGAGCTCTCTCGTTGCTTTATACTTTTCCTCTTTTGTATCTATCGAACAAAGTAAAAGAGATAAGGCTGACAACGAGGGAGCTTCTATTATTATAATATTGCTATGACTACAGACCATCTGACATATGGCATATGAATATAGATATATTATTAATGTATAGCCGTGGGATGTAAGTGTCTCAGACTCAGAGGGCACTTTTTGTGGAAGCCAGTTGTTAAATCTATGCTACATTTAATTCAGTATTTTAATCCTCTTTTGTTATCTGAAATCATAATATTTTCCTGGCTCTTAACAATTACTATTTAGTTTTAATTAAAGATTACAACCAATACTACTAGTTCCAATCATGTGTGTTCTTTGATCATTAACTTCTGGATTGCTACCACGGAACAGGGTTCTGCTGGTGTAGGTACCATAAAGTTCTAATAATTCTCTATTCAACATGATAGAGCCAGGGCAATGGTAGGAAAAGCTCATTAAGATCACAGTACACCTCAGCCACATTTCTGCTGTATGTTCATGTTTCAAATATAAACACAAGTGAATTTGTTTGGAAATTGCATACGTCAGTCAACAGGAATCGGATCCTAGTATGTTAGAAGAAATGCAGTTCCAGACTGACCCTATTAGAAATTTGGGGGGAGCACACACCATGTAAAGCAGCAGGTGAACAGATGCCATGTGCATGGCATCTGTTCACAATGTGGGAGAGCCTGGAGGCAGCCAAGCCTCTTGGAGTGCTGGGCATACCCAGAGAGTGATGAAAATGGAACATGTGTAAGGCCACACCCCCTTCCTGCAAGGTCACACCCTTCTGAATAAATTCCTATTGCTGCTGGATATAATAAATTATACTCCCATCTTCTTTCATCCAGCAGCAGGGGTAATCTATTCAGCTTCAAAGGCGCACAGGTCTTATTATCCCACTGCAATGCCGGCACCTGGAGTCTCTGCCTCGGTCACATTAATCATAAGAGATGTGACGGGAGGCAGGTGAGCAACTAAGCCATAAGCCATGGGAGGAGGGTATTGGGCTATGCAGGTATGGTTATGGCTAAAACCAAGCGGTACCAGGGGGTTATAGCAGGGGGGAGCTATGTAATTGTGTACTAAGCCCCTAATCTAGGTACTTAGTGTGCGACCCGACTAAGCTTGGCTTTAGCAATAAGGGTGCCGTGTACTGGTTGTATTCTCTCTCTGTGTCTCTCGGGAAGGGGGTTAATTGTGCTCTTAACCTTTTCCTGTGTGTGTGTGCTGTTACTGCCGCAGTATGTCAGGCAAAGAGTGTGTATCATGCAAGGCATAGTGTTCCTCTTCTCCAGGGGGTTCACTAGTGTGTACTCAGTGTAGTGTCCCTTCTTAGGCTAGTGGGACGGAGCCAGCATGGCTGGACTCCATTCAGGGGGATGATTTCCACCATCTTTACTAAATTATCTCATAATGAGACGCAATAATTAAGACAGTCTATGACTGAGTTTATGCAAAAGGACTCAGACCAGCATCTCATTCTTCTATCATTTGTCCACAAAAATGGACTTTGGCCCATATCTTGCATTATGACTCTGATAATGAAGGGTCAGAAATGGATGAAGGTGAGGTGGACATAGAGTTAGGCGAGGGTACTCTGTCTGAAGCTCTCATAAACTCTGTCAGGGAAGTCCTAAATATTCCTGATAAGGTGACAGAGGTGTGTGAGGAATCATTCTTTAATGTGAAGAAAAAATCCTCAGCCACTTTTACTGTGTCAAAGGAACTAAATACCCTATTTGAAGAACCGTGTGTTAATACAGATAAGAAGATTCAATTTCCTAGGCGGTTATTATCATCTTTTCCTTTTCCTCCTCAGGATAGGAAAAAATGGGAAAATCCACCGATAGTGGATTCATCAGTCTCCAGGCTCTCACGTAAAATAGTATTACCTGTTCCTGGATACAGCAGCAGGGGTGGCCCAGAGTCCCACTATAGCATGTGGATGTATTACGCGATCCATTGGTAAATTGTCTGGTAATTTAATTGAGGGGTTAGACACCTTACCTCAAGGGGAAATTGTTTTACTCCTGCAACACATACAAGACTCTGCAAACTTTATGGTGGAAGCCATTAAGGAGATAGGTTTGCTTAATGCACGCACCACAGCTATGGCAGTGTCGTCACGCAGGTGATTATGGCCACATCAGTGGACTGCCTCGTGGACTCCAAAAAAGGCGTGGAAGGCCTGCCTTTCACAGGTGAGACCTTATTTGGCGAAGAACTCGATAAGTGGATTTCACGTACTACTGCGGGTAAATTCACCTATCTACCTTCTGCAGCACTCCAGCTAGGAAGGCCTACTCAGGACCCAATTTACAGTCCATTCGGACTGCAACGTTTAGGAGCAAGGTCAGAGGTTCTTCTACCGCCGCCAGAGGTGCTAGAGGTAAACCACGCAAACCAGCGGCTGCTGGTTCTCAGGAACAGAGCTCCGGCTCTGTCTCTTCAAAGCCTTCTGCATAACGGTGGGCCCCAATGCCTGGGAGATGGGCTGGTGTGAGCCCGGCTAAAATTCTTCAGTCACACCTGGACAAGATCTTGCCGGGATCCCAGGGTCAAAGACCTTATATGCCAGAGTTACAGGCTGGAGTTCCAGGATCTCCCACCTCACAGATTCTTTAAATCAGGCTTACCAGTTTCACAAGAAGCAAGAGTAACCTTTCAAAAAGCCATTCAAAAACTGTTCCAGACCCAGGTCATTGTTCCAGTTCCACCTCATCTACAAAACAAGGGATTCTATTCCAGATTGTTTGTAGTTCCGAAACCGGACAGTTCGGTAAGACCATTTCTGAATCCCAAGTCATTGAGTTCAAGATGGAGTCACTGAGAGTGGTAATCTCAGATCTGGAAGAGGGGGAATTCCTAGTGTTTCTGGATATCAAGGATGAGTACCTTCACATTCCGATCTGGCCGCCTCATCAGCTTTATCTACGGTTTGCACTGCAGGACTGTGACTACCAGTTTCAGTCCCTGCCATTTGGTCTTTCCACGGCACCGAGGGTGTTCCCCATAGTGATGGCAGAGATGATGACGCTACTTTGCAAATAGGGAGTGAACGTAATTCCTTTCCTGGATGATCTTCTGATAAAGGCTGCGTCCAGGGAGAAGTTGTTGGAGAACTTTGGTCTCACGACCAGATTACTCCTGGATCATGGGTGGATTCTGAACCTGCCAAAATCTCACCTAGAACCAACGCAGAAGCTTAATTTCCTGGGAATGATACTGGACATAGAGTCTCAGAAAGTGTTCTTTCCCTTGGAAAAGACAATGGTAATCCTGTTGATGGTTCAGGCTGTCTTGAAGCTGACCCGAATCTCAGTACATCTGTGCATACGCCTTCTGGGGAAAATGGTGGCTTCTTACAAGGCAGTTCAGTACGGAAGGTTTCATGCGAGGCCCTTCCAGCTGGATCTTTTGGACAAATGGTCTGGATCACATCTTCACATGCATCAGAGGATTCGTCTGTCCCAAAAGCCAGGATCTCCCTCCTGCTGTGGCTACAAACTTCTCACCTAGTGGAGGGTCAAAGGTTCAGGATTCAGAATTGGATTCTATTAACAACAGACGCAAGCCTCAGAGGTTGGGGTGCAGTCACCCAGTGGGTGCAGTTTCAAGGAACGTGTCTCAAGTCAGGAAGTCATCCTTCCAATAAACATCCTGGAGCTCAGGGCTAGCTACATTGCTTTCTGCAGGCCTCTTCTCTTCCTCAGAATCAGGCCATTCAAGTTCAGTCGGACAATGTGACAATGGTGACTTACATAAACTGACAGGGCGGAATGAAAAGCAGAGCCGCAATGTCAGAGGTGTCAAGAATTCTCCTCTGGGTGGAAAAACACACCGTGGCGTTGTTGGCGATCTACATTCTGCGAGTAGACAACTGGGAAGCATATTTCCCCAGCAGACATGACCTGCACCCGGGGGAATGGGGCCTTTACCTAGAGGTGTTCCAGTGGGTGACACGTCAGTGGGGTTATCCACAAATCGACATGATGGCCTTTTAACTCAACAAGAAGCTCAAGCGGTATTGTTCCAGGTCAAGGAACCCACAGGCTGTAGCAGTCGACGCCCTGACAACTCCATGGGTCTACCAGCTGGTGTAATTGTTTCCTCCATTTTGTCTGATCCCAAGAGTTCTCAAAAGAATAAAAAGGGAAAGAGTTCAAGCATTCCTGATTGCTCTGGACTGGCTGCGAAGAGCCTGGTATGCGGATCTTCTCGAGATGCTAATCGAAGATATGTGGCCTCTGCCTCTTCGAGAGGATCTTCTGCAACAGGACCCATTCGCTTATCAAGATTTACCACAGCTACGTTTGACGGCATGGAAGTTGAACGGCTGATTACCCTGATTATAGCCAGGAGAGGGATTCCTGACAAGGTCATCCTGACTATGATCCAAGCCAGGAATGGGGGTAACATCAAAACATTACCATTGTATCTGGAAGAAATATGTCTCTTGGTGTGAGAGCAGAAAATATTCTATGGTGGAATTTCATCTGGGATGATTCCTGCTTTTTCTGCAGTCAGGAGTTGATGTGGGCCTACGCCTAGGTTCCATAAAAGTTCAGATTTCGGCCTTGTCTATCTTCTTTCAGAAACAATTGGCTTCTCTCCTTGAGGTCCAGACATTTTTGAAAGGGTGTTCTTCATGTCCAACCTCCCTTTGTGCCTCCCACGGCACCTTGGGATCTCAACTTGGTTCTGCAATTCCTCCAATTGGACTGGTTTGAACCGTTACAGGAGGTATACGTAAAGTACCTTACGTGGAAGACCGACACAGTATTGGCCTTGGCTTCAGCAAGACGTGTGTTGGAACTGGGGGCGTTGTCTTACAAGAGCCCCTACTTGATTTTCCATGAGGACAGAGCTGAACTCAGGACTCGTCAGCAATTTCTTCCTAAGGTGGTGTTGGCGTTTCACATCAACCAGCCAATTGTGGTTCCGGTTGTTACTGACACCTCTGCTACTTCAAAGTCCTTGGATGTTTTAAGGGCTTTGAAGGTATATGTAAAGCGAACTGCTCGTCACAGGAAATCGGACTCGCTGTTCGTTCTTTATGATGCCAACAAGATTGGATGTCCTGCTTCAAAGCAGTCAGTTGCACGCTGGATCAGGCTCACTATCCAGCATGCTTATTCCATGGCAGGTTTGCCGATTCCTAAATCTGTACAGGCCCTCTCTACTAGGTTGGTGGGTTCCTCTTGAGCGGCTACTCGGGGTGTCTTGACATTACAGCTCTGCCGAGCAGCTACTTGGTCGGGTTAGAACACGTTTGCCAAGTTTTACAAGTTCGATAATTTGGCCTCTGAGGACCTTCAGTTTGGTCAAATTGTTCTGCAGGGACCTCAGCTCTCTCCCAATCGGTTTGGGTGCTTTGGTACTTCCTCATGGTACTAATTGGATTCCCAGTATCCCCTAGGACGTAAGAGAAAATAGGATTTTAATTACCAACCGGTAAATCCTTTTCTCATAGTCCGTAGGGGATACTGGATGCCTGCCTGGTGCTTCGTTCTTCCTGCTCAGTTGCTTGTTTAACTGTTGTTTTGCTGTCCCTGTTTTCAAGTTTGGTTAGCATGGCTTTCCTCTTGTTCTAGTTGTGCTGGTTCGAAATCTCACCACTTTCCTTATCTATTTCCTCTTCTCAAAGTATGTCCGTCTACTCAGGCACAGTTTCCTAGACTGAGGGTCTATTTACTAAGCCTTGGATGGAGATAAAGTCGCTGGAGATAAAGTACCAGCCAATCGGCACCTAACTGTCATTTTTCAAACACAGCCTGTGGCAAAGCAGTTAGGAGCCGATTGGCTGGTACTTTATCTCCAGCGACTTTATCTCCATCCAAAGCTTAGTAAATAGACCCCTACGTCTTGTAGGAGGGGCATAGAGGGAGGAGCCAGCACACATTATCAAACTTTTATAGTGCCCATGGCTCCAAGTGGACCCGTCTATACTCCATGGTAATAAATGGATTCCCAGTATACCATACGAACTATGAGAAAAGGATTTACGGTAGGTACTTAAAATCCTATTTTTTCACTCTCCATTTTATCACTTTCCAAATGATGATGCATCTGGCCCTCAATGTTCTCCTGTTTTCTCTTTTCCCATTTTGTCTCCTCCAGTTTTGTCTCTACCACTATTTTTTTCTTTCATTCCCCCTTCTTTCTTACTATTTTCTCTCTCTGCCCTTCTCAGCTCTTTTCCCCCTTTTCACCTCTTTTTTTCCTGATTTTACCTGCATTTTTATGACTGCACAATTATCTTTATATAATCTTACTACATACCTTAATTATTGTAAGTACATGCCAGCTTTTTGCACATACAGTGTGGTAAAAAAAATACATACTTACAGTAAATATAATTCAGGATGGAGTGCCATCCACTTACCAAGGTATATACAGTATTTATAGAGATATATATATATATATATATATATATATATATATATATATATAGAGAGAGAGAGAGAGAGAGAGAGAGAGAGAGAGAGAGGTAAGTGTATAAGGACTCCAAAATAATATCTTGCCTGGGTCTTATTATTGGTATTAAAATGCACAAGTGAGACGAATGATAATTCTATCACTAAAGTAACCTTATTTTTTTAACACTTAAAAAACTCCATCCATTTTGTTGAAAAGTTCACTTATTAAAAAAAAAGTAGTTTCAGGGCCTCTCTGGGATTAGTTTTACAGTAGATACAGGGCCGTCTTTTTGTATGGGCTCAGTGGGCTCTTACCCAAGGGCCCAAGGAGTATAAGGGCCTTACGCTGATAGCTGAGGGTCCCCTCTTTCCAGTGGTACCAGATTTTTTAAAATCGGCCCTGGGGAACTGGAGATATCTGACTTAAAAGCAGTGGTCCCCATCCAAGCATGTTAATTGCTCTTCCCAGCCAGATATCTCGGGTTCTGTCTGACTTAGAGTTTTTATGAGGGTATTCTCCAAAAGCTGTGACTCTTCCCTATTTGTAGACTCCAGCAGCTTGTCTCTACTTTGCCCAGAACCAGAGATATCAGCCTTCCAGCAGCTGGTCCCTACTCCAGCTCCACACGCCTAATATGCAGTTTTAGATATTCGTTGGTGGATTGCTCTGGCTCCTGAACTCTGATCCCCAAGTCCCAGTGCCTCCTAAAAGGTGGGACTCTCTAGTTTTTTTATCCCATTAAAGCTAAGAAATATAATTTCAGGAACTTGAGCTGTCTGCAGTCAAGCAAGCAGCCCTCCGACCGGAAAATGATAAATATTAAGTCCACGCCACTATCCACCCCTCCCCTATGTATTAAACACCCCCTACCACCCTGGAAGTCATGTACCAGAGCTTCTTCATTCAGCCCAATGCCCCCATTCTACAGTTTAGCCCCATCTGTGCAGTAAAGAAGTAATTAGCAGAAATTACTGCTGCAGGTCCTACATGCTGAGCGGAAGATAGAACACCCCCTACCGCCCGCGGGACATCAAAGCAGCCACTGATAGCACCCCCCACCCCTACCGCTGGAGGATGGGTAGGGGGCCCAGTGCATTGCTGTGCCCAAGGGCCTACACTGCTGTTAAGACGGCCCTGAGTAGATACACCCCTGGTTAGTAGTGACTTACAATATGAAAGAAAGAAAAGGAAGAAAATGACAAGACAGTTAGGGATATATTTATTTAAACCATTTTGCAAGAAATTCCCCATTTACCCACAAAATGCAAGTATTCCCTGTATCAAAGGGGTTCCCTGTTTCTGATCACAAGAGCAGCTCCTATAGGTTTAAGTGATGGATTTGAGAGATGCTGTATATTTGAGGTGGCGTGATATGATTTTGCGTGAGATTAAGGGGCATATTTATTATTTATCAGGATTTAGACACAATATTTATAATTTCATATCCCTGCTATTCACAGCAATAAAAATGTATGTTCCATATTGATGCGTGAAGAAATACATGCAGGAACAGGGGCCCCAAGAGGATCCCATCCCTGTGATGTGCACAGATTGCTCATGTCATTACTTTACTTTCTGCTGCGGTCAGGGCTGGTGCTTGGGTGTTCAGCGCCCCGGTGCAAACTATAATTTTACGCCCCCATCCCCAATTATCAGAGTGTGCTGGGGTCAGGGATACAGAACAGACCCTCTTCCCGCCATCAGGCCCAATTTTAGGCCTTGTGGCACCCACAGCGAACGTTTCCTTTGGCGCCCCCCTATGCAAAAGAGGGACAGTGCACGCCGAAGGCGTGCGTAAAAAATATAGTGGCGTGGCTTCATGACACAGTAGTCATGGGGGTTTTATAGCCTGTAAACATGGAGGGACCACAAGAGAAATCAGAGATTTTTCTCCAGTGTCCGTCTTCTTAAATAGGAGTGACAGTGATAAAAAGTTTTAAAATAATAGGAGAAAGGGGTTATTACTGCTTCATAAATAGATACCATAAACTCTTGTTGACAGTAACATATCAATTCTTAAACAGTGATTTTTGGATTTGTCACTATTTTTTTTTTTTTATGAAATTGAAGGTAAAGTATTGAACAGGCATTAGGAGATGAGAGAAAGTAGGTTGGTAATACTTGGTTTAAGGTATACTGCCACCTAGTAACAAGTGGTAGTGCAGGAATTTCTCTCCCCTAGCCGAAGCCCCAGAAGCTGTTCTGTGCAGCCTTTTTTCTTTCTTTCGACTTACAGCCCTGGACGAATACCAGGATAAATATAAGTATAAAAGCAAAGAATACATTTATCATGAAACTAGGGACGTGCGCCGGCCCACATCTTGGGTTTAGGTTTTGGATCTATATCTCCTTTGTGTTTGAGATCTGTATTGGTTTTGCCAAAACCGCCCTTTTGGATCTGTATTTTAAAAGAAAAATCATAAAAACAGCTACAATTACAGAATTTTGGCCAGTTTTTGTTCCTACAGTATTATTAACCTCAATAACATTAATTTCCAGTCAATTTTGACCAGCTCACAATATTGTTTTCATCCAGCGTTGGTTCTTGCAGGTTTTGGATTCCATATAAGGGAGCCACAGCCTGGACTCGGCACAATCTCACTCCCTTTCTGCCAGGATGTCTGCAATAAAGTGGAAATATATTGTGTTTATTGGTCAAAAACATACATATTTATTTACATGGTACATACCTTGTGTAAAGCTGGCTGAGGCAACTACTGTTGCCAAACTTCTCCAATGGGTGGATCCTTCTCCAGGTCAAACATAACTTTCAGGCACTGATCCTACATTAGGCTGGAAATAATCTGTACAGATGATTACAACATCTAAATATATATATTGTACAATATATATTTTTCATTGTTTGTACTGCTGTCAAAATTGCCTGAAAATGCATGGAAATTAATGTTATTGGGGTTTATAATACTCTAGGAACAAAAAAGGCCAAATCATGTGATTTTAGCTTTTTTTAAAAATTATTTTTTTTTTTAACCAAAATCAGCAAAAATGGTCTGGCACAAGGGAGGCAGAGTATGTATGTATGTAGTGGTAGGAAGGATTGATTAGTAATTTAGTTTAATTTGTTTGATTTTAAAAGACATTGGTGACAGTCTGTATTGCATAGACAACAATTTTTATTGGTTATTGCACTAATCTGACTTTTACTAATCCGACTTTTACTTTTTCTTTGATTTTCCATGCCCTGACTTAGGCCGTCTATGCCCTTGGACATCAGCTTTAGTAGATGACGTTGACGGACTTGTATCATCATGACTGGTGGCAGCACATGCAGCACTAGTATGTGCTTACTGCTCTGCTCTCAATTGTTCATTCATATCTAGCCACAAACACAAACCAAATGGAGTATAGCACACCACAATTTGTACAAAAAATGTACTACCTACAATCAGGAGTGGTTCTAGGCACGGGCAAGCAGGACGGGTGCCCGGGGCACTGCGGCCCGCGGGCGCGGCCGCAGTCACCATACAGCCACCCATCGCCCGCCCGCATCCCACTCCCCAGCTGCAGCAGGCGCCACTGTCAGATGCTAGAGGTCATAATTGACCTCTAGTGTCTGTGCGGCGCTGCTATGCGAGAGATGTCATGATGTCTCTCACACAGAGAGGAGCAGGCGGTCAGTGACGGAGCAGCAGCGGCAGCAGTGGTCGGGAAGAAGGAGCGGGGCTGGTAAGTATTGTGTGGGGGGTTTTTCTGTTTGTAAGCAGCGCTACTGGGGGGGCACAGCTACAGGGGTCACAAATACTGGGGGCACAACTACTGGGGGAAATCTACTAGGGGCACAGCTACAGGGGGCATAGCTACAGGAGGCACAGCTACAGGGGGCACAACTACTGGGGGCACAGCTACAGGGGTCACAACTACTGGGGGCAAATCTACTGGGGCAAATCTACTAGAGGCACAGCTACAGGGGGGCATAGCTACAGGGGGCACAGCTACAGGGGGCACAACTACTGGGTGTATAACTACAGGGGGAATAACTGTGGCCAGACTTCTTTCCTATGAAGCCACGCCCTATTTTTGGTCACGCGGCTTTAGAGCACACCAACTCTGTTTTACCCCTCGTGGGAGGGGGTGGGGCGGTTAGGGGGCACCAAAGGAAACTTTCACCCTGGGCGCCACAAGGACTAGAACCGGCCTTGCCTACAATGTCACAATACGTGTCAGAGTCAGAGAAGATAATTTAACACTAAGGTTTACTTTCACCTACAGTGTCACACAATATGTGTATGAGTACGAATTTTTTTTTATATTACTTTGGTAACACCTTCACCCACAATGTTGCACAATGCATGTATTAGTATAAAAATATAGGACTGTGGTACCACCTTCAACCACAGTGTCGCACAATACGTGTATGAGTGCAAAATAATAATATACTGCGGTCTGACATCACAGTACTTATGAAAATAAAATAACAATTGTATAGTATACTGGGGTTCGGCACAAACCTATACATATATATATATATATATATATATATATGTCTATAATTATTTTCTGCAGCGGGGTACACTGTGTTCCACAGGGAATACATTGGATGTAGAGTTGGATCTTGATCCGAGGCACCAACAGGCTAAAGCTTTGACTGTTCCCAGGATGCATTGCACCGCCTCCTCTATAACCCTGCCTCCGGACACTGGAGCTCAGTTTGTAAGTTGGTGCCTGCAGAGCAGGTTACTAACAGGTGGGGCTGTGCTAGGCAACCCTGAAAAGAGCTTTTTAAGAAGACTTCAAGGGCTGCAGCACTGTTTATGTCATTCTGATATTCTGTGCTGCGGCTCCATCACCTCCCCAGCAGCGCTGCATACTCCCACGGCTTGGTTCCCGGGTACTTGCAGCGGAGGCGCACCGTTCTTCGTGCACACCACCGCTGACGCTCTCCAGGATCACTTGGCTGACGGTAAATTTACCCGCCGGTAAATTGTGGTCCGGTCGCAGTCCCAGGAGATGGACCGCGCCGCTGGCGTGGACACTGTACTGCACAGGAACACCACCACAGGGACACCACTATATCCACCAGGGCAGAGAGCACAGGTCGGATTTAAAAAAGAACCATTTTACATAGGCTCCACAGTACCCGGTGGTGAGGACCAGCATAGGGGATAAGGTGGTGACCGGTAGCCCCTCCCCCAGCTCCGGGCGCCAACTACTGCTGGTGTTCCCGCCCTGGAGCTGCATTTCACGCTCCCTGACAGAGATTTTGTCGCCATCTTTACAAGTCTCCGGGACTGCAGGGCATTGTCTCCTCTGTAAATCCGCCTGTCTCATCAGCGCTGTGATTTTACAGGCACTCAAGTATTCTATATGTCATTTTAGACAGTGTTAGTTAAGAACAAGTGTACTTCTACCTGAATATTTAGTACAAGCATTCTGAGATAGACATCCAGTATCTACTGCGCATTGTTATATCTATATACACATATATATATATATATATATATATATATACACACATATATATATATATGTCCAGTGCAGCTTTATTGTTTATCTGTAATAACTTCTGCATTGTACCTGTGACTGAGTGTGCCTGTAGCTGCTGTGTGGATTTCATTCTCGTGTATCACACTTCTTGCTATCACTATATTCTGTACCTTCGGGGGCTAGGTGCGTCATGGTCTCATATATATATATATAGTGCTACACAGTATATACTGTTTTGTATTTTTTGCTGTGTATTTCAGTCACCTCATACCGCTTTAATTCTCTGTTTGTGTCCTGTATTTACTGTCACATAAATCAGGGGGTTATTTGCAAGTATTGTGTTTGTCTGGCTATATTGTACTGTTACGCTCTAAGGCTACATTCCCTATAATGTCTGCTACACAGGGTGGGAAATCCGCGGACGCTTCTGCATCATGCAGTGCTTGCACCAAGCATTTACCTGAGGGGGAAGTTTTAGCTGATGGTTCAGTCAGCCCGCAGCACCTATGGCCAATCAGGGTCCACCTTGGGCAGCGTTTTCAAGTATGCTGAATACACTTGTGACACGTCTTACGCCCCCCTGTGGGACCCCCTGTGCCATTACAGCCATATATTGTCCCTGTATTTAATCCGCCCTGGGTGGACACTCTGTCTACCCAGATACAACTATTAAATCAATCTTTAGATGGACAAAAGTCTACCCCACACCCCTCTGGGGTCAAGGGGTCATCTTAGCGGGCTGCTTCCTCCTCACAATCCACTAATATTTCAGATAATTCTTCTGATGAGGATGGGGAATATATTGGTCCATCAGACACTGATACAGTCACTTCTGACGAGGACCCTTCAACTCAGGTTGATGTTCCTGACCCAGCTATTAAGCTGATTCTACAAATTGATGATGAGGTAGATCCCACTACTGCGTCTAGAAACCTGATAAGTTCAAACGTCAGAAAGTTACTAAAGTAGTCTTACCACATTCTGACCATTTAATTTACATACGTCAGGAATCCTGGTCATCTCCAGGAAAAAAATTCTCCCTGCGGAGTTGAGTAACAAGTGGGAAACTTCACCGCCGATGGACTCTCATGTCGCCCGTCTTGTGGTGTCATCTACTGATAACAGCTTAGATTGAGATAACATTTGTATACTAAAAAGATCTCTATGACATGGTATACAAACCTGTTTAGAATTTACTGATATTTTCACTTTGCTGATATTAATTATTTTATGTAAATGTTTTTTTCAGGCTGATAATTGATTGTCCTTTGTAATACCTTTCATTAAGGAATTTTTAGAAATCTAGAAATAAAAGTTACATTTTAATATAAGTAAAGGGTGCGCCACACATTAAGCCTTCTTTGGCTAAAACCCACTAGTGGTTTTTTGCCTCAATCCTCTAAACTGTTATTGTTTTTTGCTTAATGGCGCACCTCCAACCATCCTTTTGAATGTTCTGCATTTGGATCTATGCACGTATTACTTTTTATTTATTGGTTGGTTTATGCATAGAAATTGATTTAATCATTTTCTTTGAATCCTGTGCACAGTCTTTTAGACTGTTTGTCTTCCCTTTTAGTCACGTATATATTATACTGAGCCACGTCTCAGTTTCTAGACTTTGCACGGAAATAGGAATTTTTGTACATTTCTTGTACTTTATTGACATAGGAAGGTTGTAACCTGGAATAAAATCTTATCCTTCATAAAGATGGCAAATTTTTCACTAAAGAACGCATTAAGTGGCAGATGTAAAATGGAAGATTTAAGTAATATATTTCCGGACACAACAAAGGAACAAGAAATTGATCCCAAATGGGATGAGGATTTATTAATACTTAAACAGTTACATACAAAATAGGACTTAACAAGTATGGAAAATTATATAAAAAACAAGATCTCTCCGAGAGGTCTGAGACCTAGGGTATTTCCGGCATTCAACCTAATCACTGACAACGTAAATAGAGAATGGGAGAATTGTCTGTTGAGGTGCTTCTAGGAGCTAATGAATATCTTGGTGAAACATGACAATCTCGTCTTGGAGGAATGTGACAAGGAAATAGAAAAACTCAGCAGAACTCTGGAATCCTGGGAAAAGGATACTCGGTTTCAGAAATCATTTGAAAGACAGGAGAAGGAATTGGAAGCATATGAGAATATAATTATTGAAAGGAAAAAGAACAAATTTCTGTGTGATAATTGAGACTTTATGAATAATAGGATATTTAAATGGAATAGAAAGATCAATGATACTAATCCACGGTTATACATCCTCAAAGATAGAATCCTCAGGAGGGGCAGACGTATATGAGCCTAACATCTCAGATTCCAGGAGCCAATATAATATGGAGCAGGATCCTTTTTTAGGGATAAGGCAGGTGTTATGATTCCAGCACTCTGGTCTGAGGAGATCTTATAGCAAGGACCTGAGCACTGGAACGTAATGCTGGGAAAGGGAGCGGGAATAGAAAATAGCCCCTGGCGCCCTAACTCCGTTGTCTCGCCCGTGCTGTCAGAAATCCCTTGCGAGACTATGGTTGCTTGAGCCCATGGCAGCCGCGTTTGAAGGGCGGATTACGTCTGCCCAACTCCGATGCCCCCTCAGGTCTTAATGGGAGACAAAGAGAAATCCGAGACAGGGTGATAACAAGGGGCGCTCTAACTAAGCAACAGAGCCAGGGGCTAAGCTAACTTAAAACTAGAATATGTGCGGAAAAACCGCCAGGGAAAAGGACAACCAAAATACCCACTTGTCCACTCTCCTACCCGGCACCGCCGAGTTCCGGAGAGGACTTGTGGAAGCGGAACCCTCAGCAAATGCTCCGAAACAGAATACAAAATAAAGCGGGCTGAGCCGCAGCACACGGCAAAGCCGCAACTCACGAACACCACACGAGATTCTCTGGCGACCGTTGCGGACAATAGGGGACCAGAAGACTTCTTGGGATGAGACGACAACTCCAAGATTCAGGAACTCTGAGGACAGGAATGACCGGACACAGCAGGACTGGAACAGACGTTCAGCAAACCTAAGCAGCATGCAGGAAACTATTACCGGCATCTGTGTGAAGCACTGAGAAGGTATTTAGCAAGGAGTCCTCCAATCAGATGTTCAGAGTCTGATTACCCTAAATGCTGTGCAGCTGCCCTGCTGCACGCCCAGAAGACCAGTGTGTGTGTGTATTAGATTGACCCTGCAACGGGGAACGCGGTCCGCCCGTGGCGTCCCCGTTGCTAGGGTCCAGGCGGCTCAGCGCGCCCGGCGTCCCTGCGTTGCTAGGGAGCCGGCGGCTACGCGCGCACGGCGTCCCAGCGTTGCTAGGGACCCGGCGGCTAGCACGCTTGGCGTCCCTAGTTGCTAGGCGCCGGGCCGCGAGGACATCGCGGACCACGGCGCCTAACAGTACCCCCCCCCCTTGAGGAGGGGTCAAGGAACCCCTAAAGCCAGGTTTCTGAGGAAATTCCCGAAAAAATGCCCTCTTGAGCCTAGGTGCATGAAGATCCTTATCCAGGACCCAAGACCTTTCCTCCGGACCATAGCCTTTCCAGTGAACTAAAAAATAAAGCCGACCCCAGAACAATTTAGAAACAAGAACTTTCTCTACCAAGAACTCATGTTGTCCCTGTACATCCACTGGAGATCTACCCTGAGAGATCCTCTGAGGAAATCTACTGGAAGAAACGTATTGTTTCAACAGGGAACAGTGAAAAGTATTTCCAATCTTGAGAGATCTTGGTAAACGTAGCCGAAAGGCAACTGGGTTGACCTTCTTAATAATAAGAAACGGTCCAATAAATTTGGGTCCCAGTCTAGCCGAGGATTGTCGAAGCCTGATGTTGCGAGTTGACAACCACACCTTATCTCCCACCTTAAAAGTGCAAGGACGTCGGAGCCTGTCAGAAAATTTCTTCTCTCGGAAGGCCGCTTTTCTGAGAGCAAGGTGCAGTTTTTTCCAAATTGCTCTGAGATGGGAGGTCAAGGTTAGCGAGGAGACTGGAGAATGATGAAAAAAAGAATTGGCTCTGGGGTGAAAACCAAAAACTGAAAAGAATGGAGACTCTTTGGTGGAGGAATGACAAGAGTTATTGTAAGCAAATTCAGCCACAGGGAGAAACTCGGACCAATCATTCTGGAGTTTGGCTGAATACAAACGCAAATATTGTTTTAATGACTGTTTGACTCGTTCGGTTTGCCCGTTAGACTGTGGGTGGTAACCAGATGTTAAAGACAGTTTCATATTCAATGAGGCACAAAAACATTTCCAGAATTGTGCAATGAATTGTGGACCCCAATCAGAAACAATATCAGTGTGCAACCCATGAAGCCTGAACACATGGTGGAGGAACAAAACTGCCAACCCTTGAGCAGAAGGCAATCGGGGAAGAGCAATAAAATGAGCCATTTTACTAAAACGGTCCACTACTACCCAAATGACTCGGAATCCGGCTGAAAGGGGAAGGTCAACCACAAAATCCATGGAAATATGAGACCATGGCCTGAGATGAACAGCTAAAGGCATGAGTTGCCCGATAGGCAACGAACGAGGAACCTTATGCTGTGCACAAACATGACATGAATGAACGAATTCCTTAACGTCTTTAGAAAGATTAGGCCACCACACTGAGCGAGAGACTAACTCCAATGTCTTAGTGATTCCCAGATGCCCTGAGACTTTGTTGTCATGAAATTCAGTTAAAACAGTGGCTCTCAAAAATTCAGGGACATAAAGACGACCAGCAGGAGTAAGTCTAGGAGCTTGGTGTTGAAGCTGGTTTAACTGGGTAAATAAATCCTGTGTGAGGCCTGCCCGGATGACCGAAGATGGAACTATGGGGGTAACAACAGGATTGCTATTATGAACCGGAAGAAAGCTACGTGACAGGGCATCAGCTTTTGTATTCTTGGAACCAGGCCTGAAAGTGATTATAAACCTGAAACGAGTAAAAAATAATGCCCAACGTGCCTGCTGAGCATTTAGCCGTTTAGCTGATTCAATATATTGCAGGTTCTTATGGTCAGTCAAAACCGAAATAGTATGTTTAGCTCCCTCCAGCCAATGCCTCCACTCCTCGAAAGCCCACTTCACCGCCAGTAACTCCCGATTACCAACGTCATAGTTGGATTCAGCGGAGGAGAATTTCCTGGACATAAAGGCACAAGGATGTAACTCCAGAGACTCTGGATCCTCTTGAGAAAGGACAGCCCCCACTCCAACCTCTGAGGCATCAACCTCCACAACAAAGGGCAATTCCGGATTAGGATGTCTGAGGACTGGAGCCGAGACAAAGGCTTGTTTCAAGCCATGGAAGGACAATTCAGATTCATGCGACCAGTTGGTAAGATCCGCTCCTTTTTTTGTCAGAGCTACTATGGGAGCAACCAGGTCAGAAAAAGAATGAATGAACCTCCTATAATAATTCGCGAACCCTAAAAAGCGCTGAATTGCTTTTAAATTAGTGGGTTGCGCCCAATTAAGGATGGCCTGGAGCTTCTTTGGTTCCATGGAAAATCCCTGAGGAGAAATTATGTACCCTAAAAAAGATACTTCTGTGACGTGAAAATCACACTTCTCCAGCTTGGCATATAAATGATTCTCACGTAACTTTTGAAGAACCAGACGCACCTGGGTAACATGTTGTTCCATCGATTCAGAATAAATCAAGATGTCGTCTAAATAAACGACCACGAATTTCCCTAGGAAGTCACGGAGAACACATTATTAATGAGGTCTTGAAAAACTGCCGGAGCATTAGACAGGCCGAACGGCATCACCAGGTATTCGTAGTGACCCGACTGAGTGCTGAAAGCCGTCTTCCACTCATCCCCAGATTTAATTCGGATGAGGTTGTAAGCTCCTCTAAGGTCAATTTTAGAAAAAACCACAGCAGAACGTAACTGATCAAAAAGTACAGAAATTAACGGCAAAGGATAGGTGTTTTTAACGGAGATCTTATTCAGGGCCCTAAAATCAATGCATGGTCTAAGCGAGCCATCTTTTTTCTCCACAAAGAAAAAACCTGCACTTAAAGAAGATTTTGATGATCTAATAAATCCCTTCTTTAGGCTTTCTTGAATATAATTATTCATGGCCGTAGTTTCTGGCCCGGACAAGGCATATAATCTCCCCTTAGGCAAAGTGGCACCTGGAACTAGCTCAATTGCACAATCATAAGGCCGATGGGGAGGCAGAATGTCCGCCTTGCCTTTGGAGAACACATCGGCAAACTCCTGGTATTCCACAGGAATGAGCTCTGGAACGATTGCTGCAACTCTGACTGGATACGAAATACATTCCTTAGCACAAAATGTACCCCATTGGGAAATCTCCCCGGACCGCCAATCAATGGTGGGATTATGAAAGGCAAGCCAAGGGTGACCCAGAACAACAGGAACTGCCGGGCAATGTGTAAGGTAGAATTCAATATCTTCGGAATGTAAGGCTCCTACTGTAAGTACTACTGGAGGTGTACGGTGAGTAATTACCCCATTAGAAAGCGGACCCCCATCTAAGCCATGCATGGTGATACATCTATCTAATGGTAACTGCGGAATGCCTAAGGCCTTAGCCCAAGTTAAATCCATAAAGTTTCCTGCAGCTCCACTGTCGACAAAAGCCGACACCAAAGAACTGAGGCTGCCAAAGGAAACCTTAACAGGGACTAAAAGAGAGTTGTTCGAGGAGATAAGCTGCAGACCTAAGTGAACCCCCTCACAATTCACCTGGTCAAAGCGTTTCCCGACTTGTTCGGGCAGTTACGAGCAAAATGTCCCTTACCACCACAGTATAAACAAAGACCGGAATTTTGTCTTCTGGTTTTTTCCTCAGGAGACAGCCGGGAGAGACCCATCTGCATGGGCTCCTCGACGTCCTCTGGGAAGGAATATACACAAGGACTAGACCTTACAGATGTTCCTCTTTCAGCCCTCCGCTCTCGGAGACGACGATCAATCTTTATAGCAAGCTCCATGAGTTTATCGAGAGTCTGAGGAGCGGGGTACTGGAGGAGACTGTCTTCAATAAATTCAGATAAACCGAGGCGAAACTGACTGCGCAGGGCCGGGTCATTCCAGCCACAGTCGTTCGACCAACGGTGAAACTCGGTACAATAAACCTCCGCAGGATTTCTACCTTGTTTGAGAGCGCACAGCTGACTCTCAGCGGACGCCTCTCTATCTGGGTCATCATACAAGAGCCCTAAAGACTTAAAAAAGGCGTCTACAGATGACAACGCAGGATCCTCTGCTCTTAAACCAAATGCCCGGGTCTGGGGATCCCCCTGGAGTAAAGAAATAATAATCCCAACCCGCTGAGATTCATTACCAGAGGATGTAGGTCTTAAACGAAAATAAAGTTTACAGGATTCTTTAAAATTAAAAAATTATTTTCTATCACCGGAAAAAGGGTCGGGCAAATGCATCTTTGGTTCAGGGACTACCTTCGGGGAGGCTCGCAAAAGATCTTCCTGCGATCTCACCCGAAGCGAAAGATCCTGAACCATCTGAGTAAGTTCTTGAATCTGGTTGACTAAGAGCTGACTGGGATTTGGCCCTAAACCTGTCGGATTCATGAGGCCGATAAACTCTCACAAAAACAGAATGAGAAAAAATTAAACCCCGTTTAATTTAAATTTTTGGTTTGGGCCGGTAATAATGTTATGATTCTAGCACTCTGGTCTGAGGAGATCTTATAGCAAGGACCTGAGCACTGGAACGTAATGCTGGGAAAGGGAGCGGGAATGGAAAATAGCCCCTGGCGCCCTAACTCCGTTGTCTCGCCCGTGCTGTCAGAAATCCCTTGCGAGACTATGGTTGCTTGAGCCCATGGCAGCCGCGTTTGAAGAGCGGATTACGTCTGCCCAACTCCGATGCCCCCTCAGGTCTTAATGAGAGACAAAGAGAAATCCGAGACAGGGTGATAACAAGGGTCCCTCTAAGTAAGCAACAGAGCCAGGGGCTAAGCTAACTTAGAACTAGAATATGTGCGGAAAAACCGCCAGGGAAAAGGACAACCAAAATACCCACTTGTCCACTCTCCTACCCGGCACCGCCGAGTTCCGGAGAGGACTTGTGGAAGCGGAACCCTCCGCAAATGCTCCGAAACAGAATACAAAATAAAGCGGGCTGAGCCGCAGCACACGGCAGAGCCGCAACTCACGAACACCACACGAGATTCTCTGGCGACCGTTGCGGACAATAGGGGACCAGAAGACTTCTTGGGATGAGACGACAACTCCAAGATTCAGGAACTCTGAGGACAGGAATGACCGGACACAGCAAACCTAAGCAGCATGCAGGAAGCTATTACCGGCGTCTGTGTGAAGCACTGAGAAGGTATTTAGCAAGGAGTCCTCCAATCAGATGTTCAGAGTCTGATTACCCTAAATGCTGTGCAGCTGCCCTGCTGCACGCCCAGAAGACCAGTGTGTGTGTGTATTAGATTGACTCTGCAACGGGGAACGCGGACCGCCCGTGGCGTCCCCGTTGCTAGGGTCCAGGCGGCTCAGCGCGCCCGGCGTCCCTGCGTTGCTAGGGAGCCGGCGGCTACGCGCGCACGGCGTCCCAGCATTGCTAGGGACCCGGCGGCTAGCACGCTTGGCGTCCCTAGTTGCTAGGCGCCGGGCCGCGAGGACATCGCGGACAACGGCACCTAACAGCGGGGAGCAAGAGGCCACCCCGCAAGAGGAAGACGAGAAGGGGGTCAAAGAGGAGAATTCGAATCTCAGAGATGGGAAACCCCAACGATGGACAGGTATCCCAAAAGAAAGACAAGCAGCAACAAAAAATATTATTAGAGGATGAATCACTTCTAAAAATAATCATTCTCTCTGATCATGTTTTAGCTTATGAGCAGCATACTGTACTGAGAAAAGGTCTTTCTTTTGCCCCTCAAAAAAGCTTTAATCTCTTTCAATGGGAGAAGGACACAAAATTATTCTGTCGCAAGCTATTACTGACCAAATTTCATGCACAAAGGGAATTTAACCGAATGAAGGAGATAGTTCTACCATCCACTGTTCCGACTATATCCGCTAGGCAGGATCAAGAAATTAGACCAGCCTCAGAGGAACTTACTGAACAAGAGCAAGAGATGATCTTTATTTTAGCAAAATTAGATACAGACCTTGCGGATTCCAACGAATCAAGAAAGACTATCTGTAGGAAGAGATCGACTTTCTTTCCCCAAGATCAGGTGTGTCCTGAGGTCAGGATATTCATGAACTTGGTCAGTAAAGATCTAGATGAGAATCAGAAAAGAAAACCCAAGTACCGGGATAATCTTACACGAGAAGAAAGGAAGGCCCTTAATGAGATCAGTAGATGGGAGGATGTTGTCAACAAGCCCTCTGATAAGGGGGGCAATGTTGTCATCTGGCCTAAGGAAATGTATGTCAAAGAGGCGATGAGACGACTCAATGATCCCAGTTGCTACACCAAAACTTTCTTTAATCCAACTGACAATTGCAGGTTAGCTCTTAACCGTATTATTGAACAGGCCTTTGCTGGTAAAGTGATAACAAAGCATGAATATGAGTATCTTTGAATTGAACACCCTAGGACTCCCACCTTTTATCTTCTACCTAAAATACATAAGAATCTTAAAAAAAACCCTGGAAGGCCAATAGTATCGGGAATTGGAGGAGTATCCGAAAGGGCAAGTACCTTTATAGACATTCATTTACATAAGCATGTTACGAGTTTACCTTCTTATGTACGAGACACAGGAGATGTAATTGTTAAGTTACATGATGTAAAGTTGGATACCAACTATCTCCTAGTAAGTCTCGATGTTGAATCTCTGTATATCAGCATCGATCATGCGAAGGGTATTGCCGCTGTAGAATATATTTTGAAGATGGAAGGTCCAAGTGAATTTAATACATTTTTATTAAAATTATTGAAATTGCTACATTTCGTTCTTCATAAAAATATCTTTACATTTGCTGATATGTTTTTTTACCCAGATACGAGGAACGGCTATGGGTGTGGCATGCGCGCCAACTTACGCCAACTTGTATCTGGGATGGTGTGAGAGAGAAGAGGTGTTCAGTGAGGTGACTTAGCCTTTTATCAGGAATATTGTAATGTGGATACGTTACATAGACGATATATTCGTCATCTGGGAAGGATAGGAAAAACACTTAAGGGAATTCATCAATAAATTAAATGATAATTGTCTTAATTTAAGACTAACACAGGAGATTAGTAGAGAGCAAATCCCCTTCCTGGACTTAAAAATTTATAGAGATACCAACGAATGCTTGCAACTGAACTTTACCGGAAAAAAACGGCCACAAACAGTTTGCTCTTGAGTACCAGTTCACATCTTCCTGCTATAATTCAAAATATACCACGAGGTGAATTCTTGAGGCTCAGGAGAAACTGTACTGAGGATGAGGTATACAAGATCAAGAGCAAAGAACTAGCAGGTAGATTAAAGGAGAGAGGGTACATTGCAAGATGTATTAAGAAGGCAAGTCGAGCACTATTTCATACAGATAGGCAATCCTTGATTTTCCAAGAAAGTAAGAGATCCAAGCAGTCTAATGACTTGAAGCAACCTGAATTGAGGTTTTTAGGTAATTTCTGCCATGAGTGGCGTGAAATTAAGGGTATTATCAACAAGCATTGGCCGATTCTGCTAAACGATCAAGACTTAGCAACCAACCTCGGACCAACAGTGGCAATGAGTTGGAAAAGGTCACCAAACATCAGAGATAAATTGGTCAATAGTTATTTCTGTCGGACCCCCAGAAGGAAGTGTGGGTCCTGTAGAGTCTGGGAACATGTTGATTCAAACCCTACTTTTGAAGACAGGGATGGGAAGAGAGTGGAAATAAAGGATTTCATGAACTGTTAGACTTCAAATGTCGTATACTGTATTCAATGTCCCTGTAAAATGATATATGTGGGCATGACCACAAGGATGGTCAAAATTCACATTATGGAACATATAGGGAACATTAAAAATGTAGAAGCTGACTCAGCCAGATTTAGACAGATAACATCTGTCGCCAGACATTTCTACCACAAACATTCTAAGTCTCCCTGGGAACTTCGGTTTTTCTGCCTTGAAAAACTAAAAATGGGTTTCAGGGATGGAGATTCTGCAAGGGAGTTTCAAAAACTTGAGAGTAAATGGATATTCAAGTTAAATTCAGTGGCCCCAAAGGGTCTAAATGAAAACATTAATTACAGTGTTTTTATTGCAGTATAAGGTATTTTTGGAATTTCAGTCTTGCTGTAATTTTGATACTCTGGGAGCTTATAACATTAAATTTCGATTTTTAACAATAACATGGCTTAATTATGCTCCTCCCCCTTATTTCTTCTTTTTGTGTTCAGTGTCCTTTTATTACTCTCTTATTATTTTAATATAAAAAACTCTGTACTTTAGAATTGGAAATTAGGATCATTGATCATATAAGAGTATTACCAATCAGGGGTGGATATTCACCTCTTTATTGTAATTTTACGACAATTATCTTTTTAATTAGGTTACATAAATCAGACCTTAAGAACCGTGTATAATTTAGGAACCACATATAATGTGGACTTCATCTTATATATTGATATCATTTTATATCTCACAAGGGGACTCAATACTCTGTTTATGTTTGTGTTTATGCTTATGCTTATATATTTATACCATTGTATATCTCACAAGGGAATTCAATACTCTGTTTATGCTTATCCTATAATTGACAGGCTGTATTTAATCATGGGAAACATGCTGAGGAGTACTTATCTCGGATATATTTATTTTATATTTTATTTGATGATCAATAATTTTTAGATCATGTACAGATATTTAAGGTACACTATTTAGGAATTTATTTAAAAAGAACTGATTTATATACATGATATCTGAAGGCTAAAAAGCTTAACGTTGAAGCTGTATGCATACAATTATTCAATCCTACATATGAATATATACCGAGGTGTCTAATGACACTAAGTCATCATTTAATCTGGATTTTCTTTGCAATAATATAATAAATACATATATGTAGCACTTATTGCATAATTAGAAGAATAATGGATATATATATATCTTTATCACTTTTATCTAATATATACAGTATAATATATTTATTTACAGCGATCATCTAAAAATCATTCCTTTAAACTGCACATCTTTTTCACTTATAGGTTTTCCTCTTTCAGATATAATCACTATAGATCAATTTATATATGTAATCAATCTTCCTTTCCTCTTTTTTAGAGGTCTATTTATTTTTATCTGACACTATTTAATAAGTGATATTCACGTTTCATTTTTTAAATAAATTTCATCACAGTATTTATTATTTCTTAATTTTCACATAATACTACATAACACTACATACTATGTCACATCACTGATGTTTTTAGTTATTACATACAAGTAAAACCTGAATAATGGAAAATATATGTATTGTTCCTATAGCTTTCATGACCTGATGTAAATAGCAGGGCCGACACTAGGTATGGGCGAGAGGGGCACTGCACACAGCGCATTGCGCTGTGAGGTGGAAAAATCTCCACAGGCACCCACCAGGCCATGCAACACTACCGCCAGCCAGCGCCGCCATTTACTGTAGTTGGATGGGGGAGGGAAAAGGTTCTCTCCTCTGACAGACCGGATGGCCACCTCACCTCCTCCCAAATTGGTATGGCCAGTACCTGCTGTCTGCCAGCTCTGCCCGAGGAGAGGAGCACCGACTCCCTCCCTCTCTCACTGATGATACTAAGTTGTAGCCGAGCGGACAGATGGTTGGTTTGTGTGCAGCTGACGGGTGGATGGCGGCTCCGCTCTGGCTTCCAGCTGTGATCAGAGCTCTCAGCTCAGCTCTGATCGCGCTGCAGCACAGGCAGAGCAAGCTGCAGTTAAGTGCCCGCAGCATTATACAAGGCAGCCAAGTACTAATGAGTCGGCCTGATTCATTTAGTACGCTCACGCTGGCAGGCCGGCGGTACTGGCCCTCACAATTAGTGAGGAGGTGAGGTGGCCGTCCGGTCCACCAGAGGAGAGGACATTTCCCCTTCCCCATCCTGCCCCAGGTATGAATGGTCTCTGTGCTTCGCTGTAGGCTGACCTGTCCCTCCCCTCTCTATACACGCAGGCCAGGGAAAGGGGATGGGGTCCGACTTCTATACTTCTATCCTGGAACCAATCCCCCCCCCCCCCCGAGTGCCGCGATTCACGGGTATTTAGGGGGCGGAGCTGAATGCTGTGAAGATCCCGCCCCCATCAGAGACTTGTGTCTGTGTGCTGTAGTTGGTAACTAAGTCTGGCTCCCATCCCCCCCCCTCCTCTCTCTCTGACTGACCTTGCCTTTCTCTCCATTGTACTCTCTCTATCTTGCTCTTCTCTCTCTTTTCTGACACACTCTCTTTTGCTTCTCTCTCCCCTCTCATCTATTTCTCCCTGACACCCTCTCTCTCTTTCTCTAATTCCCTCTGTTTCAATGAAACCCTCACTTTCTATCCCTGATTCCCCCTCTCCCTCCTTCTCTCTCTCTTCCCCTGTTAACCTGTTTCTCACTTTCACTCTCCCCTAAGAATTGTTGTGACAACGGAGAGAGGGGGGACGGGGGGCCCTTTCAAGATCACACCTTCCACTAACCCACCAAAAACCCGCCCACCCGGACACCTATTTCTTGACAAACCACTGCCTACTGTACATGTGGGTGATGGCCAGGGAGCCGGGCAGAGACGCTGCCTTGCCAGAGAGACAACGCAGCTTCCTCCTGGAGATCTCCAGGTAACTGCTCTCCTGGGCACCTCATCCTGCTGTTGATGATATACCTCTCTCTCTTTTTATCACTTTCCATGTAAAAAAGGGGGTCTCTGCCTGCCTAATGTGTTAAAAAGGGGTACTCTGCCTGCTTAATGTGTAAAAGGGGGACTCTGCCTGCCTAATGTGTAAAAAGGGGGACTTTGCCATCCTAATCTGTAAAAAGGGGGACTCTGCCTGCCTAATGCGTAAAAAAGGGGGACGCTGTCTGCCGTAATGTTTAAAAAGGAGACGCTATAAAAAGGGGACGCTGTCTGCCATAATGTGTAAAAAGGGGGATGCTGTCTGACGTAATGTGTAAAAAGGGGACGCTGTCTGCCGTAATGTGTAAAAAGGAGATGCTGTCTGCCGTAATATGTAAAAAGGGGACGCTGTCTGCTGTAATGTGTAAAGAGGGGACACTGTCTGCCGTAATGTGTAAAAAGGGGATGCTGTCTTTCGTAATGTGTAAAAAGGGAACGCTGTCTGCCATAATGTGTAAAAAGGGAACGCTGTCTGCCATAATGTATAAAAAGGGGGATGCTGTCTGCCGTAATGTGAAAAAAGGGGACACTATCAAAAGGGGACGCTGTCTGCCATAATGTGTAAAAAGGGGGATGCTGTCTGCTGCAATGTGTAAAAGGGGCTCTACCTGGTGTAGTGGCGCTACTGTGCGGCGTAATTTCAATAATGGAGACTACTGTGCACCGTAGTATGAATTGGTATTATTTTGTGGCCAACCCCTTCCCTACGAAGCCACGCACCTAATTTTTTTATGCACGCCTATGACGTGCACTGCCCATATTTTACATAAGGGGTGTGGGGGGTGCCAATGCCGTTTCTTGCACACAGCGCTAAAATGCCTAGTTACGGCAATGGTAAATAAGCATTAACAGGTAATTTGTGCTGGTCTAATGAGCTATACTGTGCAAACAACAGCAGCTCTTGTGAATATATTCTTATTTCTATTACTAATACTCTAGTGAAAAGCGCTTTATAATTTATTGTTTAGTTGGTGGTCCATGTATATGTACTATGGATAATTATTTAATAGCTGTAGTGTTAACTGCTAATTGTCACGTCTAGCAAAGTTTGAGGATCCGGCAGCTGAGACTTGCCCGAGGAGGTTGGTGGCTGTGGGTGAACAAGATGAGGGGGTTGGATATAGTTCCTTCGCATGGGACACGGAGCAATGAAGAACGTAGGCAGAGTTGAGAGTCAATGAATAGTATTTATTATGTACAGGGCTGAGGTAGAGAACTGTGGCTGGAGCACGATGGTTAAAGAACGTAGTTGCGGACAAAGAACTGCAGGTTGTGGCTTGAAAGACGAGGTTGTGAATAATGAACTGCGGAACTGTGGATAGTGGTTAAAAGACGTGGCTGGCGGCAAAGAACTGTGGACTGTGATTTGAAAGACGAGACTGTAGATAATGAACTATGGAACTGTGGATGGTAGTTGAAGACGTGGCTGCAGACGAGGACTGTGGACTGTGGTTTGGAGGATGAGGCTGAAGATAACAGAAGACCCGGGGCTGACTGTGCCCAAAGAGTCTTACTGGACCAGGTTTTCCAGGACCGCTTCCACAGGCAGTAGCAGGTTAGGAACGGCAGGACTGCAGCAGCAAGAGATAACCGACCAAGCAGGATCAGGAGTAACCAGAATACGACAAGGATCCTGGGAGCACAGGCTAAAGCACCTACAACAGGGTTGTAACTTGAAGCACTGGCGTCCCTGTCCTAAACCAGCCCCCTTTTATAGGGAGAGCTTCCCCTGGATTGGCCTTTAAGAAACAGGAAACAGGAACCATGCTTAAAACTTGGTCTCCAACATGGCGGCGCCCAGTAATGCAGACCTTTCTGCAAAGCCACATTGCTCACTGCCTCTGGTCTCCTAGCAATGGCTCAGCAAGAGCGACCCACTGTAGCAGCGTCCCACCGCCACTGCTGCCCACGGACCCGGCGCAGCAGCCCACCTCCGCCGCTGCCCGCACACCACCAGAGAAGCCCGCCCCACGGACCCAGCATACCGGTATGACTCAGGACGCTGACAGTACCCCACTTTGCGGGTGGACTCTGGACACCTATATGGTTTAGTTGGGAACTTAGCATGAAATGTCCGAAGAAGTCTTGTAGCATGGACATCTTCCGCTTCTACCCAAGATCTCTCCTCTGGTCCATATCCCTTCCAATAAACAAGGTACTGGAGGCGACCATAACGTCTGCGAGAATCGAGGATCTTGTGAATCTCAACTCCGTCTCCTTGTACTGATTGGATCTTGGGTGATTTAGGCAGAGCAGTTCTGAATCGATTAAGTACCAAAGGTTTTAAAAGAGAAATATGAAATGCATTAGGGATTCTTAGCTGTGGAGAAAATTTCACTTTATAAGCCACAGGATTCAAAACTTTTTCGATTGGGTAGGGCCCAATAAATCTGGGAGCAAACTTTTTCGTAGGAACCTTTAATCTTAGGTTACGTGTGGAAACCCAAACCCGATCTCCTACCTTAAGGCTTGGTACAGCTTTTCGCTTCAGATCTGCATAGGTCTTATACCTCTTGGATGATTTGATCAAGGCCTTGTGAATATGTTTCCAGGTTTCAGTAAATTGTCGAAGAGTTGACTCTGCGGCAGGAACCTCGAGCGTAGACAGAGGTTGGAAGTGTCAAAGTCAGAAAAATATCCCTATACACGCTGCCATATTTGCACCTCATGCTGGTCCGTGCTGCGCATGCGTGCGCTTTCCCGTGATAGCGCATACCCGCTGATGCGTGCACCCGCTCGCATCGGTATGCGTATTTACGGTAAAGAGTATGTAGTCGTAGCGTGCGACTCATTCGTTACATATTTTCACAATTAATGTAGTTTGTAGATCATGGTCCCTTTGATAGATTCTGAAAGTTTGGTTAATATAGAATGTCCCTGAGCTGAGGAATCCCTCTTTGTATCGTAGGAAGGGTCTAACAGGAGTCATGCAGTAGTGTTTGGTACCCATCGGAAGAGTATTTAAATAGCAATATTCCGGTGTTGGTTTGGAGCGTATTAATCGCTCGTGCGGATAGTTATGGACATAAGAAGTTTATGTCCATTTCTACTATTTACTCATACTCAGGTATGCGGCGGGAAACCTAGTTCCCCACCCACCTGAGCTGTTTGAAATCGTCACAGCCCACCTGTATGAATCAACCTATGACCTTTTGTTATGATGCAGGGCCGAATTCCGACGTCCAATGGACAATGGGATTGTAGGGACTGTAGGATTGCATTGTGTGTGGGGCATAAATAGGCAGGCCGACCACATCCAGCTCTCACTCTTCAACGGTTCTCATTGCTGAAAATCGGGTGCTGGATGTCCAGGCGCATGCGATCGTTTCCCCTTGTGCGTAAGTTTCTCTCCGTAATCATTGTCTTACTGTGAGCCAATTTCTCTCATCTCTCTCCATTTCTCTCTCTCTCTCTCTCCTTTCTCTTTTCTCTCACATCTCCCCTAGACTAGTATTGTATTGTATTAGATAGTATTGTATTTTGGTTAGGAAGTCTCTGTTATATTGTAGTGTATCATTTGTACTGTTATCCCCTTTTACAAGTATATTAGATATAATACAGTTAATAGGCTTTGGACCCTAAACCAGTATCTGTGTATTTTCTATAGTGTTAAGTGTTCACTTGAGCGTCGGTGACGCTCAAGCAGCTTTGTAGTTAGTCAGGTTACACAAGGTTGCACTTACACCCTGTACTCACATTAAGGTATTCTGTGCATTTCATTGGTATAAGGTTTAGACATAAAGGTATAGCGTTGTGAGCGTCTGCGCCGCTGGTGATCTCCTCGTGGTCTCGAGCGTCCGCTACGCCATAGCGAATCATTACTCTAGTCATAACCAATAACGTGTTGGCCTGTGATCACTGGGCCGTGAGCGAACGTGACGCTTGAGCGTCTCGCCTACGGCTGAGCGATCGTTACGCAAATAGCGTACCCTTACGGTACTTCTTAAGTAAGCAGCGTACAGTGTTCTTAGACTTCATAAAGGGTTGTTTATACGACAAAGGAATTTAGCATTGTCAATTGGGGACTCGTCCGATCCTTCTCATATCTGCACTAGGTAGATCAGCAGACATTATCCCCCCAGCAAAGGGTGGGAGGTTGTCTCGCAGTGCTGACGGGATAAGCGTCTGCTTTGCTTAGATAAAGAGTGCTGAAGGAATCCGGGAACCGGAAGTAAGAACAAAACGCTTGTGTCTTTTAAAACTGTTTTATTTCTCTTCTGTCTTGCGTATACACGCACGCATACATATATATCTGCATTTCTTTTTCAATTTCGTATATCACTATTCCTGTTTGCCAATTTTTATAGTTGATAGAAAGTGCTAAAAGAGATTTGCTGTTATTTCATAGTAGAGGTAATAGTTAAAGTATAGACCAACACACGGCTTGTCTGGGAGATAAGGCAGTCAGTGTGGTGTGCGGTAGATGATCAGGGATCATCTACATTGATAAAAGTAGAAATTGTGTTACGGTGGATCTTTGTTTTGCGTACACGTGTCCCTAACAAAAGACTTGCGTACGCAATCCAAAGGCAGACGCACGCAGCGTACGTTACGCAACGTAGCGTCCGGTTACGCCCACGTAGCTCAAGTCACGAAAAGTTGAATTAGCGCAAAGCGATAATTAGCGCAAAGGCGATAAGTAACGCACAGCGGTAAATAACGCGACGCGGTAAATAACGCAAATCTATTTTTGGAAAAATCTGAAATTTAGTTTAACAGATCCTGCTCCAAATTGGTAACACTGCTGGGCTGAAGAAAAATTTCTGCGCAGAAATAGATATAGAAACAAAGTGTACATGTGTTGAGTGAGTGTGTTTTTATCACATAAGTTTATATAACTTAGAGGTTGAACCAAAAGGAAAGTCGGGTACTCGTCAAGGGACACACGTGTAAGTGACATATACGGTGGCTAGGGAGGCATCCCTGGTTAAATAATATTTGAGCATTAGAGTATAGCGGACCATAAGGTAACAGACCAGGAGGTCATAAGGTAACAGGTAAAATAGACAAAGAGGTCCGCTATAAAGGTACAAGAGGCACAACGCCTGGGGTGTTGGTGCAGAACCCATATAGGCCACAAGCTCTTGCTGAAGGAATCGCGGCCGGAAACATCGATTCCATTGATCTTTCAGTACATGACAAGTAGTGCTTATGTACTGAACGATTGGACCGCACGTAATTGTGTGCAGTAGTTAGTAATCTGACCTAATACCATTAGAGTAAAGTGGTCACAAACGCTATTTGTACATTCTGACGTGATTTGTGTAATTTTTTATTTTTGGAAGGGAAGTTCGCTGGTCACTCAGGAACTATCTAACAACCCCACCTTTACTGGAAAGAGTAAGTGTCCTGCGGGTAACCCTCATATGTTCCAGTAAACAGAAGGTTCCATAGGGGCCCTGTATCGAGTACGCCAGCACCATATCGGTGTGATCAGGTCGTATTGGTCGAGGTGGGCGAGTGAGTGGGGTACTCGGTAAACCGCCACCGCCGGCCTATTTTTGGACAATTTGGTTTGCTTTAAGGGTTCGCTGAAGACCGTGATATAAAGATCACAGGAGTAGTAAGCAACACCTGCAGATTATGGGGGCCAATTGTTCAGGTAGGGGGCGATCAACCTTGGTTCGGGTTGATTCAGAGAACCGACCCGTCGGGTCGGCAAGGTACATCATGTGTGAAAAATACGGAAGTCACACAGAATCTTTATGTGATGAATGGGAGAGAATGACTGTACAAGACAGGGACAAATTCCCAAGAATAGGTAGCTTCAGTCCAGAAGTGTTACAAAATTTAAGGAGGAGGATATGTCTCGTAAAATCAACAAAGAGACGAATTCAGCATCATGATTATTTACAGTTATGGCACCAGGAAGGTGAGATACAGAGAGGTTTGGCTCTGGCGGCAGGATCTGGGGCAGTCAGTAAGCTGATAGCCACAGCCCCTCCTCCACCATACATTGCAGGAGAGAAGTTGATTGCGGAGAGAAACGCACTGGGTTGTAAAACACAAACACTTAGTAACCCTGTAAATGTAAATGATGTTAACCAAGTAACTCATGCAATTATTAACCCGTGCAAGTTGTACCCTGTTTTGAACTTTCCTCAGGAGTGTGATCAAGAAGACGATTCAGCAACAATTTCAGCTCTCTCTCTTGCGGCCACCATAGCAGAGACCACAGTAGGCACAGCGACACCCACGAGATTAGCGAAAGCCCCTAGCGGAGGGATAGGTGAGGTCGTGTCAACGGGTAAGTACGGCACCATGCACTACACTGAAACAATTGTACCACAACAAGCTGTAGAATCTACACAGGAAGAGGCTGTTAGAATTGCTCCTGTAAGGGTAATAGCAGTTCCCAATGGAAAAACAGATGTGTCTGGAGCCACTCCCATAAGGAACATTGCCATGTGCACTCCATTTTCCCGAATGGAATTAAGAACAATAGTGTCCGAATTTCCTGACCCCAGGAAGGACTTAGTTGCTAGCCAAAAATACATCAGGGATCTAGGCAACACTGTAGAACCCAACAACAAGGATTGGCAGATACTGCTAAGAGCTTGTTTACCTTCCAATGTCGACGCAACTCAATTCTTAGCTGACTGTGCATTGGATAAAGATGTACCGCTTACAGACGTGTACAACAAGGATAATGTAAAAAGGATAAATTTACAGCTAAAGGAGTATTTCCCAGCCGTTGTTAAATGGAACAAGATATTCTCCATTAGACAAAAAGAGTCCGAGACGGCATCAGAATATTTTCACCGGGCACTATTAGAAATGGCAAAGTACACTGGAATAGAAGACATTAAGACCAACCCAAACCATCAAGACGTAGCAGTATCTGTACTGATGGATGGTTTAAAGGAAACATTAAAGACTAGGGTACAGACCACGCAACCATGTTGGCGAGGTCTGTCAGTGTCCACTTTGAGAGAGGCTGCTATTGATCACGACAGAAACATCACTAGGCACAGGGAGTCGCAAAGTGATAAGTTGATGTCAGTAAGTATACAGGCGCTGACCACAAGGCAGCCTGCGTATGTACCACCGAATCCTGTGGGTAAGGCAAGTGTAATAACATGTTTTTCTTGTAACAGACCGGGACACTATGCACGAGAATGTAGAACAAAGAGTGTACAAAGATCTTTTCAACCCCCTAGACAACGACACGACACACGACATTGGGAGCAGGGTCCACAGAGGCGGAGTTTTGAGCCACATACAGGGGAAACAAAAAGATATCCCCCGAACAGAGACTGGCATGCCTCTGGTAGTTCCCAGCTAACTCCCTCACAAGTAGTCGCTGCCAGCGGGGTACAGGCAGGTCACCATACCCAATAGGGGTGCGGCCATACCTGTAATCTGCAGCCAGTTAAGTTGATTGCCAGTCTTGGAAGCGAACCAGAGATTGCAATCAATGTAGCTGGTAAAACTTTAAACTTTCTTGTAGACACAGGGGCGGCCAAGTCAGTGATAAATTCGACAGTGGGCATGAGAACCACTGGTAGGACAATTCCAGCCATGGGAGTAACAGGAGTAGTCCAGCACTACCCTGTTAGCAAACCAGCCGAGATTACAATAGGGCCTTTGCATACCAAGCATTCCTTTTTGCTGGCTGCATCGGCACCAACTAATCTCCTGGGTAGAGACTTACTATGTAAAATGGGTTGCATCATTTATTGTACTCCTGAAGGTGTATTCTTGGACATTCCTGAGAATCACGCTCAGGAGGTACGAGACATGTTAGACTCCCCATCAAAATTAATGTCACATTCCATTATGACAAATAGGAATCCATCCCAAGTAGAAGAGATGACATCTCAGATACCAGAGTCACTTTGGACAAAAGATGGACAGGACACTGGATTAATGGCAAATGTAGCTCCAGTAGTTGTACAAGTAAAAGATGGTAGGATAGCTCCAAAAATCCCACAGTATCCTCTGAAGCCAGAGGTGGAGTTAGGAGTTTTCCCAGTAATAGAACGCTTGCTACAACAGGGCATTCTAGTAAGAACGTCCAGCACAGCAAATAGTCCCATCTTCCCTGTTAAAAAGAGTGGGGGGAGGGGTTACAGGCTAGTGCAGGATCTAAGGGGGATTAACAAAATAGTTGAAAGTCAGTTCCCCGTAGTGCCTAATCCAGCTGTCATCCTAATGCAAATTCCTCCCACTGCCAAATTTTTCACTGTTATTGACCTCTGCTCCGCTTTCTTTTCGGTACCTCTGCACCCTGACAGCCAATATTTGTTTGCATTCACATACAGAGGAGTCCAATACACGTGGACTCGGTTACCCCAAGGTTTCATAGATAGTCCAAGTATATTTTCTCAGGCTTTGCATGATTGTTTACAGTCTTTCCAACCAGACAGTGGATCAGTATTGATACAGTATGTGGACGATTTATTACTGTGTTCAGATTCACTGGAAGCATCTCTGAAGGATACGAAACAGCTCCTGTTTCATCTTTCAGACACAGGTCACAAGGTTTCCAAAGACAAGTTACAATTATGCCAAACTAAGGTAAAATATTTGGGACACTGTCTAACACAAGGACTGAGACACCTGACCGCTGATAGAATCCAAGCCATTAGAGACATGACACTGCCACAAACCCAGCAACAGATCAGGACGTTTTTAGGAATGTGTGGGTATTGCCGTAATTGGATCCCAGGGTTTTCCATATTGGCGTTACCTTTGCAGGAAATGGTCTCTTCAAACAAACCTGATCGGATTTCGCATACAGACGAATCCGAAACAGCATTTGAGAGACTCAAACAGTGCCTAACGCAGGCACCAGCACTAGGTATGCCAGACTATGGGAAACCCTTTGAACTATACGGAACAGAAAGTGCTGGGTGCGCAGCAGGTGTACTAACCCAAAAACACGGTGACGCCAGCAGGCCAGTCGCATACTACAGCGCCCAGCTAGACACGGTAGCGCGATCCCTCCCCACATGCTTGCGTAGCGTTGCGGCGATAGCATTGCTAGTGACAAAAAGCGAAGATGTCGTGCTAGGCCACAACCTCACAATCCATACACCACATGCGGTATCTGCCTTATTGAATTCTGCCCAAACCAGACACGTCTCATCAGCAAGGTTTACAAGATGGGAATTGGCATTAATGGCCCCAGTAAACATCACCATAAGGAGATGCAGCGCATTAAATCCTGCAACGTATCTCCCAGGTGTGCCTGGCCAGGCACAAAGGGTGGAAGGTGAGAGTGATGGGGAAGGAGGATTTAATGCAAAGGAAGATACACATGATTGTATGGAATATTTGACCCAAAATTTTACCGCAAGGCCTGACATCAGTGACAATCCACTGGAAGATGCAGAACTCACGTTCTACACTGACGGTAGTTGTCATAGACAGTCAGACTCGGGAGACTTGTGTACTGGATACGCAGTCGTAGATGACCAAGACACCATAGAAGCGGAACCGCTAGGCCCACCTCACTCAGCCCAGGTTGCTGAACTGGTCGCCCTAACCAGAGCATGTGAATTGGCTAAGGGTAAGTCAGCCAATATCTACACCGATTCTAGATACGCCTTCGGGGTAGTACATGATTTCGGAGCCCTATGGCGCCTCAGAAATTTCATGACGGCAGCTGGTACACCGATAGCGCATGCAGCATATATAAAAAGGCTTCTAACAGCAATACAGGAACCCGACAGAGTGGCTGTTATCAAATGTAAAGCACATACATATAGCCAAGACCCAGTATCCCTTGGTAACAGCCGAGCAGACGAAGCCGCAAAGCTTGCAGCTGCTACCCCCATACAGACAGACACCACACAACTGATGGTATTTAATACCATCAACACACAAAAGTTGTGTGAGATGCAGAATTTGTGTTCCACACAGGAAAGAGCAGTCTGGAAGGCAAAGGGATATGGCCAGGAGTCCTCAGGGCTCTGGACGGATGGACATGGTAAACCAGTGGCCCCCAGGGCATACCTTCCATGTCTGGCTGAAGCAGCTCATGGGCTGACTCATCTAGGCAAGGAGGGGATGTGCAAATTGGTAAGAGCATACTGGTGCGCCCCAGGATTCTCCTCTCATGCGAGTAAAAGAGCAATGTCATGCCTTACCTGTCTGAGAAAGAATATTGGAAAAGCAATACCTACAGAACCATCCCATATCCCACCTACCGGCGGCCCTTTCCAGGTAATACAAATTGACTTCATTCAATTACCCCCATGTCGAAATTTGAAATATGTACTTGTCTGTATAGATGTTTTCTCGAATTGGGTCGAAGCTTTTCCAACAGCTACAAATACCGCTATGTTTACAGCTAAGAAAATTGTGCAGGAATTTGTATGTAGATATGGTATCCCTAGAATCATTGAAAGTGATAGGGGTACCCATTTTACAGGTGATGTCTTTCAAGGAATGTGTAAATTAATGGGTATTGATAGCAAGCTGCACACTCCGTACCGTCCACAGGCGAGTGCGAAGGTCGAAAGAGTGAACAGCACTATTAAAAATAAATTGAGTAAAGTAATGGCAGAGACAGGATTGACGTGGCCAGAAGCTTTACCCATTGTTTTGTATAGCATCAGAACCACTCCCAGGTCCCCTCTTAATCTGTCTCCTTTTGAAATCTTGTTTGGTCGACAACCGCATGTCATGATTAACCCTCAGGATGATTTGAAATGTAACAATGAAGTAACTGTAAAGTACTTGATTAACATGAGTAAGCAGTTGAGGAATCAAAATGATAATCTGAAGTTGGTGATTCCTGATTTACCAGATAGTAATTGTCATGACATTGAACCTGGGGATTATGTAATGATACGAAATTTTCTACGCTCAGGTTGTCTTATTGATAGATGGGAAGGACCATACCAGGTCTTATTGACTAGCACCACAGCATTGAAGGTTGCTGAGAGAGAGACTTGGGTCCATTCATCCCACTGCAAAAAGGTTGCTGATCCAGAGAAGTCCCGTGATAAGGAACAGACGGTAGAGGTTGTATCACTGGGGTGTCTGTTCCAGGAGGACTGAGGCGGCACCTGAGCCTTGAAGACCGAAAGCAGTTGTCGACTCCCCTCTCCCTTTTATTGTTTTTCTCCATTTCCCATCCCCTCTCCCTTAAAATTTCTTTTTCCCCCTTCTCATTCTTCTCCATTTCCTCCTCAAAGATGGACTTGCCCCAAGAGACTGTGATCCGGATTATGATGTTGACCATGATGTTGACCAGAGCAGTCTGTTCCGGCGAGAGTACCATAGAGGTCGAGAGAGGTTCTGGAATGGGTTCCGATTATGATGATGGAGGCGTAGTTTTCCAAGATCAACCAAACCAACAAGCAAAGGCGAGTATCAGAAAACGATCCGATAGCATTGATCATAGAAGAAATTGTGACGGATTGTTAGCTGAAGAAAACTGTATCTGTAGGCTCTGTGATAATCTGGTTGAAGATGGATGCATAAAGAAATGCCAATCCAGTTTTAATATCCATATAGACCGGCATCCATTGAGTGACTATCACTCCTTAGTGGGTAACGTATTAAACCAAACAGATTGTTGGGTATGCTCTCAAGTACCTCAGGGTCATAGCAAATCAGGGCTAGTACCATTTCCTTTAACGTTAGGGGAGGTACTTGAGCTAAGTGGTGGGAGACCGGTGGACCGGAGGTTTAATATCTCCAGCCCTCCTAGTTTGAAGCTCCACCAATACCATGTGGATAGGTCCCTCTTATGTTTCAACATCTCCAATCCCAGAAAACCGGGAAATTGGGAAGTGTCGTGGAGCAATTTAACCATGACCTTTTCACACAGAGCAGATAGAATGCCTACAGATACAGAGCTTGTACGCCACATAGCCAGTAGAGGAAAATCTTTCCGGTATCGATATACCTTAGGAAATAGGATTACTAGAGTTGGAGAGGTATCACCAGGATACTGTGCACATATCGTACAAACTGATACGTGCATTAAGCAGATGGAAGAATTAGGGTCAGGAGATTTCACCTGGAAGGTTTGTAACATGGTAATGTCCTTCTCCGTCCCATATGTTCTCCCCGATGATGCATATTTCATATGCGGGAGAAAGGCGTACAAGTGGCTTGCCCCAAACTCTGAAGGATTGTGTTATATTGGAAAAGTATTGCCTGAAGTGATGACTGTTACACATGACAAAATGAAGGACATACACCGTGGTGCCCAAGCTCCTTATACTCACACTCATTACGAGCACCGAGTTAAAAGACAACTGTCAGAAAGGTTAGAGCATCCGGCCTCTGATCTTATCCATGAATCCACCGGGATTCAGGTTCTGGTAGCGTTAGATTTCACTCGCACCGCTCGAGGAGTGATGAACTATAAATACATTTCCGCACTCGCCAATTTGTTAGATAATATCACCGAAATGTATGATGACACGTTTAGATACACTGGAAGAGAACTTCAAGCTTACAAAACAGAACTAGTTCAGCATAGGATGGTTCTTAATTATCTTACAGCAGTAACAGGCGGATATTGTGTTACATTGGCAACACAGTACGGCATAAAGTGTTGCACGTATATCACAAATAGCACCGAGGATCCGGTAGAGGTCATAGACCAAAAGATGGACGATATTCTCCAATTGAAGTGGGAATTTCGTCGAAAACACAATCTCACCCTTGCTGCTGTAGGTAATGAGCTGACTGGTTGGGTGTCATGGTTGAACCCGCGAAATTGGTTCTCCGGTTTAGGAGACTGGGCTCAAGGAGTCATAATGGATGTTGGAAAGTTTCTACTATGTATCTTAGGTGTTGTTATATTTATTGGATTGATATTTAGATGCGGGTAGGCTTTAATGAGGTGCAAACAAAGTACAAGAGTGATGAGTTTGAGGAGTGAGGAAACTGTAATTAACCTGGATTTGATTTATGACCCAATGATAGAAACCATGATGTGATGAAAATGCGATTATACGGTCCGTTTCTTTCACCTGTTTTTCTGCTTTTCTCCAAGATACAAAGACCCCCTTGGACGAGGAAGTTGACGAGACGCTATACAGACAACAGACAAGCACCAAAGATGAAGTTTTGACAACCTATGATATGGACACTTGATGAACTTTGCCATGGATCCCCAGTTTCCCTAGTATTTTTAAACTCACGCTAGCCCAACATTTTTTGTAAATCCGATGGCTCTGACAAAGCTATTTGCTCATGCCCAAGGAGCAATACAGCGCAAAGAAGACGACTCTCAACAGATACCGAACACAACTTCAACGACAGATGTACATTTCCCTGACATAGAATATCATTGCATTTTCCATAAGTGTTCTTTATCTTCATCTCTACAACCCTCAGGTAATGACACACATAGACGATAGGGAATACAGGCACAGATATCAGCAACCACATACCTCCCCCATTCATGTATCATCAACTAAAATGTGCATCCCCATTTTGTTACAACTGAAAGCCGAAATGAGCTCGGTAAAGTTTGACAGCCCATCCACAGACCCGTACCACGGGATAAGAAGGAATTCAAATGTATACTTCGCAATACCTCGAAGCTTGATTTACAACACGTACGGCACGATGATACATGACCCTCCAAACATGGACTCATACACACATGCTTCTGCTATCACACTAGGTCATACCCTCTTCACACCTACTCCCCTCTCCTCCCTCACCCAACCATGGAAATGAATTAACCCCTGACATATATTTTTCTCCTTTTGAAATGTTTTAGAAGGTGGCAGTTATTATTGACTGCCAAAGGGTGGACTGTCAAAGTCAGAAAAATATCCCTATACACGCTGCCATATTTGCACCTCATGCTGGTCCGTGCTGCGCATGCGTGCGCTTTCCCGTGATAGCGCATACCCGCTGATGCGTGCACCCGCTCGCATCGGTATGCGTATTTACGGTAAAGAGTATGTAGTCGTAGCGTGCGACTCATTCGTTACATATTTTCACAATTAATGTAATTTGTAGATCATGGTCCCTTTGATAGATTCTGAAAGTTTGGTTAATATAGAATGTCCCTGAGCTGAGGAATCCCTCTTTGTATCGTAGGAAGGGTCTAACAGGAGTCATGCAGTAGTGTTTGGTACCCATCGGAAGAGTATTTAAATAGCAATATTCCGGTGTTGGTTTGGAGCGTATTAATCGCTCGTGCGGATAGTTATGGACATAAGAAGTTTATGTCCATTTCTACTATTTACTCATACTCAGGTATGCGGCGGGAAACCTAGTTCCCCACCCACCTGAGCTGTTTGAAATCGTCACAGCCCACCTGTATGAATCAACCTATGACCTTTTGTTATGATGCAGGGCCGAATTCCGACGTCCAATGGACAATGGGATTGTAGGGACTGTAGGATTGCATTGTGTGTGGGGCATAAATAGGCAGGCCGACCACATCCAGCTCTCACTCTTCAACGGTTCTCATTGCTGAAAATCGGGTGCTGGATGTCCAGGCGCATGCGATCGTTTCCCCTTGTGCGTAAGTTTCTCTCCGTAATCATTGTCTTACTGTGAGCCAATTTCTCTCATCTCTCTCCATTTCTCTCTCTCTCTCTCTCCTTTCTCTTTTCTCTCACATCTCCCCTAGACTAGTATTGTATTGTATTAGATAGTATTGTATTTTGGTTAGGAAGTCTCTGTTATATTGTAGTGTATCATTTGTACTGTTATCCCCTTTTACAAGTATATTAGATATAATACAGTTAATAGGCTTTGGACCCTAAACCAGTATCTGTGTATTTTCTATAGTGTTAAGTGTTCACTTGAGCGTCGGTGACGCTCAAGCAGCTTTGTAGTTAGTCAGGTTACACAAGGTTGCACTTACACCCTGTACTCACATTAAGGTATTCTGTGCATTTCATTGGTATAAGGTTTAGACATAAAGGTATAGCGTTGTGAGCGTCTGCGCCGCTGGTGATCTCCTCGTGGTCTCGAGCGTCCGCTACGCCATAGCGAATCATTACTCTAGTCATAACCAATAACGTGTTGGCCTGTGATCACTGGGCCGTGAGCGAACGTGACGCTTGAGCGTCTCGCCTACGGCTGAGCGATCGTTACGCAAATAGCGTACCCTTACGGTACTTCTTAAGTAAGCAGCGTACAGTGTTCTTAGACTTCATAAAGGGTTGTTTATACGACAAAGGAATTTAGCATTGTCAGAAGTCAGGAACTCTCGGATGGTAACCATAATTAATGAAGAATGGAGAAGATTTTGTGGCAGAGTGATGGAGATTGTTATGGGCAAATTCTGCGAACAGGAGGAAGTCCAGCCAGTCGTCCTCTGAGGAGGACATGAATAACCGCTGAAAAGTCTCCAGATCCTGGTTCACTCTCTCTGTTTGATCATCCGTTTGGGGATGATATCCTGAGGAGAAGTTCAATTTCACACCAAGAGCAGAACATAGGGATCTCCAAAACATGACCACAAATTGAGGACCTCTATCAGACACGATTTCCTGCGGTAGACCATGGAGTCGAAAGATCTCTGCTATAAATAATTTTGCCAACTGGGATGCTGATGGAAGATTAGCCAGAGGAACGAAGTGTGCCATTTTAGAGACTCGGTTTACTATGACCCATACGGTGTTCCGTCCACAAGACGTAGGTAAATCAGTAATAAAGTCCATAGAAATATGCGTCCATGGTCTAAGTGGCACAGGTAACGGATGGAGTAACCCGGCTGGAGGACCTTTGGGACTCTTATGCTGGGCACATTTTGGACAGGCAGCCACGAATTCCTGAACATCAGTACTGAGATAAGGCCACCAGTAGGAGTGCTGAATCAATTTGAGTGTTTTATGACCGCCTGCATGGCCCATGAAGGAAGAGGAGTGAGCCCATGTAAGAAGTTTTTTGCGAAGATTTGGTGCAACGAAGATCTTTCCTGGAGGAGGAAGTGGAGAGGTATTAGTTGCTGAAAAAGAGGTGGATTCCAAGATGAATTGCTCTTTTGAACGGTCAGAAGGTTCTTCAGAACTTAGGGAGCGAGATAATGCATCTGCCTTTTTGTTGAGGGAACCTGGTCGGTAACTAAGTTTAAAGTTAAAATGGGTAAAGAAGAGTGCCCATCTTGCTTGGCGTGGGTTCAGACAACGGGCTGACTGTAGATACAGGAGGTTCTTGTGATCCGTGGTTACTGAGATTGGATGCTGAGCTCCCTCCAAGAAATACCTCCACTCCTCAAAGGCCAACTTAATCGCCAGTAATTCCTGTTCCCCAATAGCGTAATTCTGTTCAGTGGGGGAAAATCTTCACGAGAAGAACGCACAAGGATGGACCTTCTTGTCCTTGAAGAGCTGGGATAATACTGCTCCTACTCCTACAGTAGAGGCATCAACCTCCAGCAAGAACGGATGGCTGAGATCAGGTTGTCAAAGAACTGGAGCGGTCATGAAGGCCTCCTTTAAAGACGAAAAGGCTCCCAAAGCCTCGGAGACCACTTGGCAGGATCGGCTCCTTTCCTAGTATCACTGACCTGGTTTGGGAGTGTTGTGGACTCGGGGCTTCTTCCGATGACCGGGAAGAGGAACCGCCACTGGGTCGTAGTAGAGATGGCCGGATGTAGGTCTTCCTCATGCAGAACTAAGACGGCAGGCGGGAGGCCCAGAGGAATTCTTGTAGGTCTCCTGTAAGACAAGACTTGTAGAAATAATGAAGGCTGGGGTACTGAGATATTGGAGACACTGTGGTATTGAAGGCACTGAGGTACTGGGAGTACAGGGAGTGCTGGGAGACCCTTGGAGGCACGGAGGTGTTTGGAGGCACGGAGGTGCTTGGAGGCACGGAGGTGTTTGGAGACACCGAGGTGTTTGGAGGGACGAGGTGCTTGGAGGCACGAGGTGCTTGGAGACACGGAGGTAACTGGAGGCACGGAGGTGCTTTGAGGCGCGGAGGTGCTTGGAGGCACGGGGTGCTTGGAGGCACGAGGTGCTTGGAGGCACGGAGGTGCTTGGAGGCACGGAGGTAACTGGAGGCACGGAGGTAACTGGAGGCACGGAGGTAACTGGAGGCACGGAGGTGCTTGAGGCGCGGAGGTGCTTGGAGGCACGAGGTGCTTGGAGGCACGAGGTGCTTGGAGGCACGGAGGTGCTTGGAGGCACGGAGGTAACTGGAGGCACGGAGGTAACTGGAGGCACGGAGGTAACTGGAGGCACGGAGGTGCTTGAGGCGCGGAGGTGCTTGGAGGCACGAGGTGCTTGGAGGCACGAGGTGCTTGGAGGCACGGAGGTGCTTGGAGGCACGGAGGTGCTTGGAGGCACGAGGTGCTTGGAGACACGGAGGTAACTGGAGGCACGGAGGTGCTTGTAGGCACAAGATGCTTGGAAGCACAGGTTGCTTGTAGGCACAGGATGCTTGCAGGGACAGGATGCTTGGAAGCACAGGATGCTTGCAGGGACAGGATGCTTGGAAGCACAGGATGCTTGCAGGGACGAGGGAGCTCTGGATCATAGCTTCCACAGGAGAAACGAAGATACTCAGGCATCGGATCTCTGCCTGGTATCTGATTTTAAATTCCCCGCCCTAGCCTGATTGGCGGAGCAGGCAGGTGACGTCAGACCTGCTCCGCCTCCTTGCCCTTGCTTGTGATGGCGGCGCCCTTGCTTCCGGGAAGCCGCCGGAGAGCAGCGCCGACCCGCCGCTGAAGCCGGAGACTGACAGGGGAAGAGAGGCGCCGGGCAGACCAGGCCACCCGCAGGGACAAGCGCGGTCGCCGCTGCCCGAGGTTCGTGACAGTACCCCCTCCTCCAGGAGTGGCCCCTGGACACTTCCCGGGCTTAGTCGGATGTCTGGAGTGGAAGATCCGAATCAGACGAGGAGCCGTTACTTCAGTAGCCCCAATCCAACTTCTCTCCTCAGGTCCATAACCCTTCCAGTCCACCAAGTACTGTAATTTTTTATGAAGATAACGAGAGTCCAGAATAGCTTTGATTTCAAACTCCGCTCCAGCTTCTGCCACTACGGACGTTGGCCTTGGGAGTGCTGAGTGGAATCGATTCAGTATGAGGGGACGGAGTAGAGAAACATGGAAGGCGTTAGGTATGCGAAGATGGGCAGGCAAACCCAGTTTACAGACCACAGGATTTAAGACTTGTAGCACAGGGTAAGGACCGATGAACCTTGGAGCGAATTTCATGGTGGGCACCTTCAACCGGAGATTCCGTGTGGACAGCCATACCCTGTCCCCAACTTTATATTGAGGTGCGGCTTGCCGTTTCTTATCTGCAAAGAACTTGTACCGAACAGAAACCTGCTTAAGATTAGCATGAACCTTTCTCCAAATTTGTCCAAAGTGTCGTAGAGTGGACGCTACAGCAGGAACCTCTATTATCGGAAGGCTTGGAAATTCCGGAACACGGGGATGGAACCCGTAGTTGACGAAAAATGGTGATTCCCCAGTGGAAGAATGAAACAAATGGTTATGGGCAAACTCCGCCCAAGGCAACAACTCCACCCAGTTGTCCTGTGAAGGAGAGAGATACAACCGAAGAAAAGTCTCTAGATCTTGATTGACTCGTTCCGTTTGTCCATTTGTTTGGGGATGATAAGCCGACGAAAACTTAAGTTTAATGTGTAGAGTTGAACAAAGGGCTTTCCAAAACCTGGCGGTGAACTGTACTCCACGGTCAGAAACAATCTCTTGTGGCAACCCATGCAAACGAAAATGTTCTCGGATAAACAATAGAGCCAGTTTCGGTGCTGTCGGAAGACCAGTCAAGGGCACAAAGTGTGCCATCTTCGAAAAACGGTCAACGATAACCCAAACGGTGTTGCAACCCTTGGAACAGGGCAAGTCAGTGATGAAGTCCATGGAAATGTGAGTCCAGGGTCTCACAGGGATAGGCAGAGGACGAAGTAACCCTGCAGGAGGCAGACGAGGAGATTTATGTTGTGTACATTGGGGACATGAATTAACGCAATCTTGTACATCCTTCCTCATGGTGTTCCACCAGTAAGACCTTTGCAGAAACTTGTACATCTTCTGAGCGCCGGGATGACCGGAAAACTTGGAGTTATGGACCCACCGTAGTATTCCTGGGCGGAATCTAGCTGGTACGGACATTCTTCCAGGAGGAGGAGCTGGAGTAGTTAAAGCAGCAGAGACAGAAACTGGATTCAGAATTAAACCCCGCTCCGGAGGTTCATCCTCGTCTGTGGGAACCTGTGAACGGGAAAGCGCATCTGCTTTAATATTGAGAGTCCCGGCACGGTACTTGATAATGAACGAGAATCGGGAAAAGAAAAGTGCCCATCTCGCCTGGCGAGGATTCAAACATTGTGCGGATTTGATGTACAGTAAATTCTTGTGATCCGTGTAGATGGTAAACACATGTTTAGCCCCTTCTAGAAGATATCTCCATTCTTCCAAGGCAGATTTGATTGCCAAGAGTTCCTGGTCTCCAATAGAGTAATTTCGTTCGGCTGGAGAGAATTTACGAGAGTGGAAGCCACACGGATGTAATTTCTTATCAGAGGAATGCTGGGAGAGGACAGCCCCCACCCCGACTGAAGATGCATCAACTTCTAAGAAGAAGGGTTCCTCGAAATTTGGTTGTTGGAGAACTGGAGCCGTCGTGAAAGCTAACTTTAAGCGAGAAAAAGCTACAATGGCTTCCGGAGGCCACAAACTAGGATTAGAACCCTTTCTCGTCAGGGCAGTAATGGGTGCAACAATGGTGGAGAAACCTTTAATGAATTTCCTGTAGTAGTTCGCAAAGCCCAGGAACCTTTGTATTGCTTTCAGGGAAAGAGGCTGAGTCCAATCACGAATGGCCGACAACTTTTCCGGATCCATGCGAAGCTCCGTCCCCGAGATGACATAACCGAGGAACGGAATAGATGTTACTTCAAAGGTACATTTGGAAAGCTTGGCGTAGAGATGATTCTCTTGTAAACGGTGTAGCACCTCTTTGACTTGAGTCCTGTGTTCGACAAGATTCTTGGAAAAAATCAGTATGTCGTCCAGATATACCACAACGCTCTGATACAGCATATCACGAAAGATTTCGTTGACGAATCCCTGGAAAACCGCGGGAGCATTACTAAGACCAAACGGCATCACCAAGTATTCGTAATGCCCATCTCGGGTATTAAAGGCAGTCTTCCATTCATCCCCCTCTCGGATGCGTATAAGATTATAAGCTCCTCTCAAGTCGAGTTTTGAAAAAATGCGGGCACCACGAACCCTATCAAATAACTCTGTGATTAGTGGCAAGGGGTATTTATTCTTAATAGTAATGTCGTTTAGGCCGCGGTAGTCGATGCATGGTCTCAACCCCCCGTCCTTTTTCTTCACGAAAAAGAAGCCTGCACCAGCAGGGGAGGAAGAGGGGCGAATGAATCCCTTGAGCATATTGGACTTAATATACTCCGACATGGCTTGAGTCTCGGGAAGAGACAGAGGATATGTGCGACCACGAGGTGGCGTCTTCCCTGGGACAAGGTCAATAGGGCAGTCCCAAGGCCTGTGAGGTGGTAACAGGTCAGCAGCTTGTTCCGAAAATACGTCCTTGTACCCTTGATATGCCTCCGGAATGTGCTCTTCATCCGTTTTGGAGGTAACACGGAGCGGACAAACAGGAGTAAGACAATTAGTGTGACAAAAGGAACTCCAGGACAGAATTTGTGACGACTTCCAATCGATGTGGGGGTTATGACTTTTCAGCCAAGGCATTCCAAGAACCAGATCATGGGGCATTTCTGGGATTACCAAGAGTTCCAAATCTTCCTGATGTAGAGCCCCGACCCGCAGCTTAACTGGCCCCGTGCGCCACATTATGAGACCTTTGGAAATTCTAGTCCCGTTGATAGCCGTCAGTGAAATTGGCCGCTCGATAGGCCGTAACTTTAAACCCAAACTTTGGGCACAGAAGGAAGAAACGAAGTTCCCTGCAGCTCCGGAATCCAATAGGGCTTCACAAGACCTGGAGACTGAATTGGAGACTAGAGTTACTGGAAGCAAGCAGTCCGAAGTTGGAGAAGCTTTTGTCGTAACTCCCAGCTTGACTCCTCCGGAACAAGCTAGGTCTGCCCGTTTCCCGGACGGACTTTACAAGATTTAAGAAAATGATCTGCGGCTCCACAGTAAAGGCAGAGTTTACCCTCACGACGACGCTGTCGTTCTTCCGGAGACAGTCGGGAGCGGTTAATTTGCATGGGCTCATCTGAGCTAGGTGAGGCCACCGGCCTAGGAGTAGGATTCCGGAACCTGGAACGATCCGAACGGTTACGTTCTCTTCCACGCTCCTGCATCCGAAGATCCACCTTGACGCAAAGGGAAATCAAATCTTCTAATGGATCCGGCAGATCTCTAGTAACCAGCTCGTCTTTCAGCCGGTCGGAAAGACCGTTCCAGAAGGCAGCTCTCAGGGCATCATTATTCCAGCGTAGTTCGGAAGCAATGGTCTGGAAATGAACCACGTACTGGCCCACGGAACGGGCGCCCTGCCGAACACGGAGCAAATCGGAAGAAGCAGTGGTCATTCTGCCGGGCTCGTCGAAAATCCTTCGAAAGGACGAGATGAAGTTGGTGTAGTTGGAAACCATGGGATCAGATCGTTCCCATAATGGAGACACCCAATCCAAAGCAGAACCTTCCAACAGAGAAATAATATATGCTACCTTGGACCGGTCTGTAGGAAAGTTGTGTGCAAGTAGCTCGAAATGTACCTCGCACTGGTTCAAGAAACCACGACAATTTTTGGGATTCCCATTATAGCGGGACGGAGTAGGCAACTGAAGGCGTGGAGTGACACCGGCCGATGGTTGAACATTGCTGGCAACGGCAACTGGTGCGACTGCTGGAACAGGAGCCGGAATTACTGAGGCCAGAGACGCCTGAATCTGATCCAGACGCCCGGACAACTGCTGGAGGTACTGCATCACCTGACCTTGTGCTGCTTCCTGACTTTGCACTCGAGAAGCCAGGTTCTGGATGGCACTAGAGTCCGTGTTCCGATCCCCCGAGTCCATGTGGCCTGAGTATACTATCACTGACCTGGTTTGGGAGTGTTGTGGACTCGGGGCTTCTTCCGATGACCGGGAAGAGGAACCGCCACTGGGTCGTAGTAGAGATGGCCGGATGTAGGTCTTCCTCATGCAGAACTAAGACGGCAGGCGGGAGGCCCAGAGGAATTCTTGTAGGTCTCCTGTAAGACAAGACTTGTAGAAATAATGAAGGCTGGGGTACTGAGATATTGGAGACACTGTGGTATTGAAGGCACTGAGGTACTGGGAGTACAGGGAGTGCTGGGAGACCCTTGGAGGCACGGAGGTGTTTGGAGGCACGGAGGTGCTTGGAGGCACGGAGGTGTTTGGAGACACCGAGGTGTTTGGAGGGACGAGGTGCTTGGAGGCACGAGGTGCTTGGAGACACGGAGGTAACTGGAGGCACGGAGGTGCTTTGAGGCGCGGAGGTGCTTGGAGGCACGGGGTGCTTGGAGGCACGAGGTGCTTGGAGGCACGGAGGTGCTTGGAGGCACGGAGGTAACTGGAGGCACGGAGGTAACTGGAGGCACGGAGGTAACTGGAGGCACGGAGGTGCTTGAGGCGCGGAGGTGCTTGGAGGCACGAGGTGCTTGGAGGCACGAGGTGCTTGGAGGCACGGAGGTGCTTGGAGGCACGGAGGTAACTGGAGGCACGGAGGTAACTGGAGGCACGGAGGTAACTGGAGGCACGGAGGTGCTTGAGGCGCGGAGGTGCTTGGAGGCACGAGGTGCTTGGAGGCACGAGGTGCTTGGAGGCACGGAGGTGCTTGGAGGCACGGAGGTGCTTGGAGGCACGAGGTGCTTGGAGACACGGAGGTAACTGGAGGCACGGAGGTGCTTGTAGGCACAAGATGCTTGGAAGCACAGGTTGCTTGTAGGCACAGGATGCTTGCAGGGACAGGATGCTTGGAAGCACAGGATGCTTGCAGGGACAGGATGCTTGGAAGCACAGGATGCTTGCAGGGACGAGGGAGCTCTGGATCATAGCTTCCACAGGAGAAACGAAGATACTCAGGCATCGGATCTCTGCCTGGTATCTGATTTTAAATTCCCCGCCCTAGCCTGATTGGCGGAGCAGGCAGGTGACGTCAGACCTGCTCCGCCTCCTTGCCCTTGCTTGTGATGGCGGCGCCCTTGCTTCCGGGAAGCCGCCGGAGAGCAGCGCCGACCCGCCGCTGAAGCCGGAGACTGACAGGGGAAGAGAGGCGCCGGGCAGACCAGGCCACCCGCAGGGACAAGCGCGGTCGCCGCTGCCCGAGGTTCGTGACACCTAGTTAATGCGGTTATGGGAGCTATGACAGAAGAATAATTTTGAATGAATCTTTGGTAGAAGTTAGCGAGCCCCAGGAAACGTTGAACTCCTTTAAGGGTAGCTTGAAGTGTCCAATCCTGAATCGCCTGGACTTTAGCGGGGTCCATCTGTAACCTCTGCCCTGAAAAAATGTAACCGAGGAATGGAATCGTGGGTACTTCGAAGGTGCACTTCTCTAATTTACAGAATAATTGATTCATTCGTAAACGAGTTAGCACTTCTCTGACTTGTTCCTGATGGGTCTTCAGATCCCTAGAAAAAATGAGGATGTCATTCAGATACACTACCAAGCAGACATAGAGGAGGTCTCTGAAGATTTCATTAACAAACTCTTGAAAGACGGCTGGGGCATTACATAGGCCAAAAGGCATTACCAGGTATTCATAATGGCCGTTGCGGGTATTAAATGCCGTCTTCCATTCATCACCTGGGCGAATACGTATAAGATTGTAGGCCCCCCGTAAGTCCAGCTTAGTACATACAGTAGCTCCTTTAACACGGTCGAACAGTTCTGGTATCAGGGGTAACGGATATCTGTTCTTAATTGTTATGTCATTGAGACCTCTATAGTCAATACAGGGCCGTGAAGCCCATTCCAATGCTTGCCCGGTAAGTAAAGAAATTATGTAAATTACTTTGGTTCGTTCTGATGGGAAGTTGGCCGACTGTAGTTCGAACTGGATTTCGCACTGGTTAAGTAACCCGCGGCATTGTTTTGGATTCCCATCAAACTTACTGGGAGATGGCAAATGCAACCGTGGAAGTGGTACTGGTACAGGAAGAAGCGGGACCGGGGGTGCTAATGTGGGAGCAGCTGTAGATACTTGAGGGACCATCATGGCAACACAGAGAGAGTCGAGACGTTCGGACATATTCTGCATGAACTGCACAATTTGAGATTGTGTGGCCTCCTGCGTACTTAAGCGAGACCAGATATCCACAGTAGAATCCCCTCCTGAGGCCTGATCACCCGTCGAATCCATTGGGCCAGTGCTTACTGTCACGTCTAGCAAAGTTTGAGGATCCGGCAGCTGAGACTTGCCCGAGGAGGTAGGTGGCTGTGGGTGAACAAGATGAGGGGGTTGGATATAGTTCCTTCGCATGGGACACGGAGCAATGAAGAACGTAGGCAGAGTTGAGAGTCAATGAATAGTATTTATTATGTACAGTATATATTAGAGATGAGCGGGTTCGGTTTCTCTGAATCCGAACCCGCCCGAACTTCATGGTTTTTTTCACGGGTCCGAGCAGACTCGGATCCTCCCGCCTTGCTCGGTTAACCCGAGCGCGCCCGAACGTCATCATGACGCTGTCGGATTCTCGCGAGACTCGGATTCTATATAAGGAGCCGCGCGTCGCCGCCATTTTCACACGTGCATTGAGATTGATAGGGAGAGGACGTGGCTGGCGTCCTCTCCATTTAGATTATAAGAGAGAGAGATTTACTGGAGCTTAGGACTAGGAGGAGTACTGTAGAAGTGTAGAGAGTGCAGAGAGTTTACTAGTGAGTGACCACCAGACAGTGCAGTTTATTTAATATACCCGTTCTCTGCCTGAAAAAAGCGATACACACAGTGACTCAGTCACATACCATATCTGTGTGCACTGCTCAGGCTCAGCCCAGTGTGCTGCATCATCTATATATATTATATATCTGTCTGACTGCTCAGCTCACACAGCTTATAATTGTGGGGGAGACTGGGGAGCACTGCAGTGCCAGTTATAGGTTATAGCAGGAGCCAGGAGTACATAATATTATATAGTGAGTGACCACCAGACAGTGCAGTTTATTTAATATATCCGTTCTCTGCCTGAAAAAAGCGATACACACAGTGACTCAGTCACATACCATATCTGTGTGCACTGCTCAGGCTCAGCCCAGTGTGCTGCATCATCTATATATATTATATATCTGTCTGACTGCTCAGCTCACACAGCTTATAATTGTGGGGGAGACTGGGGAGCACTGCAGTGCCAGTTATAGGTTATAGCAGGAGCCAGGAGTACATAATATTATATTAAAATTAAACAGTGCACACTTTTGCTGCAGGAGTGCCACTGCCAGTGTGACTGACCAGTGACCTGACCACACTGACCACCAGTATAGTTAGTAGTATACTTATATTGTGATTGCCTGAAAAAGTTAAACACTCGTCGTGTGACTTCACTTGTGTGTTGTTGTTTTTTTTATTCTATAAAAATAAAACTCATTCTGCTGACAGACAGTGTCCAGCAGGTCCATCATTATATAATATATAATATATACCTGTCCGGCTGCAGTAGTGATATATATATATTTTTTATATCATTTATCATCCAGTCGCAGCAGACACAGTACGGTAGTTCACGGCTGTGGCTACCTCTGTGTCTGCACTCGGCAGGCAGTCCGTCCATAATTGTATACCACCTAACCGTGGTTTTTTTTTCTTCTTTATACATACATACATACTACTACGACATCTCTTTATCAACCAGTCTATATTAGCAGCAGACACAGTACAGTACGGTAGTTCACGGCTGTGGCTACCTCTGTGTCTGCACTCGGCAGGCAGTCCGTCCATAATTGTATACCACCTAACCGTGTTTTTTTTTTCTTTCTTCTTTATACATACATAGTTACATAGACATCTCTTTATCAACCAGTCTATATTAGCAGCAGACACAGTACAGTACGGTAGTTCACGGCTGTGGCTACCTCTGTGTCTGCACTCGGCAGGCAGTCCGTCCATAATTGTATACCACCTAACCGTGGTTTTTTTTTCTTTCTTCTTTATACATACATAGTTACATAGACATCTCTTTATCAACCAGTCTATATTAGCAGCAGACACAGTACAGTACGGTAGTTCACGGCTGTGGCTACCTCTGTGTCTGCACTCGGCAGGCAGTCCGTCCATAATTGTATACCACCTAACCGTGGTTTTTTTTTCTTTCTTCTTTATACATACATAGTTACATAGACATCTCTTTATCAACCAGTCTATATTAGCAGCAGACACAGTACAGTACGGTAGTTCACGGCTGTGGCTACCTCTGTGTCTGCACTCGGCAGGCAGTCCGTCCATAATTGTATACCACCTAACCGTGGTTTTTTTTTCTTTCTTCTTTATACATACATAGTTACATAGACATCTCTTTATCAACCAGTCTATATTAGCAGCAGACACAGTACAGTACGGTAGTTCACGGCTGTGGCTACCTCTGTGTCTGCACTCGGCAGACAGTCCATAATTGCATACTAGTATCCATCTCCATTGTTTACCTGAGGTGCCTTTTAGTTGTGCCTATTAAAATATGGAGAACAAAAATGTTGAGGTTCCAAAATTAGGGAAAGATCAAGATCCACTTCCACCTCGTGCTGAAGCTGCTGCCACTAGTCATGGCCGAGACGATGAAATGCCAGCAACGTCGTCTGCCAAGGCCGATGCCCAATGTCATAGTACAGAGCATGTCAAATCCAAAACACCAAATATCAGAAAAAAAAGGACTCCAAAACCTAAAATAAAATTGTCGGAGGAGAAGCGTAAACTTGCCAATATGCCATTTACGACACGGAGTGGCAAGGAACGGCTGAGGCCCTGGCCTATGTTCATGGCTAGTGGTTCAGCTTCACATGAGGATGGAAGCACTCAGCCTCTCGCTAGAAAAATGAAAAGACTCAAGCTGGCAAAAGCAGCACAGCAAAGAACTGTGCATTCTTCGAAATCCCAAATCCACAAGGAGAGTCCAATTGTGTCGGTTGCGATGCCTGACCTTCCCAACACTGGACGTGAAGATAATCTGTGAGGAGGGGGATGTACACGGTGATATATCGGAGGGTGATGATGAGGTGGACATCTTGCTTCTGTAGAGCCAGTTTGTGCAAGGAGAGATTAATTGCTTCTTTTTTGGGGGGGGGTCCAAACCAACCCGTCATATCAGTCACAGTCGTGTGGCAGACCCTGTCACTGAAATGATGGGTTGGTTAAAGTGTGCATGTCCTGTTTTGTTTATACAACATAAGGGTGGGTGGGAGGGCCCAAGGACAATTCCATCTTGCACCTCTTTTTTCTTTTCTTTTTCTTTGCATCATGTGCTGATTGGGGAGGGTTTTTTGGAAGGGACATCCTGCGTGACACTGCAGTGCCACTCCTAAATGGGCCCGGTGTTTGTGTCGGCCACTAGGGTCGCTAATCTTACTCACACAGTCAGCTACCTCATTGCGCCTCTTTTTTTCTTTGCGTCATGTGCTGTTTGGGGAGGGTTTTTTGGAAGGGACATCCTGCGTGACACTGCAGTGCCACTCCTAGATGGGCCCGGTGTTTGTGTCGGCCACTAGGGTCGCTAATCTTACTCACACAGCTACCTCATTGCGCCTCTTTTTTTCTTTGCGTCATGTGCTGTTTGGGGAGGGTTTTTTGGAAGGGACATCCTGCGTGACACTGCAGTGCCACTCCTAGATGGGCCCGGTGTTTGTGTCGGCCACTAGGGTCGCTAATCTTACTCACACAGCTACCTCATTGCGCCTCTTTTTTTCTTTGCGTCATGTGCTGTTTGGGGAGGGTTTTTTGGAAGGGCCATCCTGCGTGACACTGCAGTGCCACTCCTAGATGGGCCCGGTGTTTGTGTCGGCCACTAGGGTCGCTAATCTTACTCACACAGCTACCTCATTGCGCCTCTTTTTTTCTTTGCGTCATGTGCTGTTTGGGGAGGGTTTTTTGGAAGGGACATCCTGCGTGACACTGCAGTGCCACTCCTAGATGGGCCCGGTGTTTGTGTCGGCCACTAGGGTCGCTTATCTTACTCACACAGCGACCTCGGTGCAAATTTTAGGACTAAAAATAATATTGTGAGGTGTGAGGTATTCAGAATAGACTGAAAATGAGTGTAAATTATGGTTTTTGAGGTTAATAATACTTTGGGATCAAAATGACCCCCAAATTCTATGATTTAAGCTGTTTTTTAGTGTTTTTTGAAAAAAACACCCGAATCCAAAACACACCCGAATCCGACAAAAAAAATTCGGTGAGGTTTTGCCAAAATGCGTTCGAACCCAAAACACGGCCGCGGAACCGAACCCAAAACCAAAACACAAAACCCGAAAAATTTCAGGCGCTCATCTCTAGTATATATTTCCCTTTTTACAGGTACTATATACACAGGCGGATAATCAAATGAAATAATAATAGATTTATAATGTTTAAATATGTCCGTTTGTGTATATAATTTCAGGCGCGATAAAAACAAAACTAATTAGCTTTATAAAATGTTACTTAAAAAAGGAAGATCTTTTTACTAAGAGCTGGTCACTAAAAAGGTTATAGACCTATAAGCCGCTCCCACATGGTACTCTGAAACTGTACCAGAATGAAATTACACCATAATCCTGTTGAGCATATATACATATATATCTCTCTGAGAGTGCTTTTTTCCGGATCTCTACACCCAAGTGTGTGACTGTGGCGAGGTGAGAATACACTATCGATAAAACATCTATAATTTGGCAGCTGGCCTAAAAACTGTGCTACAATAAGGACTAAAATCCGAATTGCTACAACTTGATAAAGCAAAATGTACTATTGTTCCATAGTCTGCACATATTTATAAAAGCAGAATTGTCACGATCCGGGTATCTGGACGCCATTTCTTACCTATCAGATGCCTCCTAAGGCTGGCTCAGCGCTCCAGGACCGGATCCCATCTGTCATCCTGATGTGCACATTCCCGCATCCTCGCCTGTCTCTCTGGACGCAGTCACAGTAACGCCTTATACATCTGGCAGGGCGTCTCCCGCGGCCTCCGCCGCCGTCCCTGAGCTTCTGCATTCAGAGTGGCGATTACGTCAGCCGCGGCCTCCGCTGTGTCCGCGTGGTTGGATGTGCATCTGTCAGCCTGGCGTCTCCTGTCTCCGGTGGCCGGCGCCGCCATTACTGTTTTCCAGACCACATGGATTACAATCCAAACTTCCCTCCAAGTGTCTGCATGGGCGCAGCCATCTTGGATTCTGTCAGCTGATCTTTCCTACCAATCCGTTGTCAGTATTATTAATTTGCATAATTGCCTAGCCAATGCCTTCCTTGCTGCAGGTATAAATAGGTTGTGCCTGAGCAAGGAAGGCGTCAGTGCTTTGGTTGTCAAACCTAGTTCCAGTTTGTCTCTCTTCTGTGAATGTCTTCCAGGTTCCAGCTCCTGTCTCCAGACTTCTGCTATAGAGACCCGCACCAGCATTCCATCTGCGGTGTAGCCTGACTCTCCGATCCATTCTGGACTCACCTGTTTCCAGCTACAACATCACCTGCTTCCAGCTCAGCTTCCAGCAGTGTACAGCTTCTCTTAAAGGGCCGGTGTCCTTTCTGCAGTTTACCACTCTCCACCGGTATTATTATTTCTCCGCTCTCAAATTCTACATTTCATCTATATTGCATCGCTCTCAAGCTTTATTTATTATTTAACTGGTTCCAGCCAGTATCCACTCCGTGACAACACCTGTCTGGTTCTAACCAGTTCCCACAGCAGCATTTTATCTACAGCAGTCCAGCTTTCCCTGGAACACCAGCTGGTACGACCCTGGGCTTTCCTCATTGCTACAGTTGAGCCTGGTAAGGACTTTCCAACTTGCAGATAATAAGAACCGTCTCATACCACCAGAGCTCTGTGGCCCCTGCCACCCTGTAGTACCCAGGAACTGTATTATTATTTCTCTGCTGATTTTTATGTTTCTTTTACTGCTACTGTGATGCATGGAGTTTGTCATAAATAAATATCATTGACTTTTACTCAAGTTGTCGTGGTCACGCCTTCGGGCGGTTTCTCTTCATGTTACTTACATGTCCAGGGGTCTGATACAACCTCCCAGGTTCCGGTACACCTCAGCCCCTACAACTGAGGCTGCCTTCCGTCAGCTCAGGCCCTCAGTTGTGACAGTAAGCACTGACCTAATGAATCCAGCCGGAGACCAGGATCAAGCGGCCAGGCCGATGCAAGAACTGGCAGCCCGACTTGAACATCAGGAGGCTGCACAGGGCCACATCATCCGCTGTCTCCAGGATCTCTCTACTCTGCTGGATGGGATTCAGACAACTCTCCGTGGATCAGGCGCATCTGGGGCGTCAACCACAGTGACTCCAACTATAACCCCACCCACCTTACCCGTTTCTGCTCCACGTCTTCATCTTCCAACGCCAGCAAAATTTGACGGATCTCCAAGATTCTGCAGGGGATTTCTCAACCAGTGTGAGATTCAGTTTGAGCTACAACCTGGCAATTTTCCCAGTGACCGTACAAAAATTGCCTACATCATCTCTCTTCTCAGTGGCTCAGCCCTTGACTGGGCATCACCGTTATGGGAGAGGTCCGACACCCTGCTATCTTCTTACACTGCATTCGTGTCAACATTCAGGCGCATCTTCGACGAGCCAGGCCGGGTAACTTCAGCTTCGTCTGAGATTCTCCGTTTACGCCAGGGATCACGTACTGTAGGACAATATCTTATACAGTTCCAGATCCTGGCATCTGAACTGGCATGGAACGACGAGGCCCTGTATGCTGCATTCTGACATGGTTTATCCGAGCGTATTAAAGATGAGTTAGCTACCAGAGACTTACCCTCCAAGTTAGATGAGCTAATCTCACTTTGTACGAAAGTTGACTTACGTTTCAGAGAGAGAGCAACTGAGCGTGGAAGATCATCTGCTCCAAAATCTTCTGCTCCTCCTCCTCACCAACTGTCACCAACTAAAGATGAACCCATGCAAATTGGCCGTTCCCGTTTAACTCCTGCTGAGCGCCGAAGACGTCTCTCTGAGTCTCTCTGTCTGTATTGTGCAGCTCCGTCTCACACTATTAATGCCTGTCCCAAACGTCCGGGAAACTCCAAATCCTAGCTCGCCAAGGAGAGGGCCGGCTAGGAGTAATGATCTCCTCTCCATCTCCTCAAGATTGTAATCTCCCAGTCTCGCTTCAAGTTGCTCAACGTTATCAGAACGTCATTGCCCTCCTGGATTCCGGAGCAGCTGGGAACTTTATTACCGAAGCCTATGTTAAACGGTGGTCCCTACCCACCGAGAGACTTCCTTCATCCTTTTCCTTAACTGCCGTGGATGGCAGTAAAATTTTTGATACAGTTATTGCTCTAAGGACTCTACCAGTTCGTCTGAGAGTGGGAGTTCTTCATTCCGAACTTATTTCACTTTTAGTGATTCCAAGAGCCACACATCCTGTGGTCCTGGGCCTTCCATGGCTCCGTCTTCACAATCCTACAATTGATTGGACGACTACGCAAATCCTGGCATGGGGTCCCTCCTGTGCTGAGACATGTTTGTTTAAAGTGTTGCCTGTCTGTTCTTCCTCCCCCAGGTCGTCTGATGTTCCACCTCCTCCATATCAAGATTTCACGGATGTGTTCAGTAAAGCTTCTGCTGATATCCTTCCTCCTCATAGAGAATGGGACTGCCCGATTGATCTCGTTCCAGGGAAGGTTCCACCTCAAGTCCGAACTTATCCGTTGTCTCTGCCTGAGACGCATTCTATGGAGGAATACATTAAAGAGAACCTAGCAAAGGGGTTCATTCGACCTTCTTCTTCTCCAGCCGGCGCAGGCTTCTTCTTTGTAAAAAAAAAAGATGGTGGTCTGCGGCCGTGCATCGACTACAGAGGTTTGAACGACATTACCATCAAGAACCGCTATCCTTTACCCCTGATTACTGAGCTCTTTGACAGAGTTAGCGGAGCTACCATCTTTACAAAGCTGGACTTGAGAGGTGCATACAATCTCATCCGGATCCGTGAGGGTGACGAGTGGAAGACCGCATTTAACACCCGTGACGGACATTATGAGTACCTCGTCATGCCCTTCGGATTGAGCAATGCTCCAGCTGTCTTCCAGCATTTCGTCAATGAGATCTTCAGAGACATTCTATACCGTCATGTCGTGGTCTATCTAGATGATATCCTCATTTTTGCCAACAATTTAGAGGAACATCGTTTTTGGGTAAAGGAGGTTCTGTCCCGTCTCCGTGTCAATCATCTCTACTGCAAATTAGAGAAATGCGTCTTTGAAGTCAAGTCCATTCCGTTTCTAGGGTACATTGTGTCCGGTTCCGGACTAGAGATGGATCCTGAGAAACTACAAGCAATCCAGAATTGGCCGGTACCCTTAACCCTCAAAGGGGTCCAGAGGTTCTTAGGGTTCGCCAATTATTACCGAAAGTTTATACAAGACTTTTCCACCATTGTGGCGCCTATTACTGCTTTCACCAAGAAGGGTGCTAACCCGTCCAAGTGGTCTGAAGAAGCCATGCAAGCTTTTCATCTTTTGAAACAGAGGTTCATCTCTGCGCCTGTCCTGAAACAGCCTGACATCGACTCTCCTTTCATCTTAGAGGTGGATGCCTCCTCCGTTGGAGTAGGAGCGGTGTTATCCCAGAGGGCTAAAGATGGCCATTTACATCCTTGCAGTTTATTCTCCCGGAAGTTCTCCCCAGCGGAGCGCAACTATGCCATTGGCGACCAGGAGTTGCTAGCCATCAAGCTCGCTCTAGAGGAGTGGAGATATCTGTTGGAGGGAGCTTCCCATTCAATTACTATACTTACAGACCACAAGAACCTTCTATATCTAAAAGGCGCACAATGTCTCAACCCTCGTCAGGCCAGATGGGCACTTTTCTTTTCCAGATTCGACTTTAAACTCCAGTTTTGTCCGGGCTCTCAGAATCGCAAGGCCGATGCCCTTTCCCGCTCATGGGAGCAAGAAAATGAGTCAGAGTCTTCAGACAAGCATCCTATTATAAATCCGTTGGCATTCTCCACGGTAGGGATGGACTCTACGCCCCCATCAGGGAAAAGTTTTGTGAAACCGACACTAAGGAAGAAGCTCATGCATTGGGCCCATGCTTCCCGCTTTGCCGGACATACAGGTATCCAAAAAACCCTGGAGTTTATCTCTAGGTCCTATTGGTGGCCAACTCTGAAAAAGGACGTTTTGGAGTTTATTGCATCTTGCCCAAAGTGTGCCCAACATAAAGTATCCCGCCAGTCGCCTGCGGGGCAACTGGTTCCACTATCTGTTCCCCGTCGACCATGGACCCATTTGTCGATGGATTTTATTACAGATTTGCCCATGTGCAACAAGTTCAATACCATCTGGGTGGTAGTTGACCGGTTCACCAAGATGGCACACTTCATTCCTCTCACCGGTCTTCCGTCAGCTTCCAAGTTGGCTCAAGTATTTATACAAGAGATCTTCCAACTCCACGGTCTTCCAGAAGAAATTATCTCAGATCGAGGAGTACAATTCACAGCCAAATTCTGGCGAAGTTTATGTCAAGTCCTCCAAGTCAAGCTAAAGTTTTCCACGGCTTACCATCCTCAGACCAATGGTCAAACTGAGAGGGTGAATCAGGACTTGGAGTCCTTCCTCCGCATCTATGTGTCCTCCTCTCAAGATGACTGGGTTCAATTACTTCCCTGGGCCGAGTTCTGTCATAACAACCAGTATCATTCTTCATCTTCTTCAACACCATTCTTCACCAACTTTGGATTCCACCCTAAAGTCCCTGAGTTCCAACCGCTTCCAGCAACTTCTGTTCCCGTAGTGGATATCACCTTGCATCAGTTTGCCAATATCTGGAAGAGCGTACGATCAGCTCTGCTCAAGGCATCGTTCAGGTACAAGAAGTTTGCAGATAAGAAGCGTCGAGCAGTTCCTGCTCTCAAGGTGGGTGATCGGGTATGGTTATCCACGAAGAATTTGAGGTTGAGAGTTCCCAGTATGAAGTTTGCACCTCGCTTCATCGGTCCTTTTAAAATTGATCAAGTCATCAATCCTGTTGCTTACAGACTCCAGTTACCTCCTTTCTTAAAAATACCCAGGACATTCCATGTTTCCCTGTTGAAACCGCTAATCTTGAATCGGTTTCATTCCTCACTTCCTCCAACTCCGAAAGTCCAAACTCAACGAGGCGTTGAGTATGAAGTGGCCAAGATCCTGGACTCACGTCACCGTTACGGTCAACTTCAGTATCTTATTGACTGGAAGGGTTATGGCCCTGAGGAACGTTCATGGACCAATGCTTCTGATGTCCATGCTCCAGCCTTGGTCCGGAGATTCCATTCCAAGTTTCCTCAAAAGCCAAAGAAGTGTCCTGGGGCCACTCCTAACGGAGGGGGTGCTGTCACGATCCGGGTATCTGGACGCCATTTCTTACCTATCAGATGCCTCCTAAGGCTGGCTCAGCGCTCCAGGACCGGATCCCATCTGTCATCCTGATGTGCACATTCCCGCATCCTCACCTGTCTCTCTGGACGCAGTCACAGTAACGCCTTATACATCTGGCATGGCGTCTCCCGCGGCCTCCGCCGCTGTCCCTGAGCTTCTGCATTCAGAGTGGCGATTACGTCAGCCGCGGCCTCCGCTGTGTCCGCGTGGTTGGATGTGCATCTGTCAGCCTGGCGTCTCCTGTCTCCGGTGGCCGGCGCCGCCATTACTGTTTTCCAGACCACATGGATTACAATCCAAACTTCCCTCCAAGTGTCTGCATGGGCGCAGCCATCTTGGATTCTGTCAGCTGATCTTTCCTACCAATCCGTTGTCAGTATTATTAATTTGCATAATTGCCTAGCCAATGCCTTCCTTGCTGCAGGTATAAATAGGTTGTGCCTGAGCAAGGAAGGCGTCAGTGCTTTGGTTGTCAAACCTAGTTCCAGTTTGTCTCTCTTCTGTGAATGTCTTCCAGGTTCCAGCTCCTGTCTCCAGACTTCTGCTATAGAGACCCGCACCAGCATTCCATCTGCGGTGTAGCCTGACTCTCCGATCCATTCTGGACTCACCTGTTTCCAGCTACAACATCACCTGCTTCCAGCTCAGCTTCCAGCAGTGTACAGCTTCTCTTAAAGGGCCGGTGTCCTTTCTGCAGTTTACCACTCTCCACCGGTATTATTATTTCTCCGCTCTCAAATTCTACATTTCATCTATATTGCATCGCTCTCAAGCTTTATTTATTATTTAACTGGTTCCAGCCAGTATCCACTCCGTGACAACACCTGTCTGGTTCTAACCAGTACCCACAGCAGCATTTTATCTACAGCAGTCCAGCTTTCCCTGGAACACCAGCTGGTACGACCCTGGGCTTTCCTCATTGCTACAGTTGAGCCTGGTAAGGACTTTCCAACTTGCAGATAATAAGAACTGTCTCATACCACCAGAGCTCTGTGGCCCCTGCCACCCTGTAGTACCCAGGAACTGTATTATTATTTCTCTGCTGATTTTTATGTTTCTTTTACTGCTACTGTGATGCATGGAGTTTGTCATAAATAAATATCATTGACTTTTACTCAAGTTGTCGTGGTCACGCCTTCGGGCGGTTTCTCTTCATGTTACTTACATGTCCAGGGGTCTGATACAACCTCCCAGGTTCCGGTACACCTCAGCCCCTACAACTGAGGCTGCCTTCCGTCAGCTCAGGCCCTCAGTTGTGACAAGAATCTAGGAACAACTACAGATTCTGGAATACATGGTATAACTATACTCATTTAGACAATAACTCACCGGAGAGACTTTCTATCTGTTAAATTTGGACTTTCAATATCTTGAGTTATAGCAGTGGAAATTGAAAGGATTCAAAGTATCTTTTCTCATCTAAGTAACAGCTGGCTATAGATGGAAAGCAATGATTGTTAAAGGAGAGGATACTATATATAGTCCTTGAATATAGTACATTATAGTGTTTCAAAATAGCCCTATGATATTTTATGTAATTTTATGGTAATTGATGAATGCAAAGCTAATTGTATTTTATTATGTACAGGGCTGAGGTAGAGAACTGTGGCTGGAACACGATGGTTAAAAAATGTAGTTGCGGATAAAGAACTGCAGGTTGTGGCTTGAAAGACGAGGTTGTGAATAATGAACTGCGGAACTGTGGATAGTGGTAAAAAAGACGTGGCTGGCGGCAAAGAACTGTGGACTGTGATTTGAAAGACGAGACTGTAGATAATGAACTATGGAACTGTGGATGGTAGTTGAAGACGTGGCTGGAGACGAGGACTGTGGTTTGGAGGATGAGGCTGAAGATAACAATCTGCAGGTTGTGGTCGGTGGTACAAAGACGTGGCTGGTGACATAGATCTGTGGAGTGTGGCTTGAAAGACGAGGCAGAAGACCCTGGGCCGACTGTGCCCAAAGAGTCTTACTGGACCGGGTTTTCTAGGAGCGCTTCCACAGGCAGTAGCAGGTTAGGAACGGCAGGACTGCAGCAGCAACAGAGAACCGACAAAGCAGGATCAGGAGTAACCAGAATACGACAAGGATCCTGGGAGCACAGGCTAAAGCACCTACAACAGGGTTGTAACTTGAAGCACTGGTGTCCCTGTCCTAAACCAGCCCCCTTTTATAGGGAGAGCTTCCCCTGGATTGGCCTTTCAGAAACAGGAAACAGGAACTACTGTATGCTTAAAACTTGGTCTCCAACATGGCGGCGCCCAGTAATGCAGATCTTTCTTCAAAGCTACATTGCTCACTGCCTCTGGTCTCCTAGCAATGGCTCAGCAAGAGCGACCCACTGTAGAGGCGTCCCGCCACCACGAGCAGACCCCCTCACTGCCGCCACTGCTGCCCACAGACCCAGCGCAGCAGCCCACCTCCGCCGCTGCCCGCACACCGCCAGAGAAGCCAGCCCCCCGTGGCCACAGCGTACCGGTAAGACTCTGGACGCTGACACTAATTAGCCATTTGAAATATATTAGGAGGATTTCTTTAGGTATGAGTCATTCCAATTACTAATCAGGCTAATTAGAGCAGGACGCACACTGTTTCCGGGTGCGTGGAATCCATACCCGTACGAGTCAAAGAGCGGCTCCCTGCACAGCGACACGGGTCTATAACAGGCATTTCACCTGTATTTCGCCTGTACTAAAATAAGTAAGACTTTCAGGGCGGCTCTCTCATCCCGGAGAGATCAACTACCTCCTCTGCATATGTTGTATGTTTATTATTTTTTTCTAACTAACAGTGGAATTGCTACAGTGCTTTCTGTTCTGAATTGTGGTTACACAGCAACAGTGTTTTTTGTCTGTTTGGCAATAGAAGTGCAACATAGTATCTGCTTTTGATTAAGTGGTAACAGAGAAACACTGGTCCTTGCTCTATCTTGGCCAGTGGGTGAGCTGGTATTTAATAATATATTTCTGTTGTGGGGTACACTGGGCTCCACAAGGATTAACATCGGGGGGGAGGGGGGGTTGGGGTGTAGAGTAGGATCATTATCCGATGCACCAACAGTCTCAAAGCTTTTGACTGTTCCCAAGATGCACAGCGCTGCCTCCTCTATACCCCCGCCTCTGTGCACAGGGAGCTCAGTTTGTAAGTTGGTGCCATGCAGTATTCAGGCACTTATCAGGAGGCTGTCTTAAGCAGGCTATTCAGAGCTTCATTTTTACAGATAGAAGAAGAAATTATTGTAAGAAGACTACAGGGCTGCTGCAGGCAAAGTCTCATAGTCTTTCCTGTCTGCAGCTCCATCACCCCCAGCGGCACTGTATACTCCCACACCCTGGTTGCCGGGTCACTGCAGCGGAGGCGCCGGCTTCTTCTTATAACAGTGAGTCACACACATGCAGCCGTCTCCCGGATCGCGGGGACGCAGACAAGGGGGAGGTAAGGGGCACCTGTGCCGCACTTTGCCACGATCCAGCACGGCCGTAGGAGGCGGGCTGCGCGCGTGCTGGCGTGGACACTGAATACTGAGCAGCCGCTCCACTAGCCACCAGGGTTGAATTATGGCCACAGGTCAGGGGGATATTATAAAAGTACCCTCCATTTTTACACTGCCTGCACACCCTGTGGGGATGCCAGCAGGTGGAGCAGGTCGGACCTGAGGCCCCTCCCTCCAGCCCCAGGGCACCATTTCAGCAATGTTCCCGCCCTGGAGCTGCTTCCCTCTCCCTCACTCCCGGTCAGCAGCCATTACAGAAAGAGCTTTGCTATTCCTGGGACGTAACAGAGGATAATCTGGCAGCTGAGAGTTCAGGTTCAGGTGGGTCCGTAGCACCTGGGGCATCACAAGACCCACCTTGGGCTACATTTTCCACATTGTTAAACACGCTTGTGACTAAATTAATGCCCCCTGTGGGACCACCTGTGCCACTACCACAGTTTATGGTCCCTGCTGTGAACCCGCCATGGGTGGATCAGCTTTCCACTCAGTTACAGCATTTGAACTGATCTATAACTAAATCTAAGTGTCACTCTCACCCGCATAAGACTAAGTCATCTTCTAAACAGGCCATTACCCAATACACTCCCAATCCACTGCTATTCCAGACACGTTCTCTGATGAGGACGGTGCATGTACTGACCCCACAGACACTGACGCTGATGTGTCGGATGGGGAAGGGAAGTTATTGGTGGATGTCCCGTATTTCATTGAGGCGATACGGCTCATTCTTCAAGTGTCTGATGATTCGGAGCCTGAGACAGTCTCCAAGAAACCGGATAGGTTTAAACGTAAGAAGGTGGTTAAACAAGTGTTACCCTATTCTAAACACCTGGTTGACATACATCAGGAATACTGGGAAAATCCGGGGACACAATTTACACCGAATAAGAGTCTGTTGGCTTGCTATCCTCTCTCTGCGGAGGTATGTAAAATTGGGAAACCACTCCGCCTGTAGATTCTCATGTGGCACGTATGGTTGCTTCCTCTGCTCTGCCAGCAACTACCGTCACCTCTCTGAAGGAACCGACGGATCGCCGTGTGGAGGGCTGTTTAAAAGCGATTTATACCCTAACGGGGGCTGTGCAAAGGCCAACTATTGCAGCGACTTGGGCTGCTGAAGCTGTTGAGGCGTGGGCTCAGGAACTTGAGGCGGAACTGCTTTCCGATGCGTCTGAGCATGCTCGACAATGTCTCTCATATATTGCCACGGCTTCTCTGTACCTTAAGGAGGCGGCCTCCGATGCCAGGGTGCTCGCGGCCAAGGCCAGATTTATCCTTTGGTTGAGATCCTGGTCGGTGTATATGGATTCCAAGAAACCCTGGAGGTGCTTCCTTTCAATGGAGACATTCTCTTTGGAGAAGACCTCAATAAGATTGTGGCTGATCTGGCTACTGCTAAAACAGCTTGCCTACCTAGTATGGCTCCTTCCGCACAGAAGGCTAAAAGTACTTTTCCCTGGCCCTTTCATCCTCCAGGTAAAGCAAAAGGTCAGGCGTACCCAAAGCAAGCTCGTGCTTCCAGACCTGCCAAGCCCAGACCGAAGCATGCCTGGGCCACCCGTCAGCCAGCTTCCAAAACTGACAAGCCTACCGCATGACGGGGCGGACCTCCCTCTGGGGGATCCCAGGGTGGGTGGCCGACTTCTAGGTTTTGCCCAGGAGTGGTTGAAGACCACTTCGGATACCTGGGTGAGGGAAGTCGTCGCTCGAGGTTACGCCATACCCTTCAAGAATCGTCCCCCTCATCGATTTTGCCTGACAGATGTGCCTCTGGATCTGGCAAATGCAAACATGTTGCACTCGGTGGTACAGTCCCTCTTGACCACAGGAGTGGTAGTACAGGTGCCTCTGGCTCAGAGGGGCAAGGGGTTCTATTCACCGCTGTTTCTAGTCCCGAAACCGAACGGGTCCTTGTGGCCCATTCTCAATCTGAAGTCCTTGAACAAGCATGTGTGGATCTCCAAGTTCCGTATGGAAACGCTGCGCTTTGTTGTTCTGGCCATGGAGCCTGGGGACTATATGGTCTCCCTGGACATACAAGATGCCTACCTACATATTCCTATTGCGGTATCTCATCAGCAGTACCTGCGGTTTGCGGTGGGCAACCTTCATTACCAATTTTGAGCATTTGCCCTTTGGTTTTACAATGGCTCTGCGAGTTTTCACCAAAGTAATGGCGGTCATGACGTCTACACTCCACCGTCAAGGGGTCAGGATCCTACCATACTTGGACGATTTGCTGATCCTGGCAAATTCCCCAGAACTCCTGTGTCATCTCGATCTGACGGTCCAGTGCATGAAAGCCCACGGGTGGCTGATCAACTGGAAGAAATCCTCCCTGGTTCCTGCTCGGAGCATGTTACATCTGGGAGCGTTATTGGACACTCACAAGCAACAGTTGTTCCTGTCTCAGGAGAAAGTCCTGAAGCTTCAGGACAGGAATTGATGCTTCCTATCTCGTCCGCAAGTGTCGATACATTCGGCAATGCAATTGCTGGGTCTCATGGTGTCGGCTTTCGACGTGGTGGACTATGCTCAATTCCACTCTCGCCCTCTGCAGAAGTTAATTCTGACCAAGTGGGACAGCCTGCCTCACCGGATCAGATCTCACATGATCTCCTTGTCTCCGGAAGTCCCCCTGTCACGGAGCTGGTGGCTTCAGGACCAACAATTGAACAGTAGCCGTCCCTTCTGGATATCCGACTGGGTCCTTCTGACAATGGATGCCAGTCTGACTGGTTGGGGCGCGGTGTTGGAACAACACTCTCTTCAGGGTCGGTGGACCAAGGAGGAGTCTCTGCTCCCGATCAATACTCTGGAACTGCGGGCAGTGTTCAACGCGTTGACAATGGCCCAGCATCTCATACAGAACAGACCTGTTCAAGTACAGTCGGACAATGCCACCATGGCGGTATACATAAATCATCAAGGCGGCACTCGAAGCCGCATGGCAATGAGGGAAGTATCACGGATTCTTCAGTGGGCGGAACACCATCTGCCGGCCATATCCGCAGTGTTCATTCCGGGCGTCCTGAACTGGGAAGCGGACTATCTCAGTCATCAGGATATACACACCAGAGAGTGGAGCCTCCATCCGGAGGTGTTTCAACTTCTCGTGGACACGTGGGGTCTTCCAGATGTGGATCTGATGGCGTCTCGACACAATCACAAGGTTCCGGTCTTCAGAGCAATGACAAGGGATCCTCAAGCTGCGTTCATGGACGCTCTGGCAATTCCATGGAACTTTCAGCTACCGTATGTGTTCCCTCCGGTGTCACTCCTGCCCAGAGTAATACGGAAGTTCAAGCAAGAAGGAGGAAACCTACTTCTGGTTGCTCCAGCGTGGCCCAGCTGGCACTGGTTCTCCGATCTCCTGGGTCTCTCGTGGGATTGTCCCCTTCTACTTCCACAACGACCAGACCTCCTCGTTCAGGGCCCTTGTGTTTACCAGTATTTGGCCCATTTGGCTTTGATGGCATGACCCTTGAGGCTTTCGTCCTGAGGGCCAAAGGTTTTTCTGAGGCGGTCGTTTAAAATATGTTGAAGGCCCGTAAGCCGGCTTCTGCTCGGATCTACCATAGGGTCTGGAATGCTTACTTTACTTGGTGTGAGTCTCACAATCATGACGTTTTCAAATTATTGGCTTTTCTACAACCGGGCCTAGACTTAGGCTTGTGTCTGGCCTCCCTCAAGGTTCACATCTCTGCCTTGTTGGTTTGGTTTCAGAGAAAAATTGCTACCCTGCCTGAAGTCCATACTTTCACTCAGGGTGTGTAACGGATTCAGCCTCCTAATGTGGCACCTGTGACCCCTTGGGATCTGTCGTGGTTTTGGAGGCCTTACAAGAGTCTCTGTTTGAGCCTCTTACCCCTGCTGACCTTAAGTGGCTTTCCCTTAAGGTGTTGTTCTTGCTGGCTATTGCTTCAGCTAGAAGGGTCTCGGACTTGGGTGCCTTATCCTATAAGTCTCCCTATTTGATTTTTCACCGTGACCGGGCTGTTCTTAGAACACTAGAAACAAAAATTCTCCATAGAATAAAGAAAAAAGAAGCGCTGGTATTTAAATACTATTGATTTTAATAATTATAATGCATCATACATGGGTATAAAAACAATCAATATTTTTATAATGCAATGAAGTAAATTACCGGCCGGTAAGTAAAATCCCCCCCCCCCCCTCTAAAAAATTCAGGGAGTTCACAATAGAACTATAATATATTTGTTCTTTATAGGAGCTTAGAGTGTCCAGATGAAGGTGATTAATATCACCTAGATGGGGTCCTTAAAGCTCGAGCACAGTCTTAGAAATGTAAAGATAAAAAGTCCTCCCAGCCGCTGGTAGCTAATCCTTTGAATGCGGACATATCCAGAGGAACAGTAAAAATGCCTTGCTGTGATTAGTATTAGAATTGCAGTGACTCACCGATCATATTCATCAGCATTACGCTATGGATGAGCACATCACAGCAGGCATATGGAGTAGAGAGCACTCTACTTTCCCCAGTCTCGGGCTATTTATTTATGGTTTTATGTGACAAAGCGTTGCTCCTGTTTTAGACACTGTCCCAGGTGGAAAACAAATAGGACGGTGAGCACTCTCCCGCTCCCCGTGTCGGGCTGCACGCCGCACACGGTCCAGACCACAGGCACCGCTCACACTTGATCCTTGCGCCAAGCACAAGGCGCAAACGTCCCGCACCTCTCTCCGGTATGGGGGAATCAATAAAAGCTGTCTGGTAATGTGCAAGTAGTTAACGCGTTTCCATGCCTTACGGTCAAGTCGGCAGCTTCCTCTTAGAACATGGCCAGGTTATATACCCAAGGTGGTATCTTCCTTCCACCTTAACCTGGAGGTTGTGGTTCCGGACTTTTATTTCTCCTGAGTTGTCTGCCAAAGAGCTGTCTTTGGATGTAGTACGGGCTCTTCGTATCTGTGTGAAGAGAACTTCCTCCTTTAGGAAATTCGATTTCTCTTTTCGTGTTGTTTGGTTTTCACAAATGTGGCTGGCCTGCTTCCAAGTAGACTCTGGCCAGATGGATTAAAATGGTGATTGCACATGCTTATGTACAGGCTGGTCGTCTGGTTCCTGCTACCATTAAAGCCCATTCTACTCGGTCGGTTGTACCTTCTTGGGCAGCCCACCGTGGTGCGACCCTTGAACAATTGTGCAAGGTGGCTACGTGGTCCTCGGGGAACACGTTTATAAGGTTCTATGCCATCGATACCGCTGCTTCCCAGGATGCTTCCTTTGGACACCAGGTTCTTGTGCCCACTACAGTGCGTCCCCTCCTATAAGGAACTGCTTTAGGACATCCCCGATGTTAATCCTTGTGTAGCCCAGTGTACCCCGCAGCAGAAGTCAAGATTTATGGTAAGAACTTACCATTGTTAAATCTCTTTCTGCGAGGTACACTGGGCTCCACAAGGCGCCCACCCTGACGCACTTAGCTTCTTTGGGTTGGCATTGGCATGGCCGCTGACACCCTCTCCTGCGGTGAGTGTGTGGTGTAATTGGCTACGAGCATTTGTCGTCTTTGGTACCTGCTACTGCATTGGGCTGGTTAACAAAACTGAGCTCCCTGTGCATGGAGGCGGGGTTATAGAGGAGGCGGTGCTGTGCATCTTGGGAACAGTCAAAAGCTTTGAGCCTGTTGGTTCCTCGGCTCAAAATCCTACTCTACACCCCCCCCCCCCCCCCGATGTTAATCTTTGTGGAGCCCAGTGTACCTCGCAGACAGAGATTTAACAACAGTAAGTTCTTATCATAAATCTCGTTATTTTTTTATTTTCCTGTGTAACAGTGATTAGTGGTTTATCACAACATTTTGATTCTATAGCTGAAAGCACTCTCATTATTCTATTTTTACGTGCATTAATTTATATGTGATTTTCTTGTATATCAAGTTTCATTTGGTTGAATTTTCGCTATGAGAACCATGTGATCAGAGGACACATTGAAGGTAATCATTTTATTATCCACAGGCTGATTCTTATACAAATTTTCTTAGGCTACTAAAGGAGTGCTCCGTTATACATAAAAAAATTATTGTGTAATTCTTTATAAGAACGCTCAGCAGGGAGCGGCTGATAACAGGTTAGATTGAGATCAAAATTTGTATACTAAAAAGATCTCTATGATATGGTATACAAACCTGTATATAATTTACTGATATTTTCACTTTGTTGATATTAATTATTTTATGTAAATGTTTTTTTCAGGCTGATAAGTGATTGTCCTATGTAATACTTTTCATTAAGGAATTTTTAGAAATCTAGAAATAAAAGTTACATTTTAATATAATTAAAAGAGTGCGCCACACATTAAGCCTTCTTTGGCTAAAACCCACTAGTGTTTTTTTGCCTCAATCCTCTAAGGCAGGCATGTCCAATCTGCGGCCCTCCAGCTGTTGAGAAACTACACATTCCAGCATGTCCTGACACAGCTTTAGCATTCTCTGACAGCAGAACTGTATCAGGGCATGCTGGGATATGTAGTTTCACAACAGCTGGAGGGCCGCAGTTTGGACATGCCTGCTCTAAGGTGTCATCTACTCTGCCTGTCAACTCACTGAAGGAACCAACAGATCAGCGTGTGAATGGATGCCTGAAGTCTATTTACTCCCTTACCAGTGCTGTACATAAACCCACTATATCAGCCTCCTGTGCCACAAAATGACATGAAACATGGGTTCAGGCATTAGGGGATAAGCTGCCTCAGGATATTTCTGACACTGCCAGACAATATCTGTCTCATATTACCACTGCCTCCCACTATATTCAGGAGGTGTCCTCTGAGGCAGGTGTAATGGCGGCCAAGGCGTCTACTATGTCTATACTGGCTCGCCGAATTCTGTGGTTAAGGTCCTGGAAGGTGGACCTAGAATCTAAAAAGACCTTGGAGGTGCTCCCTTTTAAGGGAGACCTCTTATTTGGGGAGGATCTGAATAAGATTGTGACTGACTTGGCGACTGCTAAGATTGTGTTTCTCCCAAGTACTAATCCTTCTGCACCGAAGGCAAAGAGTACCACTTTTCGTTCCTTTCGACCTTATTAGGGAAAGCAAAGGGTCAGGCGTACCCGAGACAGGCTAGTACTTCCAAAACCACTATGACCAACCCTAAACAATTCTGGGCCACCCATCAGCCTTCTTCCAAACAAGACAAGCCTGCTGCATGATTGTGCGGGCCTACCGCTGGGGGATCCCATGGTGGGAGGCCGACTTCTGCAGTTCGCCCAGGCCTGGTTAAAGACCACTTCGGATGCCTGGGTGCGGGAAATTGTCTCTCACGGGTACACAGGCTCATTCAAGAGACATACCTCCCACCAGTTCTGCTCAACGGTTATCCCTTTGGATCCTTTGAAAGCGCAAGCTCTACAATTGGTTGTGCGATCCCTCCTGGACACAGGAGTGGTAGTGCTGGTACCTCTGCCCCAGAGAGGTAGAGGATACTATTCGACCCTGTTTCTAGTTCCGAACCCAATGAGTCCTTTTGGCCTATGCTCAACCTCAAATCATTGAACACATTTGTGAAAGTGTCCAAATTCCGTATGGAAGCTCTGTGCTCAATTGTACTGGCCATGTAACCCAAAGACTATATGGTATTCCTGGACATACAGCATATGTTTACCTGCATATACCTATTGCCATATCGCATCAGCAATATCTGCGGTTTGCTATTGGCAACCTACATTATAAATTCCAGGCTCTGCCATTTGGGCTGGCCACAGTCCCTCGGATCTTCACCAAGGTCATGGCCATGATGACAGCCCTTCTCCACCGTCAGGGAATCAGGATCCTGCCGTATCTGGATGACTTGTTGATCCTAGCAAATGCCAAGATGTTCTCCTCAGTCATCTGGAACTGACGGTCCAGTTCCTACAAGTCCACAGGTGGCTCATCAACTGGAAAAAGTCCTTGCTGGTCCTTGCACAGAGCATGATGCACCAGGGGGCACTGCTAGACACACACAGCGAAAGTCTGTTTCTGTCTCCGGAGAAAGTCCTGAAACTACAGGACAGGATAAGATGCCTCCTTTCTCACCCAAGAGTGTCGATACACTCTGCAATGCAAGTACTAGGCCTCATGGTGTCGGCTTTCGACATGGTGGAGTACGCCCAATTTCATTCCCGCCCTCTGCAGAGGTTAATCCTTTCCAAAGGAGGTTCATCTGTCACTGAGCTGGTGTCTACAGGACCAACAGTTGAGCAGGGGACAACCCTTCTGGATCCCCAACTGGGTCCTACTGACTACGCAAGCCAGTCTGCGGGGTTGGGGCACAGTGCTGGAGCAACACTCGGTGGACCAGGGAGGAATCTCTCCTCCCTATAAATATTCTGGAATTGTGGGCAGTGTTCAATGCTTTGAATCTGGCCCTGCCTCTGGTACAGAACAGGCCTGTTAAAGTACAATCAGACAACGCCACCACGGTGTCATACATAAATTATCAAGGCGGCACTCGAAGCCGCATGGCAATGATGGAAGTGTCAGAAATCCTTCATTGGGCGGAACGCCATCTGCCAGCAATATCGGCAGTGTTCATTCCCGGAGTCCTCAACGGGGAAGTGGGTTTCCTCAGTCGTCAGGACGTGCACGCCGGAGAGTGGAGTCTTCATCCAGAAGTATTTCAACTCCTAGTGGACAAGTGAAGCCTACCAGATTTAGACCAGATGGCATCTCGACACAATCACAAGGTTCCGGTCTTCGGATCAAGGACAAGGGATCCTCAAGCAGCATTTGTGGACCCACTGGCAATTCCATGTAACTTGCAGCTACCATACATGTTCCCTCCAGTGTCACTCCTGACCAGGGTACTACGGAAGTTCAAGCAAGAAGGAGGAATACTACTTCTAGTCGCTCCACCGTGGCCCAGAAGGCATTGGTTCTCAGACCTGCACGGTCTATCGATCAAGTATCCTCTTCAATTTCCTCAATGTCCAGACCTCCTCGTTCAGGGCCCTTGTGTCTATACAGACCTGGCTAGGCTGGCTTTGACGGCGTGGCTCTTGAAGTTTCACTCCTAAGGCCAAAGGATTCTCTGAGGTGGTTATCCAAACTATGCTGAAGGCTCGCAAACCGACTTCTGCACGGATTTATTACAGGGTCTGGAATTCTTACATCACCTGGTGTGCTGCTAAGAATTATGACGCATACAATTTCAGAACTTCCAGACTTCTGGCTTTTCTACAACAAGACCTGGATTTAGGCCTTCGTTTAGCCTCCCTCAAGGTTCATATTTCTGCCTTGTCAGTGTGGTTTCAGAGGAAGATTGCGTCTATTCCGACGTTCATACTTTCACTCAAGGCGTTTTACGGATCCAGCCTCCATGTGTCCCTCCTGTGGCTCCGTGGGATCTGTCTGTTGTCTTGAATGCCCTACAAGAGTCTCCATTTGAACCTCTTGAATCTGTGGACCTTAAATATCTTACGCTTAAGGTTATGTTTCTGCTGGCTATTGCCTCTGCTAGGAGGGTGGACTTAGGAGCTTTGTCCTGTTATCCGACCTTTCTGTTTTTTCACCGTGACCGGACAGTTTTTCGAACTTGCCCTGGTAATTTGCCTAAGGTGGTGTCATCTTTTCACCTTAACCAAGAGATCATGGTTGCGGCTTTTATTTCTTCTGGTTTATCCTCCAAAGAGCGGTTTTTGGATGTGGTACGGGCTCTCCGTATTTACGTGGGGAGGAATGCCTCTCTCAGGAGGTCCGATACCCTTTTTGTACTTTTTGGTTTTCACACATGTGGCTGGCCTGCGAATAAGCAAACCTTGGCCAGATGAATTAGAATGGTGATTGCACAAGCTTATGCACAGGCTGGTCTTCCAGCTCATGCTACTTTTAAGGCCCATTCTACTCGGTCTGTTGGGCCTTCTTTGGCGGCCCGCCGAGGCGTGTCCACTGAACAATTGTGCAAGGTGGCTACGTGGTCCTCAGTGAACATGTTCATAAGGTTTTATGCCTTTGATACTTCCGCCCCCGGATGCTTCCTTTGGACGCTGGGTTCTTGTGCCTGCTACAGTGTGTCCCCTCCCATAAGGAACTGCTTTTGGACATCCCGATGTATTCCCTGTGGAACACAGTGTACCCAGCTGCAGAAAAGGAGATTTATGGTAGACTTACCATAGTTAAATCTCTTTCTGCGAGGTACATTGGGTTCCACAGGGCATCCACCCTGACACACTTAGCTTCTTTGGGTTTGTATGGCATTAGCTGCTGGTCCCTTCTCCTGTCGTGAGAATGTGACTAACATCTCCCGTCTCTTTTACCTGCTACTGCATTGGACTGGTTAACGAAACTGAGCTCCAGTCTCCGGAGGCGGTGTTATAGAGGAGGCGGTGCAAGGCATCCTGGGAACAGTCAAAGCTGTAGCCTGTTGGTACCTCGGATCAAGATCCAACTCTACACCCGATGTGTTCCGTGTGGAACCCAGTGTACCTCGCAGAAAGAGATTTAACTATGGTAAGTCTACCATAAATCTCCTTATTTAGGCTTTTTAGCTTTTATTACACTGGGGTGGGGCCCCTGGATGGAGGGACAGAGCACCTGTCATGCCGCGGCTGCCATACTTGCCTCTCCGGGGGCACTGGATCTCCGGGCGGCCGTCCTCACTGGCGGTCTCCGGCACCCGGCGCTCCGTCCAGTGCTCGTGGTGTGGACGTATCGGTGCGCCCGGCGTTCACTGGGGGACATGTGACGTCATCAAGCGCTTCCCCAATCAGACGCTGGTGGGAAGTTCAAATTCAGACGCTGGGCAGAGCTCCGGAGCCTGAGTATCATCTTTACTGCGTTTGTAGTTGTGATCACCAGAGCTCCCGTATCCCTGTGGCCTTCAGCGCTTCCAGACGAACCTCCGTGCCTCCAAGCACTTCTGTGCCTCCGAGCACCTCCGTGCCTCCAAGCACCTCTGTGCCACGAGCACCTCCGTGCCTCCAAGTATCTCTGTGCCCCCAAGCACCTCTGTGCCTCCGAGCACCTCCGTGCCTCCAAGTACCTCTGTGCCTCCGAGCACTTCAGCGCTTCCAGACGAACCTCCGTGCCTCCAAGCACCTCTGTGCCTCTGAGCACCTCCGTGCCTCCAAGTACCTCTGTGCCTCCAAGCACCTCTGTGCCTCCGAGCACTTCCGTGCCTCCAAGTACCTCTGTGCCTCCAAGCACCTCTGTGCCTCCGAGCACCTCCGTGCCTCCAAGCACCTCTGTGCCTCCAAGCACCTCTGTGCCTACAAGCACCTCAGTACCTCCAAGCACCTCAGTGCCTCCAGGCACTTCTGCACCTACAAGCACCTCAGTGCCTCCAAGCACCTCAGTACCTCCAAGCACTTCTGCGCCTCCAAGCACTTCTGCGCCTACAAGCACCTCAGTGCCTCCAAGCACCTCAGTGCCTCAAGGCACTTCTGCACCTACAAGCACCTCAGTGCCTCCAAGCACCTCAGGTCCTCCAGGCACTTCTGCACCTATAAGCACCTCAGTACCTCAAAGCACCTCAGTGCCTCCAGGCACCTCAGTGCCTCCAAGCACTTCTGCGTCTACAAGCACCTCAGTGCCTCCAAGCACCTCAGTGTCTCCAAGCACCTCAGAGTCTCCAAACACCCAGTGCTCACAAGCGTAGTTGGTGTCCCCAGCATCCAGTACTTTCTCATTTATTCCTCAGCACCTTTTCAAGTCCTGTCTTTCAGGAGATCTCCAGCATCCACACGTACCTCCTGTCTGCCGACCAGATCCTGCATGAGGAAAACCTATATTCGGCCATCTCTGCTGCGGTCCAGCTGCGGTTCCTCTTCCCGGTCACCGGAAGAAACCCAGAGTCCACAACACTCCCAAACCAGGTCAGTGATAGTATACTCAGGCCACATGGACCCGGGGGATCGGAACACAGAGTCGAGCGCCATCCAAAGTTTGGCTTCCTGAGTTCAGACTCAGGAGGCAACACAGGGCCAGGTGATGCAATATCTCCAGGAATTGTCCGGCCGATTGGATCAAATTCAAGCATCCTTAGCTTCCGTAAATTCCGGTTTCAGTTCCCGTAACTGCTCCAGTTGCCGTTTCCAGTAACGTCCAACCTCCAGCCGGTACCAGGTCACTCCTTCAGCTTCCTACTCCTTCCCGCTATAATGGGAATCCAAAGAATTGCCGTGGTTTTCTAAACCAGTGTGATGTGCACTTCGAGCTTCTCTCTAATAATTTCCGTACGGATCGGTCTAAGGTGGCGTAAATTATTTCCTTGCTCGAAGGGTCAGCGTTGGATTGGGTGTCTCCGTTATGGGAACGATCTGATCCCGTGGTTTCCAACTACACCAATTTCATCACGTCCTTTCGAAGAATCTTCGACGAGCCTGGCAGGATGACCACTGCTTCTTCTGACTTGCTCCGTGTTCGTCAGGGCTCCCGCTCCGTGGGTCAGTACGTGGTTCATTTCCAGACCATTGCCTCTGAACTTCGCTGGAATAATGACGCTCTGAGGGCTGTCTTCTGGAACGGTCTCTCCGACCGGCTGAAAGATGAGTTGGTCACTAGGGATCTGCCGGATCCATTAGAAGAGTTGATCTCCCTCTGCGTCAAGGTGGATCTTCGGATGCAGGAGCGTGGAGGAGAACGTAGTCGTTCAGATCGTTCAAAGTTCCAGCATCCTCCTCCCAGGCCGGCGGCTGTGCCCAGTTCGGACGAACCCATGCAAATTAACCGGTCCCGACTGTCTCTGGAGGAACGACAGCGTCGTCGTGAGGGTAAACTTTGCCTTTACTGTGGAGCCGCAGATCATTTCCTCAAGTTTTGTAAATCCCGTCCTGGAAACGGGCAGGCCTAGCTTGTTCCGGAGGAGTCAAGTTGGGGGTCACGACTAAATCTTCTCCGATTTTGGATTGTTTGCTTCCTGTGTCTTTAATCACCAAGTCAGTCTCCAAGTCGTGTGAGGCCCTGTTGGATTCCGGAGCTGCGGGGAACTTCGTTTCTTCTTCCTGTGTCCAAAGCATGGATTTAAAGGTACGGCCTATCGAGCGGCCTATTTAGTTGATGGCTATCAATGGTACTAGAATATCCAAGGGTCTCATAATGTGGCGCACGGAGCCAGTTAAGCTGCAGATCAGAGCTCTACATCAAGAATGTCTGGAATTCTTGGTGATTCCGGAAATGCATCATGATCTGGTCCTCAGAATGCCTTGGCTCAAAATTCATAATCCCCACATTGATTGGAAGTCTTCTCAAATTCTGTCTTGGAGTTCTTTTTGTCACGCTAACTGTCTCACTTCCGTTTGTCCGCTCCGTGTCTCTTCTAAGTCGGATGAAGAGCATATTCCGGAGGCGTATCAAGGGTTCAAGGATGTGTTTTCGGAACAGGCGGCTGACCGGTTACCACCTCATAGGCCTTGGGACTGCCCTATTGACCTTATCCCAGGGAAGATGCCGCCCCGTGGCCGCACATATCCTTTGTCATTTCCTGAGACTCAAGCTATGTCGGACTATATTAAGACCAATCTGCTCAAGGGATTCATTCGCCCCTCTTCCTCCCCTGCTGGAGCGGGCTTCTTTTTCGTGAAGAAGAAGGACGGGGGGTTGAGACCATGTATCGACTACCGCGGCCTAAACGATATCGCCATCAAGAATAAATACCCCTTGCCACTAATCACAGAGTAATTTGATAGGCTTCGTGGCGCCCGCGTTTTCTCCAAGCTCGATTTGAGGGGAGCCTATAATCTTATATGCATCCGAGAAAGGGATGAATGGAAGACCGCCTTCAATACCCGGGATGGGCATTACGAGTACCTGGTGATGCCGTTTGGCCTTAGTAATGCGCCTGCCGTCTTCCAGGGATTCGTCAACGAAATCTTCCGAGACATGTTATACCGAAGTGTTGTGGTATATTTAGACGACATACTGATTTTTTCCAAAGATCTTGTTGAACACAGGACTCAAGTCAAAGAGGTGCTCCACCGTTTACGAAAGAATCGTCTCTATGCTAATTTCTCCAAATGTACCTTCAAGGTAACATCAGTTCCGTTCCTCGGTTATATCATCTCGGGGACGAAGCTTTGCATGGATCCGGAGAAGCTCTCTGCCATTCGTGACTGGACTCAGCCTCTCTCTTTGAAAGCAATACAAAGATTCCTGGGCTTTGCGAATTACTACAGGAAATTCGTTAGGGGTTTCTCCACCATTGTTGCGCCCATTACTGCTTTGACGAGAAATGGCTCCAACCAGGGTTTGTGGCCTCCCGAAGCCATAGAGGCTTTTTCCCACTTGAAATCAGCTTTCATGTCCGCTCCAGTACTTCAACAACCAAATTTCGAGGAACCTTTCTTTTTAGAAGTTGACGCATCCTCGGTCGGAGTTGGGGCCGTTCTCTCTCAGTACTCCTCAGATAAGAAATTACATCCGTGTGGCTTCCACTCTCGTAAATTCTCTCCGGCCGAACGAAATTACACTGTTGGGGACCAGGAACTTTTGGCAATTAAATCTGCCTTGGAAGAGTGGAGATATCTCTTAGAAGGGGCCAAACATGTGATTACTATTTACACTGATCACAAAAATTTGTTGTATATCAAAACCGCACAGTGCTTGAATCCTCGCCAAGCTAGATGGGCACTCTTCTTCACTCGATTTTCTTTTGTTATCAAGTATCGGGCCGGGACTTTCAATACTAAAGCGGATGCGCTGTCCCGTTCACAAACTCCCACAGACGAAGATGATTCTTTCGAGCGGAGTTTAATTCTAAATCCAATCTCTGTCTCCACTGCCTCAACTACTCCAGGTCCTCTCCCTGGAAGAATGTCCGTACCAGCTAAATTCCGGCCGAGAATACTACAGTGGGCCTATATCTCCAATTTTTCCGGTCATCCCGGCGCCCAGAAGATGTACAAGTTTCTACAAAGATCTTACTGGTGGGACACCATGAGGAAGGATGTACAGGATTACGTTAGTTCCTGCCCACAGTGTACACAGCATAAATCTCCTCGCCTGCCTCCTGCTGGATTGCTTCATCCTCTGCCTATTCCTATGAAACCCATAACTCACATTTCCATGGACTTCATCACTGACTTGCCCTGTTCCAAAGGTTGCAACACCGTCTGGGTGATCGTCGACCGCTTTTCGAAGATGGCGCACTTCGTTCCATTGACGGGTCTGCCGACAGCTCCTAAATTAGCTCTATTATTCGTCCGAGAACATTTTCGGTTGCATGGGTTGCCTCAAGAAATAGTCTCTGATCGAGGGGTACAGTACACCGCAAGGTTTTGGAAAGCTCTTTGCACGGCCTTACAGATTAAACTTAAGTTTTCGTCCGCTTATCATCCCCAAACGAATGGACAAACGGAACGAGTCAATCAAGATCTAGAGACTTTCCTCCGCCTTTATCTCACCCCTTCACAGGACAACTGGGTGGAGTTGCTACCTTGGGCGGAGTTTGCCCATAACCATTCATTTCATTCTTCCACTGGTGAGTCTCCGTTCTTCGTCAACTATGGGTTCCACCCACATGTTCCGGAATTACCAAGTCTTCCGACAGAAGAGGTTCCAGCTGTAACGTCCACTCTACTATACTTCAGACAAATTTGGAGTAAGATTCATGCTAGTCTTAAAAAGGTTTCTGTCCGATACAAGTTCTTCGCAGATAAGAAACGGCGAGCCGCTCCTCAATACAAGGTTGGAGTTAGGGTATGGCTTTCCACACGTAATCTCCGGTTAAAGGTGCCCACTATGAAGTTCGCTCCAAGATTCATCGGTCCTTATCCTGTGCTACAAGTCCTGAATCCTGTGGTCTGTAAGTTGGGTTTGCCTTCTCACCTACGTATACCAAATGCCTTCCATGTTTCTCTTCTTCGTCCTCTCGTCCTTAATCGTTTTCATTCAAAGTCCTCTAGCCCCACCTCAGTGGAAGCTGAAACCGGAACAGACTTCGAGATCAAAACTATTCTGGACTCTCGTTACCTTTACAAGAATCTGCAATATCTGGTGGAATGGAAAGGGTATGGTCATGAGGAGAGAAGTTGGATAAAGGCTTCTGAGGTCTCGGCTCCTTGACTAATCCGGATTTTCCATTCTAGACACCCTACGAAACCAGGAAAGTGTCCAGGGGCCACTCCTAGAGGAGGGGGTACTGTCATGCCGCCATACTTGCCTCTCCGGGGGCGCTGGATCTCCAGGCGGCCGTCCTCACTGGCGGTCTCCGGCACCCGGCGCTCCGTCCGGCGCTCCGTCCGGCGCTCTGTCTGGCGCTCGTGGTATGGACGTCGCGGGTGCGCCCGACGTTCACTGGGGGACAGGTGACGTCATCAAGCGCTTCCCCAATCAGACGCTGGCAGGAAGTTCAAATTCAGACGCCGGGCAGAGCTCCGGCGCCTGAGTATCATCTTTACTGTGTTTGTAGTTGTGATCACCAGAGCTCCCTCCAAGCACCTCTGTGCCTCCGAGCACCTTCCGTGCCTCCAAGTACCTCTGTGCCTCCAAGCACCTCTGTGCCTCCGAGCACCTCCGTGCCTCCAAGTATCTCTGTGCCTCCGAGCACCTTCCGTGCCTCCAAGTACCTCTGTGCCTCCAAGCACCTCTGTGCCTCCGAGCACCTCCGTGCCTCCAAGTATCTCTGTACCTCCTAGCACCTCTGTGCCTCCGAGCACCTCCGTGCCTCCAAATACCTCTGTGCCTCCGAGCACTTCAGCGCTTCCAGACAAACCTTCGTGCCTCCAAGCACCTCTGTGCCTCCGAGCACCTTCCGTGCCTCCAAGTACCTCTGTGCCTCCAAGCACCTCTGTGCCTCCGAGCACCTCCGTGCCTCCAAGTACCTCTGTGCCTCCAAGTACCTCTGTGCCTCCGAGCACCTCCGTGCCTACAAGCACCTCAGTACCTCCAAGCACCTCAGTGCCTCCAGGCACTTCTGCACCTACAAGCACCTCAGTGCCTTCAAGCACCTCAGTACCTCCAAGCACTTATGCGCCTCCAAGCACTTCTGCGCCTACAAGCACCTCAGTGCCTCCAAGCACCAGTACTTTCTCATTTATTCCTCAGCACCTTTTCAAGTTCTGTCTTTCAGGAGACCTCCAGCATCCACACGTACCTCCTGTCTGCCGACCAGATCCTGCATGAGGAAAACCTATATTCGGCCATCTCTGCTGCAGTCCAGCTGCGGTTCCTCTTCCCGGTCACCGGAAGAAACCCCGAGTCCACAACACTCCCAAACCAGGTCAGTGATAGCACCTCTGTACAGATACAGCAGCCCCTGTATATGTATGTATATATATATATATATATATATATATATACAGTGGTCGAAGTGTAAATTTTGAAGTGGGGGTATGCAAAAGTCAAGGATGTAATTATGCGCACTCGCGCTCCAGAAAAGGGGCGTGACCACCCAAAAGGGGCGTAGTCACCAAATAGGGGGCGTGTCCCATGTAGTAGAACCCCTTATACTATCTAGTACTGGTGCCCCTTTCACATTATAGCACACTGAATGAGCTGAAATTCACATTATAGCACACTGAATGAGCCGAAATTCACCTTGTAGCACACTGAATGAGCCGAAATTCACCTTGTAGCACACTGAATGAGCCGAAATTCACCTTGTAGCACACTGAATGAGTCGAAATTCACCTTGTAGCACACTGAATGAGCCGAAATTCACCTTGTAGCACACTGAATGAGCCAAAATTCACATTGTAGCACACTGAATGAGCTGAAATTGTGACAGCAGGGACAGCCAGAGTGACGACAGGGAGAGAGACAGTGACGACAGGGAGAGAGAGACAGTGACGACAGGGAGAGAAAGACAGTGACGACAGGGAGAGAGAGACAGTGACGACAGGGAGAGAGACAGGGAGAGAGAGTGACGACAGGGAGAGTGACGACAGGGGGAGAGAGTGACGACAGGGGGAGATACAGGGGGAGAGAGTGACGACAGGGAGAGAGTGACGACAGGGAGAGAGTGACGACAGGGAGAGTGACGAGAGTGACGACAGGGAGAGTGACGACAGGGGGGGAGAGAGTGACGACAGTGAGAGTGACGACAGTGAGTGACGACAGTGACGACAGGGAGAGTGACGACGGAGAGAGAGTGACGACAGAGTGAGACAGTGACGACAAAGAGAGAGAGACGGGGAGAGAGAGAGAGAGACGGGGACAGAGAGAGAGAGAGACGGGTAGAGAGAGAGAGACGGGGAGAGAGAGACGACAGGGATGACAGGGAAAGAGTGACGACAGGGAGAGAGTGACGACAGGGAGAGAGTGATGACAGGAAGAGAGTGACAACAAAGAGAGAGTGACGACAGGGAGAGAGAGACGACAGGGAGAGAGAGACGACAGTGACGACAGGGAGAGAGAAACGACAGTGATGACAGGGAGAGAGAGACGACAGGGAGAGAGACGACAGGGAGAGAGAGTGACGACAGGGAGAGAGAGTGACGACAGGGAGAGAGTGATGACAGGGAGAGAGAGACGACAGTGACGACAGGGAGACAGAGACGACAGTGACGACAGGGAGACAGAGACGACAGTGACGACAGGGATAGAGTGACGACAGCGATAGAGTGATGACAGAGAGAGTGACGACAGAGAGTGACGACAGAGAGAGTGACGACAGAGAGAGACAGTGACGACAGGGAGAGACAGTGACGACAGGGAGAGACAGTGACGACAGGGAGAGAGGCAGGGGAGAGACAGGGGGAGAGAGAGTGACGACAGGGAGAGTGACAACAGAGGCAGAGTGACGACAGGCAGAGTGACGACAGTGACGACAGGGAGAGTGACGACAGGGAGAGAGTGACGACAGTGACGACGGAGAGAGTGATGACATTGACGACAGGGAGAGAGTGACGACAGTGACGACAGGGAGAGTGACGACAGGGAGAGACAGTGACGACAGAGAGAGACAGTGACGACAGAGAGAGAGAGACGAGGGAAAGAGTGACGACTGTGACGACAGGGAGAGAGTGACGACAGAGGGAGAGTGACGACAGGGAGAGTGACGACAGTGATGACAGTAACGACAGGGAGAGTGACGACAGGGAGAGTGACGACAGTGACGACAGTGAGAGTGACGACTGTGACGACAGGGAGAGTGACGACAGGGAGGGTGACGACGGGACAGTGACAGTGACGACAGGAACAGCAGGGAGAGAGGTGACAGCAGGGGAACATTACCTTATTTGTTGCTGGCAGCAGTGAGTTGGCGCCGGGCGCTGGTGAGCGGGGCCGGCGGCCGGCTGGTGAGCGGGGGCCGGTGGCCGGCTGATGAGTGGGAGCAGCGGGCGGATGGTGAGCGGGAGCAGCGGGTGGATGGTGAGCGGCGTGCGCGGGAGGCTGGCAGCGGTGAGCGGCTGTGAGCTAATACAGCGCTCTACATAGCCGCCGGCCACCGCGCAGGGACGGGGAGCACCATGTGCAGCAGGATGGCCACTTCCCTCGCCTCCTGCTGCACTTTCTGGGCTCATTTCCGGGTCAGTGGAAGAAGTGGCGGTATACCATACCGCCGTATACCGCCCCACTTCGATATATATATATATACGTTTTTTGGACAGCCTCAGTTTGTGCACGTTGACCCAGTTAAAATGATGAGAGAGGTCTGTAATTTCTATCAAAAGTTCACTTTAACTGTGAGAGACAAAATCTGGAAAAAAAACCCAGGAAATCACATTGTATGATTTTTTAAAAATGTATTTGTATATTCTTGAGGAAAATAAATATTTGGACATTCAAAAAGTTTAACTCAATACTTTGTAATATAACCTCGGTTGGCAATTACAGAGGTCAAACGTTTCCTGTAGTTCTTGACCAGGTTTGCACACACTGTAGGTATTTTGGCCTACTCTTCCATGCAGATCTTCTTTAGATCTGTCATGTTTTGGGGCTGTCGCCGGGCAACACAGACTTTCAACTCCATCCACAGATTTTCTATTGGGTTGAGGTCTGGAGACTGCTAGGCCACTCCAGGACCTTGAAATGCTTCTTACGGAGCCACTCCTTAGTTGCCCGGGCGGTGTGTTTGGGGTCATTGTCATGCTTGAAGACCCAGCCACATTCCATCTTCAATGCTCTTACTGAAGGAAGGAACTTTTTGCCCAAAATCTCACGATACATGGCCCCATTCATCCTCTCCTTAATACAGATCAGTCGTCTTGTCCCCTTTGCAGAAAAGCAGCCCCAAAGCATCATGTTTCCCACCCCCAGATTCACAGTGGGTATAGTGTTCTTGGGATGCCATTCATCATTCTTCTCCCTCCAAACACGGCGTAGAGTTTATACCAAAAAGTTTGATTTTGCTCTCATCTGACCACATTACATTCTCTCAACCCTCCTCTGAATCATCCAGATGGTCACTGGCAAACTTTAGATGGGCCTGGATATGTGCTGGCTTAAGCAGGGGGACCTTTCGGGTGCTGCGGGATTTCAATAGTGTGTTACTAATGGTAACCTTTGTGACTGTGGTCCCAGCTCTCTTGAGGTCATTGACCAGGTCCCCCCGTGTAGTTCTGGGCTGATTCCTCACCGTTCTCAAAATCATACCCCACCAGGTGAGATCTTGCATGGAGCCCCAGGTCGAGGGAGATTGCCAGTGATCTTGTATTTCTTCCATTTTTTTAATAATTGCGCCAACAGTTGATCGCTTCTTACCAAGCTGCTTGCCTATTGTCGAGTAGCTCATCCCAGCCTTGTGCAGCTCTACAAATTTGTCCCTGGTGTCCTTAGACAGCTCTCTGGTCTTGGCCATGGTGGAGAGGTAGCAGTCTGACTGTTTGAGGGTGTGGACAGGTGTCTTTTATACAGATAACCAGTTCAAACAGGTGCCATTAATACAGGTAATGATTGGAGGTTCGAAGCGCTTCTTAAAGAAGAAGTAACGGGTCTGTGAGAGCCAGAAATCTTGCTGCTTGGCAGGTGTCCAAATATTTATTTTCCACAAGACTATACAAGTAAATTGTTTAAAAATCATACAATGTGAATTCCTGTTTTTATTTTTCAGATTCTGTCTCTCACAGTTGAAGTGTACCTATGATGGAAATTACAATCCTCTCTCATCTATTTAAGTGGCTCAACTTGCACAATCGGTGGCTGTCCAAATACTTTTTTGCCCCACTGTGTATGTATATATATATATATATATGTGTGTATATATATATATAAAAAAAATATTTTAAATTAATAAAATATTAGTTTGATTCTTTTAACACTTGGGCAGAGCCCCTGGATGTATGGACAGGTCACCTCTAGGTGGTCAGCGCACCCCTGGACTGATATTGATAGGATACACCAGCCCCTGGATGTACACATTATACGTTTGTTTTTTACATTAACAGGGAGGCCTAGCCCCTGGATGTATGGACAGTTCACCGCTAGGTAATGATGATGTTTTGCATCATTTTGGGATCCGAGTTAGGTGGGAAAACCGGATCCAGACCCGAATCCCGGCCTGGATCGGAAAGTTCAGGTGGGTCCAGTTCTCAGAGAAACAGACCTGCTCATCTCTACATGAAAACTGTTAGTCTAGCATGATTCATATGGTGGCATTGCATGGGCTTTCACTTTCAAAACACTTGTGCTCTTTTATTGCCCGCACAATCCTTAGCTCTTTCATTGTTATATCAGTCCTTTGATTTTCCCACTATAGGTTTACACTGTCTGTCTGTATACATCTAGCCTCAATACAACATGAGTTGCAAAATGCCTGGTGAAAGTGAGCTGACAGGTTGTCACGACTGAGGTTATTTGTGAACCCGGACTAGTACTGGACACTGGGTTTGGTCTTAAACGCAGTGGACAGAATTGAACTGGCTTAGTGAATGTTCCACTCATCCAGACGTGGCAGTCAGGCAGTATACTTTATGGGAAGGGTGACCAGCTATGGGTACTGGAACACTGGTGGTGGAAGCCACCAGTGCAATGGGTACCTGCGTTGTCACCTAATGGGGAGTCACGTGAGAACTGGTGAGTGAATGCTGGGAGGATCAGCAATGCAGGAAAGTCACAGATCACTGGCTGGAACCAGTGTGATAGCTGTCGACGAGGCTGAGGACGACAGCAGTACTTGAAGACGAAGCTGAGGATGTCAGCGATACTTGTACACAAAGCCGAGAATGTCAGCAATGCTTGTAGCAGAAGCTAAGGACGTCAGCAATACTTGTAACCGAAGCCGAGGACGTCGGCAATGCTTGTAGCAGATGCTGAGGATGTCAGCAATACTTGTAACTAAAGTCTAGGATATCGGCAGTGCTTGTAGCAGAAGCTGAGGATGTCCGCAATACTGTGGTGGTTCTGTACAATGGATACTGCAACATTGTAGACAGCAGTGGCAGGTTTTCCGGATACTATAGTGCGCTACCTTGTGCAGCGGAGAACTGGAAGCTGGCAAGAACCAGCAAAGTCTCTAAGGCCACTAGGGATATAGGACTGTCCCTCTGGATCACTGGAGGACTTCCAGTGAATCTGGAGTTGCCGGGATATAGTGGCAGCGATGGCCCTTTAAATCATCCAGGCAGTCAGGCAGTGCGGGGGATGGTAACTTGCACAGAGTCTATTACCAGCAGGAGATTCTGGAGCTAGCGATTGAGACCTGGAACTTATACCCAGTGCTTACAGCTGAGTGGATGAGCGGCTCACATGATGCGGAAGTTAATCCGGATTGGACTCTAGAAGGTCAGCTGACCAGGAACTGTCATGGCGACGTCCATTGCTGGTTTTGGAGGGAACTCCAGCGTGGTGTGTGCATAGACAGGCAATAATGGCCACAGGTCCTGAGAGCACAGGAAGGTATATTTGGTAACCACTGGACTTGTGGATGCTGGCACAGAAGTATAGGACAGCATGAGAATCCTCAATGATTGCTATGTAGGCACACCATGCAGAGACTTGCTCAGTTCTGAATTCACACAGAAGGTTAATCAATGCAGATGCACTTGTTAGCAGAGAGTGAGCTTAGCACACAGAGAACTCATGATACTGGTAAGCTGTTTATCCCAGCCAGCAGAAAACATGCAGGTTACAGGACTGATGGCAGAGGTAAGTCAACAAATGATATGATTTTAGTCAGGATTGTGACAGTACCCCCTCCTTTATGGGTGGACTCCGGACACCCTTTTAGAGACCTGAAGAATAACTTGCACACAAAAAAATAAATAAAAAAAAATGGAAACTAGGAAACCTAAAACAAAATTTAAGCTGGATTCCTTAGAAGTCTTCCTGATCTTCATCTTCAGAACAGGTAGACTATCCATCATTGACGAAATTTGAATTTCCTTCATCAGAAAGGACAGAGGAACAAACTGCAGAGGGATACTTCCGTGGATCAGAAGTGCGAGAAGATTGGGCTTTTGAAACTAGCACTCCACTAAGGCTCAAATTAAATATTGCCCTGAAGTGAGGTCCTTTCATACAGAGGCCTGCAGATCTTGTTGGATACTCTGGGACTTCCTCATGTGAAAAAGTGTAACTGGGAAGAACAGGACCTCCCATAACGTAATCGGAGTCGTCAAGAAATACACTATCAGAGTCTGAGTTCAAGTTCAAGGTAAGCATGGGTATCTTCTGCTTAGGAATAATGATATCCGTGGCATATGATGATTCAGGGAACCTGGAGCTATACAAGGATTCAGGAATAGAGTCGAAGGATGCATAGCCGATTTTCAAATCAACATCTTGATATCCTTGAGCTGTATTTGAAGTCCTCTGAGCCTTCTTGAAATTTTTGATGTATTGATCCAACAGAGCTTGATCTTGCTTAGAGAGCAATGGATCGGAGAACTGACTACTGGGTGAACTTTCTGTAAGCTGTGTGATTGATGAACCCAAACGGACTGTCTTTGGAGCAAATTCTTGTTGAACTGCAGGAAGATCGATTAAAATTGCATCTTTGGACTCAATGTGAGGATTCGCCCATTCCAAAGCCTTGCCTCTATGTCACGATCCTGACTGTAGTTCTCATATTTGGTGACCTCCCCCTTCCATCTGTCCTGGATCCTGTGTCTCTTTGCTCACTGGGATAAACAGCTTGTCAGTACCATGAGCTTACTGAGTGCAGAGTTAACGAGCTCCACCTGTGGTTATTAATCTTCTGTGTGAATCTGAATTCAGCAATCTGAAGTTTAGGCCTAAAAGATAGCATCCGCTATTTGTTTGCAGAGAAGTTCAGGCTTCAGTGTTTTTTTGGCCTGCTAGGCCTCACTCCACATCAGAGACTAGTCTAGAGTACTCACGTGACAGTGACTGTACACCTGACCCAGAGCTGTCCAATCCTGTGTCAGCCTGAGACTCTCTGAATCACCTGACACTGCTCACCAATCACGAAGGACCAGGAAGTATAAGTCAGGAGACTTGAGTTGGAGACTCTGCCAGTTCCTTGAGTCACACACAGCTCTGTGTGAGCTTTGAAGCTTATCTCCCTAAAGGTAACACTTGTACTTCGGTTCCTGTAAAACTCTGCTCTTTTGCTACCCAGTTTGGATTACAGTTGTGTTACCATTGATATCCAGTATTTCTACAGTCCCATATTAAAGACACAGCTGCAGTTTTCTACAGTTTCCTCTTAAAGCCACAGCTGCAGTATTCTTCAGTCTCATCTTAAAGCCACAGCTGCAGTATTCTACAGTCTCATCTTAAAGCCACAGCTGCAGTATTCTTTAGTCTCATCTTAAAGCCACAGCTGCAGTATTCTTCAGTCTCATCTTAAATCCACAGCTGTAGTATTCTACAGTCTCATCTTAAAGCCACAGCTGCAGTATTCTACAGTCTCGTCTTAAAGTCACAGCCGCAGTATTCTCCAGTCTTGTCTTCAAGCCACAGCCGCAGTGTTCTTCAGCCTTGTCTTAAAGTCGCAGCCACAGTCATCGTTCTACTTTCAGTTGCGTTTCCAGTTATATCCAGTACCAACCCGGTTACAGTTGCGTTCCAGTATACCGGTACAACAGCCCTGTTCACGGTGCGGTTCCCAATCTCACCAGTAAGCAGCCCGGTTCTCAGTCTCACCAGTAACCAGTCCGGTTATCAATCTCGCCAGTAACCAGCCCAGTTCTGCGCAACTCCAGAGAACCTATTTTATAGTAACCTTGAGTACACAAGCACCCACTCCTGTGATGTATATCCAGTTCAATCTCACCAATACATTCACCATCCTGCTATCAACACCAAGTCCCTGGTGATCCAGTGGTCAAAATACGGCTTCCTCTGCCATTGCCCGGGTTTGATCCCCGGTCAGGGATTGCTCCTTCTTCTCACTGATTCCTACAAACCAGCCAAATATACACATAGTCCTCCAGTCGCCCGCACAGACTTCCCAACACCGGGTTCACAAAAACCACAGCCATGATAGCAGGAACTGGCCCTATTGACCCAACCGAAGGTGTTTGTTTGATGCGAGACTTCCTAAGCAATATTACAGGATGCTTGGAGGGTTTGGAGTTGACTCAGCATCAATTGGCACAGTGTCTGCAGTGGAACTCGTTCTCCAGAGATGCTTGGACCCCCTGTACTCAGACTCCTGACCAACTGCGGATCTCTACCAGATGTTAATACAGTTACAAGAACTTTTGACCAGTATTCTTTCTGTTATGCCTGAACTCCTCAGGAATACCAACGTTGTTGATCCTGATTTGTTCCATCCAGTTTCTAAAGTCTCTTCCCCTGTGCAAGGAAAAGTTGTTCATGAGAGCTATCCACGGCCTAAGCTTTCTGAAGCTGAATGTCAGCGGCGTAGGGAGCTACACCTCTGTCTTTACTTTGGAATTTCCAGTCATTTTGTTAAGGATTGCATTCTTCGCAAGCCAGGAAATGGTGACAAATCTCAGTATCATAGCGTTCATGTCTACAAGTCATCCACAGTAGCTGATCCTGCTACTGCTGACGGGGGTGTCAAGAAGACTACTCTAAAAGAGACTCAAATTTATGACTGGGTTCCTGTGATTAAAAGACCCTATCCCAAGTTGGGTGTCCAGAAAAGAATGTTCAAGCCATTTAAAGTCACAGAGGAGTCGCGTCTTCAGCCCAAAGAGGGGTGTCCGCGTCTTCAGCCCAAAGAGGGGCATCCATGCCTGCAGCCCAAGGAGGGGCGTCCGTGCCTGCAGCCCAAGGAGGGGCGTCTGTGCCTGCAGCCCAAGGAGGGGCGTCCATGCCTGCAGCCTAAGGAGGGGCATCCGTGTCTTCAGCCCAAGGAGGGGTGTCCGTGTCTTCAGCCCAAGGAAGGGGTTCAGAGCGTCCAGCCCCAGGAGGGGGTTGAGAGTGTCCAGCCCCAGGAGGGGGTTCAGAGTGTCCAGCCCCAGGAGAGGGTTCAGAGTGCCCAGCCCCAGGAGGGGGGTCCAAGTTTCCATCCCCAGGAGGTGGTTCTAAGTGTGCAGGCCAAGGAGGGTTATCCAATGTTCACGCTCTAGTAGGGGCATATGAGTCTTCCACTCAAAAAGGTGTATCTGATCTGTCAAACCTAGGAGGGGTGCTGGAAATAACAACACTGAGAGAGGTGTCTGATTAGTCAACCCCAGGAGGGGTCACCACAGTTTCATCCCCAAGGGAAGTATCCAGAGTCAAGTTTCCAGATGGGAATCTTTGTGCTACAGATGCAGTTATGAACTCCTGTTTGCCGTCTCCTGAGAGCACCACCATGTTGGCATCCAGCATGGTTCAGGTCCAGGATGGGCCATCTGAACACTTGGATTCTACTCACTTCGGTTCCAGCCGGAATCCATCTCCTCTGGTTCCAGCCAGTCCAGCAATACTCCAGGCCCAGCCTGGTCAGTCCCTCCCGGTTCCATCCAGTCCAGCAATACTCCAGGCTCTACCTGGTCAGCCTGTCCCGGTTCCAGCTGGTCCAGCAATACTCCAGGACCAGCCTCGTCAGTCTCCTTTGGTTCCAGCCAATTCAAGTATCCTTGAATCCAATCCAGTCCTACTCGTCCAGCCAAAGATTTCTCCAGTTTCAGTCAGTTCAAACTCATCTGGACTCAAACCGATTCCAAGCATTGGTCCGAGTAAAGAGCTTTTGTCAGTTAGTCCCAGTAAAGGACTTCCACCATCTAGTTCTAAAATTAGAATTCAGTCTGTCTCTAATTCTGTTTCTTCATCTTCCAACATTTAGTCCACAGCTTCTGCGGGGAATACTAATACCTCTTCTCATCAATGTCAGAATAATTCTGCTGTAGCCTCTAAAGTAAAGAAAAATCCTAAGGCTGTTCACTTAAAGTCAGAACGTGCTACAGAGCTGGATACCCATCTGAGTACAGTTTTCTCAGCTTTGTCCCTAAGCGTTTCTGAGCAATCTATTGTTCCATCTGCTGATTTGGTTAAAGGATGTCAGGCTAATATTGCTGAGAAGGTTACTGATGTTGCTTCCTGTGTCCAGTCCCCAGAGCCATTTACCTCTGTCGCAGACACAAGTGTCGGCAGCATCAGGGAGAATTACTAGCGTCTCCATCCAGGAGGACATTTCAAGTGATTTCTCAGTTGAGGATTTAAGCCAGACAACGTCAGAAAGGATATTTCTCCATCAGTCTGATGTCCCTCAAACTATCTCCAATCCAGCTTCTGAGGGTGCGTCATCAGTTTCAGACTCTAAACTTTCATCCACTGCTTTAGCACCTATTTTTTTTATGGAGATTTATTGCAATATGCCACTCTAGTTAATCGATTTCTCTCTCTGATAGTGTTGGATCCTTTGGTTACAGTAACTCCTTCCAACATTACTCGACATCTGTTCCTGGCATTCAGAGGAAAAGCTTTGGAGTGGGCTAACTGCTTTTTGAGAGTAATGATCCTGTGTTTTATGATTTACAGACTTTTAGTAAAGTTGTGGTTAAAGAATTTAGTCCTAAACCTTTGGAATCTGACTCAAAAGGGAATTCAGGTGCTTCTTCATTCGACCTGCAACAGTCTGATGCAGAAGGAAGTTTGTCCTGTCCTTCCAAGGATAATTTAAGTATCTCCTTCTGTAAGAATCCGACCATTAAAATTGGTCATGTAGGAGTGTCTCCTTGCCCAATACTAAGTTCTCCGCCAAAGAATTTAAAACTCCAGTGCACTTCTTTGTAATTTTCAAACTGTGTATCTAAGGGGGATTCATATTTTCCATTAGACTTGGACTCAGATTCTGAATTTGATCCAGTTCATGATGCTACTCCTTCCTTGGGAGGTCCTGTGTTTTTTTAGGAAGTTTTTTCTTTACAGGAAATTCCACTCTCCCTGGTTAAATCCAGATGATCCCATAAGAAGAAGAGGCATCAACAAAGATCCTAAGTTCTTCTGTTCCTCTAAGTGTCAAGATGGGTGTTCGGAGTCCACCTTTGAAGAGGGGGGTACTGTCACGATCCTGACTGTAGTTCTCATATTTGGTGACTTACCCCTGCCATCTGTCCTGGATCCTGTGTCTCTCTGCTCACTGGCATAAGCAGCTTGTCAGTACCATGAGTTTTCTGAGTGCATCGTTAACAAGCTCCACCTTTGGGGATTAATCTTCTGTGTGAATCTGAATTCAGCAATCTGAAGTTTAGGCCTAAAAGACAGCATCCTCTGTTCGTTTGCAGAAGTTCAGGCTTCAGTGTTCTTTCGGCCTGCTAAGCCTCACTCCACATCAGAGCCTAGTCTAGAGTACTCACATGACAGTGACTGTTCACCTGACCCAGAGCTGTCCAATCCTGTGCCAGCCTGAGACTCTCTGAATCACCTGACACTGCTCACCAATCAAGAAAAAAAGCAATTGGTTTCCCCAGGACCCTGAATGATAACAGTAACCAGATATAAATCCCACATGATAATAGAATTCAGAGATCTTCGTTACACATATTTGCGCAAATGTGTGGTTAAGCCCCAAAGCCAGTATTCTCCAGTCTCGTCTTAAAGCCACAGCCGCAGTATTCTACAGTCTCATCTTAAAGCCACAGCCACAGTATTCTTCAGCCTTGTCTTAAAGTCACAGCCACAGTCATCATTCTACTTTCAGTTGCATTTCCAGTTATATCCGGTACCAGTCCGGTTCCAGTTGCGTTCCAGTATCCAGGTACAACAGCCCGGTTCACGGTGCAGTTCCCATTCTCACCGGTAACCAGCCCGGTTCTCAGTCTCACCAGTAACCAGTCCAGTTATCAGTCTCGCCAGTAACCAGCCCAGTTCTGCGCAACTCCAGAGAACCTATTTCATAGTAACCTTGAGTACACAAGCACCCACTCCTGTGACAGTGTATCCAGTTCAGCCTCACCAATACATTCAACATCCTGTGATCCAGTGGTCAGGATACGGCTTCCTCTGCCGAGGCCCGGGTTTGATCCCCGGTCGGGGATTGCTCCTTCTTCTTACTGATTCCTACAGACCAGCCTAATATACACATAGTCCTCCAGTCGCCCGCACAGACTTCACCAACACCGGGTTCACAAAAACCACGGCCATGACATTCTAAAGAAAAGTAGTAAATATTTAATTGCATTAGCAGGAGTTATACTTATTGAAGATGCTGACTCAGTGATGTATTGGCGTGCTAATGCATGGAACTGAGCATAATTACCATCAAAGTAAACGGGTGCTGGAGTATCAAATGGACAGATTGACAGGAGTCCATTACTTGAATCACTAGATTGAACCAGACCGGGTTCGGAGTAACTGGAATCGGAAGGAATAGAAGGATGCTGATCCAGACAGGTGGATGGGACTGGATAAGGTCCGGAAAAGCTTGTACTGGCTGGGACTGGAGGAGGTAGCTCAGTACTGGACACAGAGCCACCTAGACTGGCTGGAACATGTGGATTCTTTGGAGCAATGACTGCACCCGGATTTTGTCCAGGGATACTTGAATTGGCTTTAATCAAAGGAGGCTGATCCGGACAGATTGATAGTAACGGATTGGGACTGTTGATGATTGGATCAGTAAAAGTGGAATCTGGGTGTTCAGACAGCTCTCCTTGAAGCTGGACCATGCTGGATGCACTCTTAGAAGATGATGGACGGAAGTTCATGTCCATATCTGGGGCCTTAGCCCTGGATACCTCCCTTGGGGTTGAAATGCTGGAAATCTCTCTTAGAGCATGCAAATCTAGTCCCCCTCCTGGGGTTAACAGACTAGACATTTCCTTTGAGGTAGGAAACTCCGTTGCCACTTCTTGAGCCTGAGCAAAGGATATCTCACCAGGGGACAGCAGAATGGATACTTCTTCTGAAGCCAGAGGGTTGGACGACTCTTCTGGGGCTAAACCATGGAACACCTTTTCTGGGGTTAGAATATCAGATGCCTCTCTTGAGACTATAGAGTCTATCACACTTCCGGGCACAGAAAGTACAGATACCTCTCCAGGGGCTGGACACTCGGAACCCCCTCCTTGGGCTGGACACTCGGAAACCCCTCCTTGGGCTGGACAGTTGGAAACCCCTCCTGGGGCTGGACACTCGGGAAACCCCTCCTGGGGCTAGGGAGTTAGAGAGCTCTTTAGTGAGAAGAGTTTTTAATGACCTCCTTCGGTGCCCTAATTGAAAATTGGGTCTTCCTGTCCTACGACCCCAATCATAGATTAGAGCCTCTTTCTTGAATTCTCTGTCGGACGACACTGTATATGGAGAGAACGCTTGAGCTGATTTGTGGAGATAGACACAGCGAGATTGGGATGTGACCTTTTTCTTAGGCTTGCAAAGATGAAATGATCAGAAATCCCACAATAGAAGCAGAGATGGAGCTGCCTGTGACGTTTGCGTTCATCTTCAGAAAGTTTAGACCTCGGGTTACACTGGGACTTTTTACTCAATGCAGGTGGTGAAGTAGCATTGGTTTCCTTGGTGCAAGTGAGCAGAGAAGATGTTTCCAGTGTGGCAGGTGTGGAGGGGAGTTTTACCATATCAGAAGGGTCACCAAGAAGTTCAGAAATATTCAGTACAATACTGAAGAGATGGTCTTGTATCTGCTTCAACAATGGAAGAAGAGGCTTTAATTGTTCATATTTACAGGCAAAAGAAATACGGTTGGTCGGAGAATAAACAAACGAAGGAATCGATCTCTCTGAAGAAATGCTTCTAACATCAGCACTATGAAGTTATTTCAGATCAGGAATCTGGATAAAAGGTTCAGATGATGCACCTGAAGTTGATGCTGGAGATTTCAGGCTAGAAGTTTTGGAGGAGGCGGGAGGAAATGATGGAGAGCCTCGAACTGCAGACTGTGGTGGCGACGTAGCCAGAATTGCCTGGAACCAGTATTGTCAAGCAGAAAGATCTTGTAAGACTTTACCCTTCTGACACTGTACTAACTGAAGTCTTTCCAGACGAGCTGCTATTGCTTGAAGCAGGTCTGCACTTAACCCAGTACCACTAGACGGATCCATGGGTCAGTGCTTACTGTCACGACTGAGGTTATTTGTGAACCTGGACTAGTACTGGACACTGGGTTTGGTCTTGAGTGCAGTAGACAGAATCAGGCTGGCTTAGTGAATGATCCGCTCATACAGATGTGGCAGCAGGCAGTATACTTTATGGGAAGTGTGACCAGCTATAGGCACTGGAACACTGGTGGTGGAAGTAGATGGGTTGTCACCTAATGGAGAGTCATGTGAGAACTGGTTAGTTGACTGAATGCTGGGAGAATTAGCAATGCAGGAAAGTCACAGATGACTGGCTGGAACCAGTGTGATAGCTGTCAACGAGGCTGAGGACAACAACAGTACTTGAAGACGAAGCTGAGGATGTCAGCGATACTTGTACACAAAGCCGAGAATGTCAGCAATGCTTGTAGCAGAAGCTGAGGACATCAGCAATACTTGTAACCGAAGCCGAGGACGTCGGCAATGCTTGTAGCAGAAGCTGAGGACGTCCGCAATACTTGTAACTGAAGCTGAGGATGTCAGCAACACAGGTTTCCAGATGCTGGGCAGCTGAGGTAGCGCAATATGGATTCCGTATGCTGTGCAGTGCAGAGTCGGCACTGCCTGTTTCCCAGTAGCTGTGATGCGGTGGTTCTGCACAATGGATACTGCAATGTTGTAGACAGCAGTGGCAGGTTTTCCGGATACTATGGTGTGCTACCTTGCGCAGCAGAGAACTGGAAGCTGGCAAGAACCAGCAAAGTCTCTAAGGCCGCTAAGGATATAGGACTGTCCCTCTGGTTCACTGGAGGACTTCCAGTGAGTCTGGAGATGCCAGGATGTAGTGGCAGCGATGGCCCTTTAAATCATCCAGGGAGTCAGGAAGTGCATGAGATGACAATTGCAAATGCCATTAGGGATATAGGATAGTCCCTCTGGATCACTGGAGGACTTCCAGTGAATCTATAGTGGCAGCGATGGCCCTTTAAATCATCCAGGGAGCAGGCAGTGCAGGGGATGGTAACTTACACAGAGTCTATTACCAGCAGGAGATTCTGGAGCTCACTCCAGGCTGAGAGACACCAAGGCACTGACATATTGCTAGTGCTTGAGACCTGGAACTTATACCCCGTGCTTACAGCTGAATGGATGAGCGGCTCACATGATGCGGAAGTGAATCCGGATTGGACCCTGGAAGGTCAGCTGAACATAGCTGGTTTTGGAGGGAACTCCGGCGTGGTGTGTGCATAGACAGGCAATAATAGCCACAGGTCCTGAGAGCACAGGAAGGTATATTTGGTAACCACTGGACTTGTGGATGCTGACACGAAAGTATAGGACAGCATGAGAATCCTCAATGATTGCTATGTAGGCACACCATGCAGAGACTTGTTGAGTTCTGAATTCACACAGAAGGTTAATCAATGCAGATGTACTTGTTAGCAGAGAGTGAGCTCAGCGCACAGAGAACTCATGATACTGGTGAGCTGTTTATCCCAGCCAGCAGAAAACATGCAGGTTACAGGACTGATGGCAGAGGTAAGTCACCAAATGATATGATTTTAGTCAGGATTGTGACACAGGTTTAATTTTTTCATTTTAGTTACAATGTGATGTGGCTAGGACAAACCGAGAGATTGTGCTGCAACACTTGTATATCTGTTTGTGTCTGAGTCTGTTTATGGAGAACAATGGAACTTGGTGTGGAAAAAAGACGCTACCTCTGCTTTGTCACACTTCGTATACAGCGTTAGAGACTCACTCATACACAGAAATACAAGTGTTGCATATCAAAGTAATCAGCACAGTCTACCTGTGCGTTCTAGTCAAATTGCATTTTCGGGCAAAAAAGACATGAAATAGGCACTCGGCTCAAGCAGAGTCTCATGGGAGCACCAAGATGAGCGGTTTGCCATGATTGCAGCAACCAGGGCCATAACTAGGGTGTGCTGCAGGGCAGGAGGTGCTGTCGGAAGCACCTGTCAATTAACTGTTTTAATTATTTGAACATGTAGATATTTTCTTCCACCAACTAAAACAGTTTTAATTATTTTAATGTAGCTTCCTCCTGTCGCTCCATCTCCTCCATGGCCAACTCCCCTTCCAGTCCCTGCACCTTGAGTCACCCTTTGTATTTAAAACACACATTTCAAAATTCTGTCATACCCAGTATTCGAACCCATCACGAATTACATTGGAGTTGGAGATCTTACTGATGGAGCTATTTGTTACTGCATAGGAAGCATGCAAATTCTAACTATGGGGGTCATTCCGAGTTGTTCGCTCGGTAAAAATCTTCGCATCGCTGCGATTTTCCGCTTAATGCGCATGCGCAATGTCCGCACTGCGACTGCGCCAAGTAAATTTGCTATGCTGTTAGGATTTTTACTCACGGCTTTTTCTTCGTTCTGGCGATCGTAATGTGATTGACAGGAAATGGGTGTTACTGGGCGGAAACAGGCCGTTTTATGGGCGTGTGGGAAAAAACGCTGCCGTTTCCGGAAAAAACGCAGGAGTGGCCGGAGAAACGGGGGAGTGTCTGGGCGAACGCTGGGTGTGTTTGTGACGTCAAACCAGGAATGACAAGCAGTGAAATGATTGCAGATGCCGAGTAAGTCTGGAGCTACTCAGAAACTGCTACGAGGTGTGTAATCGCAATATTGCGAATACATCGTTCGCAATTTTAAGATGCTAAGATTCACTCCCAGTAGGCGGCGGCTTAGCATGAGCAAATCTGCTAAAATCCGCTTGCGAGCGAACAACTCGGAATGACCCCCTATATGAAGCTATTTGTAATGATCATTACGGCTGAGCAGATCTATGTAGAGTGTGGCTGCAGGGGACTGGATGTGTTGCAACACACTACATAAATTTCCCTAGTTGCAATGGTTTTTTACTGCCAATTCTAATAGGCCCTACACACTGGCCGATATTCCTCAAAGATATGAACAATCTCGTTCATTATTGACAAAGATACCGTTTATATCTTTCAGTGTGGAGTCACCAGCGATGAACGATGCGCGGCCCTGCGCTCGTTCATCGCTGGTTCCCCGTCAGCTGTGCATGCAGGCCAATATGGACGATCTCATCCATATTTGCCTCCACTTCAATGGAGCCGGGTGACGGGGGTAGTGAAGAAACTTCACTCCCCCGTCACTGCCCCCCGCCGGGTCGCCCGTCGGCCTTATCCGCCATTGGGCAGCTCGGCGGCGGATCTTTATATGTGTAGGGCCCATAAGTAGCTTCTTGTAGTTAGAATTGCAGGATTCCTATGCAGAAGCAAGTAGCTCTATCAGGAAGGTGTTTTCCTTCAACATAACAGATGATGGGTTCAAATCTCAACAATGAAAGAATTTTAGGCATGACTGCTAAGAAATGTGTGATGAAAATAAGGGCTAATATAACTAAATGTGAATTAGTGCCCAAATACATACAGTGCATCCAGAAAGTATTCACAGCGCTTCACTTTTTCCACATTTTGTTATGTTACAGCCTTATTCCAAAATGGAATAAATTCATTTTTCCCTCCAAATTCTGCACACAATACCCCATAATGACAATGTGAAAAAAGTTTTTTTGTAATTTTTGCAAATTTATTAAAAATAAAAAACTAAGAAATCACATGTACATAAGTATTCACAGCCTTTGTCATGAAGCTCAAAATTGTGCAATTTCAGATCTGGAGAGATCTGAAAATGGCTGTGCACCAACGCTTCCCATCCAACCTGTTGGAGCTTGAGAGGTGCTTCAAAGAGGAATGGGTGAAATTGCCCAGAGATAGGTGTGACAAAAAGACTTCAGGCTGTAATTGCTGCCAAAGGTGCATCAACAAAGTATTGCGCAAAGGCTGCAAATACTTATGTATATGTGATTTATTTGTTTATTATTTTTAATACATTTGAAAAAAAATCTAAAAAAAACTTTTTTCACATTGTCATTATGGGGTATTGTGTGTAGAATTTTGAGGGAAAAAATTAATTTATTCCAGTTTGGAATAAGGCTGTAACATAACAAAATGAAGAAAAAGTGAAACGCTGTGAATACTTTTTGGATGCACTGTATCTATCTATATTTGTCAGGTGGTATCATAATGTTTTCTGGAATGAGTTTTATCATGCCCATTCTCCATAAGGGTGCGCTACTTATGTCTCTATTTAAAAAGAGGGGGGGGGGGGGGGATTTGGTGCCAGGGCTCTCTTTGGCCCAAGTCACCAAAAAGTCTAATTAAAGACACATTTGTATGTCCACAATTATGGAGTTAAGCGATTGTCAGCCGACTGCACAGGCATGATAATTGCATTGCGCACATGCCAATGTATCTTATTGATGCCACTTGCAGAGAGGATTTGTTTGCCAAGTTGAAGTCATGGATTGTTTGGGGGCAGTTAAGGGTGGAGGCAGCAAAAAGGCAGGCATGTTCAGGGCATGATGTGCAAGAGGGGCCTAATTAGGCACAATTGTTCAAAATTAAATGCTCAGTGTGCCCACATATTTCCATTCCGTACTGAGCTGTGTTGAGGGTGGTGTGACTGGAGACAGGGCACAAGGCCAAGGGGGCGCCATATCTGCCACACTTGTGCCCAGGGCTTGGAGGGTACATGGAGGATAACTGAACATGTTCCTGCATCCATGTTTTCTGCAGCACAGGTGCTGACAATAGACAGAAGCCAACAGGACCTGTCAGACAGTAGACAGCATGGGCCTGCCTAGATGAAAGTTTGAAGCTGTTTGTAAATTGCCTATTGCTAGTCTCTCATTAATTTTCAGGCATTTAGAGGTCTATTTATAACGAAATGATAACTACTTTTTCTCCCATTTACTACAGAGAAATCAATTAATTTTTTTGCAGTCCCTTAGTTTTCATATGTAATTGCTTCTCCACACTCTGGTATGGGGAATGCAATGTCAATTTCCCAAACCTGCAGTAAGCTCTGCGTATTGTAGTTTCAGTTAAGTGCATTACGCCATCTCAGGATGGTGTTATGACACTGAGCAGCGGCAGGAGAGCGTAAAGGAGTCCCCACTTTCTGCTTCTTCCCGAATCCCAGCAGGTTGTTAATGAAGTTCCTCCCCAATCTGTATGTATTCCATGTAATTATAGAGATCAATTAATTGATTGGCACTTGAGATGATTATATAGGCTGCAGCAGTAAGTGGAAATATTTGTGCAAACACTGCTGTAGTGCTGATGACTGACCAGGCAATAATTTATCCACTTGTTGCATTGTGAGACAAGGGTCAAAAAATAAGATTTTACTTACCGGTAAATCTATTTCTCGTAGTCCGTAGTGGATGCTGGGGACTCCGTAAGGACCATGGGGAATAGACGGGCTCCGCAGGAGACATGGGCACTTTAAGAAAGAATTTAGATTCTGGTGTGCTCTGGCTCCTCCCTCTATGTCCCTCCTCCAGACCTCAGTTATGCTGCTTTCACATCGCAAAACCTGCTTTTGAAATGGTTCTTTAAACGGTTCTTAAAACGGGTCTGAGCAGTTAAACCCACTTCACATCGCATGTTGTAACCAGTATATTACCATTTCATTACCGTTTTGGTTACTTTTAACACTGAACCCGTTTCACCCATACAAAACAGTGGTTGTTATTTTAAATGTTTATTTCCTGCTTCTGCCTGGTGACATCACACATGGAGACAGCCTATCACCTTTTGGGGCTTGCAAATACCGTTTCAGACCCTTTCACACTGCACAATGAAACGGGTCTGAAACGGGTAGGACCCTGCTTTATTACCGTTTCAAAATACCGGTATTTTGAAAACAGTAAATTGAAGGTGACTCTTTCACATCGCAGCTCGAACCGTTTAGGAAGCCTTAAAAATCGTCAATTTACCGGGTTCAAGCTGCGGTGTGAAAGGGGTATTAGAGAAACTGATCCCGGAAAAGCTGACAGTACAAGGAAAGGATTTTGGTAATCCAGGGCAAGATACATACCAGCCACACCAATCACACCTTATAACTTGTGATAAACTTACCCAGTCAACAGTATGAACAACAACAGAGCATCAGTTCAACCCTGATGCAACAATAACATAGCCCTTATTGCAGCAATAACTATATCCAAGTATTGCAGAAGAAGTCCGCACTTGGGACGGGCGCCCAGCATCCACTACGGACTACGAGAAATATATTTACCGGTAAGTAAAATCTTATTTTCTATAACGTCCTAGTGGATGCTGGGGACTCCGTAAGGACCATGGGGATTATACCAAAGCTCCCAAAACGGGCGGGAGAGTGCGGATGACTCTGCAGCACCGATTGAGCAACAATAGGTCCTCATCAGCCAGGGTATCAAACTTGTAGAACTTTGCAAAAGTGTTTGAACCTGACCAAGTATCAGCTCGGCATAGTTATAATGCCGAGACCCCTCGGGCAGCCGCCCAAGAAGAGCCCACGTTCCTAGTGGAATGGCCTTTAACTGATTTTGGCAGCGGCAATCCACCCGCAGAATGAGCCTGCTGAATCGTGTTACAGATCCAGCGAGCAATAGTTTGCTTTGAAGCAGAAGCACCCAGCTTGTTGGATGCATACAGGATAAACAGCGACTCCGTTTTCCTGACTCTAGCCGTTTTGGCTACATAAACCTTCAAAGCCCTGACCACATCCAGTAACTCGGAATCCTCCAAGTCACGAGTAGCCACAGGCACCACAATAGGTTGGTTCATATGAAAAGATGACACCACTTTTGGCAGAAATTGTGGACGGGTCCGCAATTCTGCTCTATCCATATGGAAAACCAGATAGGGGCTTTTATGTGACAAAGCCGCCAATTCTGACCCACGCCTAGCCGAAGCCAAGGCTAATGGCATGACCACCTTCCACGTGAGATATTTTAACTCCACCGTTTTAAGTGGTTCAAACCAGTGTGATTTCAGGAAACTTAACACCACGTTAAGATCCCAAGGTGCCACTGGAGGCACAAAAGGAGGCTGAATATGCAGCACTCCCTTTACAAACGTCTGAACTTCTGGTAGAGAAGCCAACTCTTTTTGAAAGAAAATGGATAGGGCCGAAATCTGGACCCTAATGGAGCCCAATTTCAGGCCCAAATTCACCCCGACTGTAGGAAGTGGATGAAACGGCCCAGCTGGAATTCCTCTGTAGGAGCATTCCTGGCCTCACACCAAGAAACATATTTTCGCCATATACGGTGATAATGTTTAGCTGTCACGTCCTTCCTAGCCTTTATCAGCACCTTGGTATGAGAGGAAGAGGAGGAAATACATAGACCGACTGGAAAACCCACGGTGTCACCAGGGCGTCTACCGCTATTGCTTGAGGGTCTCTTGACCTGGCGCAATACCTCTGTAGTTTTTTGTTGAGGCGGGATGCCATCATCAGAATCAGAATCAGAATCAGCTTTTTTGGCCAGGTGTACTCTTTGTGGTACAATGCATCGCCAAGCAGCAACATGGAGGAAAAAAATGTAGCATACATTACAAACATTACACATATGAGTTCATACTGCACATATGCAACTGTACAGTAGACATATTATACATTTAAGACTAAAAACTACGGCTGCTTGGCAGAGCAGCACCGAGGCAGCCATCCGCGGCGCCAACTAGAACTCACATAATGCACATAATACAGAAGATTTAAGCATTACATCAAAAGATAAACCACACAGACAAAGACACAGAAAGAATAATGCATGATTGGTGTAGGCATTTTGAGTAATAACCTCCAGGGGTTGTGTATTCCACCATCACAAGGCACCAGGTGCGGCAGCCATCTTAGGCGCACTGCATAGGATTACCCACGGTGGAATAGTCCACCCCTAGAAGAGAACACAAAATGGGGAGATTGCAGAGTCCTTAAGTTCAGAGTAGGGTTCCAATATAAACATCAGGTCCACGCATTTTTCATCCCATCCACAAGCGCCCCAGATAAGGCAGCCATGTTGGGCGCACTACAAGGTTACACTGTGGGAGATGAGCCATACAGGGGCCAAATGCATGTATGGGAGAACTGACACGTGTGTAGGCGTATGCTATACCCTGCATGGAAAGATCCAAATGAAGCACACCCCGCCCACAGGGGAACCATCTGAGGCAGCCATGTGGGGCGCACTGCATAGGTTACTGCTGGCAGGGTGTGCAACCAATGGAGGTACACATTACGGGAATAGCACACAGTGGGGGGAAAGTACCCTGTAAGAAGAAAGAGAAGAGAAAGACACATTTGCAGGAAAAAAAACTGTACTAACATTATTTTGTGAAAAAGATAAATGTCCTGGTCTCATGAGAGCAGTGCGGGTGGGTGTGAGAATGTGGGGTGCACACTAATGTCCAATGGAACTGACCCAGCAAAGTATGGTCCTGATGCGCACGTCCCTCAGTTCCCAGCTGAGCTTGGGGGGTAGTCCCGGGGGCAGTCATGATGTTCTTGGACACAGAAGAAGTAGGCATTGGTCCTGGTGTTCTCATGGCAGAGGTGAGGAGAGGCCACATAATGCTCCAGATTTCTTTCTTGATGCTGGTCAATGTGTGTTCAACTGTTTTTTTAACTGTTCATTTTCAAAACGCTTAGAGAAGGAACGCTTTGAGTATTGGAACGCACAGCTGACATGCACAGCTGTGCATGGTTGAAGTTACAGATATACTATGGGAAATTGACCCAACTCCAGCTGAGGCAAATGTTCCACTAATCAAAGGTGTTACATTACACAGTGATTGACTAAACAAACACCAGCCCAGTGAGCCTTAATTAAATATGCAGCACTGACCAAGCTTTGAAACGCAGGTTTTTTACATTACAAACAAAAGCAAAAATCACAAAACTGTCTAACAAATGATTTGTACATACATTTGAAATATGAATGTTTTGCATAGGTGCAGATAGCAATAGCCAGATTACATGGGGAGATTTGTACATACATTTGAAATATTAATGTTTTGCATAGGTGCAGATAGCAATAGCCAGATTACATGGGGAGATTTGTACATACATTTGAAATGTACCTGTGGCAGTTCCCACCGATATGTGATCTGTGTGAAGACTTCCTGATGAAGTCCCCACTCACCCGGGTGGAGGTCGTGTCTGCTGATGAAGTCTGCTTCACAGTTGTCCACTCCCGGGATGAACACTGCTGACAGAGCGCTTACGTGATTCTCCGACCAGCGAAGAATTCTGGTGGCTTCTGCCCTCGCCACTCTGCTCCGTGTGCCGCCTTGGCGGTTCACATGAGCCACTGCGGTGATGTTGTCTGACTGAATCAGAACCGGTTGGTCGCGAAGCAAGTGCTCCGCTTGACGTAGGGCGCTGTATTCGGCCCTTAGTTCCAGGATGTTGATGTGAAGGCAAGTCTCTTGACTTGACCACAGACCTTGGAAATTTCTTCCCTGTGTGACTGCTCCCCACCCTCGGAGGCTAGCGTCCGTGGTCACCAGGATCCAGTCCTGAATTCCGAATCTGCGTCCCTCTAGAAGGTCAGAACTCTGCAGCCACCACAGGAGTGACACCCTGGCCCTGGGGGACAGGGTGATTAACCGATGCATCTGAAGATGTGATCCGGACCACTTGTCCAGTAAGTCCCATTGGAAGGTCCTCGCATGGAACCTGCCGAAGGGAATGGCCTCGTATGATGCCACCATCCTTCCCAGGACTCGAGTGCAGTGATGCACTGACACCTGTTTTGGTTTTAATAGATTCCTGACCAGTGTCATGAGCTCCTGAGCTCTCTCTATCGGGAGATAAACCCTTTTCTGGTCTGTGTCTAGGATCATGCCTAGGAGAGGCAGATGAGCTGTAGGAACCAACTGCGACTTTGGAATATATAGAATCCAGCCGTGTTGCCGTTACACTTCCAGAGAAAGTGATACGCTGTTCAGCAACTGCTCTCTTGATCTCGCTTTTATGAGGAGATCGTCCAAGTATGGGATAATAGTGACACCTTGCTTCCGCAGGAGCACCATCATTTCCGCCATTACCTTGGTGAATATTCTCGGGGCCGTGGAGAGACCAAACGGCAACGTCTGAAATTGGTAATGACAATCCCGTACCGAAATTCTGAGGTACGCCTGATGAGGTGGATAAATGGGGACATGAAGGTGTGTATCCTTTATGTCCAGAGACACCATAAAATCTCCCCCTTTCAGGCTTGCGATGACCGCTCTTAGCGATTCCATCTTGAACTTGAACCTTTTCAGGTATATGTTCAGGGATTTTAAATTCAATATGGGTCTGACCGAACCGTCCGGTTTCGGGACTACAACATGGTCGAATAATAACCCCCTCCTTGTTGAAGGAGGGGAACCTTGACCACCACCTGTTGAAGATACAATTTGTGAATTGCAGTTAACACTATTTCCCTCTCGTGGGGGGAAGCCGGCAGGGCCGTCGGTGAGGGGGCATCTCCTCAAAGTCCAGCGTGTATCCCTGAGACACAATATCTATTGCCCAGGGATCCAACAGGGAGTGAACCCACTTGTGGCTGAACTTACGAAGGCTTGCCCCCACCGGGTCTAGCTCCGCCTGTGGAGCCCCAGCGACATGCGGTGGATTTTGTAGAAGCCGGGGAGGACTTCTGTTTCTGGGAACTAGCTGTGTTGTGCAGCTTCTTTCCTCTGACCCTGCCTCTGGCAAGAAAGGACGCACCTCGGACTTTCTTGTTTCTTTGTGTTCGAAAGGCTGCATTTGATAATGTCGTGCTTTCCTAGGCTGTGCAGGAATATAAGGCAAAATATCAGAATTACTAGCTATAGCTGTGGAGACCAGGTCCGAGAACCCTTCTCCACACAATCCTCAGCCTTCCATATGCCTCTTAAGTCGGCATCATCTGTCCATTGCATATTCTACAGGACACGTCAAGCAGAAATCGACATAGCTTTGACTCTAGAACCCAGTAGACTAATGTCTCTTTGGGCATGTTTTATATATATATATCTCTTAAGACAGCATCTTTAATATATATATCTCTATATATACATATATATATATACATACTAGGTTCTCAATCTCTGCTGATAAGGTACCTGTCCACGCTGCTACAGCGCTATAAACCCATGCCGACACAATCGCCGGTCTGAGTAGTGTACCAGAATGTGCACGCTATCTGCAGGATCCCTGAGGATAGCTGTTACGTCAGGGCTACCTTTTGGGCAAACGTGACACCCTAGGGGAAGATTCCCATCGTATCCTGGCGCTAGTAGGGAAAGGATACTCCCTGAGAATTCTTTGTGGGAAACTGCAGTCTCTTGTCTGGAGATTCCCGCTCTTTTTCATCATGAGAGGAGGGAAATTTACCTCAGCTTTCTTCCCCTTAAACGTGTGTACCCTTGTGTCAGGGACAGATGAGTCATCAGTGATATACAAATCATCTTTTATTACAATAATCATATATTGAATACTTTTCTGCCATTTTGGCTGTAACTTTGCATTATCGTAGTCGACACTGGAGTCAGACTCCGTGTCGATATCAGTGTCTATTATTTTGGATAGTGATCATTGAGAGACTCTGAAGGTCTCTGCGACATAGGGACAGACATGGGTAGATTCCCTGTCTGTTCTCTAATCTTTTGTGCAATAAATTCACCTTAGCACTTAATTACACATATCCAAACAGGTGTCGGCATTGTCGACGGAGACACCCTCACACACACATTTGCTCCATCTCCTCCTTAGGGGAGCCTTTTACCTCAGACATGTCGACACACACGTACCGACACACCACACACTCAGGGAATGCTTATCTGAAGACAATTCCCCCATAAGGCCCTTTGGAGAGACAGAGAGAGAGTATGCCAGCACACACCCCAGCGCTATTAACCCAGGAATAACACAGTAACTTAATGTTAACCCAGTAGCTGCTGTTTATATTGATTTTTGTGCCTAATTATGTGCCCCCCTCTCTTTTTACCCTCTTCTACCGTGTAACTGCAGGGGAGAGGCTGGGGAGCTTCCTCTCAGCGGTGCTGTGGAGAAAAAACATGGCGCTGGTGAGTGCTGAGGAAGAATCCCCACCCCCTAGACGGCGGGCTTCTTTCCCGCTTAAATAGACATTTTCTTGGCGGGGGCTCATACATATATACAGTGCCCAACTGTATATATGCAAACTTTTGCCAAAGAGGTCTCTAATTGCTGCCCAGGGCGCCCCCCCCCCTCTGCGCCCTGCACCCTTACAGTGACCGGAGTATGTGGGTGTAGTGTGGGAGCAATGGCGCACAGCTGCAGTGCTGTGCGCTACTTCAGTGAAGACTGGAGTCTTCTGCCGCCAATTTCAAAGTCTTCTTGCTTCTTTCACCCGGCTTCTGTCTTCCGGCTCTGCGAGGGGGACGGCGGCGCGGCTCCGGGATCGGACGACGAGGGTGAGATCCTGTGTACGATCCCTCTGGAGCTAATGGTGTCCAGTAGCCTAAGAAGCAGGACCTATCTGCAGAGAGTAGAGCTGCTTCTCTCCCCTCAGTCCCACGATGCAGGGAGTCTGTTGCCAGCAGAGCTCCCTGAAAATAATAAAACCTAACAAAATACTTTCTTACAGCAAGCTCAGGAGAGCTCACTGAACAGCACCCAGCTCGTCCGGGCACAGATTTAAACTGAGGTCTGGAGGAGGGACATAGAGGGAGGAGCCAGAGCACACCAGAATCTAAATTCTTTCTTAAAGTGCCCATGTCTCCTGCGGAGCCCGTCTATTCCCCATGGCCCTTACGAAGTCCCCAGCATCCACTAGGACGTTAGAGAAATCCAATGCGGTTGCATATCCTGGAATGGGATGCAGTCAATATACCGGCTGTCGGGATCTTGTTGATCACGAGACCGATGTCGGAATTCTGACAGCTGGCATTTTACGGGCAAATGGAATCCATAGAATGTCATTACATTCTGCATTGTCCTATGGCACCTCTCTCACTGGCAGAGTCAATATTTGGCTCCCAGGGGCCACACAGGTACAGTAGTAAAAAGACATCAGATAAGATATACAACAGAGGTGTGTCCGCTCTGATCTTTGACCCTATGCATGCACTGTAAAGTATTATAAAAATGGATGCTGTTAAAAGGCTTTCACCTGAGCATTATGCTACCGGTAAAAGCATAAAGTACATGTTATGGAGGGTGGACATTGCACGGCACAAGTTGAGTAATAATAAATTGCAGTGATCACACATTTTATATGGCTGCAATAAGCAGCAATACACTATGAAATGTATTACTGCTGAATCCCGATAATAGTAATATGTTAGGAGCATATTACAGGCAAATGTCATCTCTTTTTTCTTCTCTAATTCTACATTCAAACATTTTAATTGGAGATTATATTCACAGTGATTTTATCAACCACAATGCTAATATGGATTTCTTTATCGTAATGTTTTTGAAAAATTATTTGTCCTTTAAAGTGTTTGCACTTGCATTTTGTCAGTTATAAATAAGAGATTAAGGGGGAAATTTACTAAGCAGTGATAAGCACGGAGAAGTGAGCCAGTGGAGAAGTTGCCCATGGCAACCAATCAGCACTGAAGTAACATCTATAATTTGCATACTATAAAATTATACAGAGCTGCTGATTGGTTGATGGGGCCATTTCTCCACTGGCTCACTTCTCCGCTCTTATCACTGCTTAGTAAATGTCCCCCTTACTGCGTAAACCATCTTCCTGAAACAGTGTTTACTCCCAAGTAACGACACTTTACATTTTGTGTTGCCCACTGATTCCCAATGCTGCTGCTATAGTGCTGGCATTCTCTCTGTGTACTCGCTTAGAGGAAGCAAGTTTATAATTCTCATCATGTACCTAACAAGGAGAGCCTGTTCTGGACATGACAGATGAGTGAGAAGAGTACTTGTGTGAATAAGAGAGTGTTGATTCACAAATCCCACAGAAGTAAATAAACATAATATAAATTCAGAATATTTATTAACTGGGATTGCAAATACTAATTGCACAGGATGTCAACACATGCTGTACTGTCATTTATCAGTGCTGCCATAATCATAGATTATCTTTTTTGTTAAATTTTTCTATGGTGATTTTCTTGACACCTGTGTGCAATTGAAAGGCAGTGCCGTAACTAGGCATTTTAGCGCTGTGTGCAAGAAACGACATTGGCGCCCCCCCATGTAAGATAGGGGCAGTGGCTTCATGGGGAAGGGGCGTGGCCACAAAATAATAGCAATTCATACTACGGTGCACAGTAGTCTACATTATTCAAATTACGCTGCACAGTAGCGCCACTACACCAGGTAGAGCCCCTTTTATACATTACAGCAGACAGCGTCCCCCTTTTTACACATTACAGCAGACAGTCTCCCTTTTAACACATTGCGGCAGCCAGTCCCCCTTTTTACACATTGCGGCAGACAGCGTCCCCTTTTTTACACATTACAGCAGACAGCATCCCCTTTTTTAACATTACGGCAGACAGCGTCCCCTTTTTACACATTACAGCAGACAGCGTCCCCGTTTTTACACATTACGGCAGACGGTGTCCCCCTTATACACATTGCGGCAGCCAGTCCCCCTTTTTATACATTACGGCAGCCAGTCCCCCTTTTTACACATTGCTGCAGCCAGGCCCCCTTTTTACACATTGCGGCAGCCAGTCCCCCTTTTTACACATTGCGGCAGCCAGGCCCCCTTTTTCCACATTACGGCAGCCAGGCCCCCTTTTTACACATTGCGGCAGCCAGGCCCCCTTTTTACCCATTGCGGCAGCCAGGCCCCCTTTTTACACATTGCGGCAGCCAGTCCCCCTTTTTACACATTGCGGCAGCCAGGCCCCCTTTTTACACATTATGGCAGACGGTGTCCCCCTGAGAGAGAGAGAGAGAGAGAGAGAGAGAAAGATACATACTTACCATCTCCCCGCTGACAGGCTCCTCGTGCAGCTCCCTCGGTGCAGGCAGGTGAGAAGGAGGAGGAGGGAGGGGGACTGGAGCCGCAGCAGCGCTATTTCATTGGTAGTAAGCGCCGCTGCAGCATCCCCCTCTCCTTCCGTATTGGCTGCCCGGCGCTGCTGTGGATGCTGGGATGGAGGAACCGCATCCCAGCATCTACCAATGAAATAGCGCTGCTGCGGCTCCAGTCCCCCTCCCTCCTCCTCCTTCTCACCTGCCCGGCGCTGTAGCTCTCCTCCACAGCGCGGCGGCGGCGCACGGCGCAGACTTCAGAGGCATGTAATGAGTCAATTTGACTCATTACATGCCGCTGGCCGTGCGCCCTCAGGGCAACTGCGCTGTGTGCCAAGCCCACTTGGCACACACGTAGTTACGGCTTTGTTGAAAGGTATCAGTTTTACACAATAATATAATAATAATACATTTGTGGATTGCAGAAGAAAGGTAATCCATAAACCAGCATATACAGAAAAATCAGGTAATGGATTTTTTTACAAAGCAAATCAGAAATATCATATCATATTTTATATATATAGTGAGTGTGGGGACAGGACTGTGTGTGTGTGTGTGTGTGTGTAATCTGTAGTGAGTGTGGGGACAGGACTGTGTGTGTGTGTGTGTAATCTGCAGTGAGTGTGGGGACAGGACTGTGTGTGTGTGTTTGTGTGTGTTTGTGTGTGTGTGTGTGTGTGTGTGTAACATTTGTAGTGCGTGTAGGGACAGGACTGTGTGTGTGTAATCTGTAGTGAGTGTGGGGAGAGGACTGTGTGTGTAATCTGTAGTGAGTGTGGGGATAGGACTGTGTGTGTTTGTGTGTGTGTAATCTGTAGTGAGTGTTGGGACAGGACTGTGTGTGTGCAACATTTGTAGTGAGTGTGGGGACAGTACTGTGTGTGTATCTGTAGTGAGTGTGGGGACAGGAGTGAGTGTGTGTGTGTAATCTGTAGTGTGGGGACAGGAATGTGTGTGTAATCTGTAGTGAGTGTGGGGACAGGACTGTGTGTGTAATCTGTAGTGATTGTGGGGACAGGACTGTGTGTGTAACATTTGTAGTGAGTGGGGGGACAGGACTCTGTGTGTATGTGTTTGTAATCTGTAGTGAGTGTGGGGACAGGACTGCGTGTGTGTGTGTAATCTGTAGTGAGTGTGGGGACAGGACTGTGTGTGTGTAACATTTGTAGTGAGTGTGGGGACAGGACTGTGAGTGTGTGTAATCTGTAGTGAGTGTGGGGACAGGACTGTGAGTGTATAACGTTTGTAGTGAGTGTGGGGACAGAACTGTGTGTGTGTGTGTGTGTAATCTGTAGTGAGTGTGGGGACAGGACTGTGTGTGTGTGTGTGTGTGTGTAACATTTGTAGTGCGTGTAGGGACAGACTGTGTGTGTGTAATCTGTAGTGAGTGTGGGGAGAGGACTGTGTGTGTAATCTGTAGTGAGTGTGGGGATAGGACTGTGTGTGTTTGTGTGTGTGTAATCTGTAGTGAGTGTTGGGACAGGACTGTGTGTGTGCAACATTTGTAGTGAGTGTGGGGACAGTACTGTGTGTGTATCTGTAGTGAGTGTGGGGACAGGAGTGAGTGTGTGTGTGTGTGTGTGTGTGTGTAATCTGTAGTGTGGGGACAGGAATGTGTGTGTAATCTGTAGTGAGTGTGGGGACTGGACTGTGTGTGTAATCTGTAGTGATTGTGGGGACAGGACTGTGTGTGTAACATTTGTTGTGAGTGGGGGGACAGGACTCTGTGTGTATGTGTTTGTAATCTGTAGTGAGTGTGGGGACAGGACTGCGTGTGTGTGTGTGTGTGTATGTGTGTGTGTAATCTGTAGTGAGTGTGGGGACAGGACTGTGTGTGTGTAACATTTGTAGTGAGTGTGGGGACAGAATTGTGTGTGTGTGTGTGTGTAATCTACAGTGAGTGTGGGGACAGGACTGTGTGTGTGTGTGTGTGTGTTTCATTTGTAGTGAGTGTGGGGACAGGACTGCATGAATGTGTGTATAATCTGTAGTGAGTGTAGGGACAGGACTGTGTGTGTGTGTAATCTGTAGTGAGTGGGGGGGCAGGACTGTGTGTGTGCGCGTAATCTGTAGTGAGTGTGGGGACAGGACGATGTGTCTGTGTTTAATTTGTATTGAGTGTGGGGACAGGACTGTGTGTGTGTAATCTGTAGTGAGTGTGGGGACAGGACTGTGTGTGTGTAATCTGTAGTGAGTGTGGGGACAGGACTGTGTGTGTTTGTGTGTGTGTAATCTGTAGTGAGTGTGGGGACAGGACTGTGTGTGTGTGTAATCTGTAGTGATTGTGGGGACAGGACTGTGTGTGTAACATTTGTAGTGAGTGTGGGGACAGAATTGTGTGTGTATGAGTGTAATCTGTAGTGAGTGTGGGAACAGGACTGCGTGTGTGTGTGTGTGTATTTTATTTGTAGTGAGTGTGGTGACAGGGCTGTGTGTGTGTAATCTGTAGTGAGTGTGGGGACAGGACTGTGTGTACTGTGTTCGTGTGTGTAATCTGTAGTGAGTGTGGGGACAGGAGTATGTGTGTAATCTGTAGTGAGTGTGGGGACAGGAGTATGTGTGTAATCTGTAGTGAGTGTGGGGACAGGAATGGGGACTGTGTGTGTGTGTAATCTGTAGTGAGTGTGGGAACAGGACTGTGTGTGTGTGTGTAATCTGTAGTGAGTATGGGGACAGGACTGTGTATCTGTTTCATTTGTAGTGAGTGTGGGGACAGGACTGTGTGTGTGTGTAATCTGTACTGATTGTGGGGACAGGACTGTGTGTGTGTGTGTGTGTGTGTGTGTGTGTGTAATCTGTAGTGAGTGTGGGGACAGGACTGTGTGTGTGTAATCTGTAGTGAGTGTGGGGACAGGACTGCGAGTGTGTGTAATCTGTAGTGAGTGTGGGGACAGGACTGTGAGTGTATAACATTTGTAGTGAGTGTGGGGACAGAACTGTGTGTGTGTAATCTGTAGTGAGTGTGGGGACAGGACTGTGTGTGTGTGTAATCTGTAGTGAGTGTGGGGTCAGGACTGTGTGTGTGTGTGTGTGGGGGGGGGGGGAGGGTGGGGGGCATCTGTGGTGAGTGCTCTCCCTCCCCAGGTGCTACTGTCTGTATCACTGATGATTGTATTGCCGTGTAACCTGCTGCACCAGGCCAGCTGTGTTTCTGCAGGTGAGGGGGCAATGGGGGGCACCTCACCGCACCAGTTTACTCACAACACTATGGTGATGGCTGTGACTTGGCTTTTACTGTATGTATGTTCTCCCTGTGTTTGCATGGATGTAGTTAGTGCAGGGATATAAGAGTTAAATTGTGTAGCGGGTGAAACAGGTTCCTAGCACTGAGAGCCACCACCATTTGTGCCTCCCCAGCCTCTGACCTCACCGCACGTCACTGCTGTACACAGGATGAGAAGATTGAAAACAGTCAGCAGCAAGCTGGTTTCCGGATAGCAGAAAATTATTACATGATACTTATTGGATTTAGTAAACAGGAAAGTTTAACAAAAGCCAAGATTGATTGTTGTGAAGTGGGTAGGTTCATATTGGTTAGGTTCTACTGAATGACATCTTCAGCATAGTACTTTTCTGGGTTTCTCTGCATATTTCTAGTGAAAGTCTCTCCATAATCAAAAAGCATGGGTATGTTTTTCTGGTTTGCATGAGTTGTCTTCGGAATTGTAAAGTCTGCAGTTGCATCAGGTGTTTGAGTCTGTTTTGGGAAACCTGTGAAACAGCAAGAAAGTCTTGATTTTCTTCAATTTAAACAGAATTTTGAAGAGGCATGATATAGCCAGGAAATGGATTAAGGATCACTGGTTTCATTAGAGCCACATGAAAACAGGATTTACTTTCACTGAATCCAGGGGGTAAATTTACTAAGACGGGAGTTCTATTTAAGATGGGATGTTGCCCATAGCAACCAATCAGAATCTAGTTCTCATTTATCTAGCACCTTCTAGAACATAATACCTGGAATTTGATTGATTGCTATGGGCAACATCACATCTTAAATAGAACTCCCATCTTAGTAAATTTACCCCCAGGAGTTTAAGTGGGAATGCAACTGGTCTAACCTGAGCCAAAATGTTAAAGGGAGCAATTAATGTTGACCCAGTTACAAATTACATGCTCCCATCTCTTGGGTGTAGTATGGTATGCCGGCGGCCGGGCTCCCGGCAGCCAGCATACCGGCGCTGGAATCCCATCCACCAGCATACCGACAGCTGGGCGAGCGCAAATGAGCCCCTTGCGGGCACGGTGGCGCGCTACGCACACCACGCTATCTATTCTTCCTCCAGGGGGGTCGTAGACCCCCAAGAGGGTGAAAAGGTGTCGGTATGCCAGGTGTTGGGATTCCGGTGCCGGTATACTGTGCGCCAAGATCCCGACAGCCGGCAAACTGAAGACCACCCATTTCATGAGTATCCTGCTTTTTCCCTACCACCCAATCTCTTTTCCTCCCTATTCCTATATTTTCCCTTTCAAAACAAACTTGCTTTCTTTTAAGTGATGTGCTGTTGACGTATTGTTGTTCTTTGTATACTTTATATCTATTACTGTGTTGATATTATTCTGATGTACATGTCTTCTCTGATTGTGCTTGTCATTTCAAAATTGTCACATGCTGGTACTGGGCCTCCTTTATCAAATCCAGCTTTGTGCTTGTTGGTCATTCAGGGTACCCACAGTGCCAAGCACTTACCTGTACATGGCTGGCATCTTCTCACAGTATTTCCAACAGCTTTGTCATCTAGGAATGACATCACCTGAGAATCCAACCAATCAGTGTACAACAAGTCTCAGTAATGTGATTGGCTGTGACCAGTATAGGTGACCTATTTAAAGTAGGAAGTGCTTACAGTACATTGCCAGTAAAACAACTCTTCCAGAGGCTAATACCTTGGCTCCAGGTTCCTGCTCTGCTTTCTGCGCTTCAATTCCTGACTACCTGCATCAGTGTCTCTACACTGAACATCCTGCAAACCTTCATTGAATATCGTAAACACACACACTAGTGTTCCTACGGTGAATATCCTGGAAACATGCCCCAGTGTTCCTACACTGAATATCCTAAAAACATGCACAAGTGTTCCCTTTGGTCATCCTGAAACCTGCACCAGTGTTCACATTAGTCATCCTGAAAACCAGCAGCTGTCCTTGAGTGCCTACATTCAGGCAATTCTGCAAACATGCATTCTTTTCTAGCGCCTACATCTTTGCTAATTCCTCCTAATACTGACTCTCCTATCGTTAATCCACCATGGTATTATCTGTACTGCAACAACCTGCCTCCTCATCCTCTGTTGGTCTGCATGAGGAACAGCATTATTAAACCATCAAGCTCATCTAATACACCAGTATGCACAGCTAGCCCAAGGGGGTCCTGACCCGAATCTAAACTCACCTAGTGTTGTGACATTTTGCTTTCATTCTTCAATTATAGAATCAAATGCTGGGTACAACATACTAGACAAAGTGAATGATGTGGCAGATACCTACACATTTTTCACAGTATTGCCAAGGGTGCATGTACTCCTCCCCCCGCGCTGTTGCTTGTCGTTGGTGGGACCCACCACTGTTTACATCGCTGGGTACACACACCATGTGCAGGTTTAGGCTGTTTACTGGCTGCAGGCAATTCATATTTTTCTTTTAACATCTCAAGGTTACTTTGTAGCAGCAGTCACTTGGAAGAGTCATCTCAAGGTTACTTTGTAGCAGCAGTCACTTGGAAGAGTCATCTCAAGGTTACTTTGTAGCAGCAGTCACTTGGAAGAGTCATCTCAAGGTTACTTTGTAACTTGGAGGAGACTTGAATGAAACCCCAGATCGATATAAAAAGGGTTTTGTGGAAGAGAGCTGCAAATTACTGTCATAGAACGCCACTATGAGAAAAATGTCAACCTAGTCATCCTTCAGATGGCAACCACATAATGTTTTTACCCTTTCTGTTCTCATTTTTGCAGGATAGTCTGTCTGTGTGTAAACTGGGAAAATGTGTGGTGTAGTTTCTCTGGACAGGTAAGGATTTACACCTATTTTGACATTAACCACCTACCATAAACTATGCAAGTACAACTAGCCTGAAAGAGCATCAGCAGACAGGCAAACTCATCAAATACATGTTAGAGAATGGCCTTAATGATAATCAGAACATCAATAGGAATATCTTCAAATGGGCACTGGAATATACATTTCCCCTGCTTTCCTGAAAACCAGATAGTATTCAAATCCAGTATTCTATATGCCTTATGCAGAACATTTGGCCTATCTTATTACTTTGATATTATTACCAGGCTCTCGTTAGTCCACCATTGATACTATTCTACTGGGAAGTGAAATCCAAATACATGTTGGTGCACAGAGCTAGGTTCGGATTTCTTGGGGAAATTATTAATATACTGTAGTTGTCCTAGGGGTTAAGTAGTTATTGTAAGACTTTCAGTAGTCCCATACTTTAATTCACTTCTCTCTGGGGAGATGTACAAAGCCTTGGGGAGTGAAAAGGTGGACAGAGATAAAGTACCAGCCAGTCAGCTCCTAACTGTCATGCTACAGGCTTTATTTGAAAAATGGCAGGAGTTTATTGGTTGGGACTTTATCCCTCTCCACCTTGCCACTCTGCATGGCTTATTACATCTGCTCCAGTGTGAGGTTGAGCGTGGTACATTTGGGACAATAGAGCGACAATTGGGCAGGCAATGTATGGAAAAAGGTTGGATTGTTATATTCCAATTTCTTAGCCCCTTAGTCCAAAGCCTCACCAATTCCGCCCTGGCAGCAAAAGCTTTTCTTTGGGGCTATGTTAAACTTAGAGATATACAGTAACTGCTTAAACAAGATGCACAATACGGGTTATGATGGAAATGCCAGAGTTCAGGATGCTGGCAGTCAGAATACCAACTGCTCGGCAACCCGATGCTCAGAATCCCAACAGGGGAAGTTAAGTATACTTATCTTCCCCCAATGGCACCCTAACCCTCCCTTTCCGCTGTTACAAGCCGCTCATGGCGCATCTGTGTAACTGCACTCCAGCAGCTAGATTCTTGCATGTATCCCTGTGTTCAGCCTCAGCTGTTGTATAATTAGCAGTTTGCCTCTGTGTGTCTAGCTGTCCAGGTGCATTGTATCTCCTTATCAGTAGGCTTGGTTTCTCTGGCTGTTCTGATTGAGAGTGTCTCCCTTTATTACCCAGCCTGCCCTTTACCTGATACCGGATATAGGTTCTAGTTCCTGTTTGTACCTGGTCGCGGTCCTCGTCCTGCTGTTGTGTATTGAGCCTGTGCAATTAGTGCGGTCTGCTCTAGTTGCCAAGCTTCCTTTCGCTGTATACAGTGAAGCCCTCCTCAGAAGCCGGTCTCGGTCTCAGTGTCTCTGGATCTCTGCTCAAGTGGTTCTGTTCCAGTTCCAGTTTCTGGGCTTATTCAGAATCCACATCAGACAGTTTAAGCTAAGTCCTGGGATTTTGCATCAGTTATTTTCAAGAATCTGAGTTACCACTTGTATTTAATTATTTATATCATCCTGTGCATTCTTGCATAATAAGTCAGTAACGTTACATGGACTACTCAGGTATCTGGGTTACCAGGTGGTACTAGGTGACGCTCACACAATTACCCCTTGCCCAGCAGTCTTTTAGCCTCCTGTGATGCTATGCTTCATCTTTAGCAGCTGCCTTTCCATGGTGATTTAGGTCCACCCCGTACACAGATGCCCCCAGGTCTTAAGTAAGGACAAGGTGACTATTGGAGGCTGGGCAAGGGTAAATGCAGTATGGTGAGATGTACACTGGACACAACCTTGATAACCCTGCTCAATACTCAGAGACAATAAACAAATTCTACATAGGTGCAACAATGCACAGGGTGATATAATGATAAACACTGAATGAATATGAAATGCAACAATGCACAGGATGGTATAAGCAACTTGCACAAGGTGGTAACAATAATGAAATAAATGCAAAGGCAAGAGCCTGTGTATAAGTTCCACACAAAACCTGAATTCTAGGCAAGCTGGATCCAATCATGAAAACAATCTAGACATGGTTTCAGAATCTCAGGAGTTCACAGGGCTGACAGATTCTCACATGTAGCAGGAACTATCACCAGCAGATTGGGAGTGACCAGGAAGTGAATACATTATATAGGGAGACACTGCCAATCAGAACAGCCAGAAAACCAAGCCTCCTGATGAGGTAATACAATGCCGCTGGACAGCTAGACACACAGAGGCAAACTACTAATTGTATGGTGGCTGAGGCTGAACACAGGGATACATGCAGGAATCCAGCTGCTGGAGTGAAAAAGCACAGACGGGCCACTAGCGGCTTGTAACAAGTACGTACCTTATCAATTGTTTGTACCTTCCTGTGCATCATTGCATTCATATACAGTTTATATTAAGTTGCCTGTATTACTTGTCCCACTTCTCATCCAGACTGCTGGCCAAGCGTAACACCCACAGCCTAAACCTAACCCTTCCGGGCGATGCCTAAAACTAACCCCCCCCCCTTACCGGCAGCAAAAACCTAACCTAAACCATCCCGGAGAGGTGCCTAACCCTACCCCCCCCTCCCTGCAGCCTAAACCTAACCCCCCAGCCCGCAGACTCCTAATCTTACTGTCTCCCATGCAGCTTACCTCACCTGCAGGCCAGCAGAACATTATTCAGGATCCCGGTGGCTGGTATACTGGCGCCGGTCTTGTAACCCTGTCTGGAATGATGGTGTTGTCATTCTGATTAGTGTCGGAATCCCAGCGTCAGTATTTCAATTGCCGGGATCCTGACCACTGGGATCCTGATCCGATTCCCGCAATACGTAATGACATATTATAAGAGTATACTTAAACAAAAACAAGCTACCACCTGGTGACTTATGAAAATCCCTGTACATCCTAAAGGAAGGATTTTGGTGGGCTGCACATTTATTACAGGTACCTTGTGCCCACTTATAGGCAGTAGAGGTATCAGGTGCCAAAATAACACATACTTACATCAAAAGTAAAGGGTATATTCACTGGGTAGTGGCACTAGTGTCACTAGGTGGGTGCAGACCACAAAAGGTGACACCATTCGACGGGATGACACCAAGTGCTGAGAGAGTTTCTGAGGGCAGCCCAGCATCTCCGGGACTAATGGCATGCCCCTAGAGTGATGAAAATGGTGACATGCCAAAAGGCATGTCCCTTCTCAGGTCCCCATATGTTCTAATGACACCAACCATAGTAATAACAATGGGTAGTTGCTTCTTAGTGCTTTTGATTTTCCTCTAAAACTCACATTGAAAAAGCCATTGACATTCAGTGGGTTTTGTTTCTTAGTAAATATACCCCTAAGAGTAAAAGTATATAGTAAATTATAATGTAAACAGTCACTTGTGAGACATGCATTGGTAATATGAAAATCACTTGTGAAACAACAGTAAAATAAATAAGATGTAATAAATTGATATGTTTTGTGATCTATTATATGCATTTTGTGATTTTAATATTATTTTAACCATTTCCTTTCAAATTAACAATTCATCAACACTCTGTTATGATGTCTTAAAATTGTCTGTGCATTTTAATTTATATACCTTTTCTTTTAGGGATCATGTATGTTATGTATGTGCCTAATACATCTGCCTATACTGTTTAGCGCCACTGTCATTTCAGCAGCCTTTTAGGTTCCATGTATGACTAACAGAATCTTGTATTTCTGCTGACGTTATCTCGGTCACATGAATGCGTCACAGTTCCCCACTGATGGGAACCCACCAGAGCTTTCCCTTCTGAATGACAAGCAAGTAGGGAAGTAAGCTCTTGCAAGCAAACATGAACAGCTGTTGTCTGGAAGAAAGAAAAGAGCAAGCTTATGAGGATCCATCAGAAATAGCATACGTGGAGGAGGTGGATGACAGAAGAGGCAGTAGTCACATGGCAGATATGCCATTTGTTATTTCTGTAGGTATAAATAGACATTTGGAAAGTTCTTGCACAAACATTTTATTTAAACATACTGTATATGGCTACATATATTAAAACTAGTGCTTTGGAAAAAAATAATGTAATTGACAGAAAATAGATGCTTTCATTTTTTAAATGGTACTATACAAATTACAGTGTTTTGATCACAAATTATCATATACATTTCACAGCACAGTCTCATCTTGGATCTGAACTATCTCCATAAATGGACAAACATTTTTGAAAAGGTTTGAAAGTCATCTGTATCTGTATCTCATTATGATGGATTCTGAGTAATGGGATGTAGTTAAAAGGCCAGCAGTGACAGTGTTGACATTCATAATGTTGACAGTAATACTCTCTGCTCTATAGCTCTGACACAGCTTTGACTTGGAAGTCACAGTCACATGACCACCAGGACCCAGAAGCTGCACTGGAGCCACTACAGCCATCGGGAACAGGTAAGTCCAGGGGCAATATGTTCACATTCTTACATGTTGACATTTCTTTACTGTACATGATGAATGTTGACATTTTTATATACAGGTTGAGTATCCCATATCCATATATTCCGAAATACGGAATATTCCGAAATACGGACTTTTTTGAGTGAGAGTGAGATAGTGAAACCTTTGTTTTTTGATGGCTCAATGTACACAAACTTTGTTTAATACACAAAGTTATTAATAATATTGTATTAAATGACCTTCAGGCTGTGTATATAAGGTGTATATGAAACATAAATGAATTGTGTGTATGTACACACACTTTGTTTAATGCACAAAGTTATAAAAAATATTGGCTAAAATTACCTTCAGGCTGTTTGTATAAGGTGTATATGTAACATAAATGCATTCTGTGCTTAGACTTGGGTCCCATCACCATGATATCTCATTATGGTATCTAATTATTCCAAAATACGGAAAAATCCGATATCCAAAATACCTCTGGTCCCAAGCATTTTGGATAAGGGATACTCGACCTGTACCACAACTCTGATTAATAAATACAAATGTCTGACTAAAATGCAATTATCTCACTGTTGCTCATAAGGAAATACAGCTAGTTAATTATTGGTATTAGTAAATTACCATAAATTATATATGCTGTGTGTCAAGTTGTGTTAATCAACAAAAACAACCAGTACTCTCAATGTGAAGGTGAAGACGGAAAATAGGGGGTAATTCTAAGTTGATCGCAGCAGGAAATTTTTTAGCAGTTGGGCAAAACCATGTGCACTGCAGGGGAGGCAGATTTAACATGTACAGAGAGAGTTGGATTTGGGTGTGGTGTGTTCAATATGCAATCTAATTTGCAGTGTAAAAATAAAGCAGCCAGTATTAAATGCACAGAAATAAAATAACCCACCCAAATCTATCTCTTTCTGCACATGTTATATCTGCCTCCCCTGCAGTGCACATGGTTTTGCTCAACTGCTAAAAAATTTCCTGCTGCGATCAACTTTCAATTACCCCCTGAGTTTCAAGCAAAACTTTTTGTTTTCATATTCATCTGGATGGTGCTGATCTTTTATACAGGTTGGCGTACTTATCCACCAATTAAACGCACCATCTGTGGAACTACAACCTGTTGAAGTATACGTAAACAGAAAAAGGGTGAGCAACATAGTGAAGCACAATTTTGTAACTTTATTTGAAACACAAGTAAAGTTACCTGCACATTAGGTTTAAAATGTTAATAGCATATCAGTGGATTCCTGGACCGATTCTTCGTTCGTCCAAATGGTGAGTATAGCAACTATATCTACAGGACCCAGCAGCTAGTCCTACTACTGCATGTGATGTCTGTCCAATTAAAGACATCTCCAGTTGGAGACAGGACAGACCACAGACCTAGAAACTTAATAAGTATGATAGTAAATGGTGGCAGTGGTGGGATTTTGGATGGAGCAGAGAAGAACCGGTGTGTTGGGAGGATATAAGGATGTGCATGAGTCACAATGGGGCGGTGGGGGGGGGGGGTGGTTGATGCGTCATAAGGTGCAACAGCTTAACACAGAAGCAGACAGGAGGCGTCTATTTACACAAGACTTCTGCTGCATTAGCATATTTCCACATTGTTGCTGTATCCAAAGACACAACAGTGGTGTGAACTGTGTTCATCTCTTAATCAGGTGAAAAAGAGCTGTTCTTAGGCATTCCCAGGACACCTCTGCACCCTAGGTTATTTTGTCTGGACAAGCTTTCTTATGTATTTCAGTGAGAAGAGCTGCCTGAGTTACCAAGCCGGTGACAAACCAGCAGTACTTAATTGAGTCTTATAGGCCCTACACACTTAGCAATTTCACTTAAAGATATGAACAATCTCATTAATTAATGAACGCGATATCGTTCATATCTTTCAGTGTGTATGCACCAATGATGAACGATGCGCGGCCCGCACTCGTTCATCATTGGTGCCGGCTTATTTAAACAAGCCATTATGGACAATCTCTTCCATATCAGCATGCAGTGCTATGGAGCCGGGTGACGGGAGGAGTGAAGAAACTTCACTCCCCCGTCACCTTCCCCCGCCATCGGGTTGCCCACCACCTTGGCGGCCAATCGCTAGGTGTGTATGGCCCCTAACTCTCTGGCCTTGGCCAGTTTTTTATGGCTTCCACATTGTCTACTTGGGGCTTGATCTTCCAACATCCAACTACATCCTACACAATTATTTTACCTCTCACATGACCAAAGCGTATTTCTCAAGATACACAGTAAGGCAGTATGTCTCTACCTTGGGAAGGTGTGATTCCTAGTTCTGAGAATAGGATTGCTAAGTATCACAACCCTGGGTATTCAAGAACGCTGTATAAATTATCACAAACAAATTATATACTAAATTATATTTATTAGCAACATAATGATGATGAACAGACTCCTGTAAGTCTTGACACTACCCTCAATAGGGTTGGAATCTTAGATATCAAAGGTGTTTACTAGAGCCTGCTGCAAGGCGGGATGGATTTGGTTGCTTTGCTGTCCAGGTCGCCTGACCATATAGAAATTTACAGATAAGGTGGATAAACATAACAATTAAAGATGGTAATTGCAATGAATAACACTGTCCACAAACATAAAGTCCTGACTAACTGTAATGGAATCTAAACTACCTAAGACTTACAGTATACTGCCTAGTCTAAACTGCCGAACCGCAGCTAATTAGTCTGATATAACTACCTAAACTAAACTGCTTAACACCAAGCTAAACTGTATATACTATATACTGAATATATAGAATATGCAAATGAGCAGTACAGAGACTGCAAGTAACCACACAGTGGCCTAAACAGCGAGGTGGTCATTCCGAGTTGTTTGCTCGCTGCCGTTTTTCGCAGCGCAACGATCAAGTGAAAAAAACGGCAATTATGCGCATGCGCATGGTACACTGCGCGCATGCGCTAAGTACTTTCACACAAAACTTTGTACTTTTACCCAAGCTCCAGCGACGCTTTTCAGTCACTTGAGTGATCGTAGTATGATTGACAGGAAGTGGGTGTTTCTGGGCGGCAACTCAGCGTTTTAAGGGAGTGTGCTAAAAAACGCAGGCGTGCCAGGCAAAAACGCAGGAGTGGCTGGAGAAACGAGGGAGTGGCTGGCCGAACGCAGGGCGTGTTTGTGACGTCAAACCAGGAACTAAACTGACTGCAGTCATCGCAAGATAGGAGTAGGTCTGGAGCTACTCAGAAACGGCATAACATTTTTTAGTAGCAATTCTGCTACTCTTTCGTTTGCACTTCTGCTAAGCTAAGATACACTACCAGAGGGCGGCGGCCTAGCGTGTGCAATGCTGCTAAAAGCAGCTAGCGAGCGATCAATGAGGGCCATAGTGACTGGAGACTGAGGGCCTAATTCAGACCTGGTTGCAAGCAGGCATTTTTTGCACTGCTGCGACCAGGTAGTCGCTGCCTACAGGGGGAGGGGGTAATCGCTGTGCAGGGGTGTGAATGCATGTGCAGAGAGCTGCACAAACAAAAGTTTGTGCAGTCTCTGCACAGCTTAGGACTTACTCGGCCGATGCGATGATCCGGCCTGGAGTTGATGTCAAAAACCCTCCCTTAAAATGGCTGGACACGCCTGCGTTTCTTCGGAAACTCCCTGGAAATGGTCAGTTGACACCCACAAATGGCCTCTTCCTTTCAATCTTCTTGCGATCGCCAGTGCAATCGCTTTCTTTGGCAAGTCCGTCGTTCACCGGCGATACCCAATGCTGGGTAAGAGGGGGAGGGGGGGGGGGCAACGCGCCTGTGCATTGCGGAGCATATGCATGCGCAGTTCTGACCTGATCGCATCGCTGCAAGAAAACTTAGCGTGCAATCAAGTCTAAATGACCCCCTGAGTCGGATGCAGAATGTACGAGGGTGGTTTAATATGTAAGGGAACATGACCTCTTATTGTGTGTGGACTCTGTCTTCTAGCACCTAGATACTGCTCCAAATACACCCCTCTAGCGAACTAATTACTCCATATACTCACAATATATATATTGTCACTGGTGGATCTGGGGGAGGGGAAGGTGGGCACACGGGCCTGTACCCCCCTGTCATTTCGAGCATTTTTTTATAAAAAATTTAAATGCAGATCAGCAGACTGAACTGGAGGTGGCACAGAATGAAGGGTCTCGCAGCGGTATTGACAGCCAAACTAATAATTCATAGTGAACATCTTTACAGTGCAATGCTGCCAGCAGGAGCAGGTGGTACGGCTGGAGTAGAGGAGGTGGTCCCTCCCCTTCCCTCCTCACCGATACCGCTTGACTTGCTGGGGCTCAAAGCAGGGCCGGCTCGAGCGCAGTTCAAGTGGAGCATCCCGGCGCAGTTACTACAACCAGTGCTGGGTGCAGAGTCAGGGAAGCAAACAGCTCACTTGCTGCAGGTCAGAGACTGTCTATCTCTCTCCTCTCTACCCACTCTCTCTCTCTCTCTCTCCCCCCTCTCCCTCCTTCTACCCCTCTCTCTCATCCCATCTCTCCTCTCTCTCCCTCCACCTCTCTCTCTCTCCCTCCCCACTCTCTTTCCCCCTTCTCTCTCTCGCCTCCTCTATCCCCCTCTCCCTTTCTCTTCCTTCCCTCTCTCATCCTCTCTCTCCCCTCTGTCTCTCCCTCCCCTCCTCTCACTTCCCCCCTCCCTCCCCTTCTCATTACCCCTCTCTCTCTCCTCTCCCCAAATTTCTCTCTCTCCTCCTTTTCTTCCACCTCCCTCTCTCCCTCCCCTCTCTTTCTATCCACTCTCTCCCCTTCTCCCTCTCTTCTCCTCTACCCTCCCTCTCTTATCTCTCTTCTTTCCCACTCTCTCCCCTCTTCCCCTCCTCTCTCTCTTTCTCTCCCTCCCCCTCTCCCCTCATTCTCTTGTGTCTCTTCTGCTGTCTCCCTCTCTCTCCTCTCTCTCTTTCCCTCTCTGACTCTTTCCATTCTCTCCCCCTCCATCCCATCCTCTCTCTCAGCTTTCATGTTAAAAGCGCCTGCTTTTTTGTGCCTGTCCCCCCCACTAATACTTTCTCTTCATGTCCCAGTGAACCCTTTAAAACCAATTTACCCCCTTTACTCCCTCATACATAGGGATACCCTCTGCCTCTCCCCATCACATTCTGCCTCTCCCTATTCCCCTCTCCTCAGCTTGTCACTATTTCTCTGTCACCCTCTCCCTGCCACTTACTGTACTACAAACAAACTTCCTCAGAACAGGTCATTTCTTCAAAGGAATTTTTTTTTCTTCCTCTGAGGAAATTACCAGGTCTGAGGTCAAGAAACACGTTAGAAAGGAAGTTTCTTGGCCTCTGACTTAAAGATTGACCATTTCCCACTATTAATTTGGGAAAATTCCCAGCATGTATCGGGCCGGATACACCAGAGCCACTATTACAAGTGCAGAGGTATTTGGGATTTAATACACAATAGCTGAAGTAAGGATAGTTCCAGATTGTAATTTAATCATTGGACTGATTTTCTTCTGCAATTGCCTTAAGGTCCACACACACTATGCGATATCACACACGATATCGGATGATGAATGATGTGCGGGTCCCCCTCGTCGGCTGTGCATACCGATAAGTTTGGACTTACGCCGGGCCGCGGCATGACATCACTGTGTGATATCACTTGCTGTAAGTGTTTTCAATGCATGCTTATGAATTTAGCAGATAAAAGGGCTACAATCACAGGGATAAAGTTGATTTAGTTTATTTAATCCCCGTCATTTAGAGATTTCTTATCTATACATTTAATGGATTTTTGGGCACTTCTGGAAAATCAGTTGATTATTAATTAGAGTAAATCAGCAAACCCGTACTGCAGACGGATATTGGTAAGACACAGCACTTTAATTATCAGAGTTTAACTCCATTTAATATTCTAATAATACCAATTATTCTTCTGTCAGAGGAGGACTGGATTACATAATCTACATTTTTATTATTGTGAATATTTAATTTATTATACAGTGAATGTCACACAGCATTTTTTCTTTATCCCTAAGGAAGAAAAATGATTATGAGCGTTTGATTACACCCAGACATTAATTTATTTTCAGCTACAGATACAGTTGTAAATACACTTGCAACTATGTGTTCTATTTTTTTTTAATTTGGACATTGTTACATTCTTTTTACTCTGGGAATCAGTATGCCACACAGCTGGTTCATTAAGTCTACACTTTGATGTCAGTCTTTTCAGTGGTCTCAAGTTTCTGTGTGCTTATAATTATTATTATTATTTATAATTTTATTTATCTGTACCTATTGATGGGTTATTAAAATATATTATTTATCAGTACCTGTTTCTGCGATCCCTCTCTTTTTAGTTTGTTCTTCCATTTTAGAGTGTTATGGGTTGGCTATCCCCTTATCTGGAGAGAGGAGCAAAGAATCGGGTTCCAATACCTTGGGATTTAGACACTTGTTTTGTTTTTTCTACTACTAGAATGATGTGTTAGAGACACCCCTTTTCTGTGAGCATGCATGCCTGCCGTGCGTGCAAATGTACCTGGCACTGCTGACCACCCCCTGTTCCCCTGTCATGGTGCCCCCCTATTATTTTCTTGTGGATCTGCCCCTGTATATTATGGTGTGTTAAAATTACAGAAATCCCACTAACTAGATTGGATACACTAAGTCACATGACCAAGCAATATTTCCCAATGACCGAAACCTCCCAGTATGACCACACTCCAGAACTACTTCCCACTTTGACCAGAATCTAATCCATTGGTGTTTCTATCATAGGTGCAATGTGTGCGGTGCACACGGGCCACTGGGTCCAGAGAGGCCCACACCGCACACACTGCACCCATGTTATTTTAATACTTATCTTTCCAGAGTCCTGCGATGGGTGCTGCATCTGCAGTAAAGATCACACCCAAAATGGACGCAGTGCATGCGCAGTACGAAATTTGTCTCCAGACCATGTTTCCTAAGATCTGCATATGCGCAGTAGACACCGCCACAGTGCCAGAGCCTACGGCGCCGTGGCCCACCCAGAGTCTGCACACAGGCCCCTCCTCTCTTAAAATGGCCCTGATCTAATCGCAAAGCCACAGCAGTATCACTCCACAACTGTAAACAATATCATCACTCACAGACAGGCTACTCACAGAAAAGCAGCACATCACTGCCTCGCTCTAACAAAAATACAGATTTCTGATGCTTATTCAGCCTATTCTGAATGCTCAACTGTTTATTCACTTACAGTGTTATCCAGTTGATTGTTTATTCATTAAAATTAATTCAAAGCGAACAGCCTATTCTGAATGATTTATTCCTCCTGTTCTGCATCTGTTTCACGCTACATCATCTCCACATATAACCAGGGGTTAAAGTGAGCCGGAACGGGGCGTTCCGCCAGTTCCACTTGGAGATGGAACGCAGTTCCGCCTACCCCGGCTCACTTAACCCGATGTCCCAGCGCTGCAGGGAGATGCCGTGCACCCGCTGTTATCAGCGGCGCCCGGCTCTCCCCGCACAGCGGCAGCCGGAGGCAGGAGCTCACTACTTAGCTCCTGCTTCTGGCTCTGTCAGTACACGCTATGGGAGAGACGTCATGATGCCTCTCCCATAGTGCCGAGGAGCGGACGACGAGAGGACTGCGGCGGGAGTGGGGCTTGGTAAGTTTGGTGCCCCTCCCCCCTCCCATATGTGTACTAGTAGCGGCGCTGTTACTGGGGGGCTATACTACTGGGGGCAAACTACTGGGGGGGGGGCTTTAATACTGGGGGCAAACTACAAAGGGGCAAACTACTGGGGGGCTTTACTGCTGGGGGCAAACTACAAGGGGGCAAGCTACAAAGGGGCAAACTACTGGGGGCATTACTACAAGGGGGCAAACTACAGGGGGCTAAACTACTGGCAGCATTACTACTGGGGGCTAAACTACAAGGGGGCATAACTACAGGAGCTAAACTACTGGGGGTATAACTACAGGGGGGCATTACTACAAGGGGGAAACTACTGGAAGCATTACTAAAGGGGCAAACTACATGGGGGCTAAACTACAGGGGGCAGTACCACTGGGGGCTAAACTACATGGGGCAAACTACATGAGGGCAAAACTACTGGGGTCATTGCCACTGGGAGGCTAAACTAAAGGGGGGGAGTAAATTACTGGGGTCATAACTGCAGGGGCATTACCAGTGGGGGCATGATTACTGGGGCTAAACTACAGGGTACTAAATGACTGGGGGCATTACTACAGGCAACATTACTACTGGGGGCAATACTACACAGGGGCATTACCATTAAGGGCATTACTGATAGGGTGCACTGCTAATGAGGGCATTGTAAAGGGGACACTTCTTAAGGGGCACGACTCCTGGGGACATAAGGGGCACTACTATTGCGGGCATTGCATAAGGGGCACTACTACTGTGGGCATAGCATAAGGGGTGCTACTGCTGTAGGCATTACTGTATGGGCCAACAAAGAAGCTGAGCTCCCGGTCCGCCCTCCGTCGCTCCGCCCCTACCATTGCCGCCGCACTGGAAGCTCTGTTTCCAGACTTTCAGCTGCAGTGGATCTGGGACCAGGCTGGCTATATTATACCTGCCGCCGCATCGAGCTCCTGTGACCGCGGCGCTACTAGTTCAAATCTGTCACTGATTGGCTGCCGGTCTGCAGCAGTTTTGAAATATTAGCGCCGTGGTCACAGGAGCTCGATGCGGCGGAAGGGATAATAAAGCCAGCCTGGTTCCAGTTCCACTGCAGCCACCCTCAGCCTCCTCTGCCACCCCGCCCTCGGACCTCTGCATGCCCACAGCCTCCTCCTCTGCACTATCTCTGAGGCCCATAGCCTACCACAGCCTACTCATCCACCACACCGCAGACCACTGCCGCTGCTAAACAGGTAATCTTACCCTGCTGCCTTTCTCTCTCCCTAGTCCCTACTGTATGCCCCTGCTGTCATTTTCCATGTCCCTGCTGTCATTTTCCATGTCCCTGCTGTCACTCTCCCTGTCACTCTGTCACTCTATAATGTGAATTTCGGCTCATACCGTGTGCTATAATGTGAATTTCGGCTCATTCTGTGTGCTATAATGCGAATTTCGGCTCATACCGTGTGCTATAATGTGAATTTCGGCTCATACTGTGTGCTCAAATGTGAATTTTGGCTCATACCATGTGCTATAATGTGAATTTCGGCTTATACCATGTGCTATAATGTTAATTTCGGCTCATAATGTGAATTTCGGCTCATACCGTGTGCTATAATGTGAATTTTGGCTCATACTGTGTGCTATAATGTGAATTTCGGCTCATACTGTGTGGTGTAATGTGAATTTGGCTCATACTGTGTGGTGTAATATGAATGTGGCTCATACTGTGTGGTATAATGTGAATTTCGGCTCATACTGTGTGGTATAGTGTGAATACGGCGAAGCAATACCTTTATAACATGGGTACCGTGGGGAGGGGGGTGAGTTCTACCACCTCACTAGGACCACTTTAAGCAATGCATATAACTATTTCGTCACAACAAGGCCATTTTATAAAATAGCTATACTCTTGAGTTTGTGGTCATGCTCTGACATACGCACACCTTGGCATAGCATATTAAATCAGACTTCTGCGGCTGTGCGACTCAGAATCAGCCACCTGTTGAGCGATAGTTTAATTATTTACCAAATATATCAAGAAGACAACCTGTGAAAATATCAGTTCTAGACATTTCTGGGATTGCAATGCTGGCCATTGACATCATAATAGTAATATGTCAATATTTGATATAACTATAACAAGCATTACTTCCAATAATTTCTCTCCTAATTCTACAGCAGTAAATATAGAAAAGAACATAAGGTCAGAATCTTATCAGTGTTATGTTTATACCACTTGGAGAGAAGGTTAGAGAGTGCAGTAGCTGAATTGCAGTCCTCTGTATTCCTAGTTTATGCTTTCTGCTGCCAATGCGTGTGAAGCATAGCTGTGTATTAAATACAAGGAAGGACAGATAAAGGAGAAAACACTAGTTAAAAGTTTACAGCAGTACTGCTCTTGGGTTTGTATCTAGTTTGTTACCAGTTGGTGTCTACATCTAGTTTTTCTGTTTGTGTATTTGTGCTATATTGTTTCCAAAACACCTCTGGTGACTTTATGTTGTATTTCCCACATCTTCGCAGTACAGTGTGTTTTCTGGTAATATTTGTCATCTTTACTAGGAAAATATTAGCACAATGACGTTTTACATCGACAAAAGGAAATATTTGGTTTTGACATAAAACAACAAAGTAAGAATCACAGTGAAAGACTTCAGCTTGTAGATTTAACATGCAGGACACTAAGCCTCCCTACATGCTACTCATCAGATTAATGCATATGTCTTGCCTAAAGCTGGGCATACATTATACAATTATCTGGCAGACCGTCTGCCCAATCTGGCTGGTTGGAATATAAATCTAGTAATATATGGGAACACATGGCAATCGACTGCTCCCAAACACTGGAAAATGAACAAAAAAAAAAAAAGGTCATTCAGACAAATTAGTTCAATCACGAATTTAAGCAATTTGTCTGAATGACCGTTTTTTTTGTGCATTTTCTGTCAATTGTCATTTGCTCCCATACATAACCAGATTTTCATTACATCCAGCCAGATTGGACACATGGGCCTATATTTAATAATATTCGTGTTTGAGTCGGTTTGTGTAGTGTTTAAACTCATTTTGTATCGGGTGCATTTTCATGCAACTTTTTGAAACGATATACGCCAGGTTACTAAGCAGTCGACTTTATGGTTTTCGTGTTTTCCGATGTCGATGCCAGTTGTTGTTTTTTGGCACATTTACGGCCGTCATTGTCGTTTGCATACGTGTTTTTGTAGTATTTTCAGGTTTTTTTTCTATGTTAAACGCAGCAGGGTTATTTTTCAACCACGGCCGCATTTTGACTTTTAGTTTCGTTTTTCATCCCCGTTCGTGATTGGTTGTGTTTCAGATGTAGGAGTGTCTGTGCGCAACCATATAAATACGCCCCAAACCGTCCGCACCTCGTGGGTTTAGTTAGTGGTGAGGAGGGAGGTTGTGCTGTGGAGGTTGGTGAGTTTTTGGTTTGGTGAGGAGTGTTGTTTGAGATTTCTCAGTGTACTATTGTGTTTGAAAGTAGTCTTGTCATTCTTGTAGTCTTGTTTTTTTTTGTTTTGTCTCATTTTTTGTCCAAGTTTTTTTTCTTTATAGTCCCTTGTCAGTGTTTGTGTGTGTGTGTGTGTGTGTGTGTTGTGCAGTGGTAGTGGAGGAGTGTGTTGTTTGTTTTTTGTTTTTTCTGTGTTAAGTGTTTAGACACACAATTATGTGTGACTCAGAGGTGGGTGAGGTGGCTGAGGTGAGTGAGGTGGAGGGTGTGAGTGAGGGGGAGGAGGTTGGTCAGGTGGAGGAGGTGAGTGAGAGTGAGGTGGAGGAGGTGGGTGAGGTTGCTGCAGCAGCCTCAAGTGACAGTGATAGTGACAGTCAGAGAGCTCCGCAGCCACGCACCACTACTAAGACTGGGCGGAATGTCAAGTTTAGTTATGCAGAAAATGTGGCATTGGTGCGGGGGATTGAAGAAGTATCAGCGGCAGCTATTTGGGCCTGAGTCCGCCAAGGTTCCAACACGGAAGAAGACGGTGTTGTGGGTGAAAGTTGTTGCTGCTGTCAATAGTGAGGGGGTGGTCAAGCGGACGGAGGACACGTGCCGCAAACGGTACTATGACATAAAGCGACGTGTCAAGTCCAAAATGGCCAAGGAGGCGAAGTGGGCTCGAAAAACCGGTGGAGGCCAGCCCTTTATTGCAAGATATCTGGACTATGAGGAGCCCATGCAGAGTTTAATACCTCCAGAAGTAGTGTCTGCAACCCATGTCCGGGATTTCGATTGGCCCAGGAAGAATGGTGAGCATGTGCATTTGCCTTAACATTCTATGACATTACTTCTGGCTTTAAAAAAAAAAATGTGTGTCATGTGACGTTGCATATTACTCCCATCTTCAAGTGTGTGTAAGCAAATACATTGTTTTGGGTAATGTTTTCTACAAAAGCCAATGTAACATATTTGTTATGAACCACAGGTAGTGGTTCATTCCTATTTTATGTTTATAGTTGTCTTGCAGGCCAGGATTTCCCGTTGCTCTGGTTTAAGAAGACTCTTGTTTGCTGCCGGTGGTGAGTCTGTGTAATTGCAGCTTGTTCCCATGTGTTCAGCCTCACCTGTCTGTTAATTGCACCTCTCAGTTGTGCAGCAGGGCAGCTGCACGACATAATTAATTAGGACTCTCTGTTATATTCTGGCTCAGTGCAATACACAGACGCTGGTGATAGTTCCAGAGTTCTTGAGTTCTGAGCTAGTCCCTGCCAGTTCCTGAGCTCCTGTCTAGCAGTGTCTGTCTAGCTGCTTCCAGTGTCGGTTCCAGTGTCAGTTCCAGTGTCGGTTCCTGTGTCGGTTCCAGTGTCGGTTCCAGTGTCTGATCCCGTGTCCTGCCGTGAAGCGTTCCTGTCCAGAAGTCCTGTGGCTTTGTCTGTGCCTGGTCGAGTATCTGGCTTCTTGGTGTCCACCGGTCTGTCGTTTGGGATTCTGCCTGTCCTCCGGTTCTGAGAGTCTGTGTCGGCTACATTGGGGGTTCCTGTCCGTTTGCCAGTATTTGTACCGGCTCCGTGAGTAGCGGCTTTGCCGCGTCCGTCGGCCTAGGCCGCAGTATTCTTTGGTTATATTTTGTTACTGGTGTTTTGCAGAGGGTTCTGCTTATGCTGTCACCGCCGGTACACAACAGTATTGTGTCGGCGTGTGGACAGCATTTCCTTTGTTGTTCTTTTCCTTTGGCGGCGTGCCGCACATATATTTAGTTTTAGGGTTGTTAGTAGCCCCTAGCCTTCTGTTTGCTTTAGTTAGAGGTCCCCTTGTTATTATCCTGTCTCGATTCACGCCTTGTCTCACTCTAAGACCTGGGGGCATCGGAGTTGGTCAGACCTAATCTGCACTTCAAACACGGCTGCTGTGGGCCCAAGAAACCATAGTCACTCAGGCGTGAACTGACCACACGGTTGAAACAATGGAGGTAGGGTGCTAGGGGCTATTTCCACACCACACCTTATTTCAGCATCACGTTCTGGTGCTCTGGACTCACTACGCAACATCTCCCTTGTTCTGAGCACCAGGAACCTAACATTATCACCAGCCATATAACAAAAAAGAAACAAAGCTAAATAGTAGTTTTTCTTTTTTTGGTCCAGTGTCTTGTCTAGAATTCAGTGTTTAGAATCCAGTCTGGTGTTTAGAATCCAGTCCTGTCTAGAATTCAGTGTGCAGAATCCAGTCCTGTCTAGAATTCAGTGTGCAGAATCCAGTCCGGTGTGCAGAATCCAGTCTTGTTTTGTCTAGTTTAAAAAAAAAATCCAGTCCAGTCTTGTCTTGTCTAGTCTAGTTTAGTCTTGTCTTGTCTAGTTTAAAATCCTCCTATGCCAACTATGCAAGCCCTGCAGGCGTCTTTCTCAGCCCAGAACTCTGCTTTCAGTGCTTTGAAACCTGAGCGACTGGAAGTTTTGCAGCAATCCTTAAAGCAACTGCAAAACCTTCTGACTAAAATTTTGCTTATCTTGCCAGAAGTCGTTGAGAGTTCATCTACCTCTAAAGAGACTCTTGCTCACAATATGGTGACAAGAGAATCTTCAGGTTCAGTTGGAGAGAAAAAGTTTAAAAGTTTTCTGCGGCCCAGGCTCTCAGAAGAGGAGCGTCTGTGTTGCAGAAACTTAAATTTATGCCTATATTGTGGGGGTTTAGGCCACTATCTGCAGACCTGTGAGTTGCGCAAGCCAAAGTGTGGCGACAAGTCCTGCCCTCTGGCCAAGTTGAGTCAGGATACAAGACCTACTCCTGTCTCTACTGTGGCAGAGGTACTTGTCACACAACCCACACTAAAAAGCACTCTGTCCTATAATTGGGGTCCTTGGGCTAGGGAGCCCCATTATAGATTCAGGAACCAAAGGAGAATGTTTCACTCCTCTCTTGATTTTCCTGTTGAAGCAGAGTTGCAAACCCCTGGAGCGGTGCCCGATGCCCGGGGTCCTGGAGCGGTGCCCGATGCCCAGGGTCCTGGAATGGTGCCCGATGCCCAGGGTCCTGGAACGGTGCCTGATGCCCAGGGTCCTGGAATGGTGCCCGATGCCCAGGGTCCTGGAGCGGTGCCCGATGCCCAGGGTCCTGGAGCAGTGCCCGATGCCCAGGGTCCTGGAGCGGTACCCGATGCCCAGGGTCCTGGATCAGTACCCGATGCCCAGAGTCCTGGAGCGGTACCCGATGCCCAGAGTCCTGGAGCGGTACCCGATGCCCAGAGTCCTGGAGCGGTACCCGATGCCCAGAGTCCTGGAGCTGTACCCGATGCCCAGAGTCCTGGAGCGGTACCCGATGCCCAGAGTCCTGGAGCGGTACCCGATGCCCTGGGTCATAGAGGGACATCGAAATATTATAGCTCAGGTGTTCAATACCAGAAGGGGTCTCAGAAGCTGTTACCCCAGGTAGGGACTTGAAAAGCGCAACTCCAGAGAAGGTTTCTAAAACCATAGTTCTAGAAGGGAACTCGAGAAGCAAAACCCCAGAAGGGATCTTTGAAGTAATATCCCCAAGTGGGGTCTTGAGAGACACAGCCCCAGAGAAGGGTCTAGAAGTCGCTTCCCCAGGAAAGGACTCAAGAGGCATAGCTTTAGTGGAGGTTCTGAAGGTTATAGCTTCAGCAAAAGTCCCGGAAGTCATAGTCCCGGGAGAAGTTTCGATAATTATCGACTCAGAGAGGGAGGCTGACAGCCCGGTCTCAGAGAGGGAGGCTGACGGCCCGGTCCCAGAGAGGGAGGCTGACGGCCTGGTCCCAGAGAGGGAGGCTGATGGCCCGGTCCCAGAGAGGGAGGCTGACGGCCCGGTCCCAGAGAGGGAGGCCGACGGCCAGGTCCCAGTGAAAGAATCCGAAGTGCTGACCCCAGCAGGGTTCCCGAAGGCCACTGCCCCAGCGGGGTTCCCAAAGGCCACTGCCCCAGAGGGGGTTCAGAAGGCCACTGCCCCAGGTGGGGTTCAGAAGGTCACTGCCCCGGGTGGGGTTCAGAAGGTCACTGCCCCGGGTGGGGTTCAGAAAGTCACTGCCCCAGGTGGGGTTCAGAAAGTCTCAGCCTCGAGTAAGGTCAGTAGTGACCAGGTCCTAGCAAAGCACTCTAGTCAGTCAGATGGGAAGGAAGCAGATCCTGACTCTGTTGATATCTCAACATCTATAGTCTTTGATGGGGACTTAGTCCAATTTCTGGCGCTTTACAAACACTATTACATCATTTTGTTGTCTAGACCATTTCTGGGCATCACTTCATAGAACCTTGTGCTCTATCTGATATATTCCTTTAGAGGGGAGCCTTTCGAGTGGGCATCCAATTTAATGAAAACTGAAGATCCCATTCTTCAGGATCCCCCAGCATTCAGTGATGCAGTTTTTAAAAGATATGGTTCCAAAGAAATTGGTTCAGGTTCCTCTAGGTCACCCGTCTTATCTGCTAGGAGTTCACCGTATACTGTAAACTTGGCACAAGAGTCTCAGCCCGTTGTTTTTACTGCAGGATGTGCTTTTCTGTCTTTTCTTCTAATAGTAGTACTTTGCCTGAAAGTTCAGCTCCCAAGGTTAAGAAACCAATCTCTGATTTGAACCCAGCCTTGCTGGGAAGTACCATCAGTTCAGACAATGTTTGGGGAATTACCTTGGTCAGACCTCAAGAACTTTGTAAAAATAAGAAGAAGAAGAAGAAGAAGAAGAAGAAAAAGAAATAATTATTAACTCTTGCCTTGTTATAAATTCCCCCCCCCCCCCCCTTGTCTTGTGTCCAGTGGCCACCGTCAAGGGGGGGGGGGGGCACTGTTACAAGCTGTTGCCACAGCTTGTTTCTGTTTTCTTGCCTGTTAGACCAGTGTGTCAGGTTTTTTTTTGTATTCCTTGTTTTGGAAAGGCTGAATTTTGGAGTCCGTTGACCCCTCCTCAAGTGGGGGGGGGGGGGGGTACTGTTATGAGCCACGGCTGTGGCTCATTCCTGTTTTGCATTTTGGTTATGTATTTTATGTTATACTTCTGTTTCTGTTCCACGTGGGTGTCATGGGGTGTTCAGAGCCCACCCTTAAGGAGAGGGTACTGTTATGAACCACAGGTAGTGGTTCATTCCTATTTTATGTTTATAGTTGTCTTGCAGGCCAGGATTTCCCGTTGCTCTGGTTTAAGAAGACTCTTGTTTGCTGCCGGTGGTGAGTCTGTGTAATTGCAGCTTGTTCCCATGTGTTCAGCCTCACCTGTCTGCTAATTGCACCTCTCAGTTGTGCAGCAGGGCAGCTGCACAACATAATTAATTAGGACTCACTGTTATATTCTGTCTCAGTGCAATTCACAGACGCTGGTGATAGTTCCAGAGTTCTTGAGTTCTGAGCTAGTCCCTGCCAGTTCCTGAGCTCCTGTCTAGCAGTGTCTGTCTAGCTGCTTCCAGTATTGGTTCCTGTGTCGGTTCCAGTGTCGGTTCCAGTGTCTGATCCCGTGTCCTGCCGTGAAGCGTTCCTGCCCAGAAGTCCTGTGGCTTTGTCTGTGCCTGGTCGAGTATCTGGCTTCTTGGTGTCCACCGGTCTGTCGTTTGGGATTCTGCCTGTCCTCCGGTTCTGAGAGTCTGTGTCGGCTACATTGGGGGTTCCTGTCCGTTTGCCAGTATTTGTACCGGTTCCGTGAGTAGCGGCTTTGCCGCGTCCGTCGGCCTAGGCCGCAGTATTCTTTGGTTATATTTTGTTACTGGTGTTTTGCAGAGGGTTCTGCTTATGCTGTCACCGCCGGTACACAACAGTATTGTGTCGGCGTGTGGACAGCATTTCCTTTGTTGTTCTTTTCCTTTGGCGGCGTGCCGCACATATATTTAGTTTTAGGGTTGTTAGTAGCCCCTAGCCTTCTGTTTGCTTTAGTTAGAGGTCCCCTTGTTATTATCCTGTCTCGGTTCACGCCTTGTCTCACTCTAAGACCTGGGGGCATCGGAGTTGGGCAGACCTAATCCGCCCTTCAAACGCGGCTGCCGTGGGCCCAAGAAACCATAGTCTCTCAGGCGTGAACTGACCACATGGGTGAAACAACGGAGGTAGGGTGCTAGGGGCTATTTCCACACCACACCTTATTTCAGCATCACGTTCTGGTGCTCTGGACTCACTACGCAACATCTCCCTTGTTCTGAGCACCAGGAACCTAACAATATTACTTTATTGTTTGTCATCTGGTTTTTTTTCAGTACATTTTCCATGTGTAGTTTGGACTTGGTGTGTCATTGAATTGTCCAGCAATAAGGTTTTGCTTTTGCACATTTAACAGTTTTAAAGTTTGACTATGTTTTTTATTTCGGTTATCCATGTGCAATGTTGCCAAAACAGTGGTTGTCATGTTAGAGGCTGGAGTAGTGCAAAGTGGCTTTGAATCTATTTACATGTGTAATTTAATTAGTACTGAATGTAATATTGTTTAAGACAAACCCACTATTTGTTTGTTCAGTTTGAGTCTGTATTTGTACCCTGACACAACACTGCAGACTTAGTTACCTTACTATTTTTTTTTTTTTTTGGTTGGCTCATATTGTGGTAATGTGTGTTTGGAGTGCCACATCACAGAGCAATTTCTATATTGCATCTGTAATTTTTTTCCTTTCATTACAAAATGTAGATGTGTGTGTTTTGGCTTGTTAGTGTATGTATTTGTAATTATGTCCTATGTCTGTGTCCGGTACATGATTCCCTGTGTTGCACTTTCCATAGTGCATATGGCTATTGGACAATGTTTTTTGTTTTATGTTGTGGTTTTTTGGTTTAAGGTCCTTATGTTTTGAGTCATAAAAACCCCCCATTTTTTTAAGATTTAATGTTTATAAGCATAATGGGTGGATGTATCAACAATAGCATGAATACATGAGTTATGTTATTTGTTTCTTGATTTACAGTGTTGGAAAAAAGCAGTACTGGTCGTCCTACAGTCACTCCCATGACATCTGATGATGATGACGCACCGGAAGCAGGTAAAGTGTCCATTGTAGTATAGGTTATGTTTGTAAAGGAATGACCATAACAAAATGTCACTTTCAATACTAGGTCTATCAAAAGAAGTCTTGAGCAGCAGAAGGCGGACTTCTGTAACACACCACAAAATAAAACATGTTGCAGCAAAAAAAGCAAGGTCTGATGTCTAGGGCCAACCACAGCAGGCTACCCCGCCGCGAAGATTATCGACAGTATGTTGGGTCCCCCCACTCCAAATTTTGGACACACCTCCAAGACGCCAACCACACTCCCCTCATCTTGATTGTGAGTAACAAACTGAAATAAATTAAATAAATGTGAGATCTTAATAATCCATTTACTTAAACGCATTAAGTCAAAACCCATCAAAATCTGCTATACTTACCAAAGTCAGTAAAACATGAAATGGAATCCTAGCAAAATGGCCTTGTGCACATCCAGTAAAGATATGTATGTCCACTTCAGCCATACAGTAGCACATTGTGTGGAAGATGCTGCAACAGAAACTCATGTGTAAGCTTTGCAAATAGTAAGGTTGTTTTAATCATTTTCATATGTGTGTTTGACCTAACATTGCCAAATACATACAAAAACATTACTATGTTTTTGTTTGAGACACTATTAGGCAACACATTATGGATTACAATGTGTTTTTATGGTGGAGTATGTCTGATCTACCATACAACTCACATGTTTCCTTTCAGAATGAAGTAACCAGACACATTTGCCACAAACAGGCATATGTATGTATTTAAGTTATGAGTGATGATGTTGCTAGGCAGGATATCTGAAAGCACCAGTCAATGACATGTGTTCCATGTTTAGTGCTTTGTTATAATTTCTCAAACATATAGATAACTAACGGATAAATGTTTATAATTTCAGCTTCTAGTCCTGGTACCAGCATCCCTACTCAACACCAGCAACACAGTGACATGGATGAGACAATCCTGTTAGAAATGCAGCCATTAAGCCAAGGAATCAGCTCCCCAGCACCCGTGAGTACACCACCACAGCAAAGCACACCACCACCACCACCACCACCACCACAACACAGCCCAACAACACCAGTAACACAAGGCCCTGATCAAGTGTTTTGGAACATTTGGGCTAGACAGCAGGACACTAATGAAGATTGCCTGCATAGGCAGACACAAATGTTTGCAAGCTTACCATCTCACCTCAGAAGAATCATCAGAAATATGAGTAGACAAAATAAACAAACCACGAGAATTGGCAATACCATGGAAATAATGCGTGCAGACATTACACATGTCATGGGCAACTTACAGCGCATAATGGAAGAACAGCATAGACAACAGCAAAGCTATATCAACATTTTAGAAAACAATCAAAAGATCAATTAATCTATCTCCAGAAATGTAGACTATCAAAATGCTGCAACACGTGAACTCAATGCCACCCTCACTAACCTCAATGGAACACTCAGATCCCTGCACCAACAGCAACCAAGCAGCAGTTCTGGTACAACTATTCCAATTATAACGCCAGTGTCATCACCACCAAGGCGCTCCACCAGAGCACGCCAACATGACAGTGGTTAAGGCAAAGGCCAGGACAAGCAGACACCCAAAAAAAGTTAAAATATTAACCACAACGATTTCTTTAAAGAGAAGTAAAATAAAAAAATTAGTAAGTGTATGTTTGTCAGAATAGCTATAACACTTAGCTCCTTGACAATTTGAATTTGTACAACATCACTAATTATAACTGGTACAAACAACAACAGGAAATTTGTACGCACATTTATTCTTTACCATCTTTGTATTTTTTTGGAGGAGGAAAATGTTGTTTGAGCTGCACATAGATGTTAGCATGAAGAAACCAGACCACTTGATTTTTTCTAATCATTACTCTTTCTAGATTCCAATCATTCTCATCTCATGCAAACATAATAATTGGCAGCCAGGCAGAATGTCTTTAGCATGCAGTAACCAGACCACTTGATTTTTTTTCTAATCATTACTCTTTCTAGATTTCAATCATTCTCATCTCATGCAGACACAATAATTGGCAGCCAGGCAGAATGTCTTTAGCATGCAGTAACCAGACCACTTGATTTTTTTCTAATCATTACTCTTTCTAGATTCCAATCATTCTCATCTCATGCAGACACAATATTTGGCAGCCAGCCAGATTCATCCATGACCAATGCAACTTAGAATGTGAATTAAAACTGTTTTACATTTCTTCTGTAGACGACTTTACAAGAAAAACACAATAGAGTTGGGTAAAAGTGTCCTAATATGTTGGGGAACATTTTTTAAATTTCAGGGCCAAAATGAATTACATTATTGTATATGTTTGTGTGTGTTAAAAATGAGTAATCATATTAAAAAACATGAGGCAGAACCAACAAAATGTGAAATATTTGAAAGTTTAACACTAATGTGTATAATAATGGATATATGTTGAAAAATGTGTATTGACTTACAAATCTCCAAGTTTACTCCAGCAAACATAAGGCAATAAATTATTTTGGATGAGACAAGTTTGTGTCCCTTTTATAGGCATCCTAATTCAGGTGTGAATGATTTGTAAGTGCCAACACATGTAAACACGCCTGAAAAAAGCAGGTCTATTTTTTTGCTGTTTTTTTTTACGATTCGCAAAATAATACGACCGCAATTGATCACTCAGAGACTAACACCCAAATACGAATGAATAGTGAATACCCGTGTTGTATGAAATAACAGCCGCATTTGACCGATGGTCTATTCATTCGTATTTCTGAACCTTGTCATTCAAACCATTACGAATAGCCCAAACACTGCCGAGATTTGTGCTTAGTGAATTCCCGTGTTGGGACTTAGAGAAAAAAACACTAATCGGACAAACTCGGATTATTAGTAAATATAGGCCCTTGTTTTCCAGTTAATTGTATGAGGGGTAAGCAAAAAGGTTCTGGATGCACAAAAAGTATTATATTTACAAAGTGAACATTCAATTTTTTCAAAGAACTCGCCAGTGGAGTCTATGCAAAGTTGCATGCACTTTAATCAGTTAGTGAAGTAGCTGGACCATTGTGAAGCGTGTCTTCTACATGCCGGATGAAGGTCTCTACTGCAGCTTTGAATCCCATAATTCTTGCGCTTGATTTGTGGGAACACAAAGAAGTCGCAAGTTGCCAGGTCTGGACTGTACGGCAGATGACCAAGCTCCTGGATGTGTTCTTTAGCCTGAAAATCCACCATTTTCTTGGACTTGTAGGCAAGTGCATTGTTTTGATGGAGAAGGGCACCACGAGCACAAGTTCTTGGAGAGTACCTGGAAATAGCTTCTATCACTTGCGGCAGGCATTGTAGGTTTACTTGTTTATATGTCTCCAGTGATGGTGTACTGCTGCATTGGTATGATAGCTACATGCCCAGTCTTGGACACAAAAACAGCCACCATCTGCTTGGCCACGCTGTGCTCATGTCGGAACTTTTGTGGCGTAACACCTCCAACTGGGGTCCACTGGGCCAACAGTTGTTTGATCTCTGGGTCAGAACTGTAGATCCTGGATTTATCATCACTGATAAACCCCCAGACAGAGTTTGAGTGTCCACCATCAAACCTGCCCAGCATATTGTGGCACCAAGTCACCCGAGCCTCCTTTTGCGTAAACCTTGCTCAGGCTAAACTTTTTGTGGATCCTGATGAGATGCCTATTGAACTCGGCCACATTGTGGTGCTGGCAGACGCAGGTCAGTCGCAGCGCTCCTCATCTTCCAGGGACCATCTCCCATGCTTAAATCCTGCAAATCACTCAAACACAATGGTTCAGGATAGTACTTCCTACCCAAAAGCAGCTTGCAGTTGGTCAGAACCCTCCTGCTTCTGTAGACCACTGTTGTAGTCATAGAAGATCATAGCTCTCCAGTTGTCTCTGTTGAACTCCATAACAAATTTGTGAAGGTAGTGAATATTGAGACTTCTTGGTGTGCAATGCTGTTTATATACAGTTCATTGCCTTGACATTTCACCTTTAGTCAGAGATTACAGTTCACAACCAGACAGAGAGATTGTGTCTATTCTACCTATGCATGGCTCATCCGGAAACTTATTACATTCCCCTCATATAGTGTATGCCCAGCTAAACCGTGGGGATTAGGAAAAACATACACGTTGACTATGATTGTCAGTTAATTTACTGAGATTGGTGTTTTTCCATCCATATTTGCACCTATTAGTAAGAAAAATAGAGGTCTGACTCTGTACAAATCTAAATATCATACCTCATTCACTTTACCAATGCATTGAGTGTGTATAGAGTTATGAGGCTTGCACCTTCAGTCTCAGAACTCTCTTTTCTTCTAGATGCTATTTTAACAATAGTATCAATAAAATATGTTTGCAGGTAAAAGACATGGCCGTAACTAGGGGGAGGGCTAAGCGGTCACATGCCCCGGGAGCCTGAAGGAGGGGGGCGCTGAGATCTCTGTCCAGCGATTTGGCCATCCGCTCCTCCATCCCCGCTCTCCCCAACGTCACTGTGTGCTGCGCCTCCCACATTAATAGGTGTAGTGGGAGGGCAGCGATTGGACAGTGTCTCTCATAGCCCACCTCCTTAAGTCCCCCTCCGATGGCGCTGACCGCGGCAGCGGTAATGATACACCGCAGTGCCATCACCGTCTCATCTGCAGCGTAAAGAGGAGGAACTGCCAGCCAGAGCCTACAGACAGGATGACCCACAGTGAGTTACTACAAGTAGAAATATGTAAATGAGGGTGGATAATGTGCGCTGTGTCAGGGATTAAATGTGTTGGGAAGGGGGAGAGCTGTGTGTGAGATTATTTGTGCTGGGGGGGGGGAGAGCTGAGTCAGGGGTTATATGTCCTGTTGGGGGGGAGCTATGTCAGGGATTATATGTGCTGGGGGAGAGCTGTGTAAAGGATTATATGTGCTGGGGGAAAGCTGTGTAAAGGATTATATGTGCTAAGGGGGAGATCTGTGTCAGGAAATATATGTGTTGGGGGGGGGAGATCTGTGTAAAAGATTATATGTGCTGGGGGGAGAGTTTTGTTGTGGGTTATATGTGCTGGGGGGAGACCTGTGTCATGGATAAAATGTTACAATGTGCTGGGGGAGGGCTGTGTGTGGAATACCACCCTATACTTGCCTGGCACCACACACCTTATTGCAGGGTTATGTAGGAGTGCATGCCGCCCCTCTCTCTCTCCCCCCCCCCCTCCCCATCTCTCCCTCACCCTTCTCTCTCTTCCATTTCTCTCCTCTCTCCTCCGTGGCGCTGCATAATGAGGGGTACTACTGTGCATTGTATTTTACCTTTAATTTTTATTTATGTATTTTAAATATTTTAATTTTATTTATTATTATTATTATTATTATTTTTTGTTTGGGGCGAGGGGGGGGGGAGGGGAAGACACCAAATGGCTGCCTTGCCCCGGGTGCTGAAAATCCTAGCTTGGGCCCTGTAGTAGAGAGTAAAATTGCACCAAAACTGAGTTTGCTTTGTTACAGTTCAAGGGTCTTCATTTTATGCTTTTGTTTCAACTAGTGCCATATAGGAGTGTCTGTGCAGCCCTGGGAGTGCTGTGGAGATGCACATGGGGGTTCTGTGGAGGTGCATGGATGTGACCTGCATTTTTCATTAGACTGGGGTGAATCTACAGATACCCCACTAGGTAGAACATGATGGTGAGGTGGCGCGACAATAGCAACCATGCTAGTGGGAGAGTCGGCATCTGAGATGGGGGGGTACCGCAAGGTCACGGCCTGTTACTCATGTCACACCCTTGTTATGTGTGGACACACCCTATGATGATTTACATGTGTACGCATAAAGGATGATGGTACAAATTTTTGCCCCCAGTCCATGCACTTACAAAATTGAGACAGAGAAAAACACAAAAGGCAAAGATAGGTACAATAGTGATGGAGACAAACAGACACATGGGGGCACCGATATCTACTGCTGTCCCTTCATTTCCGACACCAGTTTCTATGGCCCAATAAGTTAACCTCATCTCCAGATGGCATTAACCTATAGTAGCCTGTGTTCACATTTTTTGGAGAGGACAAGAACTTTAAAAATTATTTATCACATCAGCATTAAAAAATAGGATTTTAATTACCTGAAACGGTAAATCCTTTTCTCGTAGTCCGTAGAGGATGCTGGGGTCCATATTAGTACCATGGGGCATAGACGGGTCCACCAGGAGCCATTGGCACTTTAAGAGTTTAATAGTGTGGGCTGGCTCCTTCCTCTATGCCGCTCCTACCAAACTCAGTCTAGAAACTGTGCCCGAGGAGACGACATACTTCGAGAGAAGGAATTACACAGATAGTGGCGAGATTCATACCAGCTCACACAAACATGTAAATCCAGCCAACATGCCGGAACAACTCAGCAACAGCTGAAACCGTAAATAACGCAGAACTTACCTAGGAACCAGGTAACACTGTACCCTAACCAATGCAGGAAAGCGAAACGCTGGGCGGGCGCCCAGCATCCTCTACGGACTACGAGAAAAGGATTTACCGTTTCAGGTAATTAATATCCTATTTTCTCTTACGTCCTAGAGGATGCTGGGGTCCATATTAGTACCATGGGGATGTACCAAATCTCCCAGTATGGGAGAGAGAGTGCAGAGGCTCCTGCAACACTGCTTGACCAAACTGGAGGTCAGCAGAGGCCAAAGTATCGAACTTGTAAAACTTGGCCAACGTGTTCGACCCAGACCAAGTAGCTGCTCGGCAGAGTTGTATCGCCGAGACACCACGGGCAGCCGCCCAGGAAGAGCCCACCTTACGAGTAGAGTGGGCCTTTATGGATTTCGGACACGGCAATCCTGCCGTGGAATAAGCATGCTGGATAGTAAACCTGATCCCGCGTGAAATCGACTGCTTAGAAGCAGGACATCCAATTTTCTTTGGATCATAGAGGACAAACAGGGAGTCACTTTTCCTGTGACGAGCTGTCCTCTTCACGTAAATCTTCAAAGTCCTCACTACATCCAAGGCCTTTGAAGTAATTGAGGTGTCAGTAGCCACTGGCAACACAATAGGTTGGTTGATGTGGAAAGCCGACACAACCTTAGGCAGGAACTGTGGACAAGTCCTAAGTTCCGCCCTGTCCTCATGGAAGATCAGATAGGGGCTTTTACAAGATAAAGCCCCCAATTCCGACACGCGTAGTGCAGAAGCCAAGGCCAACAAGGTGACCGCCTTCCACGTGAGAAACTTGAGATCAGCCTCCTGTAGAGGCTCAAACCAAGCAGATTGTAGGAACTGCAACACCACATCAAGATCCCATGGAGCCGTAGGCGCCACAAACCCCTTTCAAAAAGGTCTGAACCTCAGGAAGAACAGCCAATTGTTTTTGGAAGAAGATGGACAAAGCAGAGATCTGGACCTTGATGGAGACCAGTCTTAGTCCCATATCCACCCCTGCTTGCAGGAAAAGGAGAAAACGTACCAGTTGAAACTCCACCGCCGGGAACTTCTTGGCCTCACACCAAGAGACATATTTCTTCCAAATGCGATGGTAATGCTTAGACGTTACCCCCTTCCTGGCCTGTATCAGGGTAGGAATAACCTCACTCAGGATACCCTTCCGAGCTAAGATCTGGCGTTCAACCGCCATGCCATCAAACGAAGCCGCGGTAAGTCTTGATAAGCGAACGGCCCCTGCAGAAGCAGATCCTCCCAAAGAGGCAAAGGCCGCGGATCTTCCAGTGGAAGATCCAGCAGATTCGTGTATCAAGCCCTCCTTGGCCAATCCGGAGCAATGAGGATTGCCAGAACCTTTGTTCTTCTCACGAGTTGAAGAACTTTTGGTATCAGAGGAAGTGGAGGGAACACATACACTGACTTGAACACCCAAGGTGTTACCAGTGCATCCACCGCCACCGCCTGTGGGTCTCTGGACCTGGAACAGTACCTCCGTAGCTTCTTGTTGAGGCGGGAGGCCATCATGTCTGTGTGAGGAACCCCCCACCAACCGGTTACCTCCTCGAACACCTCCGGATGGAGGCCCCACTCCCCTGGATGGAGATCGTGTCTGCTGAGGAAGTCTGCTTCCCAGTTGTCTATGCCCGGAATGAAGATCGCCGACATCACCACCGCATGCCTTTCTGCCCAGATGAGGATTTTTGACACCTCTGCCATGGCAGCTCTGCTCTTCGTTCCGCCTTGTCGGTTTATGTAGGCTACGGTGGTCACATTGTCCGACTGCACCTGAACAGCCCGATCCTGTAGAAGGTGTGCCGCTTGCAGAAGGGCGATGTAAACGGCCCTGAGTTCCAGGATGTTTATTGGGAGAAGTGACTCTTGATCCGACCATCGTCCTTGAAAGGTTTCCCCCAGAGCGAGCGCTCCCCAACCTCTTAGACTTGCATCTGTGGTCAGAACGATCCAGTCTTGAATTCCGAACCTTCACCCTTCCAGAAGGATTGGAAGTTGCAGCCACCAGAGGAGTGAAATCCTGGCTTTTGGAGACAGGCATATCCTCTTGTGCATGTGTAGGTGAGAGCTTGACCACTGGTCCAAAAAGTCCAGTTAAAAAGGTCGAGCATGAAACCTGCCGTACTCCAGAGCCTCGTAGGCGGCAACCATCTTCCCCAGAAGGCGTATGCATTGATGAACTGATATCCGGGTAGGCCGTAGGACATCCTGGACCATTGTTTGAATCACCAACGCTTTCTCTGCCGGGAGAAATACCCTCTGCACTTCCGTGTCGAGGGTCATTCCCAGGAAAGACAGCCGCCTTGTTGGCTCCAGATGAGACTTCGGAAGGTTCAGGATCCAACCGTGCTTCCTGAGCAGCTGTGTCGTGAGCGCGATGGACCGCAACAACCTCTCCCTGGATGACGCCTTGATCAGGAGATCATCCAGATAACGAATTATGTTCACCCTCTGTTTGCGGAGGAGAACCATCATCTCCGCCATCACCTTGGTGAAGATCCTTGGTGCTGTTGAGAGGCCAAATGGCAGCGCCTGGAACTGATAGTGATCATCCATCAGCGCAAACCTGAGATAAGCTTGATGCGGCGCCCAAATGGGAATGTGGAGGTAGGCATCCTTGATGTCTAGGGACACCAGGAACTCCCCCTCCGACAGCCCTGAAACAACAGCTCTCAGAGATTCCATCTTGAATTTGAACTCCTTGAGAAAAGGCTTCAAAGACTTTAAATTTAGAATAGGCCGTACCGAACCATCCTGTTTCGGTACCACAAAAAGGTTCAAATTATAACCCTTGTTCCATTGCTGAAGAGGGACCTGAACAATGACCTCTGACACCACCAATTTCCTGATGGCCTCCAGAAGAATTGTCCTGCCCGCCAGCAGCACTGGTAAGCCTGACTTGAAGAAACGGTGAGGCGGGGGCTTTTGAAACTCCAGTCTGTACCCCCTGGACACTATATCTAGAACCCAGGGGTACAGACCTGACGACACCCAGATGTGGCTGAACTGCCGGAGTCTCGCCCCCACCTAACCTTCCTCCAGGCCTAGCAGTCCACTGTCATGCGGAGGACTTAGGGGTATCAGAAGCGGGCTTCTGGGTCTGGGAACCTGCGGGAGCGGATTTCTTTCCTTTGGCACGACCACCTCTGAAGAAGGTGTTCGAAGGTTTATTCTTCCTAGGCCGCGCGGCCGAAAGGACTGTGACGTGTTAGATGAGAAGGACTTTTTCGAAGCCAGTGCAGCTGAGGGAAGAAAAGGAGACATACCCGCGGTAGCTGTGGCACTCCACGCATCCAGCGCCTCCCCATATAGAGCCTGACCTTTGTACGGAAGGCCCTCCACACACTTCTTGGATTCCGCATCCGCAGACCAGTTGCGCAGCCAGAGACCCCTTCGAACCGAGACTGACATGGAGGAGATCCCCGCAGCCATGGAACACAGGTCCTTCATGGAATCCACCAGGAACCCTGCAGAATCCTGAATATTACGTAAAAACAAATCAACGTCACCTTTGTCCAGCATAGACGATTCCTCCTGCGGAGTGATCGACCACCTGGCAATAGCTTTAGCAATCCAAGCACAGGCTATAGTAGGCCACAATATAGCCCCCGAGGCCGTGTAAATGGATTTCAGCGTAGCATCCACCTTGCAATCTGCCGGGTCCTTTAACGCGACAGATCCCGGGACCGGTAAAACTACCTGTTTGGACAGCCTGGATACAGAGGCGTCGACTATCGGCGGGGACTCCCACCTCTTCCTATCCTCCTCTGGGAAGGGAAAAGCCACCAAGACTCTCTTGGGAATCTGGAATTTCTTTTACGGAGTTTCCCATGCCTTTTCAAAGGTAGCATTCAATTCCTTGGATGCCGGGAAAGTGAGGGGGGGGGCTTCTTATTATCTGCGAAGAAGGCCTCCTCCACCTCTTCCGGAGCTGTGTCTGAAATGTGTAAAACATCCCTAACAGCCTCAATCATCAACTGTACCCCCATGGCAAGCGATGCTCACCCCCTCAACACATCCCCGTCACCGTCTGCAGAGTCAGAGTTTGTGTCCGTGTCATCCTGCATAATTGCAAGCGCACGCTTATTAGAAAGTGCCGCAGGGGACCCCGAGGAGGCAGGATCGGTCCTCCAGTCCACCATAGAGGACTGGAGGACCTGAGTGGCATGCTCAGTCCTAGCAACCCTATCAGAAATCTGAGAAATAGTCCCCCTCAGAGAGACTAACCATTCTGGCTCTCTAGCTGGGATCTGGGCTAAAACAGTGCAATCCTGATTACATGGAATGGAGTCTTCCTGGGAAGACAAATCCTCTGCAGCATATGAAACAGTGTCCCTAGACATGTTGCACACACACACACACACACACACACACACACACACACACACACACACACACACACACACACACACACACACACACACACACACACACACCCCACAAACACACAGGGTATTTTGAGGACAGAGTTTTCCCCCCAAGAATGGCAGAGAGACACAGAGATTGGAGCCAACCCACACACAGCGCTTTCCAGGTAAAGGGAGTCCCTTCCCAGCGCTGACTGTGTCCCTTAATAGGTGACACAGCCTTTAAGCAGCCTCCCCCCTTCCCCTTCTACAACCCCCTGGTACCGTACAGACTGCTGGAGAAAGCTCTGGAGGGACCTGGATCTAGTGAACCGTGGCTGCAGGCAGGAAAAATGGCGCTGAACGCTGCAGGGACCACTCTGAGGAGAAGCTCTGCCCCCTTCAATGGTGCTGTCTTCCCGCTCACAAGATGATTATACTGGCCGGTGGAATATGCTGACCTGGGTCCGCAGACCCCGACACGCTGAAGAAAACCAGTGCAGGGTCCGGAGCTGGTTTAGGGCGCTCCCTTCCAAGCGCTGCACCAAGGTACCGCTGAGCCTTCCAGGAGTGCGGGAAAAACCGCGCTTCTGACCCGTAGCCGCCCTCTTCACACTGTCGAGCGTTCCCCTGCGGCGGGGCGCGATCAGACCCCTCTCGAGCCACCGTCCACTCAGCGGGAGCCGTGGCTCAAAACTCCGTGGGGCAGACACTGCTCCCCCCCCCCCCCAGTCCCACGCTGCAGGGAGGCAGTCGCCAACAGCCTCCCTGTAAAATAAAAAAACCTGAAAGAAAAAATTACTCTTTACCAGAAGAACTCTGTAGAGCTCCCCTAGCTGTGACCTGCTCCTCCGGGCACATTTTCTAAACTGAGTCTGGTAGGAGGTAGAGATGAGCGGGTTCGGTTTCTCTGAATCCGAACCCGCCCGAACTTCATGTTTTTTTTCACGGGTCCGAGCGACTCGGATCTTCCCGCCTTGCTCGGTTAACCCGAGCGCGCCCGAACGTCATCATGACGCTGTCGGATTCTCGCGAGGCTCGGATTCTATCGCGAGACTCGGATTCTATATAAGGAGCCGCGCGTCGCCGCCATTTTCACACGTGCATTGAGATTGATAGGGAGAGGACGTGGCTGGCGTCCTCTCCATTTAGATTATAAAAGAGAGAGATTTACTGGAGCTTAGGACTAGGAGGAGTACTGTAGAAGTGTAGAGAGTGCAGAGAGTTTACTAGTGAGTGACCACCAGACAGTGCAGTTTATTTAATATATCCGTTCTCTGCCTGAAAAAAGCGATACACACAGTGACTCAGTCACATACCATATCTGTGTGCACTGCTCAGGCTCAGCCCAGTGTGCTGCATCATCTATATATATTATATATCTGTCTGACTGCTCAGCTCACACAGCTTATAATTGTGGGGGAGACTGGGGAGCACTGCAGTGCCAGTTATAGGTTATAGCAGGAGCCAGGAGTACATAATATTATATAGTGAGTGACCACCAGACAGTGCAGTTTATTTAATATATCCGTTCTCTGCCTGAAAAAAGCGATACACACAGTGACTCAGTCACATACCATATCTGTGTGCACTGCTCAGGCTCAGCCCAGTGTGCTGCATCATCTATATATATTATATATCTGTCTGACTGCTCAGCTCACACAGCTTATAATTGTGGGGGAGACTGGGGAGCACTGCAGTGCCAGTTATAGGTTATAGCAGGAGCCAGGAGTACATAATATTATATTAAAATTAAACAGTGCACACTTTTGCTGCAGGAGTGCCACTGCCAGTGTGACTGACCAGTGACCTGACCACACTGACCACCAGTATAGTTAGTAGTATACTTATATTGTGATTGCCTGAAAAAGTTAAACACTCGTCGTGTGACTTCACTTGTGTGTTGTTTTTTTTTTTATTCTGTAAAAATAAAACTCATTCTGCTGACAGACAGTGTCCAGCAGGTCCGTCATTATATAATATATAATATATACCTGTCCGGCTGCAGTAGTGATATATATATATTTTTTATATCATTTATCATCCCGTCGCAGCAGACACAGTACGGTAGTTCACGGCTGTGGCTACCTCTGTGTCTGCACTCGGCAGGCAGTCCGTCCATAATTGTATACCACCTAACCGTGGTTTTTTTTCTTCTTTATACATACATACTACTATGACATCTCTTTATCAACCAGTCTATATTAGCAGCAGACACAGTACAGTACGGTAGTTCACGGCTGTGGCTACCTCTGTGTCTGCACTCGGCAGGCAGTCCGTCCATAATTGTATACCACCTAACCGTGGTTTTTTTTTCTTTCTTCTTTATACATACATAGTTACATAGACATCTCTTTATCAACCAGTCTATATTAGCAGCAGACACAGTACAGTACGGTAGTTCACGGCTGTGGCTACCTCTGTGTCTGCACTCGGCAGGCAGTCCGTCCATAATTGTATACCACCTAACCGTGGTTTTTTTTTCTTTCTTCTTTATACATACATAGTTACATAGACATCTCTTTATCAACCAGTCTATATTAGCAGCAGACACAGTACAGTACGGTAGTTCACGGCTGTGGCTACCTCTGTGTCTGCACTCGGCAGGCAGTCCGTCCATAATTGTATACCATCTAACCGTGGTTTTTTTTTCTTTCTTCTTTATACATACATAGTTACATAGACATCTCTTTATCAACCAGTCTATATTAGCAGCAGACACAGTACAGTACGGTAGTTCACGGCTGTGGCTACCTCTGTGTCTGCACTCGGCAGTCCGTCCGTCCATAATTGTATACCACCTAACCGTGGTTTTTTTTTTTCTTCTTTATACATACATAGTTACATAGACATCTCTTTATCAACTAGTCTATATTAGCAGCAGACACAGTACAGTACGGTAGTTCACGGCTGTGGCTACCTCTGTGTCTGCACTCGGCAGGCAGTCCGTCCATAATTGTATACCACCTAACCGTGGTTTTTTTTTCTTTCTTCTTTATACATACATAGTTACATAGACATCTCTTTATCAACCAGTCTATATTAGCAGCAGACACAGTACAGTACGGTAGTTCACGGCTGTGGCTACCTCTGTGTCTGCACTCGGCAGGCAGTCCGTCCATAATTGTATACCACCTAACCGTGGTTTTTTTTCTTTCTTCTTTATACATACATAGTTACATAGACATCTCTTTATCAACCAGTCTATATTAGCAGCAGACACAGTACAGTACGGTAGTTCACGGCTGTGGCTACCTCTGTGTCTGCACTCGGCAGGCAGTCCGTCCATAATTGTATACCACCTAACCGTGGTTTTTTTTTCTTTCTTCTTTATACATACATAGTTACATAGACATCTCTTTATCAACCAGTCTATATTAGCAGCAGACACAGTACAGTACGGTAGTTCACGGCTGTGGCTACCTCTGTGTCTGCACTCGGCAGGCAGTCCGTCCATAATTGTATACCACCTAACCGTGGTTTTTTTTTCTTTCTTCTTTATACATACATAGTTACATAGACATCTCTTTATCAACCAGTCTATATTAGCAGCAGACACAGTACAGTACGGTAGTTCACGGCTGTGGCTACCTCTGTGTCTGCACTCGGCAGGCAGTCCGTCCATAATTGTATACCACCTAACTGTGGTTTTTTTTTCTTTCTTCTTTATACATACATACTACTACGACATCTCTTTATCAACCAGTCTATATTATTAGCAGCAGACACAGTACAGTACGGTAGTTCACGGCTGTGGCTACCTCTGTGTCTGCACTCGGCAGGCAGTCCGTCCATAATTGTATACCACCTAACCGTGGTTTTTTTTTCTTTCTTCTTTATACATACATAGTTACATAGACATCTCTTTATCAACCAGTCTATATTAGCAGCAGACACAGTACAGTACGGTAGTTCACGGCTGTGGCTACCTCTGTGTCTGCACTCGGCAGGCAGTCCATAATTGTATACTAGTATCCATCTCCATTGTTTACCTGAGGTGCCTTTTAGTTGTGCCTATTAAAATATGGAGAACAAAAATGTTGAGGTTCCAAAATTAGGGAAAGATCAAGATCCACTTCCACCTCGTGCTGAAGCTGCTGCCACTAGTCATGGCCGAGACGATGAAATGCCAGCAACGTCGTCTGCCAAGGCCGATGCCCAATGTCATAGTACAGAGCATGTCAAATCCAAAACACCAAATATCAGTAAAAAAAGGACTCCAAAACCTAAAATAAAATTGTCGGAGGAGAAGCGTAAACTTGCCAATATGCCATTTACCACACGGAGTGGCAAGGAACGGCTGAGGCCCTGGCCTATGTTCATGGCTAGTGGTTCAGCTTCACATGAGGATGGAAGCACTCAGCCTCTCGCTAGAAAACTGAAAAGACTCAAGCTGGCAAAAGCACCGCAAAGAACTGTGCGTTCTTCGAAATCCCAAATCCACAAGGAGAGTCCAATTGTGTCGGTTGCGATGCCTGACCTTCCCAACACTGGACGTGAAGAGCATGCGCCTTCCACCATTTGCACGCCCCCTGCAAGTGCTGGAAGGAGCACCCGCAGTCCAGTTCCTGATAGTCAGATTGAAGATGAAGATGTTGAAGTACACCAGGATGAGGAGGATATGGGTGTTGCTGGCGCTGGGGAGGAAATTGACCAGGAGGATTCTGATGGTGAGGTGGTTTGTTTAAGTCAGGCACCCGGGGAGACACCTGTTGTCCGTGGGAGGAATATGGCCGTTGACATGCCTGGTGAAAATACCAAAAAAATCAGCTCTTCAGTGTGGAGGTATTTCAACAGAAAAGCGGACAACAGGTGTCAAGCCGTGTGTTGCCTTTGTCAAGCTGTAATAAGTAGGGGTAAGGACGTTAACCACCTCGGAACATCCTCCCTTATACGTCACCTGCAGCGCATTCATAATAAGTCAGTGACAAGTTCAAAAACTTTGGGCGACAGCGGAAGCAGTCCACTGACCAGTAAATCCCTTCCTCTTGTAACCAAGCTCACGCAAACCACCCCACCAACTCCCTCAGTGTCAATTTCCTCCTTCCCCAGGAATGCCAATAGTCCTGCAGGCCATGTCACTGGCAATTCTGACGAGTCCTCTCCTGCCTGGGATTCCTCCGATGCATCCTTGCGTGTAACGCCTACTGCTGCTGGCGCTGCTGTTGTTGCTGCTGGGAGTCGATGGTCATCCCAGAGGGGAAGTCGTAAGCCCACTTGTACTACTTCCAGTAAGCAATTGTCTGTCCAACAGTCCTTTGCGAGGAAGATGAAATATCACAGCAGTCATCCTGCTGCAAAGCGGATAACTGAGGCCTTGACAACTATGTTGGTGTTAGACGTGCGTCCGGTATCCGCCGTTAGTTCACAGGGAACTAGACAATTTATTGAGGCAGTGTGCCCCCGTTACCAAATACCATCTAGGTTCCACTTCTCTAGGCAGGCGATACCGAGAATGTACACGGACGTCAGAAAAAGACTCACCAGTGTCCTAAAAAATGCAGTTGTACCCAATGTCCACTTAACCACGGACATGTGGACAAGTGGAGCAGGGCAGGGTCAGGACTATATGACTGTGACAGCCCACTGGGTAGATGTATGGACTCCCGCCGCAAGAACAGCAGCGGCGGCACCAGTAGCAGCATCTCGCAAACGCCAACTCTTTCCTAGGCAGGCTACGCTTTGTATCACCGCTTTCCAGAATACGCACACAGCTGAAAACCTCTTACGGCAACTGAGGAAGATCATCGCGGAATGGCTTACCCCAATTGGACTCTCCTGTGGATTTGTGGCATCGGACAACGCCAGCAATATTGTGTGTGCATTAAATATGGGCAAATTCCAGCACGTCCCATGTTTTGCACATACCTTGAATTTGGTGGTGCAGAATTTTTTAAAAAACGACAGGGGCGTGCAAGAGATGCTGTCGGTGGCCAGAAGAATTGCGGGACACTTTCGGCGTACAGGCACCACGTACAGAAGACTGGAGCACCACCAAAAACTACTGAACCTGCCCTGCCATCATCTGAAGCAAGAAGTGGTAACGAGGTGGAATTCAACCCTCTATATGCTTCAGAGGTTGGAGGAGCAGCAAAAGGCCATTCAAGCCTATACAATTGAGCACGATATAGTAGGTGGAATGCACCTGTCTCAAGCGCAGTGGAGAATGATTTCAACGTTGTGCAAGGTTCTGATGCCCTTTGAACTTGCCACACGTGAAGTCAGTTCAGACACTGCCAGCCTGAGTCAGGTCATTCCCCTCATCAGGCTTTTGCAGAAGAAGCTGGAGACATTGAAGGAGGAGCTAACACGGAGCGATTCCGCTAGGCATGTGGGACTTGTGGATGGAGCCCTTAATTCGCTTAACAAGGATTCACGGGTGGTCAATCTGTTGAAATCAGAGCACTACATTTTGGCCACCGTGCTCGATCCTAGATTTAAAGCCTACCTTGGATCTCTCTTTCCGGCAGACACAAGTCTGCTGGGGTTGAAAGACCTGCTGGTGACAAAATTGTCAAGTCAAGCGGAACGCGACCTGTCAACATCTCCTCCTTCACATTCTCCCGCAACTGGGGGTGCGAGGAAAAGGCTCAGAATTCCGAGCCCACCCGCTGGCGGTGATGCAGGGCAGTCTGGAGCGACTGCTGATGCTGACATCTGGTCCGGACTGAAGGACCTGACAACGATTACGGACATGTCGTCTACTGTCACTGCATATGATTCTCTCAACATTGATAGAATGGTGGAGGATTATATGAGTGACCGCATCCAAGTAGGCACGTCACACAGTCCGTACTTATACTGGCAGGAAAAAGAGGCAATTTGGAGGCCCTTGCACAAACTGGCTTTATTCTACCTAAGTTGCCCTCCCACAAGTGTGTACTCCGAAAGAGTGTTTAGTGCCGCCGCTCACCTTGTCAGCAATCGGCGTACGAGGTTACATCCAGAAAATGTGGAGAAGATGATGTTCATTAAAATGAATTATAATCAATTCCTCCGCGGAGACATTGACCAGCAGCAATTGCCTCCACAAAGTACACAGGGAGCTGAGATGGTGGATTCCAGTGGGGACGAATTGATAATCTGTGAGGAGGGGGATGTACACGGTGATATATCGGAGGGTGATGATGAGGTGGACATCTTGCCTCTGTAGAGCCAGTTTGTGCAAGGAGAGATTAATTGCTTCTTTTTTTGGGGGGGTCCAAACCAACCCGTCATATCAGTCACAGTCGTGTGGCAGACCCTGTCACTGAAATGATGGGTTGGTTAAAGTGTGCATGTCCTGTTTTGTTTATACAACATAAGGGTGGGTGGGAGGGCCCAAGGACAATTCCATCTTGCACCTCTTTTTTCTTTTCTTTTTCTTTGCATCATGTGCTGATTGGGGAGGGTTTTTTGGAAGGGACATCCTGCGTGACACTGCAGTGCCACTCCTAAATGGGCCCGGTGTTTGTGTCGGCCACTAGGGTCGCTAATCTTACTCACACAGTCAGCTACCTCATTGCGCCTCTTTTTTTCTTTGCGTCATGTGCTGTTTGGGGAGGGTTTTTTGGAAGGGACATCCTGCGTGACACTGCAGTGCCACTCCTAGATGGGCCCGGTGTTTGTGTCGGCCACTAGGGTCGCTAATCTTACTCACACAGCTACCTCATTGCGCCTCTTTTTTTCTTTGCGTCATGTGCTGTTTGGGGAGGGTTTTTTGGAAGGGCCATCCTGCGTGACACTGCAGTGCCACTCCTAGATGGGCCCGGTGTTTGTGTCGGCCACTAGGGTCGCTAATCTTACTCACACAGCTACCTCATTGCGCCTCTTTTTTTCTTTGCGTCATGTGCTGTTTGGGGAGGGTTTTTTGGAAGGGACATCCTGCGTGACACTGCAGTGCCACTCCTAGATGGGCCCGGTGTTTGTGTCGGCCACTAGGGTCGCTTATCTTACTCACACAGCGACCTCGGTGCAAATTTTAGGACTAAAAATAATATTGTGAGGTGTGAGGTATTCAGAATAGACTGAAAATGAGTGTAAATTATGGTTTTTGAGGTTAATAATACTTTGGGATCAAAATGACCCCCAAATTCTATGATTTAAGCTGTTTTTTAGTGTTTTTTGAAAAAAACACCCGAATCCAAAACACACCCGAATCCGACAAAAAAAATTCGGTGAAGTTTTGCCAAAACGCGTTCGAACCCAAAACACGGCCGCGGAACCGAACCCAAAACCAAAACACAAAACCCGAAAAATTTCAGGCGCTCATCTCTAGTAGGAGGGGCATAGAGGGAGGAGCCAGCCCACACTATTAAACTCTTAAAGTTCCAATGGCTCCTGGTGGACCCGTCTATACCCATGGTACTAATATGGACCCCAGCATCCTCTAGGACGTAAGAGAAATGAGGATTATAATACATATGTACCACAATGAGGGAAGTATGGAAAGGATGAAGGCTGCCCATGAATCATGTTCCCAGGAGGAGCAAATCAATATTTGGAGACATGGGGGATAGGGGAGGTCCTGTGTATACAGAGTCACAACGTTACCAACGGTCAGGGCTGCCATCAGAAATGATGGGGCATGGGACTGACGAATGCTCCATAGCTCCCCCAAAGCTTACAAATTTGAGGGGGCCCAGGCAGCAGCAGTGAGGTTCTCAGGGACAGGCCAGTGGCCTGCGCACCGACTGGGCAGGCAACCATAGAGGCACGCAGAGCTGTGGTTGTAATATTCATTCTATTAAGCCAGCTGTGAGCCAATCGGAGCTCACAGACCGGCAGTCAATCAGGAGTCGGCAGCTCCTGATTGGCTGACAGTCAGTGAGCTCTGATTGGCTCAAGGATGGCTCAGTAGAAAGAATACAACTGCAGCTCTGTGTGCATCCGTGGCTGCCTGCCCTTGCCAGAGCACAGGTAGCTGGCCTGTCCCCGTCGATCCTCACTGCTGCCACCTGGGCCCCCTCTCACTCAGGGCCCGGGACTGGAGTCCCCACCAGAGGCGTATCTAGGGTAGGGCGAGTGGGGCACGTGCCCTGGGCGCCTTGGCAGGTCCAGGAGAGGGGGGCGCCGCCGGCGGCCAAGGCATCATGCCCCACTCGCCCCGTCAAGCCAAAATGTGAGGGGAGGAGAGCGCAGTGTCTCTCCCTCCCCTCCCCGCCGATGTCAGCCCTAGCAGCGCTGCTGTGTCCGGTCTCCGGCAGCGTTATCCAATCAGAGTTTGCGGACGCGGCTCCTGATTGGCTGCCGGTCCATGAGCTCTGATTGGCTAGTGAACCGGCGCCACACAGACGCCGGAGACCTGGAGCGGTGAGGGGAAGAAGAGGCGCTGCGCTCTCCTCCCCTCACATATCAAATCAACACAAGCGAAGCGGTGAGAGACCGGGGGGGGGGGGAGGAGGAGCACAGTGGGACATCTAACTGGCACTGTGGGGCATGTATCAGGCACAGTGTGGGGCATGTATCTGGCACAGTGGGGCATGTAACTGGCACAGTGGGGCATGTATCTGGCACAGTGGGGCATGTAACTGGCACTGTGGGGCATGTATCCGACACTGTGGGGCATGTATCCGGCACTGTGGGGTATTGTATCTGGCACTGTGGGGCAATGTAACTGGCACTGTGGGGCATGTAACTGGCACTGTGGGGCATGTATCCGGCACTGTGGGGCATTGTATCTGGCACTGTGGGGCAATGTAACTGGCACTGTGGGGCATGTAACTGGCACTGTGGGGCATGTATCCGGCACTGTGGGGCATGTATCCGGCACTGTGTGGCATTGTATCTGGCACTGTGGGGCAATGTAACTGGCACTGTGGGGCATGTAACTGGCACTGTGGGGCATGTATCTGGCACTGTGAGGCATTGTATCTGGCACTGTGGGGCAATGTAACTGGCACTGTAGGGCATGTAACTGGCACTGTGGGGCATGTATCCGGCACTGTGGGGCATGTATCCGGCACTGTGGGGCATTGTATCTGGCACTGTGGGGCAATGTAACTGGCACTGTGGGGCATGTAACTGGCACTGTGGGGCATGTATCTGGCACTGTGAGGCATTGTATCTGGCACTGTGGGGCAATGTAACTGGCACTGTGGGGCATGTAACTGGCACTGTGGGGCATGTATCCGGCACTGTGGGGCATGTATCCGGCACTGTGGGGCATTGTATCTGGCACTGTGGGGCAATGTAACTGGCACTGTAGGGCATTGTATCTGGCACTGTGGGGCAATGTAACTGGCACTGTGGGGCATGTACTATGGATAGCAGAAAAGTGCCCGGGCGCCAAGACAGATATGCTGCACACAACTGGGTCTGAAGGTATCCCCAATACCAGAGGTTAGATATAAGTATGCAGAAAGTTAGACCAGATGCGGTGCGCTTATCAAGAGACAAAGTATAATTGATACTTCCCTTATGTATTCTTTGTCGTAGGTTCTAACAGGTACTCCGGGTAAATGGAATCCACATGTGGGTGTGAAAGAGATAATTCCAAATATAGTGTAGTATGTTAAATAAAACAATTTTTTATTCAGACAATAAAAATTTGTGAATATAGCCAAATAAACAGGCAATTCAAAAATGTATGGTAATAGGTGGAGGTTTACCAGAGTTAAGGTAAAATCAAAGCCTTTAACAATGCTTTTCTGATGTTAATAGCTGGTGTCAATATAAAGAACAGACATCCTAATGCGTAGAAGTAAAGGTGGAGAATTACCAGATTTTCATGAGGTGTGTGCCTTTAAGATGTCAAGATAGGGAGATACTGGCTCCGGAACCCGTCTCCAGTCCACACAAATCTGTCCGTCTGATGAGTCTCCTTCCCACAGTTGTTCTCCTGTCATGTAATTCCGACGCGTTTCGGGATCTCTCCCTTCCTCAAGGCTGCATGACAGGAACTAAGTCAGAATAAACTATTTATACCTTATGTGGGGATTGCATCCGGGTCATAAGGTCACTGATTAAAAATGCACATCAAATATGTAGCTAAAGTATGTCAAATACAAAACTTTTTACAGTTGCATTAAAATTGAATATAAATAAAAACTTCATATATTCCAAAACACAGAATTATTATTTTTAAATATAATATTGTCCATTCACCGAAAGTGACGTCTGTCACACTTCCGGTTGATAATCCGGGATCTTATAAAGAAAGTACTAAATCTCTATAGTTTTATTTAATAAGAGTTCCACCCTGTTGATACGTTGGTGGTATAAGTGAAATGACCACATAATGGTCCTTCACGGCGATTCAGCAGGTGTAAAGCGGGTGTTACCCGCACTTTTCCGGTCCGTGGAACGCACCACGGAACGCATAACGCTTCCGGTCACCTACTTCCGGTCGCGTCAATGGAACGCATGTGAAGCGCATCACAGCGCTAGTGCAGCTCTTTGTTTAGATCCCTTCTCAGCTGGCTTCCCGTTTACAGACAAACATAGTTATGCCATATAAGTACATCTGGCAATGGTGGTTAAGATAATGGTTATAAAATAACAGTCTGCAAATATAAATAAAAATATTGAGAAGAAAATAATATAAAAATGGAACATAAAAATGTACAGTTAATAAATTAATAAATTAACAATAGGGAAATGTGGGCTAATACCCTTGTGCATAAATGTGAGGTTGAGAAACAAATGCTGATAGTGTGTCAGGTTTGCAGAAAAAGAGGGGAGACAAGATTAGAGGAACCATTTTAGTTCAAAGTCTGCATTCAAGCCATTGGGGACAAGGCTTTTCAGTTTATAAATCCATTTCATCTCTGTCTTGGCCAGTCTCGTTACTTCATCTCTGTGCCTCCAAGTATTTTTCACGTTTTCAATAGCTAGAAATTGCAGAATATGTTTTGTTGATGAATTATGTTTTTCTTTGAAATGACTAGATAGCGGGTGGGTCATGACTCCTTTCTTTATGTTCCTCACATGTTCCCCAAGCCGTGTTTTGAGTGCCCTACTTGTTTTGCCCACGTAGATCTTATGGCAGCTACACTCTATGAAATAGATAATGTTGGTGGTGTGGCAGGTCATAAAGTCATGAAGTTTATAGGTGATGCCGTTCACAATAAAATCTTCATATTTTGATTTGGTGGTGGTTATTTCACGGCAGGCCTGACATGTCCCACATCTATAAAAGCCCTTACTCCTGATGGGGTGATGATCTTTAGATGGTAGTGCACTTGTAGTTAGTTTGCTTTTTAAATTTGGTGCATTCCTGTAGATGAATTTAGGCTTAGCTGGTATGATATCTTTAAGCAGATGGTCTTTTTGTAGTAAATGCCAATGTTTCTTGATTATGTGCTCAATTTTTTTATGTTGATGAGGGAATTGTGTTATAAAGGCAAATTTGAAAGCATCTTCTCCGGGATTTATCTTGTTTTGTACTTTAAGGAGTTCTTCTCTATCCTTATTCATAACTTCCTCTTTGAATTTGCCCAATCGTTCTTTGTTGTAGCCTTTTTCTTCAAACCCTTTTTTCATTTGGTCAATTTGTTCTTCGCATACGTTATTCTTGCTACAATTCCTTCTTAATCTGAGGAACTGGCTTTTGGGTACACTGTTCAGCCAATTTAAATGATGTTCACTTGTAATGTCTATATGATTATTAGCATCCGTGGGTTTTTTATAGCATTTGGTCTCTATTCTGTTTTCCTCAATGTAGATGTTCAGGTCTAGGAAATGTAGTTCCTTTTGGCTCATTGTGAAGCTGAGAGTTAGATTGAAATCGTTGTTGTTGAGTGTTTTGCAGTAGTTTTCCAATTCCTCCTTCGGTCCTTCCCAAAAAAAGATGATGTCATCTATATACCGATGCCATATTTTGAGGTAGTTCTTGTAATTGGGGTTTGTTTTCACTTGTTTCTCCTCCCAGTATGACATATATAAATTTGCGAAACTTGGCGCAAATTTAGTGCCCATCGCTGTCCCGACCAGTTGGTTATAATATGAGCCATTAAAATAAAAGTAGTTATTTTTTAATATGAATGATATACTTTGCAGAAGTAGTTCTTTCTTATTCTCAGAAAGGTCCATTTTGTCCAAATAAAATTTCACTGCCTCTATGCCTTTTTCGTGCGGTATGTTCGTGTAGAGGGCCTCCACATCTGCTGTTGCCATATACATATTGTTGTTCCACTTGAGTTTGTTAATTTTCTGCAGTGTATCTGTTGTATCTTTCAGATGAAATTCAGTCTTACTGACCAAGGGCTGTAGATGGGCATCAATATATTCAGATAGATTAGCAGTCAAGCTGCCAATCCCCGCTACTATAGGTCTTCCAGGAGATTTTGTCACGTTTTTATGGACTTTTGGCAGTATATATATTGTTGGTATTGAGGGTTCAGAGATAATTAAATATTCAAATTCTTTTTTGGTATGTGTGTTTTTTTTGAAATGAGTTAGAAGTAACTTATTTAGATTAGTTTTGATTTTTGACGTTGGATCGTTTCTAAGCTTGGTGTAAGTCTTTCCATCTTCCAGTTGTCGGTAGATCTCTTTAATGTAGTCTTCTTTATTCATGATGACAACTCCTCCTCCTTTGTCACTTGGTTTAATAATAGTGGTATAATAATAATGGTTAGTATGTCAAATACAAAACTTTTTACAGTTGCATTAAAATTGAATATAAATAAAAACTTCATATATTCCAAAACACAGAATTATTATTTTTAAATATAATATTGTCCGTTCACCGGAAGTGACGTCTGTCACACTTCCGGTTGATAATCCGGGATCTTATAAAGAAAGTACTAAATCTCTATAGTTTTATTTAATAAGAGTTCCACCCTGTTGATACGTTGGTGGTATAAGTGAAATGACCACATAATGGTCCTTCACGGCGATTCAGCAGGTGTAAAGCGGGTGTTACCCGCACTTTTCCGGTCCGTGGAACGCACCATGGAACGCATAACGCTTCCGGTCACCTACTTCCGGTCGCGTCAATGGAACGCATGTGAAGCGCATCACAGCGCTAGTGCAGCTCTTTGTTTAGATCCCTTCTCAGCTGGCTTCCCGTTTACAGACAAACATAGTTATGCCATATAAGTACATCTGGCAATGGTGGTTAAGATAATGGTTATAAAATAACAGTCTGCAAATACAAAAAGAGGAAATCAAAACATAAGACTGACAGCGGACAAGTAGATGAACAAGTAAACGAACCAAATTCCGGTAAGATATACAATCTTAGTAACAGACCATTAACAAAAACAGAGGAAAAACTCCTCCTAAAGGGCTTGAAATTTGCTCCCACTAATAAAATCAATCCATTCGACATATTCATCGATGTGGAGAAATTTGTAAGGAAATTGACCATCAAAAAATTCTTTACTAAGAAAGAACTTGAAGGTGAAATGGTTGAAACAGTAGGGGATGGAGAATTTAAGAACAAATCTACTTTTTACCCGAAACATCTCAAAGGGAGCTTGGTGGATAGTTTCCAGAAAGCAGTCTTGGATGACATGGGAAAATTAGCATCTTCAAAAAATACCAAATGGAATCTAAATAAGAAGGAACGGATGGCACTGAAAGCACTACAAAGTGACGAAACCATTATTATTAAACCAAGTGACAAAGGAGGAGGAGTTGTCATCATGAATAAAGAATACTACATTAAAGAGATCTACCGACAACTGGAAGATGGAAAGACTTACACCAAGCTTAGAAACGATCCAACGTCAAAAATCAAAACTAATCTAAATAAGTTACTTCTAACTCATTTCAACAAAAACACACTTACCAAAAAATAATTTGAATATTTAAATATCTCTGAACCCTCAATACCAACAATATATATACTGCCAAAAGTCCATAAAAATGTGACAAAACCTCCTGGAAGACCTATAGTAGCGGGGATTGGCATCTTGACTGCTAATCTATCTGAATATATTGATGCCCATCTACAGCCCTTGGTCAGTAAGACTGAATTTCATCTGAAAGATACAACAGATACACTGCAGAAAATTAACAAAATCAAGTGGAACAACAATATGTATATGGCAACAGCAGATGTGGAGGCCCTCTACACGAACATACCGCACGAAAAAGGCATAGAGGCAGTGAAATTTTATTTGGACAAAACGGACCTTTCTGAGAATAAGAAAGAACTACTTCTGCAAAGTATATCATTCATATTAAAAAATAACTACTTTTATTTTAATGGCTCATATTATAACCAACTGGTCGGGACAGCGATGGGCACTAAATTTGCGCCAAGTTTCGCAAATTTATATATGTCATACTGGGAGGAGAAACAAGTGAAAACAAACCCCAATTACAAGAACTACCTCAAAATATGGCATCGGTATATAGATGACATCATCTTTTTTTGGGAAGGACCGAAGGAGGAATTGGAAAACTACTGCAAAACACTCAACAACAACGATTTCAATCTAACTCTCAGCTTCACAATGAGCCAAAAGGAACTACATTTCCTAGACCTGAACATCTACATTGAGGAAGACAGAATAGAGACCAAATGCTATAAAAAACCCACGGATGCTAATAATCATATAGACATTACAAGTGAACATCATTTAAATTGGCTGAACAGTGTACCCAAAAGCCAGTTCCTCAGATTAAGAAGGAATTGTAGCAAGAATAACGTATGCGAAGAACAAATTGACCAAATGAAAAAAGGGTTTGAAGAAAAAGGCTACAACAAAGAACGATTGGGCAAATTCAAAGAGGAAGTTATGAATAAGGATAGAGAAGAACTCCTTAAAGTACAAAACAAGATAAATCCCGGAGAAGATGCTTTAAAATTTGCCTTTATAACACAATTCACTCATCAACATAAAAAAATTGAGCACATAATCAAGAAACATTGGCATTTACTACAAAAAGACCATCTGCTTAAATATATCATACCAGCTAAGCCTAAATTCATCTACAGGAAGGCACCAAATTTAAAAAGCAAACTAACTACAAGTGCACTACCATCTAAAGATCATCACCCCATCAGGAGTAAGGGCTTTTATAGATGTGGGACATGTCAGGCCTGCCGTGAAATAACCACCACCAAATCAAAATATGAAGATTTTATTGTGAACGGCATCACCTATAAACTTCATGACTTTATGACCTGCCACACCACCAACATTATCTATTTCATAGAGTGTAGCTGCCATAAGATCTACGTGGGCAAAACAAGTAGGGCACTCAAAACACGGCTTGGGGAACATGTGAGGAACATAAAGAAAGGAGTCATGACCCACCCGCTATCTAGTCATTTCAAAGAAAAACATAATTCATCAACAAAACATATTCTGCAATTTCTAGCTATTGAAAACGTGAAAAATACTTGGAGGCACAGAGATGAAGTAACGAGATTGGCCAAGACAGAGATGAAATGGATTTATAAACTGAAAAGCCTTGTCCCCAATGGCTTGAATGCAGACTTTGAACTAAAATGGTTCCTCTAATCTTGTCTCCCCTCTTTTTCTGCAAACCTGACACACTATCAGCATTTGTTTCTCAACCTCACATTTATGCACGAGGGTATTAGCCCACATTTCCCTATTGTTAATTTATTAATTTATTAACTGTACATTTTTATGTTCCATTTTTATATTATTTTCTTCTCAATATTTTTATTTATATTTGCAGACTGTTATTTTATAACCATTATCTTAACCACCATTGCCAGATGTACTTATATGGCATAACTATGTTTGTCTGTAAACGGGAAGCCAGCTGAGAAGGGATCTAAACAAAGAGCTGCACTAGCGCTGTGATGCGCTTCACATGCGTTCCATTGACGCGACCGGAAGTAGGTGACCGGAAGCGTTATGCGTTCCGTGGTGCGTTCCACGAACCGGAAAAGTGCGGGTAACACCCGCTTTACACCTGCTGAATCGCCGTGAAGGACCATTATGTGGTCATTTCACTTATACCACCAACGTATCAACAGGGTGGAACTCTTATTAAATAAAACTATAGAGATTTAGTACTTTCTTTATAAGATCCCGGATTATCAACCGGAAGTGTGACAGACGTCACTTCCGGTGAATGGACAATATTATATTTAAAAATAATAATTCTGTGTTTTGGAATATATGAAGTTTTTATTTATATTCAATTTTAATGCAACTGTAAAAAGTTTTGTATTTGACATACTTTAGCTATATATTTGATGTGCATTTTTAATCAGTGACCTTATGACCCGGATGCAATCCCCACATAAGGTATAAATAGTTTATTCTGACTTAGTTCCTGTCATGCAGCCCTGAGGAAGGGAGAGATCCCGAAACGCGTCGGAATTACATGACAGGAGAACAACTGTGGGAAGGAGACTCATCAGACGGACAGATTTGTGTGGACTTTGGAGACGGGTTCCGGAGCCAGTATCTCCCTATCTTGACATCTTAAAGGCACACACCTCATGAAAATCTGGTAATTCTCCACCTTTACTTCTACGCATTAGGATGTCTGTTCTTTATATTGACACCAGCTATTAACATCAGAAAAGCATTGTTAAAGGGTTTGATTTTACCTTAACTCTGGTAAACCTCCACCTATTACCATACATTTTTGAATTGCTTGTTTATTTGGCTATATTCACAAATTTTTATTGTCTGAATAAAAAATTGCTTTATTTAACATACTACACTATATTTGGAATTATCTCTTTCACACCCACATGTGGATTCCATTTACCCGGAGTACCTGTTAGAACCTACGACAAAGAATACATAAGGGAAGTATCAATTATACTTTGTCTCTTGATAAGCGCACCGCATCTGGTCTAACTTTCTGCATACTGTGGGGCATGTAACTGGCACAGTGGGGCAATGTATCTGGCACTGTGGGGCAATGTAACTGGCACTGTGGGGCATGTATCCGGCACTGTGGGGCATGTAACTGGCACTGTGGGGCATGTATCTGGCACTGTGGGGCATGTATCTGGCACTGTGGGGCATTGTATCTGGCACTGTGAGGCAATGTAACTGGCACTGTGGGGCATTGTATCTGGCACTGTGGGGCAATGTAACTGGCACTGTGGGGCATGTATCTGGCACTGTGGGGCATGTATCTGGCACTGTGGGGCAATGTAACTGGCACTGTGGGGCATTGTATCTGGCACTGCGGGGCAATGTAACTGGCACTGCGGGGCATGTAACTGGCACTGTGGGGCATGTATCTGGCACTGTGGGGCATGTATCTGGCACTGTGGGGCATGTATCTGGCACTGTGGGGCAATGTAACTGGCACTGTGGGGCATGTATCCGGCACTGTGGGGCATTGTATCTGGCACTGTGGGGCAATGTAACTGGCACTATGGGCCATTTTCAGTGGCCACACCCCTTCTGGTGCGTGACCACACCCCTTCTGGTGTGTGGTCACGCCCATGTTTCCCGGCGCGCACATGCTTCTTTTGCTGTGTTTTTTTTTTTAGGGGGGGGGGCGCCATTTTCCATCTTGCCCTGGGCTCCGAAAACCCTAGCTACGCCTCTGGTCCCCACCATCACCCCTTGATGCGCGGGCCTGCCAATTGTGAAGAGGAATGGGGGTATTTACGCTTGGTCACCTGACAAACTGTGTCTCAGCTGCTGAGTCATATCTGCCCTAAATATTATTAAATATATATATATATATATATATATATAAAAGTGGCCTGCAGAACTGGTCCAATACCTCCTGAGGGCATACAGGTATGTTCCCCTTTGCCAATGCCCAGCCTGCACCTACATGGAAAAAAACAAAACATAAAACAAGTAGAGCCCGACATGTGGCAAATTATGTAATAAATGCACTGTTACAGTATCTTTAATTCATTAGATAATAATTTATTCAGTTAATATATATTTGTTATTTTGGATCTACAGTATGTGGCAAACTCTACCTTGGCATGTTGACAAGTGTTGATATGTATTTGTTATCTTGTCAGCTCCTGACGTTGATATTACACATATGCACTAGTTGTCAAGAATTTTAGCTTCTGCACACTGACAGATATATGTAAAAAAATTAAGGAGCTTTTTAAGAAAAGAAAATATCGACATAAAGGGGTTGATGCAGATTGAGTAACATACATTACATGATTTTACAGTGTGAATACCCTGAACATATCCTTCCATACAGATTTGCAGTATTTTGTGATTTCTACCTACTAGAGCCTGTTTTCAGGACAAGCGAAGCGGGAGCGTTCTCCGATATGCTGACAACAGTATCTGTTTGTTTGGGCAGTCACTAACAGATGCAGACCTGGGCAGGCATAATTTTCATAGGGGTTAACACTACTGTTTTACAGCCCTGAGGTCGTGTGCTACATTCCTGACCATGGCAGTTTCTGTGTGGAGTTTGTATGTCCTCCCATGGTTGTGAGGATTTCCTGCCACATTCAAAAAATACTGGTAGCTTAACTGTCTTATGACAAAAAATAGTTGACACAGCGTTTAGGGGATGGCGTTGCAGCATTGAGGGGGTGCAGTCCAGACAATTTGCGGGGTGAGACGCAACAGCTGCATGATATCACACGCAGCCACTGTGACCCAAAGTTTGCATGTAGCTGTCTGCCTTCGCAGTTAGGCCGTGTAGGCATGGGACAACCCTAATCATGCAAGCACTTCGCTGCTGAGCAGGAGGGGCAGTACCTGGCATATGGGGCGGACTTGCCCTGTGCTGCGTGCCCCTCCACATGTCACTGTAAAGGGTTGTAGTTGTGCTGAATAAGGCCCTTCTAATGAATGTGTATGTTACTATGCATCAGGATGGCAGAAACCGAGGGGTTAGGTGCTGTTCTAGGGAGTATGGGAGTATAGAAGATAGACTAAATAAGAGAAGAAAGAGCACATGAGGGGAGAGGGCCCTGCTCGTGAAAGCTTACATTCTGAAGGGCAGGGGCAGATAGACAGGAGTGACACAGATGGGGTAGCATGAGCATGGAACAGAAGGGGAGGTCCTGTGTATACAGAGTCACAACGTTACCAACGGTCAGGGCTGCCATCAGAAATGATGGGGCATGGGACTGACGAATGCTCCATAGCTCCCCCAAAGCTTACAAATTTAAGGGGGCCCAGGCAGCAGCAGTGAGGTTCTCAGGGACAGGCCAGTGGCCTGCGCACCGACTGGGCAGGCAACCATAGAGGCACGCAGAGCTGTGGTTGTAATATTCATTCTATTAAGCCAGCTGTGAGCCAATCGGAGCTCACAGACCGGCAGTCAATCAGGAGTCGGCAGCTCCTGATTGGCTGACAGTCAATGAGCTCTGATAGGCTCAAGGATGGCTCAGTAGAAAGAATACAACTGCAGCTCTGTGTGCATCCGTGGCTGCCTGCCCTTGCCAGAGCACAGGTAGCTGGCCTGTCCCCGTCGATCCTCACTGCTGCCACCTGGGCCCCCTCTCACTCAGGGCCCGGACTGGAGTCCCCACCAGAGGCGTATCTAGAGTAGGGCGAGTGGGGCACGTGCCCTGGGCGCCTTGGCTGGTCCAGGAGAGGGGGGCGCCGCCGGCGGCCAAGGCATCATACCCCACTCGCCCCGTCAAGCCAAAATGTGAGGGGAGGAGAGCGCAGCGTCTCTCCCTCCCCTCACCGCCGATGTCAGCCCTAGCAGCGCTGCTGTGTCCGGTCTCCGGCGGCGTTATCCAATCAGAGTTTGCGGATGCGGCTCCTGATTGGCTGCCGGTCCATGAGCTCTGATTGGCTAGCGAAAACCGGCGCCACACAGACGCCGGAGACCTGGAGCGGTGAGGGGAAGAAGAGGCGCTGCGCTCTCCTCCCCTCACATATCAAATCAACACAAGCGAAGCGGTGAGAGACCGGGGGGGGGGGGGGGGGGAGGAGGAGCACTGTGGGACATGTAACTGGCACTGTGGGGCATGTATCAGGCACAGTGTGGGGCATGTATCTGGCACAGTGGGGCATGTAACTGGCACAGTGGGGCATGTATCTGGCACAGTGGGGCATATAACTGGCACTGTGGGGCATGTATCCGACACTCTGGGGCATGTATCCGGCACTGTGGGGTATTGTATCTGGCACTGTTGGGCAATGTAACTGGCACTGTGGGGCATGTAACTGGCACTGTGGGGCATGTATCCGGCACTGTGGGGCATTGTATCTGGCACTGTGGGGCAATGTAACTGGCACTGTGGGGCATGTAACTGGCACTGTGGGGCATGTATCCGGCACTGTGGGGCATGTATCCGGCACTGTGGGGCATTGTATTTGGCACTGAGGGGCAATATAACTGGCACTGTGGGGCATGTAACTGGCACTGTGGGGCATGTATCTGGCACTGTGGGGCATTGTATCTGGCACTGTGGGGCAATGTAACTGGCACTGTGGGGCATGCAACTGGCACTGTGGGGCATGTATCCGACACTGGGGCATGCATCCGGCACTGTGGGGCATTGTATCTGGCACTGTGGGGCAATGTAACTGGCACTGTGGGGCATTGTATCTGGCACTGTGGGGCTATGTAACTGGCACTGTGGGGCATGTAACTGGCACGGTGGGGCAATGTATCTGGCACTGTGGGGCAATGTAACTGGCACTGTGGGTCATGTATCCGGCACTGTGGGGCATGTATCTGGCACTGTGGGGCAATGTAACTGGCACTGTGGGGCATTGTATCTGGCACTGCGGGGCAATGTAACTGGCACTGTGGGGCATGTAACTGGCACTGTGGGGCATGTATCTGGCACTGTGGGGCAATGTAACTGGCACTGTGGGGCATGTATCCGGCACTGTGGGGCATTGTATCTGGCACTGTGGGGCAATGTAACTGGCACTGTGGGCCATTTTCAGTGACCATACCCCTTCTGGTGTGTGGCGACGCCCATTTTCCCCGGTGCGCACATGCTTCTTTTGCTGTGTTTTTTTTTTTTTTGGGGGGGGGCGCCATTTTCCATCTTGCCCTGGGCTCCGAAAACCCTAGCTACGCCTCTGGTCCCCACCATCACCCCTTGATGCGCGGGCCTGCCAATTGTGAAGAGGAATGGGGGTATTTACGCTTGGTCACCTGACATACTGTGTCTCAGCTGCTGAGTCATATCTGCCCTAAATATTAAATATATATATATATATATATATATATATATATATAAAAGTGGCCTGCAGAACTGGTGCAATACCTCCTGAGGGCATACAGGTATGTTCCCCTTTGCCAATGCCCAGCCTGCACCTACATGGAAAAAAACAAAACATAAAACAAATAGAGCTCGACATGTGGCAAATTATGTAATAAATGCACTGTTACAGTATCTTTAATTCATTAGATAATAATTTATTCAGTTAATTTATATTTGTTATTTTGGATCTACAGTATGTGGCAAACTCTACCTTGGCATGTTGACAAGTGTTGATATGTATTTGTTATCTTGTCAGCTTCTGACGTTAATATTACACATATGCACTAGTTGTCAAGAATTTTAGCTTCTGCACACTGACAGATATATGTAAAAAAATGAAGGAGCTTTTTAAGAAAAGAAAATATCGACATAAAGGGGTTGATGCAGATTGAGTAACATACATTACATGATTTTACAGTGTGAATACCCTGAACATATCCTTCCATACAGATTTGCAGTATTTTGTGATTTCTACCTACTAGAGCCTGTTTTCAGGACAAGCGAAGCGGGAGCGTTCTCCGATATGCTGACAACAGTATCTGTTTGTTTGGGCAGTCACTAACAGATGCAGACCTGGGTAGGCATAATTTTCATAGGGGTTAACACTACTGTTTTACAGCCCTGAGGTCGTGTGCTACATTCCTGACCATGGCAGTTTCTGTGTGGAGTTTGTATGTCCTCCCATGGTTGTGAGGATTTCCTGCCACATTCAAAAAATACTGGTAGCTTAACTGTCTTATGACAAAAAATAGTTGACACAGTGTTTAGGGGATGGCGTTGCAGCATTGAGGGGGTGCAGTCCAGACAATTTGCGGGGTGAGACGCAACAGCTGCATGATATCACACGCAGCCACTGTGACCCAAAGTTTGCATGTAGCTGTCTGCCTTCGCAGTTAGGCCGTGTAGGCATGGGACAACCCTAATCATGCAAGCACTTCGCTGCTGAGCAGGAGGGGCAGTACCTGGCATATGGGGCGGACTTGCCCTGTGCTGCGTGCCCCTCCACATGTCACTGTAAAGGGTTGTAGTTGTGCTGAATAAGGCCCTTCTATGAATGTGTATGTTACTATGCATCAGGATGGCAGAAACCGAGGGGTTAGGTGCTGTTCTAGGGAGTATGGGAGTATAGAAGATAGACTAAATAAGAGAAGAAAGAGCACATGAGGGGAGAGGGCCCTGCTCGTGAAAGCTTACATTCTGAAGGGCAGGGGCAGATAGACAGGAGTGACACAGATGGGGTAGCATGAGCATGGAACAGAAGGGGAGGTCCTGTGTATACAGAGTCACAACGTTACCAACGGTCAGGGCTGCCATCAGAAATGATGGGGCATGGGACTGACGAATGCTCCATAGCTCCCCCAAAGCTTACAAATTTGAGGGGGCCCAGGCAGCAGCAGTGAGGTTCTCAGGGACAGGCCAGTGGCCTGCGCACCGACTGGGCAGGCAACCATAGAGGCACGCAGAGCTGTGGTTGTAATATTCATTCTATTAAGCCAGCTGTGAGCCAATCGGAGCTCACAGACCGGCAGTCAATCAGGAGTCGGCAGCTCCTGATTGGCTGACAGTCAGTGAGCTCTGATTGGCTCAAGGATGGCTCAGTAGAAAGAATACAACTGCAGCTCTGTGTGCATCCGTGGCTGCCTGCCCTTGCCAGAGCACAGGTAGCTGGCCTGTCCCCGTCGATCCTCACTGCTGCCACCTGGGCCCCCTCTCACTCAGGGCCCGGGACTGGAGTCCCCACCAGAGGTGTATCTAGAGTAGGGCGAGTGGGGCACGTGCCCTGGGCGCCTTGGCAGGTCCAGGAGAGGGGGGCGCCGCCGGCGGCCAAGGCATCATACCCCACTCGCCCCGTCAAGCCAAAATGTGAGGGGAGGAGAGCGCAGCGTCTCTCCCTCCCCTCACCGCCGATGTCAGCCCTAGCAGCGCTGCTGTGTCCGGTCTCCGGCGGCGTTATCCAATCAGAGTTTGCGGATGCGGCTCCTGATTGGCTGCCGGTCCATGAGCTCTGATTGGCTAGCGAACCGGCGCCACACAGACGCCGGAGACCTGGAGCGGTGAGGGGAAGAAGAGGCGCTGCGCTCTCCTCCCCTCACATATCAAATCAACACAAGCGAAGCGGTGAGAGACCGGGGGGGGGGGGGGGGAGGAGCACAGTGGGACATGTAACTGGCACTGTGGGGCATGTATCAGGCACAGTGTGGGGCATGTATCTGGCACAGTGGGGCATGTAACTGGCCCAGTGGGGCATGTATCTGGCACAGTGGGGCATGTAACTGGCACTGTGGGGCATGTATCCGACACTGTGGGGCATGTATCCGGCACTGTGGGGTATTGTATCTGGCACTGTTGGGCAATGTAACTGGCACTGTGGGGCATGCAACTGGCACTGTGGGGCATGTATCCGGCACTGTGGGGCATTGTATCTGGCACTGTGGGGCAATGTAACTGGCACTGTGGGGCAATGTATCTGGCACTGTGGGGCATGTATCCGGCACTGTGGGGCATGTATCCGGCACTGTGTGGCATTGTATTTGGCACTGAGGGGCAATGTAACTGGCACTGTGGGGCAATGTAACTGGCACTGTGGGGCATGTATCTGGCACTGTGGGGCATTGTATCTGGCACTGTGGGGCAATGTAACTGGCACTGTGGGGCATGCAACTGGCACTGTGGGGCATGTATCCGACACTGTGGGGCATGTATCCGGCACTGTGGGGCATTGTATCTGGCACTGTGGGGCAATGTAACTGGCACTGTGGGGCATTGTATCTGGCACTGTGGGGCTATGTAACTGGCACTGTGGGGCTTGTAACTGGCACGGTGGGGCAATGTATCTGGCACTGTGGGGCAATGTAACTGGCACTGTGGGGCATGTATCCGGCACTGTGGGGCATGTAACTGGCACTGTGGGGCATGTATCTGGCACTGTGGGGCATGTATCCGGCACTGTGGGGCATTGTATCTGGCACTGTGGGGCAATGTAACTGGCACTGTGGGGCATTGTATCTGGCACTGTGGGGCAGTGTAACTGGCACTGTGGGGCATGTATCTGGCACTGTGGGGCATGTATCTGGCACTGTGTGGCAATGTAACTGGCACTGTGGGGCATTGTATCTGGCTCTGCGGGGCAATGTAACTGGCACTGTGGGGCATGTAACTGGCACTGTGGGGCATGTATCTGGCACTGTGGGGCAATGTAACTGGCACTGTGGAGCATGTATCCGGCACTGTGGGGCATTGTATCTGGCACTGTGGGGCAATGTAACTGGCACTGTGGGCCATTTTCAGTGACCATACCCCTACTGGTGCGTGACCACACCCCTTCTGGTGTGTGGCGACGCCCATTTTCCCCGGTGCGCACATGCTTCTTTTGCTGGTTTGTTTTTTTTTAGGGAGGGGGGGGGGGCGCCATTTTCCATCTTGCCCTGGGCTCCGAAAACCCTAGCTACGCCTCTGGTCCCCACCATCACCCCTTCATTCGCGGGCCTGCCAATTGTGAAGAGGAATGGGGGTATTTACGCTTGGTCACCTGACATACTGTGTCTCAGCTGCTGAGTCATATCTGCCCTAAATATTAAATATATATATATATATATATATATATATATATATATATAAAAGTGGCCTGCAGAACTGGTCCAATACCTCCTGAGGGCATACAGGTATGTTCCCCTTTGCCAATGCCCAGCCTGCACCTCCATGGAAAAAAACAAAACATAAAACAAGTAGAGCCCGACATGTGGCAAATTATGTAATAAATGCACTGTTACAGTATCTTTAATTCATTAGATAATAATTTATTCAGTTAATTTATATTTGTTATTTTGGATCTACAGTATGTGGCAAACATATCCTTCCATACAGATTTGCAGTATTTTGTGATTTCTACCTACTAGAGCCTGTTTTCAGGACAAGCGAAGCGGGAGCGTTCTCCGATATGCTGACAACAGTATCTGTTTGTTTGGGCAGTCACTAACAGATGCAGACCTGGGCAGGCATAATTTTCATAGGGGTTAACACTACTGTTTTACAGCCCTGAGGTCGTGTGCTACATTCCTGACCATGGCAGTTTCTGTGTGGAGTTTGTATGTCCTCTCATGGTTGTGAGGATTTCCTGCCACATTCAAAAAATACTGGTAGCTTAACTGTCTTATGACAAAAAATAGTTGACACAGTGTTTAGGGGATGGCGTTGCAGCATTGAGGGGGTGCAGTCCAGACAATTTGCGGGGTGAGACGCAACAGCTGCATGATATCACACGCAGCCACTGTGACCCAAAGTTTGCATGTAGCTGTCTGCCTTCGCAGTTAGGCCGTGTAGGCATGGGACAACCCTAATCATGCAAGCACTTCGCTGCTGAGCAGGAGGGGCAGTACCTGGCATATGGGGCGGACTTGCCCTGTGCTGCGTGCCCCTCCACATGTCACTGTAAAGGGTTGTAGTTGTGCTGAATAAGGCCCTTCTAATGAATGTGTATGTTACTATGCATCAGGATGGCAGAAACCGAGGGGTTAGGTGCTGTTCTAGGGAGTATGGGAGTATAGAAGATAGACTAAATAAGAGAAGAAAGAGCACATGAGGGGAGAGGGCCCTGCTCGTGAAAGCTTACATTCTGAAGGGCAGGGGCAGATAGACAGGAGTGACACAGATGGGGTAGCATGAGCATGGAACAGAAGGTTAGGATGAGAGATGGCTGGGTTTGATGAAGAAGTGAGTCTTGAGAGCCTGTTTAAAGTTTGGTGAAGAGTCTGAAAGGTAGTGAAAGACAGTTCCAGAGATAGAAAGCAGCACGTGCAAACTCTTGGAAACAGAATGGGAGGAAGTAATCAACTGACAGGAGAGGCAGCATGTATTTGCGGAGCGAAGAGGGAGGGTGGCTGTGCAAAGGGAGATAAGGTAAGATATTTAAAAGGCAGAGGAGTGGGTGAGGGCTTTGTACGTAAGTGTGAGAAGCTTGAATTGGATTTGGGAGGGGAGCAAGTGAAGGGCATGTAAGAGAGGGGAGGTGGACTTAGGGCAGGGGTGGGGAACCTTTTTTCTACCAAGGGCCATTTGGATATTTATAAAATCCTTCGGGGGCCATACAAAAATGATCAACTTAAAAATTAGCCTGCCCCCAGTAGATATGCCCCCAGTCAGTAGTTATGCCCCCAGTCAGTAGTTATACCCCCAGTAGATATACCCCCAGTCAGTTGTTATGCCCCAGTAGATATGCCCCCAGTCACTTGTTATGCCCCATTAGATATGCCCCCAGTCAGTTGTTATGCCCTATTAGATATACCCCCAGTCAGTTGTTATGCCCCAGTAGATATGCCCCCAGTCACTTGTTATGCCCCATTAGATATGCCCCCAGTCAGTTGTTATGCCGTATTAGATATGCCCCCAGTCAGTTGTTATGCCCCATTATATATGTCCCATTAGATATGCCCCCTAGTAGCGCCACTTACATACACAAATTAAAAGGAAAAAAAAACCCACAATACTCACCAGCCCCGCTCCTGCTTCCAGACCGTTGCCCTCCGCCTGGCCGCCAGCTCCTCAGAACTAGAGGAGAGACGTCTTGACATCTCTTCCATAGCACTGCACAGCAGCACACGCACACTGCCAGAGCTGGAAGCCGGAGCTCAGGAGTGAGCTCCTGCCTCTGGCTGCTGCTGTGGAGAAGAAGCCAGGCGCCCATTAGTAACAAAATCTCAGCGTGTGCCCGGCATCTCCCTCGGTTAGGTGAGCCTGGTCGGGCCGGATCAAGTGGTTCTGCGGGCCTTGTACGGCCCGCGGGCCTGAGGTTCCCCACCCCTGACTTAGGGGGTCATTCCGAGTTGATTGCTCACTGACGATTTTCGCAGTGCAGCGATCAGGTGAAAAAACTGCATTTCTGCGCATGCCCCGCAATGCACACGCGCGACGTACAGGTACAAAGTCCTTTGTGGTTGTGCTCAGGTTCTAGAGAAGTTTTTCTTCGCACTGGCGGCCGCTAGAAGATTGACAGGAAGGGGGCGTTACTGGGTGTCAACTGACCATTTTCAGGGAGTGTTTGCAAAAACGCAGGCGTGTCTGAAAAAACGCAGGCGTGGCTGGGCGTTTGCTGGGCGGGTGTATGACGTCGAATTCGGACACGAATAGGCTGAAGTGATCGCATGCGCTGAGTAGGTTCAGAGCTACTCAGAAACTGCTCAAACTGTTTTTGCAGAGCTTGGCTGCACATGCGTTTGCACTTCTGCTAAGCTAAAATACACTCCCCAGTGGGCGGCGGCATAGCATTTGCACGGCTGCTAAAAACTGCCAGCAAGCGATCAACTTGGAATGACCCCCATAGTACATTAGGGGCCTAATTCAGAATTGATCCCAGCAGCAAATTTGTTAGCAGTTGGGCAAAACCATGTGCACTGCAGGGGAGGCAGATATAACGTGCAGAGAGAGTTAGATTTGGGTGGGGTGTGTTCAAACTGAAATCTAAATTGCAGTGTAAAAATAAAGCAGCCAGTATTTACCCTGCACAGAAACAATATAACCCACCCAAATCTAACTCTCTCTGCAAATGTTATATCTGCCCCCCCTGCAGTGCACATGGTTTTGCCCAACTGCTAACAAATTTGCTGCTTTGATCAATTCTGAATTACCCCCTAGGAAGATGAGCCATGCAGCAGCATTAATGATATACTGAAGTGGAGAGAGGCATTTATCAGGGAGTCCTTATAGGGGATAATTCCAAGCTGATCGCAGCAGGATATTTTTTAGCAGTTGGGCAAAACCATGTGCACTGCAGGGGGGGCAGATATAACATTTGTAGAGAGAGTTAGATTTGGGTGGGTTATTTTGTTTCTGTGCAGGGTAAATACTGGCTGCTTTATTTTTACACTGCAATTTAGATTGCAGATTGTAGTCACCACACCCAAATCTATCTCTCTCTGCACATGTTATATCTGCCAGCCCTTCAGTGCACATGGGGGGTAATTCCAAGTTGATCGCAGCAGGAATTTTTTTAGCAGTTGGGCAAAACCATGTGCACTGCAGGGGAGGCAGATATAACATGTGCAGAGAGAGTTAGATTTGGGTGTGGTGTGTTCAATCTGCAATCTAATTTGCAGTGTAAAAATAAAGCAGCCAGTATTAAATGCACAGAAATAAAATAACCCACCCAAATCTAACTCTTTCTGCACATGTTATATCTGCCTCCCCTGCAGTGCACATGGTTTTGCCCAACTGCTAAAAAATTTCCTACTGCGATCAACTTGGAATTACCCTCATGGTTTTGCCCAACTGCTAAAAAGTTTCCTGCTGCGATCAACTTGGAATTACCCCCATAGGTGGAGATTACAGGAGTCCAATCTGGAGATGACCTTTGAATGGATGAGGGTCTTAGTAGCATCCAGGGTGTGAAAGGGTCTGATCCTGGAGATGTAATTGGCAGGACTGCTATAGGTACTGAATGTGTGGTTCGAAGGAGAGGGAGGAATCATGGATAACTCCAAGACAACATACTTAAGGGCTAGAGGCTCTGGCATATTTATAATGGAAGCAGGATGTGTGGTGGGTTCAGGGGGGCCTACACCGCACATCCTGCACCCATTTTTTTCAATACTTACCCTGCAGAAAGCACTGTAAAAATGGCGTTATGCCCATTTTTCTAGTGTTTCGTGCATGCTCATTAAACTCTGGAACAGCGCTAGGGTTCCCTAGTGAACCTAGTGCCCAGAGTTAATAGTACTGCTGGTTAGAAAGGAGGGGGCCCAGAAAAAGACTGCACTTGGGCCTCCTTTCTGAAGACACCCCTGGCTAGAGTAGATAGTTGTGTTGTCAATAGTTTCGAAATTGTGGGAGGTGAGGTAATGTGGGAGGGTGGGAAGATGATCAGCCTAATCTTAGACTTGTTAAGTTTAAGAATGTGCTGCCACATCCAAAAAGAGATAGTAGAGAGACTGCTGGAGATACAAGTGAAAAGAGAGGGGCAGAGGTCAGGGGAGGAAAAGGAGATTTGAGTATCATTAAGAGATAATACTGGAAGTCGAAAGAGCAAATGAGCTAAAGAGGATGTACAGAGCGAGAAAAAGAGCGGTCCAAGGGGGTCATTCTGACCCGTTCGCTCGCTGATTTTTATCGCAGCCGAGCGAGCGGGTACCCACTGTGCATGCGCCGGCACCGTAGTGCGCCAGCGCATGCCAGATGGCCGAAGGCTGTAGCTGGGCTGCTATCGCCTCTACCTGATTGACAGGCAGAGGTGGTCGTTGGGCGGGAGGGGGCGGAACGATGGTGTTTGCCCGCCATTTCGTGGGCGCGGTCTGGCCAACGCAGGTGTGGCCGGACCGTGCGGGGAGTGGCCTGCAGCAGCTGTGTGACGTCATAAGCAGCCGCTGCAGGCTGGGGAGCGACGAGTAGCTCCCGGCCAGCACGCTAAATCTGCGCTGGTTGGGAGCTACTCTTGAAGTGCAAAGGCATCGCCACTGTGCGATGCCTTTGCACTTCTGCGGGGGAGGGCGGCACTGACATGCGGGGCGGACTATCCCTGTGCTGAGCGTCCCCCCGCATGTCAGTGTGAAAGATCGTACCTGTGCTAAATTTAGCACAGCTACGATCATCTCGGAATGAGGGCCCAAGAACAGAACCTTGAGAGAAACCTACTGTTAGGAGAAGTATGGGAGAGGTGGAGACATGAGAGAAGATAGAGAAGGAGCAGTCAGAGAGGTAGGAAGACAGCCCAGAGACGTCAGTATCATGCAGACCAATGGAGTGCAGGATTTGAGAGGGTGGTCCACAGTGCCTAAAGCAGCAGAGAGGTCAACAAGAATAAGCAGAGATTAGTGGCCCTTTGATTTGACAGCATGTAGGTCATTGCAGACTTTCATGAGGGCAATTTCAGTGGCGTGGAGTTGACGGAAGCCAGACAGAAATGGGTCCATATAAAATAATTGGTCACAAACATGGATGTATGTGAGACATAAATGTTCACAATTTGTGGCTTTTTCATGAATGCAAATTGTGCCAGCTCTGTATTAACCATAAAGATCTGATCCTGCAGTAAGATACTTTTCTGCAAAATCCATAGCACTAATCATCTTGAAAGACAATGTAGTCAACCTCTGCTACCTTAAGCCATACTTGCCTACTTTTGAAAAAGCATTTCAGGGACATTATGAAAGTGACACCTATCAGCACAGACATGTACTGCTACATCTGAGAGGTGTGTCATAAAAATGATTTACATCCAAATGTAAATAAGCCCCAAAGTTAGTAAGATCTATTTGTTGAAGAAAAGACAGTGATATTTTTGCAGGATTTGTTTGTGTATTGTGTTGTTCAAGAGGTACCATATACTGTAAGTGGCCACGAGAAACCTTATTTAAAATGCATGTAGCTATAGGGATCATTGTGCCTTATAACCAGTGCAGGGAAATGGCACTGATGAGGTTATTTGAATGTACGTGTCTGATTTATTTTTCACCTCAAGAATGTAACAGCTGAATAATGGGGATAAGGTGCAATCAGGGATATTGCTGGTCTATTCAGGTAGTGAGGGAGATTGCTACTGTTTCAGGGAGTCTCCTGCAGAATGAGGGAGGGTAGTCAACTATTGGGGTCATTCTGAGTTGATAGCTCGCTAGCAGTTTTTAGCAGCCGTGCAAACGCAATGCCGCCGCCCACTGGGAGTGTATTTTAGCTTAGCAGAAGTGCGAACATAGGGATCGCAGAGCGGCTTCAAAATATTTTTGTGCAGTTTCAGAGTAACTTCAAACCTCAGCGCTTGCGATCATCACTTCAGACCATTCAGTTCCTGATTTGACATCACAAACACGCCCTACGTTCGCCCAGCCACGCCTGCGTTTTTCCTGTCACGCTTGCGTTTTTCGAACACTCCCTGAAAACGGTCAATTGACACCCAGAAATGCCCTCTTCCTGTCAATCACTCTGCGGCTGCCTGTGCGACTGAAAAGCATTGCTAGACCCTGTGTAAAACTACATCGTTCGTTGTAATAGTATGCCGCACGTGTGCATTGTGCCGCATACGCATGCGCAGAAGTGCCTTTTTTTTGCCTCATGAATGCAGCTAGCGAACAACTCGGAATGACCACCAATGCCTTAAGCCAATGTTAGCTAAAGATAACATTGCACAGTAGTTGTAGGGCAATATAAATACAATATAAAATCTCACTTTCTGTCACTGTATGGAGCCTTTCTCCTATATATTTAAGAATATTAGTAGCTCTTTTATATAAAGGAACTTTGTATGTTTAGCTTTAATGGTTCTTTTAAAAACAGTGCTGAGTTCTCTGCAGCATGCATTACATCACAAGAGGGTGCTGTTGTACCATGTATTATCTTCCACTGCTGCATTCAACTATGCACGGACTCCTTCAAGCTATAAAAAAAAGGATATCTGGGGGGGGGGGGGGGGGGGGATTTACTTAGAATTGATTATAGGAGAGACTTAAAATCACTCATAGTTGCCCCTAATCGCCAGAAAAAAATTGCACATTTACTAACAAGAGTTTCACTTGCATCTTTTTCTTTTGATGGTGTATGTTGTCGATTTTTGGCGCATGCGATTTATGTAGAATTTGCGGTTTTCACATGGAAAGTTCCTTCAGAAGTCACATGTGCTATAATTTGCGGTAGAATGTGTCAGAAGTCACATGTCATCACAAAGCAATTTGCGCCTCAATTTGCAGCACAAATCGCACCTCAATCCCACCAGAAGTCATACCTTAAAGTAGCATCACAAGTTGCTGAAAAGCGTAAAAATACCAAAACATGTTCTGATTAGTCAAAAAACACACATTCTACAGTGACATCACCATGTTGTTATGAAAACGCTCTGAAACTGCCTGGAACACGTGCCTTATTGGCATTTTTGGAGGAGTATTAGTTGAGGTGGTTGCACAGTAGTTGGAGAGGAGAGTTGCCTATTGTTTTCTGCGATTGTTGCCTAGGATTATAAATTGTTAGAGATGAGCGCCTGAAATTTTTCGGGTTTTGTGTTTTGGTTTTGGGTTCGGTTCCGCGGCCGTGTTTTGGGTTCGAACGCGTTTTGGCAAAACCTCACCGAATTTTTTTTGTCGGATTCGGGTGTGTTTTGGATTCGGGTGTTTTTTTCAAAAAACACTAAAAAACAGCTTAAATCATAGAATTTGGGGGTCATTTTGATCCCAAAGTATTATTAACCTCAAAAACCATAATTTACACTCATTTTCAGTCTATTCTGAATACCTCACACCTCACAATATTATTTTTAGTCCTAAAATTTGCACCGAGGTCGCTGTGTGAGTAAGATAAGCGACCCTAGTGGCCGACACAAACACCGGGCCCATCGAGGAGTGGCACTGCAGTGTCACGCAGGATGTCCCTTCCAAAAAACCCTCCCCAAACAGCACATGACGCAAAGAAAAAAAGAGGCGCAATGAGGTAGCTGTGTGAGTAAGATTAGCGACCCTAGTGGCCGACACAAACACCGGGCCCATCTAGGAGTGGCACTGCAGTGTCACGCAGGATGGCCCTTCCAAAAAACCCTCCCCAAACAGCACATGACGCAAAGAAAAAAAGAGGCGCAATGAGGTAGCTGTGTGAGTAAGATTAGCGACCCTAGTGGCCGACACAAACACCGGGCCCATCTAGGAGTGGCACTGCAGTGTCACGCAGGATGTCCCTTCCAAAAAACCCTCCCCAAACAGCACATGACGCAAAGAAAAAAAGAGGCGCAATGAGGTAGCTGACTGTGTGAGTAAGATTAGCGACCCTAGTGGCCGACACAAACACCGGGCCCATTTAGGAGTGGCACTGCAGTGTCACGCAGGATGTCCCTTCCAAAAAACCCTCCCCAAACAGCACATGACGCAAAGAAAAAAAGAGGCGCAATGAGGTAGCTGACTGTGTGAGTAAGATTAGCGACCCTAGTGGCCGACACAAACACCGGGCCCATTTAGGAGTGGCACTGCAGTGTCACGCAGGATGTCCCTTCCAAAAAACCCTCCCCAATCAGCACATGATGCAAAGAAAAAGAAAAGAAAAAAGAGGTGCAAGATGGAATTGTCCTTGGGCCCTCCCACCCACCCTTATGTTGTATAAACAAAACAGGACATGCACACTTTAACCAACCCATCATTTCAGTGACAGGGTCTGCCACACGACTGTGACTGATATGACGGGTTGGTTTGGACCCCCCCAAAAAAGAAGCAATTAATCTCTCCTTGCACAAACTGGCTCTACAGAGGCAAGATGTCCACCTCATCATCACCCTCCGATATATCACTGTGTACATCCCCCTCCTCACAGATTATCAATTCGTCCCCACTGGAATCCACCATCTCAGCTCCCTGTGTACTTTGTGGAGGCAATTGCTGCTGGTCAATGTCTCCGCGGAGGAATTGATTATATCATGACTAAGGTTTTTGTGAACCCGGTGCTAGCGAAGTCTGCGCGGGCGACTGGAGGACTACACGAATACCACCACTGACCTGGTTTTGGAAGTGTTGTGGACTCGGGGTCTCTTCCGGTGACTGGGAAGAGGAACCGCGGCAGAGATGGCCGAATCCAAGTTCTCCTCATGCAGGATGAGGTCGGCAGACAGGAAGCACGTGTGGGCGCTGAAGGTCTCCTGAAAGACAGAACTGGAAAGGCGCTGATGAATCAGTGAAGAATAACAGGTACAACTGTGCTAAAGGGCACGGGGTGCTTGGGGACACTGAGGTGCTTGGAGACACTGAGGTGCTTGGAGACACTGAGGTGCTTGGAGACACTGAGGTGCTTGGAGACACTGAGGTGCTTGGAGACACTGAGGTACTTGGAGACACTGAGGTACGTAGAGGCACTGAGGTGCGTAGAGACACTGAGGTGCGTAGAGACACTGGGGTGCGTAGAGACACTGAGGTGCGTAGAGACACTGGGGTGCGTAGAGACACTGGAGTGCGTAGAGACACTGGGGTGCTGAGGCACGGAGGCACGGAGGTGCTGGAAGCACGGAGGTACTGAGGCACGGAGGTGCTGAGGCACGGAGGCACGGAGGTGCTGAGGCACGGAGATGCTGAGTCACGGAGATGCTGGAAGCACGGAGGCACGGAGGTGCTGGAAGCACGGAGGTACTGAGGCACGGAGGTGCTGAGGCACGGAGATGCTGAGTCACGGAGGTGCTGGAAGCACGGAGGCACGGAGGTGCTGGAAGCACGGAGGTACTGAGGCACGGAGGCACGGAGGTCCTGAGGCACGGAGGTACTGAGGTGCTGAGGCACGGAGATGCTGAGTCACGGAGGTGCTGGAAGCACGGAGGCACGGAGGTGCTGGAAGCACGGAGGTACTGAGGCACGGAGGCACGGAGGTCCTGAGGCACGGAGGTACTGAGGTGCTGAGGCACGGAGATGCTGAGTCACGGAGGTGCTGGAAGCACGGAGGTGTTGGAAGCACGGAGGTACTGAGGTGTTGGAAGCACGGAAGTACTGAGCTCTGGAGATCCCAACTACAACAGTAGTAAAACTGAAACACGACAGCTGTGGTTTTCAGTGGAGAACATGGAATTCAGTACTGTGCCTTTAAGACGAAACATTGCAGCTGTGCCTTTACATTGAGACTCAGGGAAATGGTGAAATCAAATGGCAACACACAAGTAACCATACAGGAACAAGGGAACAGAGTTTCCACAGGAACTTAGGTACAATGGTTACCTTAAGGGAGCTCAGCATAAAGACTCTCACAAGGCTGTATGTGACACGAGGAAATGGCCCAGATTCCAACTCAGCCTCCTGATTTATACTTCCTGGTCCTTGATGATTGGTGGGCAGGATTAGGTGATGTCACTGTCATGTGACTACTCTAGCCAAGGCTGTGATGTAGAATGAGGCCTAGCAGGCCAAGAGAACACTGAAGCCTGGACTTCTGCAAAACACAGGATGCTTGCTTTTAGATTACTGAATTCAGCCTCACACAGGAGATCACCACAGGTGGAGCTGATTACCTCTCAGGCAGAGAACTCAGGAAACTCAGTGCTGACAAGCTGTTTAACTCCGTGAGTGAAAAGACACAGGATCCAGGACAGAAAGCAGGGGTAAGTCACCAAATATGAGAATTACAGTCAGGATTGTGACAGTATCCCCCTCTTCAAGGGTGGACTCCGGACACCCATCTTGAATCTTAGAGGAACTTGATGAATAACTTCTAAATAGCTTCTAAAAAGTGGAAACCAGAGGGTCCAGAAACAAAACTTACGCTGGATTCTTTAGAAGTCTTCCTGATCATCTTCAGAACAGGTAGACCATCCATCATAGACAAGACTGGAATTTCCTTCATCCGAAAGGACTGAGGAATAAACTGTAGAAGGTTCCTCTCCTCGTTTTGTAGTGCGAGAAGATTGTGCTTTCGAAGCTAGCACTCCACTGAGGCTTAGATTAAATCTTGTTCTATAACGAGGACTTTTCATACAGAGACCTGTAGAGCTTTTTGGTGATTCTGGAACCTCTTCATGCGTGGAAGCATAACAGGAAGGAACAGCACCTCCCAGGAAAGGAGTAGCATCATAAACTGGATCAAATTCAGAGTCTGAGTCCAAGTCTAACGGAAAATACGAATCTCCGTTAGATACACAGTTTGAAAATGACCTAGAAGTGCACTGTAACTTTAAATTATTTGGCGGAGAACTTAGTATTGAGCTAGGAGAGACTCCTACATGACCAACCTGAATGGTCGGATTCTTACGGAAGGAGATACTTGGACTATCTTTGGCAGGACTGCACAAACTTACTTTTGTATCAGACTGTTGTAGTTTGAATGAAGACGAACTGAGATTCTTTTTGGAGCATGATCTTTTAACTAAGTCAGATTCCGAGGACTTTGGAGTAAATTCTTCAAAGACTGCATTACTAAAAGTCTGTAAATCATGGAACACAGGATCATTCCTCTCAAAAAGCCTGTTGGCCCACTCCAAAGCTCTTCCTCTGAATGCCAGGAATAAATATCGAGTAACGTTGGAAGGAGTTACTGCACCTGAAGGATCAGACTCCATCAGAGAGAGAAATTGTTCAACCAGAGCGGCATATTGCAATAAATCTCCATCAAAGTAAATAGGAGGTAAACCATCAGACGAAAGGTTAGAGGCTGAAACTGGAGAAAGCTTTGGCTGGACGAATAGGACTGGATTGGATTTGAGAACACTTGAATTGGCTGGAGCCAACGAAGACTGACCAGGCTGGTCCTGGAGTATCGCTGGACCGGCTGGAACCGGGACGGGCTGAGCCCCTTCTTCACGGGGCTGGGCTGAGGCAAGAGCCCCCTCTTCACGGGGCTGGGCTGAGGCAAGAGCCCCCACTTCAAGGGGCTGGGCTGAGGCAAGAGACCTCTCTTCACGGGGCTGGTCTGCGCTCTGAAGGCTCTCTGGCTGGGCAGCGCTCTGAAGGCTCTCTGGCTGGGCAGCGCTCTGAAGACCCTCTGGCTGGGCAGCACTCTGTAGACCCTCTGGCTCTGGACCCTCGGATCCCCTTCCTGGGGCTGTACCCTCGGAACCCCCTCCTGGGGCTGGACCCTCTGAAGAACCCCCTCCTGGGGCTGTGCCCTCTGAAGAACCCCCTCCTGGGGCTGGACGCTCTGAACCCCTCACTGGGGCTGGACGCTCTGAACCCCTCACTGGGGCTGGACGCTCTGAACCCCTCACTGGGGCTGGACGCTCTGAAGAACCCCTTCTTGGGGCTGGACACTCTGAAGAACCCCTTCTTGGGGCTGGACACTCTGAAGACGCCCCCCCTGGGGCTGAAGACACGGACGCCCCCCCTGGGGCTGGACACTCTGAAGACGCCCCTCCTGGGGCTAGACACTTTGAGGACGCCCCTCCTGGGGCTGGACACTTTGAAGACGCCCCTCCTGGGGCTAGACACTCTGAAGACGCCCCTCCTGGGGCTAGACACTCTGAAGACACCCCTCCTGGGGCTGGACACTTTGAAGACGCCCCTCCTGGGGCTGGACACTCTGAAGACGCCCCTCCTGGGGCTGGACACTCTGAAGACGCCCCCCCTGGGGCTGGACACTCTGAAGACGCCCCTCCTGGGGCTGAAGACACGGACGCCCCCCCTGGGGCTGGACACTCTGACTCCTCTGTGACTCTAAATGGCTTGAATATTCTTCTCTGGACACCCAACTTGGGATAAGGTCTTTTAATCACCGGACCCCAGTCATAAATTTGAGTCTCCTTCCGAGTAGCCATCTTGATACCCCCGTCAGCAGTAGCAGGATCGGCTACTGTGGATGACTTGTAGACATGAGCACTGTGATACTGCGATTTGTCACCATTCCCTGGCTTGCGAAGAATGCAGTCTTTAACAAAATGACCGGAATTTCCACAGTAAAGACAGAGGTGTAGCTCCCTACGCCGCTGACGTTCAGCTTCAGAGAGCTTGGGCCGTGGATAGCTCTGATGAACAACTTTTCCTTGCACAGAGGAAGAGACTCTATTAACTGGTTGGGACAAAACAGGATCAACAACGTTGGTAGTATTCCTGAGGAGATCAGGCATTACAGAGAGAATACTAGGCAAAAGTTCTTGTAACTGTAATAACATCTGGTAGAATATCTGCAGTTGGTCAGGAGTCTTAGAGCAGAAGGTCAGAGAATCTCTGGAGAAAGAATTCCGCTGCAGACACTGTGCCAATTGATGCTGAGTCGACTCCAGACCTTCCAAGCGTCCTGCAATATTGCTTAGGAGGTCCTGCGTCAGACAAACACTTTCGGCCGGTTCCATGGGGCCATTTCCTACTATCATGACTAAGGTTTTTGTGAACCCGGTGCTAGCGAAGTCTGCGCGGGCGACTGGAGGACTACACGAATACCACCACTGACCTGGTTTTGGAAGTGTTGTGGACTCGGGGTCTCTTCCGGTGACTGGGAAGAGGAACCGCGGCAGAGATGGCCGAATCCAAGTTCTCCTCATGCAGGATGAGGTCGGCAGACAGGAAGCACGTGTGGGCGCTGAAGGTCTCCTGAAAGACAGAACTGGAAAGGCGCTGATGAATCAGTGAAGAATAACAGGTACAACTGTGCTAAAGGGCACGGGGTGCTTGGGGACACTGAGGTGCTTGGAGACACTGAGGTGCTTGGAGACACTGAGGTGCTTGGAGACACTGAGGTGCTTGGAGACACTGAGGTGCTTGGAGACACTGAGGTACTTGGAGACACTGAGGTACGTAGAGGCACTGAGGTGCGTAGAGACACTGAGGTGCGTAGAGACACTGGGGTGCGTAGAGACACTGAGGTGCGTAGAGACACTGGGGTGCGTAGAGACACTGGAGTGCGTAGAGACACTGGGGTGCTGAGGCACGGAGGCACGGAGGTGCTGGAAGCACGGAGGTACTGAGGCACGGAGGTGCTGAGGCACGGAGGCACGGAGGTGCTGAGGCACGGAGATGCTGAGTCACGGAGATGCTGGAAGCACGGAGGCACGGAGGTGCTGGAAGCACGGAGGTACTGAGGCACGGAGGTGCTGAGGCACGGAGATGCTGAGTCACGGAGGTGCTGGAAGCACGGAGGTGCTGGAAGCACGGAGGTACTGAGGCACGGAGGCACGGAGGTCCTGAGGCACGGAGGTACTGAGGTGCTGAGGCACGGAGATGCTGAGTCACGGAGGTGCTGGAAGCACGGAGGCACGGAGGTGCTGGAAGCACGGAGGTACTGAGGCACGGAGGCACGGAGGTCCTGAGGCACGGAGGTACTGAGGCGCTGAGGCACGGAGATGCTGAGTCACGGAGGTGCTGGAAGCACGGAGGTGTTGGAAGCACGGAGGTACTGAGGTGTTGGAAGCACGGAAGTACTGAGCTCTGGAGATCCCAACTACAACAGTAGTAAAACTGAAACACGACAGCTGTGGTTTTCAGTGGAGAACATGGAATTCAGTACTGTGCCTTTAAGACGAAACATTGCAGCTGTGCCTTTACATTGAGACTCAGGGAAATGGTGAAATCAAATGGCAACAACCAAGTAACCATACAGGAACAAGGGAACAGAGTTTCCACAGGAACTTAGGTACAATGGTTACCTTAAGGGAGCTCAGCATAAAGACTCTCACAAGGCTGTATGTGACACGAGGAAATGGCCCAGATTCCAACTCAGCCTCCTGATTTATACTTCCTGGTCCTTGATGATTGGTGGGCAGGATTAGGTGATGTCACTGTCATGTGACTACTCTAGCCAAGGCTGTGATGTAGAATGAGGCCTAGCAGGCCAAGAGAACACTGAAGCCTGGACTTCTGCAAAACACAGGATGCTTGCTTTTAGATTACTGAATTCAGCCTCACACAGGAGATCACCACAGGTGGAGCTGATTACCTCTCAGGCAGAGAACTCAGGAAACTCAGTGCTGACAAGCTGTTTAACTCCGTGAGTGAAAAGACACAGGATCCAGGACAGAAAGCAGGGGTAAGTCACCAAATATGAGAATTACAGTCAGGATTGTGACAGATTATAATTCATTTTAATGAACATCATCTTCTCCACATTTTCTGGATGTAACCTCGTACGCCGATTGCTGACAAGGTGAGCGGCGGCACTAAACACTCTTTCGGAGTACACACTTGTGGGAGGGCAACTTAGGTAGAATAAAGCCAGTTTGTGCAAGGGCCTCCAAATTGCCTCTTTTTCCTGCCAGTATAAGTACGGACTGTGTGACGTGCCTACTTGGATGCGGTCACTCATATAATCCTCCACCATTCTATCAATGTTGAGAGAATCATATGCAGTGACAGTAGACGACATGTCCGTAATCGTTGTCAGGTCCTTCAGTCCGGACCAGATGTCAGCATCAGCAGTCGCTCCAGACTGCCCTGCATCACCGCCAGCGGGTGGGCTCGGAATTCTGAGCCTTTTCCTCGCACCCCCAGTTGCGGGAGAATGTGAAGGAGGAGATGTTGACAGGTCGCGTTCCGCTTGACTTGACAATTTTGTCACCAGCAGGTCTTTCAACCCCAGCAGACTTGTGTCTGCCGGAAAGAGAGATCCAAGGTAGGCTTTAAATCTAGGATCGAGCACGGTGGCCAAAATGTAGTGCTCTGATTTCAACAGATTGACCACCCGTGAATCCTTGTTAAGCGAATTAAGGGCTCCATCCACAAGTCCCACATGCCTAGCGGAATCGCTCCGTGTTAGCTCCTCCTTCAATGTCTCCAGCTTCTTCTGCAAAAGCCTGATGAGGGGAATGACCTGACTCAGGCTGGCAGTGTCTGAACTGACTTCACGTGTGGCAAGTTCAAAGGGCATCAGAACCTTGCACAACGTTGAAATCATTCTCCACTGCGCTTGAGACAGGTGCATTCCACCTACTATATCGTGCTCAATTGTATAGGCTTGAATGGCCTTTTGCTGCTCCTCCAACCTCTGAAGCATATAGAGGGTTGAATTCCACCTCGTTACCACTTCTTGCTTCAGATGATGGCAGGGCAGGTTCAGTAGTTTTTGGTGGTGCTCCAGTCTTCTGTACGTGGTGCCTGTACGCCGAAAGTGTCCCGCAATTCTTCTGGCCACCGACAGCATCTCTTGCACGCCCCTGTCGTTTTTTAAAAAATTCTGCACCACCAAATTCAAGGTATGTGCAAAACATGGGACGTGCTGGAATTTGCCCATATTTAATGCACACACAATATTGCTGGCGTTGTCCGATGCCACAAATCCACAGGAGAGTCCAATTGGGGTAAGCCATTCCGCGATGATCTTCCTCAGTTGCCGTAAGAGGTTTTCAGCTGTGTGCGTATTCTGGAAACCGGTGATACAAAGCGTAGCCTGCCTAGGAAAGAGTTGGCGTTTGCGAGATGCTGCTACTGGTGCCGCCGCTGCTGTTCTTGCGGCGGGAGTCCATACATCTACCCAGTGGGCTGTCACAGTCATATAGTCCTGACCCTGCCCTGCTCCACTTGTCCACATGTCCGTGGTTAAGTGGACATTGGGTACAGCTGCATTTTTTAGGACACTGGTGACTCTTTTTCTGAGGTCTGTGTACATTTTCGGTATCGCCTGCCTAGAGAAATGGAACCTAGATGGTATTTGGTACCGGGGACACAGTACCTCCAACAAGTCTCTAGTTGGCTCTGCAGTAATGATGGATACCGGAACCACGTTTCTCACCACCCAGGATGCCAAGGCCTCAGTTATCCGCTTTGCAGTAGGATGACTGCTGTGATATTTCATCTTCCTCGCAAAGGACTGTTGAACAGTCAATTGCTTACTGGAAGTAGTACAAGTGGGCTTACGACTTCCCCTCTGGGATGACCATCGACTCCCAGCGGCAACAACAGCAGCGCCAGCAGCAGTAGGCGTTACACGCAAGGATGCATCGGAGGAATCCCAGGCAGGAGAGGACTCGTCAGAATTGCCAGTGACATGGCCTGCAGGACTATTGGCATTCCTGGGGAAGGAGGAAATTGACACTGAGGGAGTTGGTGGGGTGGTTTGCGTGAGCTTGGTTACAAGAGGAAGGGATTTACTGGTCAGTGGACTGCTTCCGCTGTCACCCAAAGTTTTTGAACTTGTCACTGACTTATTATGAATGCGCTGCAGGTGACGTATAAGGGAGGATGTTCCGAGGTGGTTAACGTCCTTACCCCTACTTATTACAGCTTGACAAAGGGAACACACGGCTTGACACCTGTTGTCCGCATTTCTGGTGAAATACCTCCACACCGAAGAGCTGATTTTTTTGGTATTTTCACCTGGCATGTCAACGGCCATATTCCTCCCACGGACAACAGGTGTCTCCCCGGGTGCCTGACTTAAACAAACCACCTCACCATCAGAATCCTCCTGGTCAATTTCCTCCCCAGCGCCAGCAACACCCATATCCTCCTCATCCTGGTGTACTTCAACACTGACATCTTCAATCTGACTATCAGGAACTGGACTGCGGGTGCTCCTTCCAGCACTTGCAGGGGGCGTGCAAATGGTGGAAGGCGCATGCTCTTCACGTCCAGTGTTGGGAAGGTCAGGCATCGCAACCGACACAATTGGACTCTCCTTGTGGATTTGGGATTTCGAAGAATGCACAGTTCTTTGCTGTGCTGCTTTTGCCAGCTTGAGTCTTTTCATTTTTCTAGCGAGAGGCTGAGTGCTTCCATCCTCATGTGAAGCTGAACCACTAGCCATGAACATAGGCCAGGGCCTCAGCCGTTCCTTGCCACTCCGTGTCGTAAATGGCATATTGGCAAGTTTACGCTTCTCCTCCGACAATTTTATTTTAGGTTGTGGAGTCCTTTTTTTTCTGATATTTGGTGTTTTGGATTTGACATGCTCTGTACTATGACATTGGGCATCGGCCTTGGCAGACGACGTTGCTGGCATTTCATCGTCTCGGCCATGACTAGTGGCAGCAGCTTCAGCACGAGGTGGAAGTGGATCTTGATCTTTCCCTAATTTTGGAACCTCAACATTTTTGTTCTCCATATTTTAATAGGCACAACTAAAAGGCACCTCAGGTAAACAATGGAGATGGATACTAGTATACAATTATGGACTGCCTGCCGAGTGCAGACACAGAGGTAGCCACAGCCGTGAACTACCGTACTGTACTGTGTCTGCTGCTAATATAGACTGGTTGATAAAGAGATGTCTATGTAACTATGTATGTATAAAGAAGAAAGAAAAAAAAACCACGGTTAGGTGGTATACAATTATGGACGGACTGCCTGCCGAGTGCCGACACAGAGGTAGCCACAGCCGTGAACTACCGCACTGTACTGTGTCTGCTGCTAATATATAGACTGGTTGATAAAGAGATAGTATACTCGTAACTAGTATGTATGTATAAAGAAAGAAAAAAAAACCACGGTTAGGTGGTATATGCAATTATGGACGGGCTGCCGAGTGCCGACACAGAGGTAGCCACAGCCGTGAACTACCGCACTGTACTGTGTCTGCTGCTAATATATAGACTGGTTGATAAAGAGATAGTATACTCGTAACTAGTATGTATGTATAAAGAAAAAAAAAAAAACCACGGTTAGGTGGTATATACAATTATGGACGGGCTGCCGAGTGCCGACACAGAGGTAGCCACAGCCGTGAACTACCGCACTGTACTGTGTCTGCTGCTAATATAGACTGGTTGATAAAGAGATAGTATACTCGTAACTAGTATGTATGTATAAAGAAAGAAAAAAAAACCACGGTTAGGTGGTATATACAATTATGGACGGGCTGCCGAGTGCCGACACAGAGGTAGCCACAGCCGTGAACTACCGCACTGTACTGTGTCTGCTGCTAATATATAGACTGGTTGATAAAGAGATAGTATACTCGTAACTAGTATGTATGTATAAAGAAAGAAAAAAAAACCACGGTTAGGTGGTATATACAATTATGGACGGGCTGCCGAGTGCCGACACAGAGGTAGCCACAGCCGTGAACTACCGCACTGTACTGTGTCTGCTGCTAATATATAGACTGGTTGATAAAGAGATAGTATACTCGTAACTAGTATGTATGTATAAAGAAAGAAAAAAAAACCACGGTTAGGTGGTATATACAATTATGGACGGGCTGCCGAGTGCCGACACAGAGGTAGCCACAGCCGTGAACTACCGCACTGTACTGTGTCTGCTGCTAATATAGACTGGTTGATAAAGAGATAGTATACTCGTAACTAGTATGTATGTATAAAGAAAGAAAAAAAAAACCACGGTTAGGTGGTATATACAATTATGGACGGGCTGCCGAGTGCCGACACAGAGGTAGCCACAGCCGTGAACTACCGCACTGTACTGTGTCTGCTGCTAATATATAGACTGGTTGATAAAGAGATAGTATACTCGTAACTAGTATGTATGTATAAAGAAAGAAAAAAAAAACACGGTTAGGTGGTATATACAATTATGGACGGGCTGCCGAGTGCCGACACAGAGGTAGCCACAGCCGTGAACTACCGCACTGTACTGTGTCTGCTGCTAATATATAGACTGGTTGATAAAGAGATAGTATACTCGTAACTAGTATGTATGTATAAAGAAAGAAAAAAAAACCACGGTTAGGTGGTATATACAATTATGGACGGGCTGCCGAGTGCCGACACAGAGGTAGCCACAGCCGTGAACTACCGCACTGTACTGTGTCTGCTGCTAATATAGACTGGTTGATAAAGAGATAGTATACTCGTAACTAGTATGACTATAAAGAAAGAAAAAAAACCCACGGTTAGGTGGTATATACAATTATGGACGGGCTGCCGAGTGCCGACACAGAGGTAGCCACAGCCGTGAACTACCGCACTGTACTGTGTCTGCTGCTAATATAGACTGGTTGATAAAGAGATAGTATACTACTAATATTATATATACTGGTGGTCAGGTCACTGGTCACTAGTCACACTGGCAGTGGCACTCCTGCAGCAAAAGTGTGCACTGTTTAATTTTAATATAATATTATGTACTCCTGGCTCCTGCTATAACCTATAACTGGCACTGCAGTGCTCCCCAGTCTCCCCCACAATTATAAGCTGTGTGAGCTGAGCACAGTCAGATATATATATATACATTGATGCAGCACACTGGGCTGAGCAGTGCACACAGATATGGTATGTGACTGAGTCACTGTGTGTATCGTTTTTTTTCAGGCAGAGAACGGATATATTAAATAAAACAAACAACTGCACTGTCTGGTGGTCACTGTGGTCGTCAGTCACTAAACTCTGCACTCTCTTCTACAGTATCACAGCCTCAGGTCAATCTCTCTCTCTCTCTCTCTCTCTCTCAGTCTCAACCCTAATCTAAATGGAGAGGACGCCAGCCACGTCCTCTCCCTATCAATCTCAATGCACGTGTGAAAATGGCGGCGACGCGCGGCTCCTTATATAGAATCCGAGTCTCGCGAGAATCCGACAGCGTCATGATGACGTTCGGGCGCGCTCGGGTTAACCGAGCAAGGCGGGAAGATCCGAGTCGCTCGGACCCGTGAAAAAAAACATGAAGTTCGGGCGGGTTCGGATTCAGAGAAACCGAACCCGCTCATCTCTATAAATTGTCTTATCATTTTCTGTTGTCTTGGTCAGTTTAAAAGTGTTTTATTTTTGTCCTGTGTCACTTTAATTTTTGTCTTGTCATTATTTGTGAGTGTCGGTGTTGAGTGTATTGTACGTGTGTGTGAGGTGTTGGTGGAGGTTTTTTTTGTTTTGTTTGATTTATCAGTGTTAAGTGTTTTGTCTTGTGATGGAGGAGAGTGGGAGCAGGAGGGCTGAGGAGTTGGACTCTGATTTGGATGAGGTGTATGCAGGGGCGTAAGGAGAACTTTGTGGGCCCCATAGCAAAATCTTGATAGGACCCACCACTACCCTTGTCACTACAGTGCTGCTTAGGGGAGCAAAAGAAAGAGAGTGAGGGGAGTTAAAGAGAGACAAAGAGGATCTCAGGGGAAAAAGCGGTAGAGGAGTGAGAAAGAGAGAAAGAGGAGGGTTTCATGGAAAAAGAGGGAATGAGAGAAAGAGTTTGTACCAGGGAGAGAGTGAGAAAGAGCAACAGTGTCAGGGAGAGAGAGAGAGACAATGTCAGAGAGAGGGAGAGACAGTGTCAGGAGAAAGAGAGACAGCATGAGGGAGAGGGAGAGACAGACAGTGTTAGGGAGAAAGAGAGCGTCAGGGAGAAACAGAAAGGGATAAGAGGGGAGGGGGCATTAGTCAGAGAGAGAGAGAGAGAGACAGAGAGAGAGAGAGAGAGAGAGAGAGAGAGAGGAGGGAGGAGTAAGAGAAGGAGGTGAGTGAGCAGGAGTGAGAGAGTGTGTCAGGAAGGGAGGGAGAGAGAAAGAGGGGAATGAGAGAGTGAGAGTCTCAGTGAGAGAGAGAGAGAGAGTGATAGATGGTGTCATGGAGAGAGAGAGAGAGAGAGAGAGAGGGGGGGACGAGGTGTGTCAGATGGAGAGAGAGTGTCAGGGGAGAGAGAGAGAGAGAGAGGGGGGGAACAGGGGGAGACAGTGTCATGGGAGAGTGAGATACAGTGTCAGAGAGAGAAGAGAGAGAGAAATAATGTATGCCAGAGAGAGAAAGACAGTGTCAGGTAGAGAGAGGGAGAGAGACAGTGTCAGAGAGAGAGAGAGAGAGAGAGAGGGTGGGAAGCAAGCGGGAGAGAGAGACATACTGTCAGGGAGGGAGGTTAAGAGAGGGGAACAAAAGAGAGTATCAGGGAGAGATAGAGAGGGAGAGAGAGGAGGTGTCAGGCAGAAAGAGAGAGTGCTTGTGTCAGGGAGAGAGAGAGAAAGAGAGAGAGAGAGAGAGTGCCAGGGAGAGAGTGAGAAAGAGAGACAGTGTCAGGGAGAGAGAGGAGATAGAGAGAGACAGTGTCAGAGGGAGTGTCAGGAGAAAGAGAAGCAGCATCAGGGAGAGGGAGAGACAGACTGTTTCAGAGAGAGAGAGAGAGAGAGAGAGAGAGACACACACACACACACACAGCGTCAGGGAGAAACAAAGGGATAAGAGGGGAGGGGGCATTAGTCAAAGAGAGAGAGAGAGAGAGAGAGAGAGAGAGAGAGAGAGAGAGGTGGGAGTAAGAGAGGGAGGTGAGCAAACAGGAGTGAGAGAGTGTGTCAGGAAGGGAGGGAGAGAGAAAGAGGGGGGAGTGAGTGTCAATGAGAGATAGAGAGGGAAAGATAGATGGTGTCAAGGAGCAGAGCCGGAATAAGCCTTTGGGGGGCCCGGGGCACTTAAGACAGGAGGGCCCTCCCCCTCTTGTCAGCCCTACTGTGCCTGCTGTGTATCTCTGCCCCACACACCTCCATGGAGGAGCAGTGCAGGTCTTACCTGCACTCCTTCAGTGGAGGCAGACTCTAGAGTCTCCTCTAACGCAGCGTGTGGACCAAATCTGGGAGAAGGGATGTGGGTTGCTATGCAGAGGTAGGGACCTGTCACTGAGGGCAGGAAGTAGGGATGTGGATCTGCTTTGCAGTGGTAGGGACCTGTTACATAGGGCAGGGATAAGGGATGTGGGGATCACTATGCAGAGGTAGGTACCTGTTACAGAGAGCAGGGAGTAGGGATGTGGGAATGCTATGCCAAGGTAGAAAACAGTTGTATTTTTATTGTTAATAAAATATAAAAATTTTAATAAAAAAAAAGTGTTCTTCATACATTTCTTGTTCTTGTGTAGATATCTGGGAAAAAAAGTAAATCAGACTTAAGTAAAGGGCACTGTAATGATGTCACGTTCACATTCCTTTCTCAAGAACATTTGTGGAACCACACAGCCCAACCAAAACCCAATGCTAGACTGTGTGGCTCCACAAGTGCAGGTAGATCAAGGTGGAGGAGTAGTGGGGTCAGTGGTCTGTACTTTGACCCACCTGCACTTGTGGAATCACACAGCCCAGCCAAAACCCAATGCTGGACTATGTGGCTCCACAAGTGCAGGTAGATCAAGGTGGAGGAGTCGGGGGGTCAGTGGTCTGTACTTTGACCCACCTGTACTTGTGGAATCACACAGCCCAGCCAAAACCCAATGCTGGACTGTGTGGCTCCACAAGTGCAGGCAGGTCAAGGTGGAGGAGTCGTGGGGTCAGTGGTCTGTACTTTGACCCACCTGCACTTGTGGAATCACACAGCCCAGCCAAAACCCAATGCTGGACTATGTGGCTCCACAAGTGCAGGTAGATCAAGGTGGAGGAGTCGGGGGGTCAGTGGTCTGTACTTTGACCCACCTGTACTTGTGGAATCACACAGCCCAGCCAAAACCCAATGCTGGACTGTGTGGCTCCACAAGTGCAGGCAGATCAAGGTGGAGGAGTCGTGGGGTCAGTGGTCTGTACTTTGACCCACCTGCACTTGTGGAATCACACAGCCCAGCCAAAACCCAATGCTGGACTGTGTGGCTCCACAAGTGCAGGCAGATCAAGGTGGAGGAGTCGTGGGGTCAGTGGTCTGTACTTTGACCCGCCTGCACATGTGGAACCACACAGCCCAGCCAAAACCCAATGCTGGACTATGTGGCTCCACAAGTGCAGGTAGATCAAGGTGGAGGAATCGTGGGGTCAGTGGTCTGTACTTTGACCCACCTGTACTTGTGGAATCACACAGCCCAGCCAAAACCCAATGCTGGACTGTGTGGCTCCACAAGTGCAGGCAGATCAAGGTGGAGGAGTCGTGGGGTCAGTGGTCTGTACTTTGACCCACCTGCACTTGTGGAATCACACAGCCCAGCCAAAACCCAATGCTGGACTGTGTGGCTCCACAAGTGCAGGCAGATCAAGGTGGAGGAGTCGTGGGGTCAGTGGTCTGTACTTTGACCCGCCTGCACATGTGGAACCACACAGCAGGGACGTGCAGTCAGGGGAGGCAGGTATTTAAAAATACTTTTAATGTACTTCAGAGGCACCGCTCTCGGTGCCTCCCGCTATCAATGAGAAAGGACCGGAAGCTGGGGGCGGGGCCGAGTATTGGGCAGTGAAAGCCCATTAAAAAAAGCAGCAAAAGCGGCACTTACTAGAAGTGCCGCTTTGACAGGGGTGTGCTTTCAACCTATATGAAAGCACGCCCCTATCACCAACACACTGCTCCCGAGTCCCTGCCTACAAGCTCCAGGAGCCAGCTCACCCCCTCCCCACTACTCCTCTCCCGGTGCCTGCTTCACCCGTCTCCCCATGCCGCCGCTTCTCCCCGGCTGATGCCGCTGACCCCACCGGCCCTACCTTCCAGCATCTCCACTGCCGCCGATCCCCGCAAGTTGGGAGCCGAGAGGCTGAGCTGAGGCGGGGGCATTGTGAGGGGCACAGGGCAAAGCCAGAAGCCTGGTGCGCTGCGAGGAGGGAGAGCTGCTGCCGGGAGCCTGGGGAGTCATACGCGCTCGCAGGAGGGAGCAAGTAGGAGGCGCAGTCACTGATGTCGCTCCCGGCCAGGGCACAGCGAGGAGTCTCATTCTCTATGTGTCGGGGACAGGCGGCGGGTGGACGCGGCACCGGTATTTACTAAAGTAAAGTAAGTGAGACGGGAAGGTGAGAGACGAGGGGGAGGGGGGTGGGGGTGGGGTGGTATGATATTAGAGCCTGCACTGTCTGGAAGTGGATGGGGAGGGGGGGGGGGTGCCGCTGGTGAGACCTATCATAGTGACTGCACTGTCTGGTGGAAGGGGATGGGGGGGGGGTGCTGCTGCTGGTGAGAGTGATGATAGTGTCTGGACCGTCTGGATGGGGATGGGGGGGGGGGGTGCTGCTGCTGGTGAGAGTGATGATAGTGTCTGGACCGTCTGGAAGGGGATGGGGGGGGGGGGTGCTGCTGGTGAGAGTGATAATAGTGCCTGCACTGTCTGGAGGGGGTGGGTGTGGGTGATCTTGGTATCTTTGCTTTCCATGGAGGGGTGGGGGTGTGTGTGGGTGTGTGTGTGTGTGTGTGTGTTCTTGGTGCCTGTGTGGCCACATCATCATTGCAAGATCATAACCTCTTTTCCGGGAGCACGCATATCTTCAGCGCATGCAGGGACAGCGGCAGTAGCGGGCATCGGCGGGACACGGCGGGACGTTATGGCTGCAGTGCCTCACCAGCCACTGACCTCACCGCACGCCACTGCCACACAGCCCAGCCAAAACCCAATGCTGGACTGTGTGGCTCCACAAGTGCAGGCGGGTCAAGGTTTGTGTAAGTGTGTGTAAAGCGAAACATGCCATTACTCACCATTATTTATTTATTTATTAACAGTTTCTTATATAGCGCAGCATATTCCGTTGCGCTTTACAATTAGAACAACAGTAATAGAACAAAACTGGGTAAAAACAGACAGACATAGAGGTAGGAAGGCCCTGCTCGCAAGCTTACAATCTATAGGGAAATAGGCATAGATACACAAGGATAGATGCTACCTATTGCATAATGGTCCACCAGATTGCTAGGTTCTTAATGGGTTGTATGATGATACCCCACAAAGTTATCCAAGTGTCAGGAGGGTGTGAGACTAAAGAAAGACAAGATATGTGATGTTATGAATACTCTACAGAGGATGTAATTAGATAGGGAAGCACTGAAGGTTATGTGGGTGGGTCTGGAATTTGATAGGCTTGTCTGAAGAGGTGAGTTTTCAGGGAACATTTAAAGGTTTGGAGACTAGAGGCGAGTCTTACTGTGCGTGGGAGGGCATTCCACAGAGTGGGTGAAGCCCGGATAAAGTCCTGTAATTTTGAGTGTGAACAAGTAATGCGTGTGGATGAGAGACGTAGATCTTGTGCAGAGCGGAGAGGTCGGGTAGGGAGATATTTTGAGATGAGTGAAGAGATGTATGTTGGTGCAGTTTGGTTAATAGCCTTGTATGTGAGTAAAAGTATTTTATATTTAATACGGTAGAATACCGGTAACCAATGGAGGGACTGACAGAGCGGATCTGCAGACGATGAACGTCTGGCAAGGAAGATTAGCCTCGCAGCTGCATTCAAAATGGATTGTAGTGGTGAGAGCCTATGTTTGGGAAGACCGGTCAGGAGACTATTACAATAATCAATGCGGGAGATAATGAGAGCATGGATTAGAGTTTTTGCTGTGTCTTGTGTAACACAAGACCATTGTAGACCATTGTAAAGTCACCTAGAACAACGCTGTCCACGCCTCTTTGTCGACCATCCATAAAGAATGTAAAAACTATGTGACTGCTCAAGCTACAGAAAAGAGAATGCTCAAGTTACACAATTTTTACAGAGGAGTATTTCTTAAAAAATAGATGTGGTATCAGATGTGCTCTTTGGCCCATCATATATGTATCCACATGGAGCTTTCATCCTCTACCACAATCATACATGCCCGCACATGTATGGCTACATGATAGCTCCTTGGTAGTACCCACTCAGGTGAAGGGGGGGGGGGGGATACATATAAATAACAACACAAAGAAAAAAATAAACAGGAGGGAGAAAAAGGAAAGCACAGAAAAATAACATTTTAAATAATGAAATAATACGACCGCGATATTGTGTGTGGGGGCTGTCCTGATCCTCTTCCTCCGGAGGGGGTGACAGTGTCCTTGGTGCATTGCGTAGGCCTAGAGGGGCGTGCTGGTGTAGCTGTTGAGACCGGTGTCCGTATCAGTGGTGGAGGCATCAGGTAGACAGGGTACATCCTTGCATACCCTTGGTACTGCTGTGACTGTCCGTACCAGGGTTGTGGTGTAGCAAGGGCAGGAGGCGTCAGTGTGGCTGGTGGTGGCGGTTGAATGACATGTTGCTAACCTTTCCCTGGGAGTTTGTCGTAGATCAACTGGAGAACCATTGCGATGAGCTGTGAGTTGGAAGCTATCTGTAACTGTCTCTCTGACATGTTTTGGAAGCTTTGTGACTGACATGCTGTGTTCTCCCAAACAAGAAGAGCGACCGTGCACCGGTATGTATAAATTGCAAAGATTATACGAAACCAAAAATTGGACAATTATATTACTAGAAAGGAAATTTAAACCTTTCTAATTATGTCCCTATTGGTGGTGCGCCCAGAGCTAGAAAGTACAAGTACTGGCAAAGGGAGAGAAAGAAAGCTCTTGTGTGGGCGCACTCTTAAGAAAGAAGAAAATATTGTTTAATTAATTACTGAAAGTTATTAAAATTTATATTTATTGATCAAGAGTTAAAAACAGAATACCCCTCTACGATCCAAAGAAAAAATGTAAACATAATAAAGACATGAGAAAATGTAAAAATGTTCTGGTCTGTTAATCACATGATAAGGATTAGAAAGGCTGCAGACACCTAATAGTCTAACACCCGTTTCTCCTGACCAGTACAGATAATCTGTATTAATGAGACCGACCAAGGAGGTCACTGACTGTAGGAGGTCAAATAATGTGTCTTAGGGAACCACTGAAATCAGGTTGATTCTAAGCAATTTATTATTCACCTATTTTACCATGTTACTCAGAATTGGAGATATCTGTATTAATATACCCTGAACGCAGAAAGAAGAGAAGAAAGTTTTGAAAGAACAAATAGTGGTGATACTGCTGTTGGTGTCCACCCTTCTGAGGAAGGGGAATAGTCCCTACTCTACAACACCGGGTATTCCCAAGGAGTCTCCTCTCAAAGTACTGACCCGGCCCAACGCTGTTTCGCTTCCAAGATCAGACGAGATCGGGCATTAGCAGCGTGGTGTGATAGTAGAGAGGCTATCTACCAATGAGAGTGCACCTATATACAGATGGTAGAGTAAGGATTTAGAAAGATAAGACCATATAATATGTAGATCTGCTTTCCACGTTAGGCGGGGTAGGCAAAATGTCACTTAATGGCAAAGTGCACCCTGGATCGTGAATGAGAGTCTACGGAAAATAGTAAGTGATAAAAAGAAAAAAGATATAGTCACTCTTGAATTGGACTGGTGGTTATTAACCCTGGTGGGAGACCACGTCACAGAGTATGCAGCGTCAGGTAAAATAGTACATGTGGATATACTTCACATATGTATTCATTTTTGTGCAAAGCAACACATCATTACTTTGAAAAAAACCTAAAGAGGTATAGCATACTATATACAAAGAAAATGAAATGGTATGAAAAATGAGTACAGTCTGCAATCTATGGGGTTTATCAGGCTGTATTATGCACAGAAAATCCAAAATAATTGGCTTGCGGTGTAAGTGGTGTGTCAAGCATTATTAATATGCAAAAAATCTCCAAACATGCAGCATGCTGTGTGGAATAGTGTGCCAAATGAGCACATATGCCAATAATGCTAGCCTGCGATATATAGGATTATAATACTAAGATGTACACATAAAATTACAACTGCTGAGTGTGCAATAAATATGCCCAATGAAAAAGGAACCTATAGAAATGGAAAATTCAAACATAAATTGCAGACGAAAAATGGCAGATAGAAAAGTGATACTCAAAATGTCAGGATCAGGAAATAGGTGATAATACAGGATCCTCCAAGGACAGGTCCCATGCTGTAAATCCGTTGAAAACGCGTTTCGCCCGTTTGGGCATGTTCACTTCCGGGATCTCATGGTAAATGCTGTGTGCGGGGTTTAAAAACCCTGCTAGTGTCTGGTTGCAGCCAATAGGTTGTACGTATCCAATTAGTCATGGGGGAGGAGGTATGAATGTTCCCATGGAGACGCGGGAAGCCAGATGGATTGATGACGCATCCCAGCCAATCAGAGCGTGGGTGCGTGAGATGACGTGGTATGTGGGCGGACTAAATGGAAGGCTCACGGACATGAGTAATGCGGTAGGGGCAGTAAGGGAACCTACAAAGCAGGGAAGACGGTGGCGCCATATTGGAAATGGGATTGCCAGAAGTGCGTCCCGTTTATGGGGCATATATAAATGAAAAAAAAAGGGGGATATATCAATATGATTATAAGGTACCAGGATACTGGTTCTAAAGGTGCTGAGTTACCGTCAAGGTATACTGGGAATAGTATAAATAAATGAGTTGGTAACACTGCAGAGCGGGCGAAGGGTATAGAAAGTTCATATGCGCCGGAGGCCAATAGGAGAGAGATTGTGACATATCTTAAACAATCAGTGTGTTAATATCACTAGTTGGGTTGGTCTATGAGGGATATGCTAGTATGTAAATGATACATGGCTCGCTGCAATGCAGGAAAAATAGATCGCTAAGATGAATGCTGTGGCGCCATGTTGGAAAGGGGCAAAACTGCCAGAGATAAGAAAAATATATAATTAGTGTTGAAAAAAGAGAGGACGTGAAAATTTATAAATTAGTGATCTTGGCAAAAAGAGTGAGAAAAAAAGGGGGGCAGGGAGTTATATAAATATGATTGTATATATCAGATGTTAGGTACAGAAGGCGGGGAGGGAAAGGGGAGGGGAGTGGGGTTGAAAATAAGATTGGGACAGGAGATGATGAAATATGCCATTGGGGCAGGGTGAAAGAAAAAGGGGGAAATGGGGAAGTGAATGTGGATCTGCTTTGCAGTGGTAGGGACCTGTTACATAGGGCAGGGATAAGGGATGTGGGGATCACTATGCAGAGGTAGGTACCTGTTACAGAGGGCAGGGAGTAGGGATGTGGGAATGCTATGCCAAGGTAGAAAACAGTTGTATTTTTATTGTTAATAAAATATAAAAATTTTAATAAAAAAAAAGTGTTCTTCATACATTTCTTGTTCTTGTGTAGATATCTGGGAAAAAAAGTAAATCAGACTTAAGTAAAGGGCACTGTAATGATGTCACGTTCACATTCCTTTCTCAAGAACATTTGTGGAACCACACAGCCCAACCAAAACCCAATGCTAGACTGTGTGGCTCCACAAGTGCAGGTAGATCAAGGTGGAGGAGTAGTGGGGTCAGTGGTCTGTACTTTGACCCACCTGCACTTGTGGAATCACACAGCCCAGCCAAAACCCAATGCTGGACTATGTGGCTCCACAAGTGCAGGTAGATCAAGGTGGAGGAGTCGGGGGGTCAGTGGTCTGTACTTTGACCCACCTGTACTTGTGGAATCACACAGCCCAGCCAAAACCCAATGCTGGACTGTGTGGCTCCACAAGTGCAGGCAGGTCAAGGTGGAGGAGTCGTGGGGTCAGTGGTCTGTACTTTGACCCACCTGCACTTGTGGAATCACACAGCCCAGCCAAAACCCAATGCTGGACTATGTGGCTCCACAAGTGCAGGTAGATCAAGGTGGAGGAGTCGGGGGGTCAGTGGTCTGTACTTTGACCCACCTGTACTTGTGGAATCACACAGCCCAGCCAAAACCCAATGCTGGACTGTGTGGCTCCACAAGTGCAGGCAGATCAAGGTGGAGGAGTCGTGGGGTCAGTGGTCTGTACTTTGACCCACCTGCACTTGTGGAATCACACAGCCCAGCCAAAACCCAATGCTGGACTGTGTGGCTCCACAAGTGCAGGCAGATCAAGGTGGAGGAGTCGTGGGGTCAGTGGTCTGTACTTTGACCCGCCTGCACATGTGGAACCACACAGCCCAGCCAAAACCCAATGCTGGACTATGTGGCTCCACAAGTGCAGGTAGATCAAGGTGGAGGAATCGTGGGGTCAGTGGTCTGTACTTTGACCCACCTGTACTTGTGGAATCACACAGCCCAGCCAAAACCCAATGCTGGACTGTGTGGCTCCACAAGTGCAGGCAGATCAAGGTGGAGGAGTCGTGGGGTCAGTGGTCTGTACTTTGACCCACCTGCACTTGTGGAATCACACAGCCCAGCCAAAACCCAATGCTGGACTGTGTGGCTCCACAAGTGCAGGCAGATCAAGGTGGAGGAGTCGTGGGGTCAGTGGTCTGTACTTTGACCCGCCTGCACATGTGGAACCACACAGCAGGGACGTGCAGTCAGGGGAGGCAGGGGAGGCAGTGCCTCCCCTGTCATCATTAATGATTAAAATAATACAAAGAAGATACTTATGACACATGTTCTGTGTCATAAGTATCTGCTTTAGCCTTTACTTTATTTTAATCATTTTTACCTTATTTAAAAATACTTTTAATGTACTTCAGAGGCACCGCTCTCGGTGCCTCCCGCTATCAGTGAGAAAGGACCGGAAGCTGGGGGCGGGGCCGAGTATTGGGCAGTGAAAGCCCATTAAAAAAAGCAGCAAAAGCGGCACTTACTAGAAGTGCCGCTTTGACAGGGGTGTGCTTTCAACCTATATGAAAGCACGCCCCTATCACCAACACACTGCTCCCGAGTCCCTGCCTACAAGCTCCAGGAGCCAGCTCATCCCCTCCCCACTACTCCTCTCCCGGTGCCTGCTTCACCCGTCTCCCCATGCCGCCGCTTCTCCCCGGCTGATGCCGCTGACCCCACCGGCCCTACCTTCCAGCATCTCCACTGCCGCCGATCCCCGCAAGTTGGGAGCCGAGAGGCTGAGCTGAGGCGGGGGCATGGTGAGGGGCACAGGGCAAAGCCAGAAGCCTGGTGCGCTGCGAGGAGGGAGAACTGCTGCCGGGAGCCTGGGGAGTCATACGCGCTCGCAGGAGGGAGCAAGTAGGAGGCGCAGTCACTGATGTCGCTCCCGGCCAGGGCACAGCGAGGAGTCTCATTCTCTATGTGTCGGGGACAGGCGGCGGGTGGACGCGGCACCGGTATTTACTACAGTAAAGTAAGTGAGACGGGAAGGTGAAAGACGAGGGGGAGGGGGGTGGGGGTGGGGTGGTATGATATTAGAGCCTGCACTGTCTGGAAGTGGATGGGGAGGGGGGGGGGGGGTGCCGCTGGTGAGACCTATCATAGTGACTGCACTGTCTGGTGGAAGGGGATGGGGGGGGGGTGCTGCTGCTGGTGAGAGTGATGATAGTGTCTGGACCGTCTGGAAGGGGATGGGGGGGGTGCTGCTGCTGGTGAGAGTGATGATAGTGTCTGGACCGTCTGGAAGGGGATGGGGGGGTGCTGCTGCTGGTGAGAGTGATAATAGTGCCTGCACTGTCTGGAGGGGTGGGTGTGGGTGATCTTGGTATCTTTGCTTTCCATGGAGGGGTGGGGGTGTGTGTGGGTGTGTGTGTGTGTGTGTTCTTGGTGCCTGTGTGGCCACATCATCATTGCAAGATCTTAACCTCTTTTCCGGGAGCACGCATATCTTCAGCGCATGCAGGGACAGCGGCAGTAGCGGGCATCGGCGGGACACGGCGGGACGTTATGGCTGCAGTGCCTCACCAGCCACTGACCTCACCGCACGCCACTGCCACACAGCCCAGCCAAAACCCAATGCTGGACTGTGTGGCTCCACAAGTGCAGGCGGGTCAAGGTTTGTGTAAGTGTGTGTAAAGCGAAACATGCCATTACTCACCATTATTTATTTATTTATTAACAGTTTCTTATATAGCGCAGCATATTCCGTTGCGCTTTACAATTAGAACAACAGTAATAGAACAAAACTGGGTAAAAACAGACAGACATAGAGGTAGGAAGGCCCTGCTCGCAAGCTTACAATCTATAGGGAAATAGGCATAGATACACAAGGATAGATGCTACCTATTGCATAATGGTCCACCAGATTGCTAGGTTCTTAATGGGTTGTATGATGATACCCCACAAAGTTATCCAAGTGTCAGGAGGGTGTGAGACTAAAGAAAGACAAGATATGTGATGTTATGAATACTCTACAGAGGATGTAATTAGATAGGGAAGCACTGAAGGTTATGTGGGTGGGTCTGGAATTTGATAGGCTTGTCTGAAGAGGTGAGTTTTCAGGGAACATTTAAAGGTTTGGAGACTAGAGGCGAGTCTTACTGTGCCTGGGAGGGCATTCCACAGAGTGGGTGAAGCCCGGATAAAGTCCTGTAATTTTGAGTGTGAACAAGTAATGCGTGTGGATGAGAGACGTAGATCTTGTGCAGAGCGGAGAGGTCGGGTAGGGAGATATTTTGAGATGAGTGAAGAGATGTATGTTGGTGCAGTTTGGTTAATAGCCTTGTATGTGAGTAAAAGTATTTTATATTTAATACGGTAGAATACCGGTAACCAATGGAGGGACTGACAGAGCGGATCTGCAGACGATGAACGTCTGGCAAGGAAGATTAGCCTCGCAGCTGCATTCAAAATGGATTGTAGTGGTGAGAGCCTATGTTTGGGAAGACCGGTCAGGAGACTATTACAATAATCAATGCGGGAGATAATGAGAGCATGGATTAGAGTTTTTGCTGTGTCTTGTGTAACACAAGACCATTGTAGACCATTGTAAAGTCACCTAGAACAACGCTGTCCACGCCTCTTTGTCGACCATCCATAAAGAATTTAAAAACTATGTGACTGCTCAAGCTACAGAAAAGAGAATGCTCAAGTTACACAATTTTTACAGAGGAGTATTTCTTAAAAAATAGATGTGGTATCAGATGTGCTCTTTGGCCCATCATATATGTATCCACATGGAGCTTTCATCCTCTACCACAATCATACATGCCCGCACATGTATAGCTACATGATAGCTCCTTGGTAGTACCCACTCAGGTGAAGGGGGGGGGGGGGGATACATATAAATAACAACACAAAGAAAAAAATAAACAGGAGGGAGAAAAAGGAAAGCACAGAAAAATAACATTTTAAATAATGAAATAATACGACCGCGATATTGTGTGTGGGGGCTGTCCTGATCCTCTTCCTCCGGAGGGAGTGACAGTGTCCTTGGTGCATTGCGTAGGCCTAGAGGGGCGTGCTGGTGTAGCTGTTGAGACCGGTGTCCGTATCAGTGGTGGAGGCATCAGGTAGACAGGGTACATCCTTGCATACCCTTGGTACTGCTGTGACTGTCCGTACCAGGGTTGTGGTGTAGCAAGGGCAGGAGGCGTCAGTGTGGCTGGTGGTGGCGGTTGAATGACATGTTGCTAACCTTTCCCTGGGAGTTTGTCGTAGATCAACTGGAGAACCATTGCGATGAGCTGTGAGTTGGAAGCTATCTATAACTGTCTCTCTGACATGTTTTGGAAGCTTTGTGACTGACATGCTGTGTTCTCCCAAACAAGAAGAGCGACCGTGCACCGGTATGTATAAATTGCAAAGATTATACGAAACCAAAAATTGGACAATTATATTACTAGAAAGGAAATTTAAACCTTTCTAATTATGTCCCTATTGGTGGTGCGCCCAGAGCTAGAAAGTACAAGTACTGGCAAAGGGAGAGAAAGAAAGCTCTTGTGTGGGCGCACTCTTAAGAAAGAAGAAAATATTGTTTAATTAATTACTGAAAGTTATTAAAATTTATATTTATTGATCAAGAGTTAAAAACAGAATACCCCTCTACGATCCAAAGAAAAAATGTAAACATAATAAAGACATGAGAAAATGTAAAAATGTTCTGGTCTGTTAATCACATGATAAGGATTAGAAAGGCTGCAGACACCTAATAGTCTAACACCCGTTTCTCCTGACCAGTACAGATAATCTGTATTAATGAGACCGACCAAGGAGGTCACTGACTGTAGGAGGTCAAATAATGTGTCTTAGGGAACCACTGAAATCAGGTTGATTCTAAGCAATTTATTATTCACCTATTTTACCATGTTACTCAGAATTGGAGATATCTGTATTAATATACCCTGAACGCAGAAAGAAGAGAAGAAAGTTTTGAAAGAACAAATAGTGGTGATACTGCTGTTGGTGTCCACCCTTCTGAGGAAGGGGAATAGTCCCTACTCTACAACACCGGGTATTCCCAAGGAGTCTCCTCTCAAAGTACTGACCCGGCCCAACGCTGTTTCGCTTCCAAGATCAGACGAGATCGGGCATTAGCAGCGTGGTGTGATAGTAGAGAGGCTATCTACCAATGAGAGTGCACCTATATACAGATGGTAGAGTAAGGATTTAGAAAGATAAGACCATATAATATGTAGATCTGCTTTCCACGTTAGGCGGGGTAGGCAAAATGTCACTTAATGGCAAAGTGCACCCTGGATCGTGAATGAGAGTCTACGGAAAATAGTAAGTGATAAAAAGAAAAAAGATATAGTCACTCTTGAATTGGACTGGTGGTTATTAACCCTGGTGGGAGACCACGTCACAGAGTATGCAGCGTCAGGTAAAATAGTACATGTGGATATACTTCACATATGTATTCATTTTTGTGCAAAGCAACACATCATTACTTTGAAAAAAACCTAAAGAGGTATAGCATACTATATACAAAGAAAATGAAATGGTATGAAAAATGAGTACAGTCTGCAATCTATGGGGTTTATCAGGCTGTATTATGCACAGAAAATCCAAAATAATTGGCTTGCGGTGTAAGTGGTGTGTCAAGCATTATTAATATGCAAAAAATCTCCAAACATGCAGCATGCAGTGTGGAATAGTGTGCCAAATGAGCACATATGCCAATAATGCTAGCCTGCGATATATAGGATTATAATACTAAGATGTACACATAAAATTACAACTGCTGAGTGTGCAATAAATATGCCCAATGAAAAGGGAACCTATAGAAATGGAAAATTCAAACATAAATTGCAGACGAAAAATGGTAGATAGAAAAGTGATACTCAAAATGTCAGGATCAGGAAATAGGTGATAATACAGGATCCTCCAAGGACAGGTCCCATGCTGTAAATCCGTTGAAAACGCGTTTCGCCCGTTTGGGCATGTTCACTTCCGGGATCTCATGGTAAATGCTGTGTGCGGGGTTTAAAAACCCTGCTAGTGTCTGGTTGCAGCCAATAGGTTGTACGTATCCAATTAGTCATGGGGGAGGAGGTATGAATGTTCCCATGGAGACGCGGGAAGCCAGATGGATTGATGACGCATCCCAGCCAATCAGAGCGTGGGTGCGTGAGATGACGTGGTATGTGGGCGGACTAAATGGAAGGCTCACGGACATGAGTAATGCGGTAGGGGCAGTAAGGGAACCTACAAAGCAGGGAAGACGGTGGCGCCATATTGGAAATGGGATTGCCAGAAGTGCGTCCCGTTTATGGGGCATATATAAATGAAAAAAAAAGGGGGATATATCAATATGATTATAAGGTACCAGGATACTGGTTCTAAAGGTGCTGAGTTACCGTCAAGGTATACTGGGAATAGTATAAATAAATGAGTTGGTAACACTGCAGAGCGGGCGAAGGGTATAGAAAGTTCATATTCTGTCCCGAATGGAGAATGCTCAAGGATGCCATAACCAAACACCTTCCTATACTTCGGATGGATCCTGATCTATCTCCCATTGTAGGCCCCACGGTACAGATGAGCTGGCGCAGATCCAGAAACATCAAAGATCAATTAGTTCGGAGCCATTTGTTAACCTCAACACGCAGGAAGCCAGTGACAACAGGTTCCTTTCCGTGTGGCCAATGTAAGTCGTGCACGCACATACTGCAAACCAATACGGTCACAGACAAATATGGCCAATTAACCAAGTTACGTCACTTTTTCAACTGTAACACACAAGCAGTAATTTACTGCATCACTTGCAGTTGCAATGTAAAATATGTCGGCATGACCACACGCAAATTGAAAGAGAGGGTCCTGGAACACATTGGGAACATTCGAAATGCATCGAAGGATCTGGCACGAATGAAACAACTCACCACGGTTGCCAAACATTTCCACCATCAACACAAGGGATCAACTAAGGAATTAAAAGTCTTTGGTTTAGATCGCATCAACTTGGGCATACGAGGAGGCGATATGACCAAAGAACTATATAAAAAAGAGAGCGAGTGGATTTTTCGCCTTGGGAGTCTCAGACCATTTGGACTGAATGAAAATATAAATTATGGTGCCTTTTTATAATTTTGCCTAATCTACAATAATTTTTACACTCCCATTGTTTCATTATTTTTTTTTTTTTTTTTTTTATATTTTATATTTTTTCTTTTCTTTCACTTCCTAATCAATATACTTTAATATCACCGTCCCTTAACAACCCCACAGCGTCAATCACCTCTACACATCACACATACATGTTTCCACACTAACCCTCACAGCATATCCAACCTTTTCAATTTTTCTTTCTCTCCCTTAATAAGATGAACTAATCCACTATATTTTGCTTCTATTCTTTTCACGTCATCCTATCATTACTTTGCACAGGTTTCCTCCATCTTGTCTACCATACCTTCCCCTGTTCAGTTTTTCATTTATCCACCAGTATTTCCATATACATGCGTGATTTCATTTTTTTTTTTTTTCACGATCCATTCAACTTTCAATCCTCCAATTCTTTGTTCCACTCAGTATTCTATCTCCTCCCCTTTTGGAAATTTTTTCTCCTTTTTCGCCTACTTCAAGGACAGTGTTTCTTAATGTATTGGTAGAATATACACGGTCACTCGTTATTATTTCAGTCAAGTAGTTTCAGAACCCCAATTCTGGGGGCACGAATTCCCTTTTATTCCATTGTTTTCACTATAAAATAGGGTATTCTGGCATTCACCGTAGCCCCCATCTCTATGGGCAACACTATTAATCTCATCCACGCCACCTGTTAAGCACCACACACAATCAAACCCTATACAATCTACACCACCCCCATTCCCAGCACAATCCTACATTATTCACTTAATCACCACACACACATCCCTGTTAAACCCCCAGTAGCACACATCTCCCCCCCTTCCTCAGACCGCTAGGATAATTCATTGCTCCCTATACACATAATTTTTCACCCCCCCTTTCCTTCTCCTATCTCCCCACACTCCCCTCTCCCCCCAAGTACAGAATTTCCCTATTTATTTCACTTCCCCATTTCCCCCTTTTTCTTTCACCCTGCCCCAATGGCATATTTCATCATCTCCTGTCCCAATCTTATTTTCAACCCCACTCCCCTCCCCTTTCCCTCCCCGCCTTCTGTACCTAACATCTGATATATACAATCATATTTATATAACTCCCTGCCCCCCTTTTTTTCTCACTCTTTTTGCCAAGATCACTAATTTATAAATTTTCACGTCCTCTCTTTTTTCAACACTAATTATATATTTTTCTTATCTCTGGCAGTTTTGCCCCTTTCCAACATGGCGCCACAGCATTCATCTTAGCGATCTATTTTTCCTGCATTGCAGCGAGCCATGTATCATTTACATACTAGCATATCCCTCATAGACCAACCCAACTAGTGATATTAACACACTGATTGTTTAAGATATGTCACAATCTCTCTCCTATTGGCCTCCGGCGCATATGAACTTTCTATACCCTTCGCCCGCTCTGCAGTGTTACCAACTCATTTATTTATACTATTCCCAGTATACCTTGACGGTAACTCAGCACCTTTAGAACCAGTATCCTGGTACCTTATAATCATATTGATATATCCCCCTTTTTTTTTCATTTATATATGCCCCATAAACGGGACGCACTTCTGGCAATCCCATTTCCAATATGGCGCCACCGTCTTCCCTGCTTTGTAGGTTCCCTTACTGCCCCTACCGCATTACTCATGTCCGTGAGCCTTCCATTTAGTCCGCCCACATACCACGTCATCTCACGCACCCACGCTCTGATTGGCTGGGATGCGTCATCAATCCATCTGGCTTCCCGCGTCTCCATGGGAACATTCATACCTCCTCCCCCATGACTAATTGGATACGTACAACCTATTGGCTGCAACCAGACACTAGCAGGGTTTTTAAACCCCGCACACAGCATTTACCATGAGATCCCGGAAGTGAACATGCCCAAACGGGCGAAACGCGTTTTCAACGGATTTACAGCATGGGACCTGTCCTTGGAGGATCCTGTATTATCACCTATTTCCTGATCCTGACATTTTGAGTATCACTTTTCTATCTGCCATTTTTCGTCTGCAATTTATGTTTGAATTTTCCATTTCTATAGGTTCCCTTTTCATTGGGCATATTTATTGCACACTCAGCAGTTGTAATTTTATGTGTACATCTTAGTATTATAATCCTATATATCGCAGGCTAGCATTATTGGCATATGTGCTCATTTGGCACACTATTCCACACTGCATGCTGCATGTTTGGAGATTTTTTGCATATTAATAATGCTTGACACACCACTTACACCGCAAGCCAATTATTTTGGATTTTCTGTGCATAATACAGCCTGATAAACCCCATAGATTGCAGACTGTACTCATTTTTCATACCATTTCATTTTCTTTGTATATAGTATGCTATACCTCTTTAGGTTTTTTTCAAAGTAATGATGTGTTGCTTTGCACAAAAATGAATACATATGTGAAGTATATCCACATGTACTATTTTACCTGACGCTGCATACTCTGTGACGTGGTCTCCCACCAGGGTTAATAACCACCAGTCCAATTCAAGAGTGACTATATCTTTTTTCTTTTTATCACTTACTATTTTTCGTAGACTCTCATTCACGATCCAGGGTGCACTTTGCCATTAAGTGACATTTTGCCTACCCCGCCTAACGTGGAAAGCAGATCTACATATTATATGGTCTTATCTTTCTAAATCCTTACTCTACCATCTGTATATAGGTGCACTCTCATTGGTAGATAGCCTCTCTACTATCACACCACGCTGCTAATGCCCGATCTCGTCTGATCTTGGAAGCGAAACAGCGTTGGGCCGGGTCAGTACTTTGAGAGGAGACTCCTTGGGAATACCCGGTGTTGTAGAGTAGGGACTATTCCCCTTCCTCAGAAGGGTGGACACCAACAGCAGTATCACCACTATTTGTTCTTTCAAAACTTTCTTCTCTTCTTTCTGCGTTCAGGGTATATTAATACAGATATCTCCAATTCTGAGTAACATGGTATAATAGGTGAATAATAAATTGCTTAGAATCAACCTGATTTCAGTGGTTCCCTAAGACACATTATTTGACCTCCTACAGTCAGTGACCTCCTTGGTCGGTCTCATTAATACAGATTATCTGTACTGGTCAGGAGAAACGGGTGTTAGACTATTAGGTGTCTGCAGCCTTTCTAATCCTTCTCATGTGATTAACAGACCAGAACATTTTTACATTTTCTCATGTCTTTATTATGTTTACATTTTTTCTTTGGATCGTAGAGGGGTATTCTGTTTTTAACTCTTGATCAATAAATATAAATTTTAATAACTTTCAGTAATTAATTAAACAATATTTTCTTCTTTCTTAAGAGTGCGCCCACACAAGAGCTTTCTTTCTCTCCCTTTGCCAATGCTGTGTTCTCCACCAGCTTGTTCGTGGATGTTGCCAGAACGTGGAGGATGTCCAGAATAGCCCTGTGTTCTTCATGCCTGGTCTTTGACATTTCAGCCATGCTGTTGGCCATGGTCTTTTGCATTGCAAGCATACTGTAGGCCATCTCCTCCATTGACTTCTCAATGGCCTGCAGTCTGGTGTTGACGACATCCCGAAAACTGTCCTGGCGCCGCTGCATCTCTGATGCCAGGTTGTCCACCCTTTGAACTCTTGAGGGTGCCTGCCCTTGCTGAATGTCTCTCACCAATTGCACTTGTGCAGCTGTAGAAAATGTAAAAAATTTTTTTAGAAGTCCATTCCCACATACAGTATGTTAAGGACCACAAACTTTTCAGTTTATTAAAAAAAGTAATATTTATGTAATTAATTACACAGGGGTGTAGAAACTGGGGGCTGCTACATATCCACCTCATCGTCCGACTCTTCCTGTAACAGATCCGGCCTGAAGTAGGGACCGATCCCTGGCGCGAACCCGCCGCTGGTCTGTGGCACCTCTGTTTACAAAAGTATAAAAAAAAAAGTTAGTAAATAATTAGAAAATATGGAAAATATCACAATGGATCAATATATTAACCTTCTGCATCCTGTGGTACTGATGCTCCAGGAGCTTCTCCGGACCTCACATCTTGAGACATTTCTTGGCTTGGGATTGACGCGTCGACATGGCTGACATCAAACCCTTGAAAAGTCTCATCCGTGAATCCTGAGGACTCAAACAGGTTGGGTGATGGGTCCACAGTATAATGAGTCACGCTTTCTTGAGGCTCTTGTGTCACAGTCTCTGAGCTCCTGGAGGATTGGTCCCGAGCTGGTGATGCCTTGCGCGCAGGTGAAGATCTGCGTACTGATGATGTTTGGCACGCAGGTGATGGTCTGCGCGCTGGTGATGTCCGGCGTGCAGGTGATGGTCAGCGGGCTGGTGATGTCCCATGCGCTGGTGATGTCCGGTGCGCTGGTGATGTCTGGCGCACTGGTGATGTCCGGCGCGCTGGTGATGTCCGGCGCGCTGGTGACGTCCTCTGGGCAGGGGTGTCTAGGGGAAAGGAGAAACACACTTTAGCAACGAAAATCAATAATAGTTTAGCACAGCACATTTGAATGAATTCTTACCATCACTCCTCCTTTTGGACTGCTGGGATCCCGCCGTCTTCAGTCTTCTGGGCGGTTCTTCCTCCTCGGGAAAGCCAGCAGGGCGGGTGGAGTCCACACTGCTTGGAACTCCTTGGACCATGATAGGATTCATGTGCCTTTTGATGACGTCCTCCCAGGGCAGCCGGACCTCCTCCGGTTGTTGTCTCGTGTTAGCGCTGAATACCCATCTTTTTCTTGGTCTGTCTACGGCAGTCACTGTAATGCTTCATTCAGTTTCTGGTGTCCATACGGTTTCCAGATACTATAGTGACATTATCTGCGATGGCCTCCCAGATCTTCCTCTTTGCCTTCACTGCTGTTGTCTGTGCCTTTGGTCCGTACAGAACGTCGTAGGACCGATCGACGCTATCCACTAGGACACAGTTTTCCATCTTGGTGTACCAGGGTCCACGCGGAATCTTCCGCCCTGTTTCTTCTCCATAGGCTTCCTCGTCTGACTGATCCTCTGGCTGGCTTGGTGGCTTTTAGGAAAATAAATTACATACAATTAACAATGACCTGTAGGTGTGCCTCAGGGTGTGTCAGTGTTCCTAGCAGTGCGCAAAGTGGCCCATGGGCGTGGTAAAGTTTATGCTAGTGTGGCTGCAGGTGCAAGTCTTCTGAGGAGTGGGGGGAAGGGGGGGTCGCGGGGGCGCTTTTCCCTGGACATTCCTGTTTTAAATAAATTTACCAAAAAACATATTAGCACATCAAAAAACAGTAAAACCCCACCCTAAAGTCCACTAAAGCCACCCCTGCACCACCACATGACATGCTGCAATAAAACCAGTGGTCAAGCATGACAAAAACAACACATTAGCACATCAAAAAACAGTAAAACCCCACCCTAAAGTCCACTAAAGCCACCCCTGCACCACCACATGCCATGCTGCAATTAAACCTGTGGTCAAGTATGACAAAAAAAACACATTAGCACATAAAAAAACAGTAAAACCCCACCCTAAAGTCCACTAAAGCCACCCCTGCACCACTACATGGCAGGCTGTAATAAAACCAAAAACCAGTGGTCAATCATGACAAAAAAACACAAAAAAAGTTAGTAAAACCCCACCCAAACACCCCAAAAAGTCCACTAAAAACACCCCTAAACCCCCCCAAAAAATTATGCTGCAATAAAACAGGACCTAATCATAAAATAAAAACACCTGTACACATGATAAACATACCCCAAACACACCCAAACAGCACCACATGTACACCTCATGGCTCCCCACCCACACCCAAACATTACATGCTGCACTCAAACCTCATACAAAACAGGAGCCAAGCATTCAAAACAGCACCCATACACTACACAAGCACCTATATGCAATGCCATAGCACATGTGGTACTAACCAAGGAAGGAAAGCCAAATTGTTCACTCTGCAGCTCCTCACTCCGCCCTGCAGGTTCCCAAAATGGCTGCTGAGTACGCAGCAAACAAGCCTTTTTAGCTGTCGAGGAGCGCGGGAAGTCGAATCCGGGACGCCCACAATCAGACCATTGATCCCTTTCCGACCGGAGGCGTGTGAAATCCATTTCAAATTGAATATGTCGAATTCAGTGCCCGGGAAGGAGGATTTCGAGAGTCGAATGCTGTTGAATCGGAAAACTGTTGAATCCACTAAGGGATTCAACACCAATTGAATGTACCTCTATGTGGAAATAAATTACCTTAATCTTGTGGTGGGTGTATCAATTTCTCCCCTTACCTCTAGGATTTTTCTATCCTTTTTCTGTAATGAGGGAGAAAGAGATGAAGGGGGCGTGTCCAGGTCCCGGGAGGGGGCGTGTCCGGATACTATGTGATAGCTTGCAGCACTACATCTCTATGCTGACATCAACATGCTGCTGCTCCTTGTTTCTATGTAAGCTGCTGCCTTAGCAGAGCAGAGGAAAAAACCTGAGGAAGGTTCACACTAACATGGCAGTACCCCATATGTGCAGTTTGTGCACACTTTGAAAGTATGCTGGATCTCTCTCTGCCATGGTAGCCAGCGAGACTGGGGAGCTGCTGCCTTTGTGTCTGCTTTCAGCAGCTGCAGCATGCAGTGGCGTCAGAAGGTGGGTGCAGGGGTGCGGCCCGCACCCAGATGTCACCCTCGGAGGGGGTGACGCCAAAATGCCTTCGCTCACACACTCACAGGAGACGGGTGCTGAAGTGTGACAGTTGCTTGCAGCACTCAGTTCCTGTGATCCAGGCGCTGACACTGCACATCTACTCTTCAAAGGGGGCAGCCTAGCTTCTTCGGATGATGCTAGGCTGCCCCTGAAGTGATGTTACATGCTTCCCCCGTGAGGCCACGCCCACCCAACTTAGGCCACACCCCATTTTGGCTGCGAGCTCGCTTCCGCGCGCAAGAGTGTGCAGAGTGCGCACCGGGGGTCACCAGACCCGGTGACACCTCTGGCAGCATGTCTCTTGTCTCAGCCAAGTATATAGCAAAACTCTAGTGAATGGGACCCGGCAGTTACCCCACCCCACCACTTCACCTCCCACCATCACTGATGGACTCTTGGACCAATAGGCAGAATTCCATGCCCTTTTTACAGTAAACCCCCCCCCCCAAAAAAAAAAAAAAAAAAAAAAAAAAAAAGCATCGCTGGTCGGGGAGCCCCCTGTGAGGGGAGGGCCCAGGAATACATTCCCCCTATGCTCCCCCTATCAAGGAGAGAGAAAAAGAGAGGGGTGGGGGTGTCGGGCAGAGAGAGAGAGAGAGTGTCAGGAGAGTGTGTGTGAGAGAGAGAGAGAGAGAGAGAGAAAGGGACAGGGCAGACAATGCCATGGGAGAGTGAGATACAGTGTCAGAGAGAGAGAGAGAGAGAGAGAGAGAGAGAGAGAGAGAGAGAGAGAGAGAGATAGAGAGCAATACAGTGTCAGAGAGAGAGAGAAAGACAGTGTCAGGTAGAGAGAGGGAGAGAGACAGTGTCGTAGAGACTGAGGGAGGGTAGTAAGCAGGAGAGAGAGAGAGAGAGAGAGAGAGAGACAGACTGCCAGGGAAGGAGGGAAGGAAAGAGAGGGAAACAAGAGAGAGAGAGTATCAGGGAGAGATAGAGAGGGAGAGAGAGAGGGAGAGAGAGTTGGTGTTAGTCAGAAAGAGAGTGTGTATCAGGAAGAGAGAGAAAGTGCCAGGGAGAAAGTGAGAAAGAGAGACAGTGGGGGTCATTCCGAGTTGATCGCACGCTGCTGATTTTCGCAGCGCAGCGATCAGGTAAAAAACGGCAAAACTGCACATGCTTATGCACCGCAATGCGCACGCGCTTTGTACGGGTACAAATAGCATCGTTGCTGTGCAATGCTTCTAGCGACGAATCCATTCGCCCAGCCGATCGCAAGGAGATTAACAGGAAGAGGGCATTTATGGGTGTCAACTGACCGTTTTCTGGAGTGGTAGGGAAAACGCAGGCGTGACCAGGTGTTTGCAGGGCGGGTATCTGATGTCAATTCCGGAACCTCCGACGCTAGAATCATCGCACAGGATAAGTAACTACAGGGCTTTTCTTGTTTTGCACAAAATGTTTTTGTACCACTCGGCTGCACATGCGATCGCACACTTGCAAAGTGAAAATACACTCCCCCGTGGGCGGCGACTATGCGTTTGCACAGCTGCTAAAAGTAGCTAGCGAGTGATCAACTTGGAATGAGGGCCAGTGTCAGAGAGAGGGAGAGACAGTGTCAGAGAGAAGGAGAGACAGACAGTGTTAGGAGAAGGAGAGACAGCATGAGGGAGACACAGACAGTATTAGAGAGAGAGAGAGACAGCGTCAGGGAGAGTGTGTCAGGGAGAGAGAGGGGAGAGAGAGAAAGAAGGAGGGAGAGTAAGCAGTATAGACATTACCTGATTACTGCACAGGACTCTGATGGGCGCAGGCACTTCATGACATTAGGCCCCGCCCTTTAAATACCCACAAATCTTGTCACTGCACTCCTTGCTACCAGGATCCAGCGAGGTAGGGGCAGAGCAGGCAGGACAGCCTGGGACATTGCTTGCCATAGTGTGGGCTCCCCTACCCAGCTACATCCCTTATGGCTGTTCTGTCCTGAGGCCGGAAGGGAAGGGAGAGTGGCAGGCCTCAGAGACAGCCCATGACAGGGTGCAGGGGGTGCTGTGGGTCCTGGAAGCAGCCAGGTGGTTATGGATCAGTGGTTGACATTGGCATGGTTGACATGGGACAGGTCGACACATGAAAAGGTCGACATGCCATTTTTATACTTTTTTTGTGTCCAGGAACCCCATGACCAGTAACCCTAATTAGTGCACCATGCCTTATTAGTGTATGGCTCACTTCGCTTGATGCAGGTTACTATTTCCAATTGTAGTATACGTGGATGGTAAAGTACTATATGAAAAAGTAAAAAAATATATATTTTTAAAATGTCATGTTGATCCTTTCATGTGTTGACCTGTCCCATGTCAACCATTCTAATATGTCAACATTTTTCCTGTGTCGACTATGTCAATGTCGATCAACAGTGGTCGACCTAACCTAATCCAAGTCGAACTACCACCCGGATACCACCCACGATAGTTATGCCACTGGGTGTATGTGCAGCAGCCTGTGTGTGGCAGAAGACAGGGAGGATGATGTGGAGGATGATGAGGAGTCTTTGCATGTGGACAAGGCAAAGAGTGGGCGCAATGTCTGGTTCACATATGAAAAGAATGGTCAAGGGAGTCATGTGGTTTTATGACAGGCTATTTGGCTGCTACTCATCCAGGACCAGTAGCTGCAGGAAGGCTGCTTTGTGGAGCAAGATTTTGGAGAGGTGAACTGCTTGGGCCCACTGAAGCACAGGGGGCCAAGAAACATTTTAATGACTTAAAACATCGGGACAAGAAAAATATGGCCACTGAGTCCTGCCTGAATAGTCAGAGTGGCACAGGCTCCTCCTACTAGCAGGAGTGGCTGGAGGTTTAGAAGCCACTGGGTAAGTGCCAAAGGGAAGAAGAAAGCATCCCACCCACCCCAAAAGCAGCTGCACGATCAGCCTGGTTGTCTAAGTACATTTTCAGGATTGTGAGGGACATTTACTAAGCAGTGATAAGAGCGGAGAAGTGAGCCAGTGGAGAAGTTGCCCCATCAACCAATCAGCAGCTCTGTATAATTTTATAGTATGCAAATTATAGATGTTATTTCAGTGCTGATTGGTTGCCATGGGCACTTCTCCAGTGGCTCATTTCTCCGCTCTTATCACTGCTTAGTAAATGTCCCCCTGTGTGTGGTAATTCTCCCAAAACAATGTTAGATTTTTATTCAAAATGCTTCTTTTTTATAAGGCCTATCTGCTATGTGGCAACCACCACTATCGGCAGGAGTAGGGAGGACCCGCACATGGAAGGCCAGTACACACCTCCATGTGTGCAGCAATTTGATGAGTATTATTTATTTGATTTATTACCTGTTATTTATATATATGTAGTACACACATATTCCACTGGCCTTTTACAGATAATATTTGGCTATTCACATCAGTCCCTGCTCCAGTGGAGATACAATCTATATTTCCTACTACATGTACACTCACAAGCATTCACGCTAGTGTTCATTTTTGTTGGAAGCCAATTAACCTACAAATATATTTTTTTATTGTGGGACGAAACCACAGAACATGGAGGAAGTCCACACAATCACAGAAGAGTATACACACTCCAGACAGTTCTATAAAAGGAGACTGAAAAGGGTTAGCATGTTATCTTTTATATCCCTTTCACACCACCTGAGGCGGGTCACACCTGGCAGCCTGACATGGGTGCTTCCCTCGTGCGACCCGCCTCAGACCGCTCGTTGCCGCTGTCCACAACTCGGCATATTGCTGAGCTGTCGATGTCAGCGGTGCTGCGGCGGTGCTTAGAGATCACATGATCGCCAAGCGCCACTCCCATCCACACAGAGTGAACGGGAAACGTGTCACATCGACCTGTCTCCCGTTCACACAGCACAGTGAACCAAGTTGAACATGTGTTCAACCCTGCTCTCTACTAGAGTTGGAATACTGGATCGCTCGATCCGGATTATTCCAACTGATCCCTCTCAGGCCGCACAGCGACACAGGTTATGCGCACTCATGTGAAATAACCCATGTTAAAAGCTGGCAGTCTAAAAGGGGTATTAGTCAAATCTTTTTTTAAGCAGCTTTGATTACACAAATTTCCGATGACATGTCTGAAGTAAAGGAATCATTTTCCAACTTCCACAGTAGAGTAGTTTAAGTTAGGGTGACCATACTAGCCCTTTAAACTGGGACGCTCATGAATTATACAGGTTCTGTGGCTGATTAAAACCAGGTGACATGCAGGCTTTAAGTCAGCCAGCCACAGAACCTGTGTAATTCATGAGCATCCCAGTTTAAAGGGATAATATGGTCACCCTATTTAAATAGGCCAAAAATGTTCAAATAATGGGGGTAATTCCAAGTTGATCGCAGCAGGAAATTTTTTAGCAGTTGGGCAAAACCATGTGCACTGCAGGGGAGGCAGATATAACATTTGCAGAGAGAGTTAGATTTGGGTGGGTTATTTTATTTCTGTGCAGGGTAAATACTGGCTGCTTTATTTTTACACTGCAAATTAGATTGCAGATTGAACACACCACACCCAAATCTAACTCTCTCTGCACATGTTATATCTGCCTCCCCTGCAGTGCACATGGTTTTGCCCAATTGCTAACAGAATTCCTGCTGCGATCAACTTGGAATTACCCCCAATGTTGTAAAAAACAGTATTATTGATAAATGTGTTTATTAAGCTATATTTTTGTTATTATAAAATCCAGAATTGTTGTGTGTTCATCATACTTCATTCTGTTTACATTTGTTCCAAAAAAACAAAACCTAAGCATATTGGAGAGGAAAACTGGGTTTTTTTTGTGTTTTGAAAATGTCTTTGCTGTGTGGCCTAACTTTGTAATTTTGGACCAGATACCACAATTTGAAAAAAAAAACAACACAAAAAACAATTATTTATATATATACTTCTCCTGCTCAGGCACAAGATTATGATGTGAATACTGCACCCGGTGCCCTCCTCAATACAGCCTACTTGGCTGCACGTAACACAGAACTCCAAACAGCCTAGGCTTGATGAAAGCGCTGTGTAGCACTGAAATATTGCCTCTAAAGCCGTTTATTGTTGTTCTTAGTGTGAGAGTTATATATATTATTATTATACTTTATTTATATGGCGCGACAAGGGTTCCGCAGCGCCCAATTACAGAGTACAGAGTACATAAACAAATAATCAAAACAGGAAAACAGCAACTTACAGTTGAAGACAATATAGGACAAGTACAGGGTAAATAAACATAGCTACAAAGCAGATGATACTAAAATAAGTATCAGGTGGCAGAGGACTGCTGGAGTTGGTGCAGTTGAAGATTATTAAAGTAAGAGAAAGGATAAGCACATGAGGGTGACACAGACTGGGGAAAATAGAGAGCGTGGAACAGAGGTTTAGGATGAGATTTGGCTGGGTTTGGTGAAGAAGTGGGTCCTGAGAGCCCGTTTGAAGTTTTGTAGAGAGGTGGAGAGTCTGAGGGGGAGAGGTAGGGAATTCCAAAGAAAGGGAGCCGCACATGTAAAATCTTGGAGATAGGAGTGGGAGGAAGTAATCAGTAGGCAGGAGAGTCGGCGTGCATTAGTAGAGCGAGGATGGGTGGGAGTGTAAAGTGAGATACGGTCAGAGATATAAATGGGAGAGGAGTGGGTGAGGGCTTTGTAAGCGAGTGTGAGAAGCTTGAAATGGATTCTGAAAGGGAAGGGGAGCCAGTGAAGGTCTTGTAGGAGAGGAGAGGTGGATGTAGTGAGTTTGGTGAGGAAAATGAGCCGGGCAGCAGCATTGAGGATAGTATGGAGTGGAAAGAGGTATTTGTCAGGAATTCCAGTCAGGAGGAGATTACAGTAGTCCAGTCTGGAGATGACCAGTGAGTGGATAAGGGTCTTAGTAGCGTCCTGGGTGAGAAAGGGTCTGATCCTGGAAATATTTTTTAGATGAAAACGGCAGGTTTGTGAGAGGTACTGAATGTGTAGTTTGAAGGAGAGGGAGGAGTCAAGGATTACTCCAAGACAGCGCACTTGGGGGCTAGAGGAGATAGTAGTGCCATCAATAGATAATGAGATTGTAGGAGGTGAGGTTATGCGGGAGGGAGGAAAGATGATCAGCTCAGTCTTAGACATGTTAAGTTTAAGAAAGCGCTGGGACATCCAAACAGAGATAGCAGAGAGACAGTTGGAGATTCGAGTGAGGAGAGCAGGGGAGAGGTCCGGAGAGGAAAGATAGATTTGAGTGTCATCAGCATAGAGATGATATTGGAAATCAAAAGAGCTAATGAGCTTACCTAGTGAGGATGTATAGAGAGAGAAAAGAAGAGGACTAAGGACAGAGCCTTGGGGTACACCTACAGTTAGTGGAAGTGAGGGGGAGGTGGAGTCATGAGTGGAGACAGAATGAATGGTCAGAGAGGTAGGAAGAAAGCCAAGAGATGGCAGTATCACGCAGACCAAAGGAATAAAGGATTTTCAGTAGGAGAGGGTGGTCCACAGTGTCAAAAGCAGCAGAGAGATCATGAAGAATGAGTAGAGAGTAGTGGCCCTTAGATTTAGCAGCATGGAGGTCATTGCAGATTTTTGTAAGGGCAGTTTCAGTGGAGTGGAGAGGACGGATGCCAGACTGGAATGGGTCAAGCAGTGAGTGTGAGGAAAGAAAGGAAGCAAGGCGGTTGTTGACAATACGCTCAAGGAGTTTGGAGGCAAAAGGGAGAAGAGAGATGGGTCAGTAGTTGGAGAGATATAAAAATAAATATATATAAAACCTTCAATGGTGCAGCACTTCTGGTGTCTTAATAATTTGAGTCATATTGACATGTATTATGGCAACATTTGAGTACCCTTTATTAATGTGGCACTTTCGTTATTAAGAAGCCAGTAGTGCTGCACCATTGGAGGTTATGTAGGTTATGTGGGTACAGCTTGTGTGGGTACCCAGCGCAATACTGGTTATGCAGAGGGAGAGTCGGACCAAGCGCTATTGGTGTGTGTGTGTGTGTCAGTAACCGGAGTCTTACCTCCGGCTGGAGGTCTTGGGGATCGCCGCTCCGACAGGTGGTGGGGCTGTGGCGCCGGGATGTTGCCACAGTGCGGACCTCGGGTACGTCCGCCCGGCGTCTGGAAGATGGGGGCCGGAGGCTGGGGGCCTGAGTGCTGTGGCTGTTAGGATTACTGGGTTTCTCTGTGTGTGCATACCTGAAATGAGGTCAGCTGAGGCCAGGTGAAAATTAAAACAAGGTTTATTGTAGAAAAGAACCAGTAAAATATCAGCATACAGAAACTGGATCCTTGATTAACATGGAACAGAACACAATATTCCCAGATAATTGTAATGGCTTGTTATAGAAACAGGGAGGATGATTATGCTCGAATATAGGTATAGTCCAGGTTAATTACAGAGGTGAAATAAACATGAAGAAATCCGGGTTTAAACCAAGCAGGGGAAAAATAACATACCAAAACGTAGTAATCAGGCAGGGGTGGAAACAGACTGCAAATAATAATACAGGAATGCAGATGTTGATCCAGCAGGGTTAGAAGTCTTGTAGCAAGGCATATGTAACGGCAAACTGCAGGAAATGTCTCCAAGATGTAGGTATGGCAGAAGCAGGACAGGATAACTGGAGAGAGCCTAGTCACACTCCAGACGGAACCACAATGATCTGCACATGAATGCTGGTGAGCTGGAGCTAAATAGCAGCACAAGGTGTTGGCCACAGCTGCTCACAATCAGGTAATCAACCAGCAGGGACAGAGTGTGCAACTGCCATTCAGACCTAAGGCAGCAAGCGAGACCCCTAGAGGCAGGAATGAGACAATGCAAGGCAACACAAACACACAGACATTCCTAACATTATCCCCCCCTTAAACAGGCGGATTCCAGACGCCTAAAAGTTCACCTTCTCTTCTTTTTTCCTCTCCTCTTTTTGGGTTGCCTAGACCTATTTGAAGGTATCACAAAGACACTACTCGGCAGTACAGGTCCATCAATTATAAGTCTAGGATCCTCCAGAAGCTCGCTCTCAGAATCAGAGCCACAACCCAACGGCAGTAGTGACCCCTTATTTTCTTGGATCGTATCAAGAGCGGTTGGTAAATTTGTAGAAGCCAAACTTGCCGAGCAATCTGCGTAAACACCTAAAGATACGTGCCCACATCTCAAAAACTGAGGGTGCTGCCCACACTGCAAAGGCAGGTTCTCAGATGGGCACACTTTAATAGATTCATCCAGGAGAGCGAGGACAGTTGGTGGACTGAATCTTTCGGACACTGCCTTGAGGAAAGCGGGCAAATCTCATAAAACTGGATCTTCCGCATCTACAAGACCGCTTACCCACTTCAAGGCCCCCCCTCTGAACCTCATACATATGTTAGCAATGATATCAATAGGGGAAAAGTCATCAAAACTCAGATAGTACTTGAAGAGAGCTATACACTGAGAGATATCTCCATCAAAGTAAGGCAGTTCCTCAACGACTTGGCTTTCCAAATTAGATGTTACATTAGGGAGGATAGACAACCGTGGCCTCTCAGACAAGATGGACTCTTCTTGGACCTTAGACAGGGAAGTCTCAGATGGCCCCGGCAGGGCAGACACCTCGGGCAAATCTTGGATCTCGGGCATGGCAGGCACCTCTATCTGGGGCTGGACAGGCGGAGTCCCCTCCTGGGGCTGGACAGGCAGAGCCCCCTCCTGGGGCTGGACAGGCAGAGCCCCCTCCTGGGGCTGGACAGGCAGAGCCCCCTCCTGGGGCTGGACAGGCCTTGGCATGACCTCTGGCAAGGCGGACACCTCTCGGACCTCTGGCAAGGCGGACACCTCTCGGACCTCTGGCAAGGCGGACACCTCTCGGACCCCTGGCAAGGCGGACACCTCACGGACCTCTGGCATGGCAGACTTGGATGACTGAGTGACCCTGAAAGACAAAATAACATTTGGACTGACCATTGACACGGCCTTCCTAATTTGCCCAATAGACGGAAAAACAGAGACCTCATGCCGTGAGGCAAGGGCAACAGAGACCTCATGCCGTGAGGCAAGGGCAACAGAGACCTCTGAGGCAAGGGCAACAGAGACCTCATGCCGTGAGGCAAGGGCAACAGAGACCTCATGCCGTGAGGCAAGGGCAACAGAGTCCTCATGCCGTGAGGCAAGGGCAACAGAGTCCTCATGCCGTGAGGCAAGGGCAACAGAGTCCTCATGCTGTGAGGCAAGGGCAACAGAGACCTCATGCCGTGAGGCAAGGGCAACAGAGTCCTCATGCCGTGAGGCAAGGGCAACAGAGTCCTCATGCCGTGAGGCAAGGGAAACAGAGTCCTCATGCCGTGAGGCAGGGGCCACAGAGTCCTCATGCCCAAAGGCAAGGGCAGTAGAGTCCTCATGCCCAAAGGCAAGGGCAGTAGAGTCCTTATGCCCAAAGGCAAGGGGAGTAGAGTCCTCATGCCCAAAGGCAAGGGCAGCTGGGCCGGACACCCCTCCTGGGGTCGCTGGGCCGGACACCCCTCCTGGGGTCCCTGGGCCGGACACCCCTCCTGGGGTCCCTGGGCCGGACACCCCTCCTGGGGTCGCTGGGCCAGACACCCCACCTGGGGTCGCTGGGCCGGACACCGGACACCTCTCCTGGGGTCGCTTGGCCGGACACCCCTCCTGGGGTCGCTTGGCCGGACACCCCTCCTTTTGAAATTTGAGCACCACAGTGGCATAACTGAGCAGAATTAGGCACTATGGCAGAATGAGGAAAGCTCTTTTTAGGTTTGCGAGCAGGACATAATTGAATAAAATGTCCAGACCTGCCGCAATAAAAACAAAGTTTTTTATCCCTTCTGTGTCTTTTTTCTTCCTCAGAGAGGCTGGGTCGTGGAGAGCTCCAGAACTTGCCTTTGCTTGGGATTGGAAAACAGCGGCCAGAATTGAGAGCACCAGACTCATATTTTTCCCTTTTCCCCTGCGTCTCCTTAAAGGGAACTGGTAATCTTATTGAATATTCAGGCAGAGCAGACAGTATCTCTCTAGACAGGGTTTGAATATTCTCCAGTTTCTCTCTGAAATCCACTAGCAATGTAGAACCCACAAACGGCATAAACTCGAGAGGCAGGGATTTTTTTTAAATGAAGCCATTTTATGAAATTCAGCTATACCTCAAACTCCTACACACGTTTATTTGGGCAGATCATTCTGTTAGGATTACTAGGTTTCTCTGTGTGTGCATACCTGAAATGAGGTCAGCTGAAGCCAGGTGAAAATTAAAACAAGGTTTATTGTAGAAAAGAACCAGTAAAATATCAGCATACAGAAACTGGATCCTTGATTAACATGGAACAGAACACAATATTCCCAGATAATTGTAATGGCTTGTTATAGAAACAGGGAGGATGATTATGCTCGAATATAGGTATAGTCCAGGTTAATTACAGAGGTGAAATAAACATGAAGAAATCCGGGTTTAAACCAAGCAGGGGAAAAATAACATACCAAAACGTAGTAATCAGGCAGGGGTGGAAACAGACTGCAAATAATAATACAGGAATGCAGATGTTGATCCAGCAGGGTTAGAAGTCTTGTAGCAAGGCATATGTAACGGCAAACTGCAGGAAATGTCTCCAAGATGTAGGTATGGCAGAAGCAGGACAGGATAACTGGAGAGAGCCTAGTCACACTCCAGACGGAACCACAATGATCTGCACATGAATGCTGGTGAGCTGGAGCTAAATAGCAGCACAAGGTGTTGGCCACAGCTGCTCACAATCAGGTAATCAACCTGCAGGGACAGAGTGTGCAACTGCCATTCAGACCTAAGGCAGCAAGCGAGACCCCTAGAGGCAGGAATGAGACAATGCAAGGCAACACAAACACACAGACATTCCTAACAGTGGCAGGGTGCTGCTGCAGCAGAGGGCTCTGGCAGTGAGCACAGCTTCCAGGAGGCAGGGAGTCCAGTGTGCAGACTGGTTCCCTGTGTGTCCTCTCTGCTGGGGGCCGCTATGTTGGAGACCAAGCAGAGCCAAATGGATTCCACTCTGTGTCCAGCCAATCCAGGGTAGGCTTCTCCTACAAAAGGGGGCTAGTTCAGAGCAAGGGTGCCAGTGCTTCAAGTTACTTACTTGTGTAAGGTCCTCTAGCTCTGTGTTCCCAGGTTGCTCCAGGTGCCCTGGTTCTGGTTACTATCTGTTGCTGCAGCAGTCCTTTGTCGTCAACCCGCCTCCTCTCGTGGAGTGCCCACTGGGACCCTAAGCCGTAGAGGAATCCCAGGTGCTATTGAGACCTCCGCAGTTTTCAATTCTTTAAAAGGCAGAATTCTTCAGCCTCGTCTTTCAAGCCACAGTCCACAGTTCACTATCTACAGCCTTGTTTTTCAAGCCACAGTCCACAAATCCGCAATTCATTATCTTCAGCCTCGTCTTTCAAGCCACAGTCCACTGTTCATTATCTTCAGCTTCGTCTTTTAAGCCACAGTTCACAAGTCCGCAGTTCATTATCTTCAGCCACCTCTTTAAGCCACCATTCATAAGCCGCAGTTCTTTATCCTCAGTCTCGTTCTTAAGAACTACAACTCACTGACTCCTAGCTCCGTCTATGTCCTCCATTGATCCCTTGTCTCATGAGAAGGAACTATATCCAGCCCCCTCGTCTTCTACATCCACAGGCAGTCGCTTCCTCGGGCAAATCTCAGCCGCCGGATACCCAAATCAAGCCGAGCATGACAGTGTGTATGTATGTGATATCTTTGACAGTTCATACCAGTTATTAGTTTGGGTTCGGTATGCGTGACTGGTGATCAGGAGACCGTCAGTCACCATACCGATGCTGGAATACCGTCTTGCAGATGGCCAGGGGGGGGGGGGGACGAGTGGAAGGAAGCGCCTTGTGGGCTTGCACTCTATGGGTGTTATGGACACCCACAAGTGGGAATAGTCCCCATTAGTCAGCATGAAGACTGTAAGGGGGCGGGATTCTAGTGTTGGTATTGTGACCAATGGTCTCTTGACCGCCGGTCATGTAACTGCCTCCCATTAGTTTGTATTACCAAATACAAGACAGATCGATCGATAGATAGATGCACACTTCCCCAAGAGAGAGAGAGAGAGAGAGACTGTAGATAAACTAGAGAGAGAGAGAGAGAGAGAGAGAATGTAGATAGATAGAAGACATGTAGATAGATGCAGACACCACCTAGAGAGAGAGAGAGAGAGACTGTAGATAAATAAACTCCAGAGAGAGAGAGAGACTGCAGATAGATAAACTCCAGAGAGAGAGAGAGAGAGAGAGAGAGAGAGAGAAAATGTAGATAGATAGAAGACATGTAGATAGATGCAAACACCCCCTAGCGAGAGAAAAACTGTAGATAGATAAACTCCAGAGAGAGGGAGAGAGAGATAATGTAGATAGATAGAAGACATGTAGATAGATGCAGAGACCCCCTAGAGAGGGAGAAAGACTGTAGATAGATAAACTCGAGAGAGAGACTGTAGATAGATAAACTCCAGAGAGAGAGAGAGAGAGAGAGAGAGAGAGAGAGAGAGAATGTAGATAGATAGAAGCCATGTAGATTGATGCAGAGACCCACTAGAGAGGAAGAAAGACTGTAGATAGATAAACTCGAGAGAGAGAGAGAGAGAATATGAAGATGGATAGAAGACACGTAGATAGATGCAGACACCCCGAGAGAGCGAGAGAGAGAGAGAGAGAGAGAGAGGGTGAGAGAGACTGTAGATAGATAAACTCCAGAGAGAGAGAGAGAGAGAGAGAGAGAATGTTGATCGTTAAATAGATAGAAGACATGTCGATCGTTAGATAGATAGAAGACATGTAGACAGATGCAGGCACCCCCCAAAGAGAGGGAGATAGATAAACTCCAGAGAGAGTGAGAGAGAGAGAGAGAGAGAGAGAGAGAGAGAGAATGTAGATAGATACACCCCCTAGATACAGATATTAGAGAGGATACAGATATTAGATAGAGAGAGAGAGAGAGAGAGAGAGAGAGAGAGAGAGAATGTAGATAGAGTGGTAGATAGATAGATGCAGACAACCCCTAGATACAGATACTAGATGGAGACAGAGAAAGAGAGAGACTGCAAATAGATCACACACAAAACCAAAACTTACTTTCTCTGTAGGATCCCAGATATTGACCCTTTTTAGTGGGATCTCCGAATTTCAGAGTCAGGTCTCTTCCCCCACGCTGCCTGCTCCAGCCTCTGAGGCTGCTGCATGCCATGATCAGTCAGTTTAGCGCTCCGTGTCCGCTCAGCAGTGCTGACTCGGGCAGATGGGATAGCACAAATTAAGATGGGGGCATCTAGTGGCACCCAGCAGTACTGCACTCAGCACAGTGACACTGACGGCAGCTCATTAGTCTGCACCCGGATGACTTATAATAGTCTTCCTCTGGTCGGAGCTGTAGATGGTGTCTGCCGGACAGAACTGATCAGGGTGGTGGTGGTGGTGGTGGGGGGGGGGGGTTCTGGGTACTCAGAACCCCCCCCCCCCCCTGCATGCACTACTGCAAGTGTATTTCCTCCTTTCACTCATACTTACCTAATATTTTTCTTTATATCCACAGAGTGATGCACTTCCTCACCAGATTGGACCCTGTGGAAACACAAGAAGATTTCACATTTACTTTGAATTTGTATGCGATCACGCCACCACAGGCCCAAACTCCAAGACCATGCAGCCCGGACTTACAGGAGCCTACCACACAAACCGGTGCTGTTGCTGGATCAGCATTCCTGATCTCCATGCAAACATCCCATGGCTGGCATGTGGAGCTTTTAGATACACAAATAAAACATTTGACTCAAATATTGCGCAACTTGTGCAAAGGTAACAGCAGTATTTCAGAAATGAATGCCAATTTCTTGCTTTTATATCAAAATATACTGTAACTACTCTGAATAAAAATGTCTGTAATGTCAACAAAAACTTGTCAGAAAATTTTGGGAACATGTCCAGGATTTTAGAGGCACAAACCAACTCAAACATGATCTTTCAAGATAATTTATTAGGACTCACTGAACCCAAAGTAACATTCTCAGGTGCATCAATGAAAATATGAGTTCAATAGACCATCAAATTGATAGTCTACTCCCTGAATCCTTAAGTACTGCCAGTAGTAGTGCCAACCACTCACCTGCACCAACGCCACCTAGGTGTGGGGCCTGCATGAGAGGCGGTCCTTGACGCTCTTCAGCTTCCCCTAGACAACCACCTAAAAGGAGTAGATCTCAATAATTAATACAAAATCTAATACACAGTTATTTGCCTTTGTTTACAAATGTATGTAAGTCTCATTAATTTATATGGTGAAACCGAAGCTCTTAATATTATTTGCTTTTGTGAATCCTTAAAAAAATAAAATTTTTTACTTTGTGATGCTGGAAAAAAAAAGCAAGTTAATATTATGCCGATTACAAAGCATGGGTCTAGATATTATGCTGGTTATTCAGTTTTTAAGTCTATTTTTGCAGCGGGGTACACTGGTATTCCACAGGGAATAACATCGGGGTGTAGAGTTGGATCTTGATCCGAGGCTCCAACAGGCTAAAGTTTTGACTGTTCCCAGGATGCACTGCACCACCTCTTCTATAACCCCCGCCTCCAGGCACTGGAGCTCAGTTTGTAAGTTGGTGCCTGCAGTGCAGGCAGCTAACAGGGAGGGCTGCGCTAGACAGCACTGAAAAGAGCTTTTCTGACAAGAAAGAAGACTTTAAAGGCCTCACCTCCCCCAGCGTGCTGTATACTCCCGCACCCTGGTTACCGGGTACTTACAGCGGAGGCGCTCTGGTCTCATCAGGCACACATACCGCTGCTGTACTCCTGGATCGCGCGGCCGCATGATAGGGAGGAGGTACGAGGGTCCCCCAGGTGGGACCCGCCGAAATTGCTATCCGGTCGCGGTCTCCGGAGACGGACCGTGCTGCTGGTGGGGACACTGTGGCCATGCAGGGACCCCACTATGTCCGCCAGGGTAAGGAGCACTGGTAGGAATAACTAAAATCCGTTTAGTACAGGCTCCATAGTACCCGGTGGTGAAGTCCAGCAGAGAGGATATGGCTCTGACCTGTAGCCCCTCCCCCAGCTCCAGGCGCCATCTACAGCAGATGTTCCCACCCTGGAGCTGCATCTCTCTCTCCCTCACTCCCTGTCAGCGTTTGGGCGCAATTTCACGTAGCTGCGCTGATCCTGGGACTGCTGGGCACTGTCTCCTCTGTAAAGCCGCCTGCATCATCAGCGCTGTGCATTTACAGGGAACTTAAATACTCTACATGTCGTTTAGACAGTGTTAATTAAGAACAAGTGCATACCTACAGGAATATTTAGTACAAGTATTCTGTGATATACATCCAGTATTTACTGTGTATTGTTATATCTGTATACATACATAGCTTTACGTAGTATTGCTAGTCCAGTGCAGTTTTCTTGCAAATTGATTTTTCAAAATACAGAGATCATATAAAACATAACGTATAGAATAGATCTGCAAGACATGTACAATATAAAAACAGATAGAAAATCGGTTCACTGTAAACGACCTGTAACATCTTATAAGACACATCAAACATGTCAAAGCAAAGAATTTAAACACTATTAATCATATTCTGTGTAGACTATCCAAAAGCAAAATCAAAAAGGAAAGAGAAGAAGGAAAGCATAAGGAGAGAGGAACAGATAGAAGAGGAGAGCGGATACTCAGAGAAAAGAGAGAGAAAAAGAGAAGGTAGATATAAAGGTTTAGAGAGATTTAGAGAGGTTATCTCCTCCCAGCCCTCAGGGCCAAAGTGGTTTCCCAGGGAACACCTGAATACCATGAGAAAGTGAGGTAGCTCCTAGTGTGAAGACTTATAATGGACGGATTCTTTATAAACCAGCCAAGGATGCCATGCAGCCGTAAAGGAAATTTTTCTAATTTCTAATGATGAAATAAGATTATCCATTGTCATATAGTGTTCCAAGCGGGCGCTCCATTCCTTCATACTGGGAATCACATCTGACTCCCAGTGTACAGGAATAATTGCCTTAGAGGCACTCAGGATATGGCAAAGTAACGATTTCTTAAAGTGAGATCTGGGTCTACGTGTAAGATTTAAGAGCCAAAAGCTAGGGAAAAAGGGCAGATCCTCTCTGAGTATAATGTTAGCTGCTTCTACTACTTTGCGCTAATAGAGCTGAAGAAGGGAGCACTCACACCATATATGTAGCGGGGTACCAACCGCCATCTTACATCTCCAACATGTATTGGGTACCCCGGGGTAAATTTTAGCTAATATATTCAGACAGCGGTACCAGCACGTGAGTACTTTATAGTGCGTTTCCAAAACCATAACATTGGTTGAGGATGAGAAAATGTTACTATAAATACCTTCCCAGTCATCTTCAATTCGTAAACCCAGCGAGATCTAATTCCCAGTCTTTAGCAAATTTAGGCTGGGAGGAAAATCTATGATCTATTATCCATTTATAAAATGTAGAGAGGGCGTGACGGGGATAAGTGTGAGAGAGGCACAATTGTTCAAACAAAGTCACAGCCCGCTTACCTTTCACATGAGAGTAAAAGGTCATTAGAAAATGTTTAACTTGAAGATATCTCCAGATTTACTTACTCTGTAGATTCCATCAAGTTTGCAGCTCAGGAAAGCATATTATGTCTGATGTATTCAGCAACTGGTCAACTCTCCGAATACCTCTATCTCGCCAGAGCTGAAACGATGAGGAATGGCATCCTGGGGGGAATTCAGGATTCTCAAACAGTGGTGTGAGTGGGGAAGGAGGTGCTGAAACATGGGGAAGAACATGTAAGTGGCACCAGCATGTAAATGTGGGATCAGCAAGCGGGTGCAGCCCCCGTGGGACTTTAGAGAGCCATGGGGAGTCCGAGCAGAGAGTGGGAAGTGAGGCAAGTTCAATTTCTGCCCATTGTTTTCTGTTCACCTCGTGACTTCACTCCATTACTCTTGTAAGGAGCACTGCTTGATAATAGGAGAAGAAATGGGGTAGTTGAAGTCCCCCCTGGTATTTATGCCTAAAAAGAATCTCATGCTTAAAGCAAGGTTTACGTCCCGCCCAAATAAAGTCTCTGATCTTTCGCTGCAATGCGATAAACCAAGACCTGGGGATAGCAATGGGTAAAGTTTGTAAAATGTATAGAATTCTCGGTAAAATATTCATTTTAATAACTCCTACTCTCCCTATCCATGAAATTTTCTTCCTGCCCCATTTGGTGAGATCAGAATGGAGTTTGGATAAGAGTGGGGGAAAATTAGAGTGATAAACCTGGGAGAGATCTTTATGTAAAATCACCCCTAAATATTTTAGCTGTGTAGGGTGCCACGCGAAGGGCAAAATAGCTTAGAGAACCTGTAGACTCGCCTGGTCCAATGTTAAATTCATTGCTGTGGAGATTAACTTTGAAATTTGAAAGGGCTCCAAATCGTTTAAATTCTTTAAGGAGATTAGGTATAGAGGTTAGGGGATTGGAAACTACCGCAAGGAGGTCATCAGCGAACAGGGCGAGCTTATATTCTTGTCCAGTGCAGTTTTATTGTTGTTTGTAATAAATTCTGCATTGTACATGTGACTGTGTGTGCCTATAGCTGCCGTGTGGGTCCTATTCCGTGTATCTCACACATATTGCTATCCCTATATTCTGTACCCTGACGGGGGCTAAGTGCATCAGGGTCTAATATATATAGTGTTTCACAGGATATACTGATTGGTATTTTTCTCTGTGTATTTCAGTCACTTTATACCACTTAAATCCTCTGTTTGTGATCTGCATTTGCAGTCACACTCCACAGGTTTTTTTTGTCAGGTACTGTGTCTGGCTATATTGTACTGTAAGGCCCTAGGGCTACATTCTCCAATAATGTCTGTGTCACAGGGCAGGAGATCCGTGGCTGATCCTGCGTCATGCAGTGCTGACGCCACGGATTTATCTGAGGAAAATATTTCAGCTGAGGGTCCAGGAAGTGGGGGTTCTGTACCCCTCGGTCAGCCTGCAGCACCGGTGGCACACCAAGACCCACCTTGGGCTGCTTTTTCTAAGTTACTGACTACACTAGTAACGAGACTTGCACGCCATGTAGTGCCAGATTAAGGTCCACATGGGCCTGGAGCTGAAATTTACAAAGGGCCTACTGTGTGGCGCTGCAGGGGGTGTGGCTAGTGGGCAGCATGACCAGTGGTGTGGGGGTGCGGCATGCGGCATGAACTGTGGCAAGTGCCTTCCTTCAATCACCTCAACTGCCCTCCCCACTTCACTTATATCAACAGTGTAATGTGAAAGTCAACAAACAAAAGGAAAAAAAATATATGGCGCTTAGTGATCATGGTCCATTGTTATCAAGCCTAGGAGAGTGATAAATTGCACTTGTTAAAGTACCAACCAATCAGCTTCTATCTGTCATTTTTCAAACACAGCAGTTAGGAGCTAATTGGCTGGTACTTTATCACTCTTCAAGGCTTGATAAATATAAATATGAATTTGAAACCTCTCTACTAAAGAGCACGAGTCACTTAGTGATATCATGAATGTGACAACTCTATAAACAGTACATAAAAGATAGAGACCTAACCTTATTAATAACTATACCAAAAGTAGAGATGTGCACCGGAAATTTTTTCGGGTTTTGTGTTTTGGTTTTGGATTCGGTTCCGCGGCCGTGTTTTGGATTCGGACGCGTTTTGGCAAAACCTCCCTGAAAATTTTTTGTCGGATTCGGGTGTGTTTTGGATTCGGGTGTTTTTTTACAAAACCCCCTCAAAAACAGCTTAAATCATAGAATTTGGGGGTCATTTTGATCCCATAGTATTATTAACCTCAATAACCATAATTTCCACTCATTTCCAGTCTATTCTGAACACCTCACACCTCACAATATTATTTTTAGTCCTAAAATTTGCACAGAGGTCGCTGGATGACTAAGCTAAGCGACCCAAGAGGCCGACACAAACACCTGGCCCATCTAGGAGTGGCACTGCAGTGTCAGACAGGATGGCAGATTTAAAAAATAGTCCCCAAACAGCACATGATGCAAAGAAAAAAAAAGGTGCAATGAGGTAGCTGTGTGACTAAGCTAAGCGACCCAAGTGGCCGACACAAACACCTGGCCCATCTAGGAGTGGCACTGCAGTGTCAGACAGGATGGCAGATTAAAAAAATAGTCTCCAAACAGCACAATGCAAAGAAAAAAAGAGGTGCACCAAGGTCGCTGTGTGACTAAGCTAAGCGACCCAAGTGGCCGACACAAACACCTGGCCCATCTAGGAGTGGCACTGCAGTGTCAGACAGGATGGCAGATTTAAAAAATAGTCCCCAAACAGCACATGGTGCAAAGATAAATTAAAGAAAAAAGAGGTGCAAGATGGAATTGTCCTTGGGCCCTCCCACCCACCCTTATGTTGTATAAACAGGACATGCACACTTTAACAAACCCATCATTTCAGCGACAGGGTCTGCCACACGACTGTGACTGAAATGACTGGTTGGTTTGGGCCCCCACCAAAAAAGAAGCAATCAATCTCTCCTTGCACAAACTGGCTCTACAGAGGCAAGATGTCCACCTCCTCCTCATCGTCCAATTCCTCACCCCTTTCACTGTGTACATCCCCCTCCTCACAGATTAATAATTCATCCCCACTGGAATCCACCATCTCAGGTCCCTATGTACTTTCTGGAGGCAATTGCTGCTGGTGAATGTCTCCACGGAGGAATTGATTATAATTCATTTTGATGAACATCATCTTCTCCACATTTTGTGGAAGTAACCTCGTACGCCAATTGCTGACAAGGTGACCGGCTGCACTAAACATTCTTTAGAGTACACACTGGAGGGGGGGCAACTTAGGTAAAATAAAGCCAGTTTGTGCAAGGGCCTCCAAATTGCCTCTTTTTCCTGCCAGTATACGTACGGACTGTCTGACGTGCCTACTTGGATGCGGTCACTCATATAATCCTCCACCATTCTTTCAATGATGACAGAATCATATGCAGTGACAGTAGACGACATGTCAGTAATCGTTGGCAGGTCCTTCAGTCCGGACCAGATGTCAGCACTCGCTCCAGACTGCCCTGCATCACCGCCAGCGGGTGGGCTCGGAGTTCTTAGCCTTTTCCTCGCAGCCCCAGTTGCGGGAGAATGTGAAGGAGGAGCTGTTGACGGGTCACGTTCCGCTTGACTTGACAATTTTCTCACCAGCAGGATCGAGCACGGTGGCCAAAATGTAGTGCTCTGATTTCAACAGATTGACCACCCGTGAATCCTGGTTAAGCGAATTAAGGGCTCCATCCACAAGTCCCACATGCCTAGCGGAATCGCTCCATTTTAGCTCCTCCTTCAATCTCTCCAGCTTCTTCTGCAATAGCCTGATGAGGGGAATGACCTGACTCAGGCTGGCAGTGTCTGAACTGGCTTCAAAGGGTTAGCATAACCTTGCACAACGTTGAAATCATTCCCCACTGCGCTTGAGTCAGGTGCATTCCCCCTCCTTTGCCTATATCGTAGGTAGCTGTATAGGCTTGAATGGCCTTTTGCTGCTCCTCCATCCTCTGAAGCATATAGAGGGTTGAATTCCACCTCGTTACCACCTCTTGCTTCAGATGATGGCGGGGCAGGTTCAGAAGTGTTTGCTGGTGCTCCAGTCTTCGGCACACGGTGGCTGAATGCCGAAAGTGGCCCGCAATTCTTCGGGCCACCAACAGCATCTCTTGCGCGCCCCTGTCATTTTAAAAAAAAATTCTGCACCACCAAATTCAATGTATGTGCAAAGCATGGGACGTGCTGGAATTTGCCCACATGTAATGCACGCACAATATTGGTGGCGTTGTCCGATGTCACAAATCCCCAGCAGAGTCCAATTGGGGTAAGCCATTCTATGATTATGTTCCTCAGTTTCCGTAAGAGGTTGTCAGCTGCGTGCCTCTTATGGAAAGCGGTGATACAAAGCGTAGCCTGCCTAGGAACGAGTTGGCGTTTGCGAGATGCTGCTACTGGTGCCGCCGCTGCTGTTCTTGCTGCGGGAGGCAATATATCTACCCAGTGGGCTGTCACAGTCATATAATCCTGAGTCTGCCCTGGTCCACTTGTCCACATGTCCGTGGTTAAGTGGACATTGGGTACAACTGCATTTTTTTTTTTTTTATATTTTTATTGAAGCATCATCATGTCAGTTCAACAGCATCGTGACAAGCAGTTATAACATTTTCGAAAGGTAGGTACATCAACATACAATACTGCAAAGTGCGAGTTATTGTTGTATCATTGAATAAAACGTTTTCACAGTAATGGTGTGAAGCACATGTGTATTCACAAACCCACGCTTAGTGAGAATAAAAGTCAAAGCAAATATAATCATGGTCAATGTCTGCCGTGCCACCAGTGTCCCGCCACTCCCCCCCGCCACCCCCCGCCCACAACATGTTTAGTGTAAAACACCCCAGCCGAGATCAATTATTAACTAAAACGTACCATCACAGAGGGATTGGAGGGTCATTAGCGACCACCTGTGACATATACCAAATTGTATCTTTAAAGCTATTGTGAATTTGGGTCCGTAACGGAAGTGACAGGGTAGCTATATATGATTCCCACGTTAGAAAAAACCTCTCAACTTTGTTCTCCCTATCCAACACCACCTCCACCCACTGCATCCTAAATAGATAATGTAATTTAGCTTTGAAAAGTGACAACAGTGGCTGAGTGGGTTGTAACCAGGTTTGTAGGATGGTTTTGCAGGCCGCTGCTCCTATAGCTAACAAGAGCCTCTTGCCCCCATGCGATGTACGAGTATTGGGAGGAAGCATACCAAACAGGGCCCATTCAGGTGTCATAGGAATATAATTGATCAAGCCATCAGTAGAATATTTCCTGACCTGAGTCCAAAAACCTCTAATTACGGGGCAATCCCAAAGACAGTGAAATAAATCTGCTGAATTAGCTCCACACTTGTAGCAATTGGAATTTGGTGAATCACCTATCAAGAATCTCCTGTTAGGGGATAAGTAAGCTCTATGTAGTATGTTTAAAAACATAGGGGTATATTTACTAAAATTCGTAATTTTCCGAAAAAGGTCAAAGATCAATCACGAATGACATCGACAGTGTAAAATTGCAACTTTTTGAATTGATTACGACTAATTTACTAAGCTGCCGTATTTTGCCTTTTCGGGTTTTCCGATGTCGATGTCATTCGTGTTTTTTTTCTGTTTTTTACGGCAGTGATTATCAAAACACTGCCGACTTTTTCAAAATGAATCTCGGCCGGATCTGTGTGATCCGTGCTGGGGTTCATTTTTTTTTTTAATAAACACTGTAAAACTTAAAAAAAAATTGCGTGGGGTCCCCCCTCCTAAGCATAACCGGCCTCGGGCTCTTTGAGCCGATACTGGTTGCAGAAATATGGGATAAAAAAATGACAGGGGTTCCCCCATATTTAAGCAACCAGCATTGGGCTCTGCGCCTGGTCCTGGTTCCAAAAATACGGGGGACAAAAAGCGTAGGGGTCCCCCGTATTTTTAAAACCAGCACCGGGCTCCACTAGCTGGACAGATAATGCCACAGCCGGGGGTCACTTTTATACAGTGCCCTGCGGCCGTGGCATCAAATATCCAACTAGTCACCCCTGGCCGGGGTACCCTGGGGGAGTGGGGACCCCTTCAATCAAGGGGTCCCCCCCCCCCAGCCACCCAAGGGCCAGAGGTGAAGCCCAAGGCTGTCCCTCCCATCCAATGGGCTGCGGATGGGGGGCTGATAGCCTTTGTTGAAAAGTGGGCCGCTGGTACCTGTAGAACTACAGCGGTTGACCGAAAGTGACCTCACCGCTGAGCTGAAAGTTCCCACCATTGGTTACAATGTAGCGCATAGGCGCTACATTGTAACATTACCGTGTGCCGCATGTCAGTCAGTACAGGAGCACACAGCCAATCAGGAGGGTGCTACAACGTGGCGCTCCCTGATTGGCTGAAGAAACCCACTTAGACAGAAGTCAGAGTGGGTTTCTGGCATTCGGGGAAAGGGGTCCCATGTGAAAACATGGGGCCCCTTTCAGTTCGTGGTCGGGACTCCGTTTTTTTATTTTCTCAAGTACGTGGATTACAAAAGGATTTGAAGAGGACCGATCTACACTGGATTTTGTGAGTATAATTTTTTCAACAGGTACCCCATGGATTCTACTGGAGAAGAGGACCGACCCTCGTGTGAAAATAAGGTAAGTATGTGTATATGTTTGTGTGGATGGATGTATTAAAACTTTACTTTCAAGGTGTGTGTGTCTTGTCATTTTTGGGGTATTATTTTAGTAGTAGTTCTACAGGTACCAGCGGCCCAGTTTTTCCGCCGCAAGCTGGTACTTGTGGTTCTCCAAGTACCAGCTTGCGGAGGAGGCTTGCTGGGACTTGTAGTACTGCTACTAAAAACAATATTCATAACTATCAACAAAGGCTATCAGCCCCCCATCCGCAGCCCATTGGATGGGGGGGACAGCCTCGGGCTTCACCCCTGGCCCTTGGGTGGCTGGGGGGGGGACCCCTTGATTGAAGGGGTTCCCACTCCCCCAGGGTACCCCGGCCAGGGGTGACTAGTTGGATATTTGATGCCACGGCCGCAGGGCACGGTATAAAAGTGACCCCCGGCTGTGGCATTATCTGTCCAGCTAGTGGAGCCCGGTGCTGGTTTTAAAAATACGGGGGACCCCTACGCTTTTTGTCCCCCGTATTTTTGGAACCAGGACCAGGCGCAGAGCCCGATGCTGGTTGCTTAAATATGGGGGAACCCCTGTCACTTTTTCCCCCATATTTCTGCAACCAGGGTCGGCTCAAAGAGCCCGAGGCTGGTTATGCTTAGGAGGGGGGACCCCACGCATTTTTTATTTTCAAAATTAACACTTTCCCACCCCTTCCCACTGATATACATGCACGGATCTCATGGATCCGTGCATGCCTATCCAATCACGGCTCAAAAAAGCAGCTCTGTTTTTTTTTAGCACTTTTTTACGAATTGTAATTATTCACGGCAGTGTTTGGCTCTTTTGAGATTTGCACTTTTTAGTAAATGACCGAGTTCTGCTAATTTGCTGGCGTATTTGACCGATGGTGTATTCATTCGTATTTTTTTTCTTGGACTTCCAAAAAAATACGAATGCCCTCATCACTGCCGAGATTTCAGTTTAGTAAATTACCGAGATGACACTTTGAAGAAAAAACGGCATCTCGGTCAAAATCGGGACCTTAGTAAATATACCCCATAGTTGTATATGGAGAGTAAGGCAATAGAGCGCATGCTCTGGTGTGAGAGCGAAGTATATCGTTTGATGATATATTTGGAAGCCGGGAAAGCCATGAAGCTAGGTTTGTAGAAGATTTGTCTGGTATAAACACTTGCCGTATGCAGTTATACGTTAAGGAAATAGCTTTTTTTGTCAAGCTTTGATTTTGTAGTAGTGTGTCTAATGGGTTGTTCCAATCCAATAGTATGAAAGGTCGTATAATAAAGCTAATGTAGTGTTGGGCCTGCAAGAATGCAATAGGATGGGTCGCCATCCAGGAATGGCGTTCCCCAGCTTCCCGGAACGTGGAAGGCCTCCTTGCCGATGCACAGACCAAATTTCTCACCGTCCTCATACCCTGGGCTTGCCAGCTAAAAAAAGAGTGGGAAGCCTGCCCATTCTGAAATTCAGGATTATCAACAAAAGTGAGAAACAGGGATTTGTATGCGTTTAATCCAAATTTGTGTCTCAATACATGCCAAGTTTTCCTAGTATGCCAAAGCAGTGGATTATCACGTATTTCCGGTGAAATGTCGTGGTCATGTACATGAAGAAAATTTGTGAGATTAATTCCTCCCAGGAATTCCCTTTCTAGTGATGTGTTCGCATAGAGATCTCGACCATTTAACCAATCTTTAATGTATCTAGTATGTGCTGCATATGAGTATAATTGGACATCAGGAAAGTTTATTCCCCCATTATTTTTTGTTTGTTGTAGCTTGTTTAGTCCTATCCTCGGATGTTTGCCCTTCTAAATAAATTGTCTAAAACTACGGTTAATCGACTTTGCGTCCTTATTCGAGATCACATAAGGGAGTGCCTGTATTAGAAACATTAATTTTGGGAATGAAATCATTTTAATAAGATTCGCTCTGCCCAAATATGATAACCATAAACCCTTCCACCCGTCCAACTCTGTTGCTATAGAGCGAATTACAGTGGAAAAATTGAGACCATAGAGGAGAAAAGGATTATGTGAGATTTTGACCCCAAGGTAAGTGAAGTGTTGATGTGCCCACATTATTGGGATAGTGGATTTAAAAGAAACTCGAGAGGAGGGGATTTCAAGACGAAGTGCCACCGATTTGGACGTATTGACTTCGAAGCCGGACACCTGTCCATAATCAGCCAAAAGAGAGAATATTTTATCCAGAGATTCAGCGGGGTCCCTAACAAACAACAATATGTCGTCTGCAAAAGCGGTCAATTTTATTTCCCTTTGACCAATTTGAATTCCCTGAAAATAATCTCCATCTTGTAAAAGTCTAAGCAGTGGGTCTATAGCTAAGTTAAATAAAATAGGGGAAAGGGGGCAGCCCTGTCTAGTTCCCCTAGACATCACAATAGGGTTGCTACTACATCCATTTATTAGTAAAGAGGTGGAGGTATTAGATGTATTTTATAAAGTTAATAAACACTGGATCAAATTGTCGTGCGTAAAGAATCCTAAACAAATGCGGCCATAAAACAGTATCAAACGCTTTGGTCGTATCTAGATTTAAAAGAATATTTTGAGTGCAAGATTCTCCATAAGATTTTACTACTGCCGCTATTGTTGTTCGAATTCCTTTGACGAGATGTTTATGGCGAACAAATCCCAGCTGGTGGTCAGTAAGAATCTGTGGAAGCAGCAGCTGGAGTCTATCCGCCACAATTTTCGTTAGTATTTTAATGTCTGTATTAAGTAGCGTGATTGGTCTATAAGAGTCAATTTGCTGGGGGTCTCGCTGCGGTTTGGGAATCAAGACTGTGTGTGCGTTGTTGAAATGGGGAAAGAATGTATTATTATGTAGAATTTCATTAAACAGTTCCCCCAAAGCAGGTGCTATGTGTCCCTGAAGTATTTTGTAATATTCGTTGGATAACCCATCTGGGCCTGGTGATTTATGTAATTTCAGATTTGAAATAGCATTTGTTATTTCTTCAAGTGTGATATCCTGTTTAAATATTTCATTTTGTGAACTAGACAATATGGGGAGATTTGCTTCAGACAAAATACGATCAGGTAATGTCTGATCAAATGGGCGTGCATCATACGGAATCAAGACTGTGTGTGCGTTGTTGAAATGGGGAAAGAATGTATTATTATGTAGAATTTCATTAAACAGTTCCCCCAAAGCAGGTGCTATGTGTCCCTGAAGTATTTTGTAATATTCGTTGGATAACCCATCTGGGCCTGGTGATTTATGTAATTTCAGATTTGAAATAGCATTTGTTATTTCTTCAAGTGTGATATCCTGTTTAAATATTTCATTTTGTGAACTAGACAATATGGGGAGATTTGCTTCAGACAAAATACGATCATGTAATGTCTGATCAAATAGGCGTGCATCATACAAATTAGAAAAATATGCTTCGAAGTGTGCTAGGATACGTGAGGTTGCCGTATCAATTGATGACGAGTTTGGGTCTTTAATGGCAGTGATCAATTTCTTTGGGGCGCTTAATTTGGACATGGTGGCTAAACAATCGGCCGGTTTTGTTGCCCCACCGAAAGTATTTAGATTTTTAGAAAGTCAGATCACGCTGTGTCTGGGACAGCAGGAAATCATCTAACAGCTGCCTTGCATGTGTGTACGCCTGTCGGTTTTCCAGGGAGGGGGAGTCTATATAAGTACGCAAAGCAACCGTTAATGAAGCGTGAAGAGCTTGGTACTGCGCAGAGACTTTCTTTTTCCATTTGGAAATATACTCCATTATGCTTCCTCTCATAGTATAGCCTTAGATGCTCCCCAGAATATAGTCGGTTTCTCCCAAAAGTCAATGTTGTCGTCAGTAAAAGTCATCCAACTATTTGTAAGGAAAAGACGAAATTCCTCCGAATTATACAAGTAAGTCGGGAATCTCCAAGGCTTAAAGTTCACAGCTGATGTAGGTCTGGTGAGATGAAGTGTAATTGGGGCATGGTCAGAGACCAGAATATTATGGATGTCTACTTTTAAAACATGCGACACCAAGGGATCACCTATGAGAAAGGAGTCTATTCTAGACCAGGAGCCATGTACTGCCGAAAAAAAAGTGAAGGAATGGTCGGTTGGGTTAAAGAGCCTCCAAATGTCACTGAGTTGTAGTGTTGTCTTAAGGAAATGCCTTTGTGTACAAGAAGTTGATAAAGGGTTCTGTGGGGCAGGTTGTTTATCAATCATTGGGTCATCGACTGAATTAAAATCTCCCGCAAGTACTAGGAGACCATTCTGTCGTTGCGCCAAGGTCTGAGTTAAAGATTGTAAGAACTCTGAGGTTGACACATTAGGTGCATAGATATTAACTAGGGTGTAATTTGTTCCCCATATGGTTACGTCTAAAATTATAAATCTTCCTTCCGAGTCAAGTATGGAGTTAGTGATAGAGTATTGAACATCCTTCTGAAATAGAATAGACACTCCCCTAGTTTTTCTACGAAATTTAGATGAAGCACATTCACCCAACCAAGGAGCCCGCAGTGTCGATTCACCTCCCGCCTCCCAATGGGTCTCCTGCAGAAAAATAATGTCTGGATGAAATTTGCGCAAATGGTTCACCACTCTCCTTCTCTTGACGGGAGAATTGAGGCCTCCCACGTTCCAGGAAATTAGCTTCAGATGAGCAGGGGTGTTCGAAGGAGGGATGGGTTGAGAATTAGAATGCATCATCCAACACCCAGTTTGGGAAACCATCTCGCCATATGGTATGTGCATTTTGGGGAGACCCCTCCGTCCCAGCCATCGGAAGGGGTCAAATATCTAGGGGGACAGGGGGAGGGCGTAGGCACCGGCAGTACCGACCTTACAAACAAACAATGCTTCAATCCACATTTTCTAAATTTTCCGTAACCAAACCTCGTAAGGGTAGTCAATACGCTTAAAATATTGACACCCATGAACACATACCAAAAAAACATAAGAAATAGAAGAACAAAAGCAAAACAAAAACAAAACAACAGATCATCTTGAGTAGCCTTATACTATCTACTGACAGTACCTCTTAATGTATATGGTTAAGTGTAACCACTTTAGATTTAGTGATCAGATGGTCCCTCAGCATGAAATACCCTGTCAAAGTGTGTTTTAGCCAATATCGGATCAGAAAAAAAAATGTTGCGGCCATTTTCCTGCACCCGCAGTTTAGCCGGGTACAGTAGTTGGAACCGTGTACCGCTGTCATGGAGTAGTTTGCATACCTCTACAAATTCCTTCCTTTTTTGGGAAACAGAGGCCGAAAAATCTTGGAAGATTAAATTTTTTGACCCATTTACCTCTAACCGTGAAATCTTATGATAAGCTCCCAGAATCGCCGCTTTCATGCGGTAGTCTAGATATTTGGCTATAACAGGCCGTGGTCTAACCGCAGAGTCGGGTCTTTCTGGTCCCAATCTGTGTGCCCGTTCAATATGCGCTAGGAAAGGGGAATCTTGGGCCCCCAGTTCTCTGGGAAGGTCAACTGTGAGGAACTCAAGGAGTTTAGGGCCCCTAACAGTTTCAGGGATGCCAATGAAACGGAGATTATTTCGTATATGACGATTTTCCATATCATCGACTTTAGCCTGGAGATTTTGAATGGAGGAGGTCTGGGTATCAACTAGTCGTTGTAGTGAATCTGCACGATCCTCTGTATCACTAGCCCGTTGCTCCAGAGAAGCGATATGGGTAGTATTGGTATCTATTTTAGTTAAGGCTGCATCAAATGCAGTTTGTAAGGTTTCCAGCTTTTTGTCAATTAATGGTATAATGATTTTTTAAATTTCCTGGGCCGTCTCCGCGGCCGAGGGAACTTTTGGGACATGAGTGGGAGAAGGGGGAGTGCTTAAAGAATCTTCCTCTTCTGAGTTATGCACCGGAGAAGAAGGAGCAGTAGCTCGTCCTTGGTTGTTTTTGGATTTCCCCATCCTTGTGCTCGCAGAGGAGTGTTGGGACTTTTGGGAATTTGTTCTGTTATAATATTTATCCATTGTTCCTTACCTCTGTCACTATTTACTGTCAATTTGAGCTAAGAGAATGTCTGCCTTTGCAGTAAATGTTTGCAGGTTTGAAAAAGGCTACTCAAAAGATTAAATTAAACCTACATTCCGCGTGGGAGATACATTGAATAAGAAATAGTTCTTAATAGAGAAACTGTAAAACTGTAGGATCACACTGCGGTTGTAGTATGTTTTAAACCAATCAAACAATATACACAGCTATTTGACCGAGCACGTTGTGTATATATGTAAAGTTACTTGGAATTCAAATATAAAACAATTTAGAGCTATAAAGTGTATTGTCAATTATAGAACCAAAAGCCACGAAGTGGCCCTGTTGTGGCTATTATAAAAATTGGTCCGTAGTGAGATTCCTAACCTATAGAGCTAGTACAGGTATTATGATGAAACTGTAAACAATGTTTGACTGTAAGTCCCAAACCTCTCAAGCGGCACCCCCGCACCAATATTTCAGGCCGATCACTGATTCCGGAGGCCCCAGGAGCAGGTCCAATAGGCCATTCACTGATCATATTTCATACTTGGTGTTCATTTACATACAGACACCACTGTGCCTTGGTGCATTCTCCCCACATAGTATTCATTCCTTCCCCAACCCACTTATCTTTCCACCTTTCTATTCCCTTCCCAAGAGTGCGCTGACCTTAACCCTTAACCAATACCAAATCAGAGGTAGGACACCTCTAGGCCTAGCAGCACCGGAATTCCAATCCAGTGAGCGCAATCTCTCCCCATTTCAGGCAATGGGAGACCACAGATACACAATTTCAATAGCAGATAAAACTTTTAAAGGGCACCAATGGTTGGGGAATGGCCATGAAATTATTTAAAGAAACTTTCTGGACTGAGTTCTCCACATACGCAGAACAGTGGGTAGAAATCCAAACTATTTGTTCAATTGTAAATCAGAGAGCCACTAGATGTCGCTGTTGTATTAGCTGTGAGCACTTCCTACATAAATTAACACAGTAAGCCTTATAGCACTAATGCAATTTAAACATGCATCACTAATATCAGCCCACAGTAAGTCAGTGAGTGGATTGTTGTAATTTAAAACGCTAGGCACCTTTAAAGATCCCTTGTGCCATCCACCCGTAACAGCAGAATATAAGTGAACAAAGTAAGTTATGTGCAATTCAAGCTGTACCTAAAATACATTCACTGAAGGGTTATATGTCTATGTATAACACTGAGCACCGTCGTCACCCGATAGAAAAGGAAGTCCAGGTGCATGAGATATATTATAAGCTCAATAGTCAAGTATGCTCAGGTGCAGGCTCGGGCCAGGAAAACTAAAGTTCATGTCCAGAAACCTGAGAGAACGGGGAAGGCAGCAGGGAGGGAAGATAGGATATTTGATAAGGGGGTGCAGGGTGGGGCACGGTAAGCACAGTAGGTGCGGAGGTTCAAAGAAATGGGGAAGTTGAAAACAAGGGTGTTAGTGAAGAGAGAAATGGGGGTAAACAAACAATATTAGTACCCTTCAGGGGGAGAGATGCAGCCAAGTGATCAGGGTCCCACAGCGTCTCGTCAGCTCCCTGTTGTCCAGCAGTTCAGTTCTGGAGGATGATTCAGACTGGGGTCAAGATATGTGCAAACGGCTCTTCTCCTCCACTCTAGCACGCTGTTAGCCCGATGACCTTCACAAAAAGCCGCCCGTCTGGTTGTTAGAGAGCACGGTGTGCACTGAGATCCTCCCAGCCCACTCTCCGTCCGCTTCAGGGTCCACCGCCGCTCACCGCTTCCACGAGGCCGCCAGTACAGTGCCGTCCGGGTGTGCCACACCGTCCGTCCCCCCGCACAGGAAGACTAGCAGGTCCCAAGCCCGTACACCAAAGACCGCGCGGGGAACAGCTCCAGCGATTTCCGGCTCTTAGCGGCTCCAGCCAGGCCGTGCAACACCACGGAAGGAGAGAGAGGAGCCCAACTCAGCAGGTTCGGCCACCAACACAAGCAGACCGCGGGGAGGCAAGGGATCCGGTGAGTGGGGATAAGCAGCCTAGGGGAAATTGTCCAATGGGCAAAGGCGCGAGACCACGCCACCAGGGCCCTGGAAGGCCTGTATCTCTGCAGGCAGGATTCCGGCGTTTGTAGAGCTCCAATCGCCCCGATCTATAGCTCCTCGGATAGAGCGATAGCTCCTCTGTAAAACCCAGGTATAGAGTCCAGATTTATAGGGGTCTAGCTCGGCGATGGGGATGGATTTTACAAGGGGGAGACGGAGCCATTATAAAATGCGGCCATCGTGATGCACCGCCCATCAGAAGTCTGTACAACTGCATTTTTTAGGACACTGGTGACTCTTTTTCTGACGTCTGTGTACATTCTCGGTATCGCCTGCCTAGAGAAGTGGAACCTAGATGGGATTTGGTACCGGGAACACACTACCTCAACAAATTCTCTAAGTCCCTGTGAACTAACGCCGGATACTGGATGCACGTCTAATGCCAACACAGCTGCCAAGGCCTGAGTTATCCGCTTTGCAACAGGATGACTACTGTGATATTTCATCTTCCTCGCAAAGGACTGTTGGACAGTCAATTGCTTACTGGAAGTAGTACAAGTGGTCTTTCGACTTCCCCTCTGGGATGAAGATCGACTCCCAGCAGCAACAACAGCAGCGCCAGCAGCAGTAGACGTTACACTCAAGGATCCATCGGAGGAATCCCAATCAGGAGAGGACTCGTCAGACTTGCCAGTGACATGGCCTGCAGGACTATTGGCTTTCCTGTCTTAGGAGGAAATTGACACTGAGGGAGTTGGTGGTGTGGTTTGCAGGAGCTTGGGTACAAGAGGAAGGGATTTAGTTGTCAGTGGACTGCTTCCGCTGTCACCCAAATTTTTTGAACTTGTCAATGACTTCTGATGAATGCGCTCCAGGTGACGTATAAGGGAGGATGTTCCTAGGTGGTAAATGTCCTTACCTCTATTTATTACAGCTTGACAAAGGCAACACACGGCTTGACACCAGTTGTCTGCATTTCTGTTGAAATAATTCCACACCGAAGAGGTGTTTTTTTGGTATTTTGACCAGGCATGTCAATGGCCTTATTCGTCCCACGGACAACAGGTGTCTCCCTGGGTGCCTGACTTAAACAAACCACCTCACCATCAGAATCCTCCTTGTCAATTTCCTCCTCAGCGCCAGCAACACCCATATCCTCATCCTGGTGTACTTCAACAGTGACATCTTCAATTTGACTATCAGGAACTGGACTGTGGGTGCTCCTTCCAGCACTTCCTTGGGGCGTGCAAATGATGGAAGGAGCCACCTCTTCTCGTCCAGTGTTGGAAAGGTCAGGCATCGCAACCGACACCATTGGACTCTCCTTGGGCATTTGTGATTTAGAAGAATGCACAGTTCTTTGCTGTGCTTTTGCCAGCTTAACTCTTTTCATTTTTCTAGCGGGAGGATCAGTGCTTCCATCCTCATGTGAAGCTGAACCACTAGCCATGAACGCAGGCCAGGGCCTCAGCCGTTCCTTGCCACTCCGTGTCGTAAATGGCACATTGGCAAGTTTACGCTTCTCCTCAGACGCTTTTAATTTAGATTTTTGGGTCATCATTTTACTGAACGTTTGCTTTTTGGATTTTATACGCTCTCTACTATGACATTGGGCATAGGCCTTAGCAGACGACGTTGATGGCATTTCATAGTCTCTGCCATGACTAGTGGCAGCAGCTTCAGCACTAGGTGGAAGTGGATCTTGATCTTTCCCTATTTTACCCTCCACATTTTTGTTCTCCATTTTTTAATGTGTGGAATTATATGCCAGTAATATTATTATATCAATAGCAATGGCCTACTGTACTGTCCTACTATATACTGCTCACAACAATGCAGCACAGATATGGATACTTGAAGTGATACGGAGCTGCAAGATACAGCAATGGACTACTGTACTGTACAACTATATACTGTTGGTCACCAAAATGCTGTACTGTCCTACTATATACTGCTCACAACAATGCAGCACAGATATGGATACTTGAAGTGACACGGAGCTGCAAGATACAGCAATGGCCTACTGTACTGTACTACTACTGGTGATCACCAAAATGCTGCACTGTCCTACTATATACTGCTCACAACAATGCAGCACAGATATGGATACTTGAAGTGACACAGAGCTGCAAGATACAGCAATGGACTACTGTACTGTACTACTATACTGGTGGTCACCAAAATGCTGCACTTTACTACTATATATATATATAGTATATACTGGTCACACAACAATGCAGCAGATATTGAGCACTGATGATCAGGATACTGTCTAGAACTGAGTCTGACACGGAGCTGCAAGATACAGCAATGGCCTACTGTACTGTACTACTATAATTATATACTGGTGGTCTCCACAATGCAGCACACTGAGCACAGATATTTGCAGCACACTGAGCACAGATATGCAGCTTTTTAGGCAGAGAACGTAGATATTTGCAGCACACTGAGCACAGATATGGAGCGTTTTCAGGCAGAGAACGTAGATATTTGCAGCACACTGAGCACAGATATTTTCAGCACACTGAGCACAGATATTTGCAGCACGCTGAGCACAGATATGGAGCTTTTCAGGCAGAGAACGTAGCCACAACCTCTCCGTTCAATCTCCAATGCACGAGTGAAAATGGCGGCGACGCGCGGCTCTTTATATGGAATACGAATCCCGCAAGAATCCGACAGCGGGATGATGATGTTCGTCCTCGTTCGGGTTAACCAAGCAAGGCGGGAAGATCTGAGGCTGCCTTGGACCCGTGTAAAATAGGTGAACTTCGGGGGGGTTCGGATCTCCATGAACCGAACCCGTTCATCTCTAGTATTTATATATATATCTGAAAGCATGAGACACTTCAGCTGATTTTAAATAGAGGGCCCAGCGCTCTGGCTTGCATATATGTTATGAGCACACTGAGGAAAGACTCCTACATTTGTTTATTATGGCAGTCAATATTGGGGGGATTCTCTGGTGGGTGGGGCTTCCTGGATCTGCTGTGGCTGGACACCCTCGGGGCATCGCAATCTAACATTTATTTTAATACACTATGGCACTTATAGTTTGTTTTATATATGTGTAACACTTTCACACCATTCTTTTTCACTCTTCACATTTCTCACACATGCAGTAGTAGCTGCTCCTACCTATTTAACTCTTTACTTGTATCACTCTTGCGGTGCCCTGGGGTTGTCTGGCTGGGTGGCTTTGGGGTGTCCTGCCCCCCGGACCTGAACCCCTGCAGTTAGTGTTAGGGAAGTACCCAATGAGAGGCTACCTTGGTGCGGTGGGTAAGCTCATAACCCTGGCCAGGATTATGCTAAATGCCTCTGGTTATTACAGGTTGATCTAGTGTGAGATAGTGCACCAGCTTCTTTTTCTCTCTGTACATTGTATTAAGTCTCAAACAGAGTAGCACCTCATTACCTAATTATGGTGTGCAAACTAGCCCCCCCCCCCTTCCTTTTCAAGCTGAGCTGTAACAAGGTCATACAGGTGCATTATGTTGTTGCAATTGTGGCATAACATCTGTATGACCTCATCATCAGAGAGTGTAATGAGGTTTAACTGCCCACAAAAGAACCTAGGCCAACATAGGTTATTATAAGCATTCTGATTGGTTTAACCATAAGTAAAATGTTCACATGTAGCTTTTTGGAACTGGTGCATTGAGGTGCGATTTGCGAGTGATTTTGGTGGGGCTTTTGATGGAACTAAGACAAGAAAACGTTTTTCACATTTCAAGATGCTCAAAAAAAAAACAGTGCATTGATTTTGTCCATTGATGTGCGAGTTTGGTGCAAGTTTGTGTGCATTTGCAAAGACGATTCTTAGTAAATGTTCCAATTCCTTTAATACCAATGTCATTTGACATATGACTTCCATGGAAATTGATCCTTAGCAATTCACAAAATCATGTCTTTTTTGCAAAAAAAGACAAACTGACTAAAGTCGAGTTTTAGTAGATTTCCTCCCTGGTGTGGCAGCCATGTTTGTAAAACCACGTGGGAGCTATGGAAGTTATTTAAAAAAGGCAGTGGTGGCTGTGATTTGTCATTAAATGGGCAAGTCAGATGTGTTTAATGATGCTAAGCTGATCATAATTTCATAACTTCAGTCTCTAACTGATTGATAGAGGTACTGATGGGTCTGTGCCTCTAGTTCCCCCGCAGTAACATGCCCATTAGAGGAGCAGTACACTTTCTTCTTTTTGGTATGAAAGAGCAGCTTGCCCCTTCTTGTCATTTCATGACATTTCTCCATCTCCATGACAGCTGAGATCTTGCGGTCAGTGCCGTAACTAGACATTTTATCGCTGTGTGCAAGAAACAGCATCAGCGCCCCCCTTATATAAAATAAAGCCAGTACGCGCCATAGGCGTGCAACAAAAATATAGGGGTGTGGCTTCATGGGGAAGGGTGTGGCCACAGAGCTCTCTTTTACACATTATGGCAGGCAGAGTCCCCCTTTTTACACATTACGGCAGCAGAGTCCACTTTTAACACATTAGGCAGACAGAGTTCCCTGTTTTTTTTACACATTGCAGTAGCACAGTCCCCCTTTTTTACAGATTAGGCAGGCCAGAGCAGTAACTAGACATTTTGGTGCCCTGTGCCAAAAATAGTGGTCAGTCACATTACACCGCACAGTGGCATCAGTCAGTCACCTTACACCACACAGTAGCGACCGCCAGCCACATTACACCGCACAGTGGCATCAGTCAGTCACCTTACACCGCACAGTAGCGTCCGTCAGTCACATTATACCGCACAGTAGCATCCGTCAGTCACATTACACCGCACAGTAGAGTCCATCAGTAACATTACACCACACAGTAGCGTCCATCAGTCACATTACACCACGCAGTAGCGTCCGTCAGTCACATTACACCGGGCAGTAGCGTCTGTCAGTCACATTACATCGTGCAGTAGGTTCCGTCAGTCACATGACACAGCGCAGCAGCAGCATCCATCCGTCACCTTATACATGTTGCACCATAGAAGACCCCCTTATACACATCACACTAACTAGGTAGAGGGGAGAGTGTGTGTGTGTGTGTGTGTGTGTGTATATGTGTGGAAACAGTATGTGTGTGTGTATGTAAAGAGAGAGAGAGAGAGAGAGTGTATTGCACTGCATACTTATCTATTCAGCTGCAGACTTCTGTTCTGTCCCCTGGAGTCCCTCTCCACACACTGCAGTGCAAGACGGGAGCGGTGATAAGAGCACATTGGAAGCACTCTCTCACTGCCTGCATGCTGCTGTAGTGTAATCTACATAAAGCAGACAGACAGACATTGGGGCGGGAGGGGTGTGACTAGGAAGTGGGCGGGGCTTCTGGCGGCCACTGAGTGTTATAGGATTAGCTGCGGCCTGATATGGGGAGCCGGGAGGGGGCGGGCAGCTACAGCGCTGGGGCCGCGGCACTTGCAGGAGAAGGGGCCAGGCGTACCTCGCCGGTCAGCGCTGCAGCGAGTGGCGGTAGTTGCGGACCCCCGGTTTCTGGCGACGGTCTTGCGCCCACAGTGCTTTTACGCTGTGTGCCAGGCACCGTTTGCCCATAGGTAGTTACGGCCCTGCTTGCGGTATATGAGTACAGCCCATGACTACTCTAGTCCGAAGCTAGGTTCACTAGTTAGATAAGCAGAGAAGTGGTAGGTACACGTATATCAAGTAGACAGGCAAGGGGAACAGTAATGAAGAAAGGATGGGTAGACGTAAGAACTTAAAGAATAGACGTATGGAAACCAAGGTTGCAGGTAGAGGACAGATGAGTCACAAAAAAGGCAAAAATGAAAAGAAATAAACAGACATAGCCAATTGGAGGACCAGCTCTGTGAAATTTTAATTTATGTATAGGGTTGGTCAGTGGGGAGAAAAACTCAGGGTACTCGGAGGCTTCAAATCAAGTGGGGAAAACAATAATGTGTAATGAAAACAACACTGATCCCATTCATACGCACCTGATAAGTGATAACTGCATAACGTTTTGTATTGTCATTGTAAGCAGGGTCAGATTATCCATTAGGTAATCTATGCAGCTACTTAAAACCCAGTGGGTCATAGGGGACCTGCAAGGCAGCCACCGCAGTCCATTTAATTTTTTTTATAATGAAACCTTTCTTATTAGCAGGCAGAATCCAGGAATCGGATGAAAGTGGGTGTGCAAATTCTAATTATACCCTGAGTGGTTTACATACATTTTACCGGCGGACGGGATGCTGGCTATCAATATCCCAACAGTGGCATCACTCCCGCCAGAATGCCAGCAGTAGGGCAAGCGCTAAGAGTCTCCTTGCGCTTGCTCGCTGCGCTGACCACAGGATCTATTCCCACTCTATCGGTGTCGTGGACACCCACAAGTGGGAATAGCCCTGGTGCATTGGGATTCTGGCTGTCAGCATTGTTGGCTGTCGGGATTTCAGCGTCGGTATCCTGAACGCCTGGATCCCGACAGCCAGCATTTTAACTGCAACCCCCCTGGGTCAGTGCCTAAAGGATAAATGGCACTTTATATCCACAATCTACATCTACATTCTGTATCAATATAATCGGGCAAACATAATTGTGTGCAAGATTTCAGAGAATTAGCAGTTACATTTAAAGCACAATGGGCCTAATTCAGAGTTGATCGCAGCAGCAAATTTGTTAGCAGTTGGGCAAAACCATGGGGGTCATTCCGAGTTGTTCGCTCGTTATTTTTTTTCCGCAACGGAGCGATTAGTCGCGAATGCGCATGCGCAATGTCCGCAGTGCGACTGCGCCAAGTAAATTTGCTATGCAGTTAGGAATTTTACTCACGGTTTTTTCTTCGTTCTGGTGATCGTAGTGTGATTGACAGGAAGTGGGTGTTTCTGGGCGGAAACTGGCCGTTTTATGGGTGTGTGCGAAAAAACGCTACCGTTTCTGGGAAAAACGCGGGAGTGGCTGAAGAAACGGAGGAGTGTCTGGGTGAACGCTGGGTGTGTTTGTGACGTCAAACCAGGAACGACAAGCACTGAACTGATCGCAGATGCCGAGTAAGTTTGAAGCTACTCAGAAACTGCTAAGAGGTGTATAATCGCAATTTTGAGAATCTTTCGTTCGCAATTTTACTATGCTAAGATTCACTCCCAGTAGGCGGCGGCTTAGCGTGTGCAAAGCTGCTAAAAGCAGCTTGCGAGCGAACAACTTGGAATGAGGGCCCATGTGCACTGCAGGTGGGTCAGATATAACACATGCAGAGAGCGTTAGATTTGGGTGGGGTGTGTTCAAACTGAAATCAAATTGCAGTGTAAAAAAAAAAGCAGCCAGTATTTACACTACACAGAAACAATATAACCCACCCAAATCTAACTCTCTTTGAAGCCTGACAGGTGATGCTGTTCTATCTGAACTAATAGCATTTGCTTGACTTGCTACAGTAATTTCCTACATGGGATTCACTAGTTATAGTTCAGTACTGAACAGACTAGAACTCTCATGTAGACTAAGATTATTGCTAGTGGATTCTCTTTAACACCAGTCTTCACCAAGATGTGCTGCCTTACAACTTAGGTTTAATGTAAGGTGTTTTGCTGCTATACCTCTCCTATCATCTGTATTAGGGCTCCGGGCTGTCAGCAGCTGTTGGCTGGGGGATTCTGTGTCTCTTACTGGCCACTCCCCTTCAATGCGCTATCCACTCAGATGCTGCCCACTGCTTGCCTTACAAGGGGTTGGGGCCACCTCCAGGCTGCCCTTCATGGAGAAAGCTACCTCACTGCCAGCCTCCAGAGAAGGCAATCTACCTCCTTCACTGTAGTAGGAATGGCCATCAGTGTTACCTCCATTGACGGTAACCATCATGATGGTGGCACATTCGATCGATGGTAGGTAACTATTTTGTGTATTGACATCAATGGTATAACCATAGTTGTTTATGAACATGCGTGGCTCCTGGCACTGATTCTGTGCGAGAGCCAGGGTTGGACTGAGCTGTGAATGAAAGCTTAGCCTATCAAGGAGGAGGGACATCCCATTCCTATCTGGCTGACAGCCTAGCAGCCCTAGGCAGCAACAGCAGCATTGTAAATGTCAATAAAAAAAAATCCGGAAGCAGCTACCATCGATTGTGCATAACCAATAGGGTTGGGATAGGGTTAAATTCATGTTCTTCACCTAATTCACTCGTAAAAAACCCAACAATTTTGGAGCGGTTTTTGGCTAAATAAATCGTCAGTTAAGTGGTTAAAGGGCATTCACAAATACCACTGTCTATAGTGAGTTTACATGCGCATAAAAGGGGGACATTTGTAAGAAGAGCATCCTCTGTAGGGAGGAGCAGAGCAACAGCTGGAGCAGTGCCCATTACCTGGCATGGGAGGAGATTCAAAAGTCACTTAACTGGTCTATGGAGTGTGGGATATTAATGTTCCATGTCCCCCATAAGGGGAGGGGAGTGAATGGTCAATGTACCAAAGGGGTGAGTAGTCTATGAGAGGTAATTATATCGCGGGGGTAATCCTATTAGCCCTGATGCAGTGCGCTCCTCCCCATAATGCTGGCACTTATCGGGGATTATGCTTTGGGTGCCTCAGGCACCTGAAGCATAATCTGCGATAAGTAGGCTGCTGGAGCCGCAATAACACATGGGATCGGGGACTAATTCCCGATCCCATGTGTTATCGCGCGTTCACAGGTCCATTTTCCACCAATGAAAACGGCCTGTAATAATACTGTGATAATGACCATTGGTCATTATTCGTGATATCAGGCCGTTTTTATCAGTTGAAAATGGATCGGGGCTAATTGGATTCCACCCTATTTCCAGTTAGTAGCATTTTTTCAGGGCTATTTAACAATCAATAAGTAGCTGTTTCAGTGAATGCAAAGCCCTGTACTTGCACCACTAACCACAGTAGTCCCAGCAGTGCTCCTGTGTATTCTCCATTTTAGCTTGCAAATTAGTATAAAAGACTGGATACACATTCTAAACTCTTTCTCCATTGGAAAGAGTGGACTAATGTCATTTAATGATGGTGTAAGCTTCTGGCAACAAGCCGCAAAAACTTTTGGTTTTTGGAATTAGATAAATTGTACAATTGCAACATCCGCATTCCTTGTCTGAGACAATCAGAACATCAGGGGTGTAACAACCGTGGATGCAGGGGGTGCGGTTGCTCCCCCTGCTCATCTCAGTCGCCAATGTTATCTCTCACTATCCATCTGCTATAGGAGACGGCCTACCTTGCGGCAATAAGTAATTATTCATTATGGAATTTACAAGTGTCTCTTGCTGGGACATAGGCTCCGCTATGAGTTCATGCCAGCGAAGCGTGCAAAATAAAGTGCTAGCTCAATAAACTTCAGGGTATGGGGGTCATTCTGACCCGATCGCACACTGCAGTTTTTCGCAGCGTACCGATCGGGTCAGAACTGCGCATGTGCCGCCGCCGCAGTGCATCGGCGCATGGCCGCTCGTCGCTGCGCTACGATCGCCTCTGCCATATTGACAGGCAGAGGCGGCTGATGGGCGGGAGGGGGAGAAACGGCGGCGTTTGGTCGCCGTTTCGTGGGCATGGTCCGGCCAACGCAGGCGTGACCGGACCGTGTGGGGAGTGGCCCGCAGCGGCTGTGTGATGTCACACACAGCCGCTGCGGGCTGGAGAGCGATGAGTAGCTCCCGGCCAGCACGCTAAAGCTGCGCTGGTCGGGAGCTACTCTTGAGGTGCAAAGGCATCGCCGATGCCTTTGCACTTCTGCGGGTGGGGGGAGGGGGGCGGCACTGACAAGCGGGGCGGACTAGCCCTGTGCTGGGCGTCCCCCCGCATGTCTGAGTTCATGATCGCAGCTGTGCTAAATTTAGCACAGCTACGATCAACTCGGAATGACCCCCAATGTACGTAGCGAGACTAATGTGCATGTGTATCTGCATGGATATAAACAAGAGTGCTGGGTTGTGCATGAGTGAGTACAGGCAGACGTAGAGGGAAAAGAAGGCTTCATTTTTTTAAATTTTGCAATATACAGCAGCAAATTTTTCAGATCTTGGTAAATTTGCCATTGATGTAGTGTCCATAAACAGCCATGGAGACATATTACTCCTGTAATAAATGGTCGCACTATATAAATAACACGGCAAGTCTCCTAACATGTCCATTTTTAGAGGATTCATTGTAGATCTAGTTTGCTCCCAGATTTATATGAATTAATGCATACAGTTTAAATATTTTAAATAATGCAAAACAAAAAAATAAAACAATAAAAAGCATTTGTGCAAAACTGCAAACGAAATATGTATTGAGGGTTTCTGAAGCGTGTGAAAACCCATTGGCAAGAAACAGCTTTCTCACCTACATCAATTTCATGCTGAGCCAACAAAACCATAGACAATTTCTTAAATGACAGCAAGTCTATTAGTGCTGGCTTTGTAACAGTAACCTCCCAGTGTTAGCGGATAATAAAGTTGTGTGTTACCTGGAATAGAGCTAAAATGATGTCAGGACCTGGCAATTTTCTATTTAGCACTGACACTTCCAGGAAAATATACTATACGTGCTTCAGCAGTAACTGGGATTTATTACACACAACAGCACAAGTGTTTCTGATGTGCAGTATATATTTTATAATGCTAGCAAGTGGAAATAATTTTGATCAAATCACACAATGCCTCATTATTATTATTATTATTATTATTAGTATTATTATTATGGTTTTATATTTCTACATCCTGTTATATTTACTGTGCGTCTACAGAATATCGGAACATAAATTGCCCAAGTGTTTCTGTAACAATGGGGCAGATCAGGGCCGTCTTAACAGCAGTGTAGGCCCCTGGGCACAGCAATGCACTGGGCCCCTTACCCATCCTCCAGTGGTAGGGTTGGGGAGTGCTATCAGTGGCAGCTTTAATGTCCCGCGGGTGGTAGGAGGTGTTCTATCTTTCGCTCAGCATGTAGGACCTGGAGCAGTAATTTCTGCTAATTACTCCTTTACTGCACAGATGGGGCTAAACTGTAGATGGGGTATTGGGCTGAATGAAGAAGCCCTGGTACGTGGTGGTAGGGGGTGGTGGATAGTGGAGTGAGCTTAATATTTATAATTTTCTGGTGGGAGGGCAGCTTGCTTGACTGCAGATATCTCAAGTTTCTGAAAATATATTTCTTAGCTTTGAATGGGATTAAAAACTAGAGAGTCCCACCTTTCAGAAGGACTTGAGGATCAGAGTTCAGGAGCCAGAGCAATCCACCAATGAAAATCTAAACTGCATATTAGGCGTGTGGCGCTGGAGCAGGGACCAGCTGCTTGAAGGCTTATATCTCCAGTTCTGGGCATAGTATAGACAAGCTGCCAGTGTCCACCAAAAGGGGAGAGTCCCATCTTTTGGAGAATAACCTCAGAAATTTTTTAAGGTAGACTGAATCCGAGATATCTGGCTGGGAAGAGTAAATAACAGGCTTGGATGGGGACCACTGCTATCAAGTATGATGTCTCCGGTTCCCGGGGCCAATTTTAAAAAATCCAGTACCCCTGGAAAGAGTGGGTTCCTCAGCTATCAACCTAGGGCCCTTATACTCCTGGGGCCCTTGGGCAAGAGCTCATTGAGCCCATACAAAAAGACAGCCCTGGGGGAGATGTATTAACCTGGAGAAGTAATAAAGCAGTGAGAAGTGCAACGTGATAATGTAGCAGCCAATCATTACGGATTTGGAAAAATGACAGTTAGGAGCTGATTGGCTGGTGCGTTATCACCTTGCACTTATCACAGCTTTATCACTTCTTTATCCCTTCTCCAGGCTCAATACATCCACCCCATTATTCTGACGTTGGATTGTGCAGAATGTATGTCACTCACTTTCTGCACTGGACATAGAATTAGAGTTCACATTATCCATCTTGTTATCCAAATTCCCAACTAATGCTTGGGGACACCAATATTTCCCTTCTAATACTGATAGAACTAGGGATAATGCACATATCCAGTGGCCACAGATGCTCACAGGCTGCTCAGTATTAGTCTATGACATACTGGCATGTTGGCTGACAGCAGGCATCTCATAATAGGAAGCATGAGCTACTGGTTTATTTGTTTTCTCAGTTGTGTTTGTGCAGCTGGGAGTTTTCTATTGATGACACATTGATTTTGTTGGTTGAATTTAAAATTACATTTAATAAACAAAATATAAGACTTTTTTTTTACATTTTACTATGTGGTGCTACATAATAAACAGACCCTCTATGTGGATACTTGTGTCACCATATAAATAAATGATAATAATAATAATAATAATAATAATAATAAGATTTTACTTACCGGTAAATCTATTTCTCGTAGTCCGTAGTGGATGCTGGGGACTCCGTAGGACCATGGGGAATAGACGGGCTCCGTAGGAGACAGGGCACTCTAAGAAAGAATTAGGACTACTGGTGTGCACTGGCTCCTCCCTCTATGTCCCTCCTCCAGACCTCAGTTAAGGAAACTGTGCCCGGAAGAGCTGACAGTACAAGGAAAGGATTTTGGAATCCAGGGTAAGACTCATACCAGCCACACCAATCACATCGTATAACTTGTTATAACTTACCCAGTTAACAGTATGAAGAACAACAGAGCATCAGACAACCTGACGCAAACATAACATAACCCTTAGGTAAGCAATAACTATATACAAGTATTGCAGAAGAAGTCCGCACTTGGGACGGGCGCCCAGCATCCACTACGGACTACGAGAAATAGATTTACCGATAAGTAAAATCTTATTTTCTCTAACGTCCTAGTGGATGCTGGGGACTCCGTAAGGACCATGGGGATTATACCAAAGCTCCCAAACGGGCGGGAGAGTGCGGATGACTCTGCAGCACCGATTGAGCAAACACAAGGTCCTCCTCAGCCAGGGTATCAAACTTGTAGAATTTTGCAAACGTGTTTGAACCCGACCAAGTAGCTGCTCGGCAAAGCTGTAATGCCGAGACCCCTCGGGCAGCCGCCCAAGAAGAGCCCACCTTCCTTGTGGAATGGGCTTTTACAGATTTTGGATGCGGCAATCCAGCCGCAGAGTGAGCCTGCTGAATCGTGTTACAGATCCAGCGAGCAATAGTTTGCTTTGAAGCAGGAGCACCCAGCTTGTTGGATGCATACAGGATAAACAGCGAGTCAGTTTTCCTGACTCCAGCCGTTCTGGCTACATAAATCTTCAAAGCCCTGACTAAATCTAGTAACTTGGAATCCTCCAAGTCACGAGTAGCCGCAGGCACCACAATAGGTTGGTTCAAATGAAAAGATGACACCACCTTCGGCAGAAATTGCGGACGAGTCCGTAATTCTGCCCTGTCCATATGGAAAACCAGATAGGGGCTTTTACATGACAAAGCCGCCAATTCTGACACACGCCTAGCCGAAGCTAAGGCCAACAGCATGACCACTTTCCACGTGAGATACTTTAACTCCACGGTCTTAAGTGGCTCAAACCAGTGAGATCTCAGGAAACTCAACACCACGTTAAGATCCCAAGGTGCCACTGGTGGCACAAAAGGGGGCTGAATATGCAGCACTCCCTTTACAAACGTCTGAACCTCAGGAAGAGAAGCCAGTTCCTTTTGAAAGAAAATGGATAGGGCCGAAATCTGGACCTTTATGGACCCTAATTTTAAGCCCATAGTCACTCCCGACTGTAGGAAGTGAAGGAACCGGCCCAGCTGGAATTCCTCTGTAGGGGCCTTCCTGGCCTCACACCAAGCAACATATTTTCGCCATATACGGTGATAATGTTTTGCTGTCACGTCCTTCCTAGCCTTTATCAGCGTAGGAATAACTTCATCCGGAATGCCTTTTTCCGCTAGGATCCGGCGTTCAACCGCCATGCCGTCAAACGCAGCCGCGGTAAGTCTTGGAACAGACAGGGCCCATGTTGCAACAGATCCTGTCTGAGAGGCAGAGGCCATGGGTCCTCTGTTAACATTTCTTGCAGTTCCGGGTACCAAGTCCTTCTTGGCCAATCCGGAACAATGAGTATTGTTCTCACTCCTCTTTTTCTTAAGATTCTCAGCACCTTGGGTATGAGAGGAAGAGGAGGAAACACATAGACCGACTGGAACACCCACGGTGTTACTAGTGCGTCCACAGCTATCGCCTGAGGGTCTCTTGACCTGGCGCAATACTTTTGTAGCTTTTTGTTGAGGCGGGATGCCATCATGTCCACCTGTGGCAGTTCCCATCGATTTGTAATCTGTGTGAAGACTTTTTGATGAAGTCCCCACTCTCCCGGGTGGAGGTCGTGCCTGCTGAGGAAGTCTGCTTCCCAGTTGTCCACTCCTGGAATGAACACTGCTGACAGTGCTTGCACGTGATTCTCCGCCCAACAAAGAATCCTGGTGGTTTCTGCCATTGCCACCCTGCTTCTTGTGCCGCCCTGGCGGTTTACATGAGCCACTGCGGTGATGTTGTCTGATTGAATCAGCACCTGTTGGTTGCGAAGCAGAGTCTCCGCCTGACTCAGGGCGTTGTATATAGCCCTTAGTTCCAGAAAATTGATGTGCAGACAAGCCTCCTGACTTGACCACAGCCCTTGGAAGTTTCTTCCCTGAGTGACTGCCCCCCACCCTTGGAGGCTTGCATCCGTGGTCACCAGGACCCAGTCCTGTATGCCGAACCTGCGGTCCTCGAGAAGGTGAGCACTCTGCAGCCACCACAGAAGAGACACCCTGGCCCTGGGGGATAGGATGATCCGCCGATGCATCTGAAGATGCGATCCGGACCACTTGTCCAACAGATCCCACTGAAAGTTCCTCGCATGGAACCTGCCGAAGGGAATGGCTTCGTATGACGCCACCATCTATCCCAGGACTCGCATGCATTGATGCACCGACACCTGTTTTGGTTTTAAGAGGCCTCTGACCAGAGTCACGAGCTCCTGGGCCTTCTCCTCCGGGAGAAACACCTGCTTCTGGTCAGTGTCCAGAATCATGCCCAGGAAGGGCAGTCTCGTCGTAGGAATCAGCTGCGACTTTGGAATATTCAGAATCCAGCCGTGCTGTTGTAACACCTCCCGAGAGTGTGCTACGCTGATCAGAAACTGCTCTCTGGACTTCGCCTTTATGAGGAGATCGTCCAAGTATGGGATAATTGTGACTCCTTGCTTTCGCAGGAGCACCATCATTTCCGCCATTACCTTGGTAAATATTCTCGGTGCCGTGGACAGACCAAAAGGCAACGTCTGGAATTGGTAATGACAGTCCTGTACCACAAATCTGAGGTACTCCTGATGAGGTGGATAAATGGGGACATGCAGGTAAGCATCCTTTATGTCCAGAGACACCATAAAATCCCCCTCTTCCAGGCTTGCGATGACCGCTCTCAGCGATTCCATCTTGAACTTGAACCTTTTCAGGCAAATGTTCAGGGATTTTAAATTCAATATGGGTCTGACCGAACCGTCCGGTTTCGGAACCACAAACATTGTGGAATAGTAACCCCTTCCCTGTTGAGGGAGGGGAACCTGTACCACCACCTGCTGGAGATATAATTTGTGAATTGCCGCTAACACTACTTCCCTTCCTATGGGGGAAGCTGGCAGGGCCGATTTGAGGTAACGGTGAGGGGGCATCACTTCGAATTCCAGCTTGTATCCCTGAGACACAATCTGTACAGCCCAGGGATCCACCTGTGAGCGAACCCACTGGTGGCTGAAATTTCGGAGACGCGCCCCCACCGCTCCTGGCTCCACCTGTGGAGCCCCAGCGTCATGCGGTGGATTTTGTGGAAGCCGGGGAGGACTTCTGTTCCTGGGAACTAGCTGTATTGTGCAGCTTCTTTCCTCTACCCCTGCCTCTGGCAAGAAAAGACGCACCTCTGACCTTCTTGCCTCTGTGCGATCGAAAGGACTGCATTTGGTAATACGGTGCTTTCTTAGGTTGTGAGGGAATATATGGCAAAAAATTTGACTTCCCAGCCGTAGCTGTGGAAACTAGGTCCGAGAGACCGTCCCCAAACAATTCCTCACCCTTATAAGGTAAAACCTCCATGTGCTTTTTTGAGTCGGCATCACCTGTCCATTGCCGAGTCCACAGGACCCTTCTGGCAGAAATTGACATTGCATTTATTCTAGAGCCCAGTAGGCAAATGTCTCTCTGGGCATCCCTCATATATAGGACAGCGTCTTTTATATGCCCCAGGGTCAGTAATATAGTATCCTTGTCCAAGGTATCAAGTTCCTCAGACAGAGTATCTGTCCATGCTGCTACAGCACTACACATCCAGGCCGACGCAATTGCCGGCCTCAGTAGGGTACCTGAATGTGTATAAACGGACTTCAGGATACCTTCCTGCTTCCTATCCGCAGGATCTTTTAGGGAGGCCGTATCCTGTGACGGCAGGGCCACCTTCTTAGTTAAGCGTGTCAAAGCTTTGTCTACCCCAGGGGAGGATTCCCAGCGTAACCTGTCCGTTGGCGGGAAAGGATACGCCATAAGTAACCGCTTGGAAATCTGCACTTTCCTATCAGGAGAATCCCAAGCTTTTTCACATAACTCATTTAACTCATGTGAAGGGGGAAAGGTCACTTCTTGCCTTTTTCCCCCAAACATATAAACCCTCTTGTCAGGGACCGGGTTTACCTCTGAAATGTGCAATACATCCTTCATTGCTATAATCATGTAGCGGATGGCTTTAGCCATTTTAGGCTGCAACTTTGCATCATCGCCATCGACACTGGAGTCAGAATCTGTGTCGATATCCGTGTCAACAATCTGGGATAGTGGGCGCTTCTGAGACCCTGACGGCCTCTGCGCTGTAGGATCAGGCATGGGTTGAGACCCTGACTGTCCCAAGGCTTCAGCTTTATCCAACCTTTTATGCAAGGAGTTTACATTATCATTTAACACCTTCCACATACCCATCCAATCAGGTATCGGCGCCGTCGGCGGCGAACCCACATTCATCTGCACCTGCTCTGCTTCCACATAGCCTTCCTCGTCAAACATATCGACACAAACGTACCGACACACCACACACACAGGGGATGCTCTATTTGAGGACAGAACCCCCACAAGGCCCTTTGGAGAGACAGAGAGAGAGTATGCCAGCACACACCCCAGCGCTATATAACCCAGGAATTACACAGTAACTTAGTGTTTACCCAGTAGCTGCTGTATTAGTGATTTTGCGCTAAATTTATGTGCCCCCCCTCTCTTTTTACCCTCTTTCTACCGTGATTCTGCAGGGGAGAGCCTGGGGAGCTTCCTCTCAGCGGAGCTGTGGAGAGAAAATGGCACTGGTGAGTGCTGAGGAAGAAGCCCCGCCCCCTCAGTGGTGGGCTTCTGTCCCGCGATTTTGTGTAAAATAATGGCGGGGGCTCATGCATATATACAGTGCCCAGCTGTATATATGCTCTATTTTGCCAGGAGGTACTCAATTGCTGCCCAGGGTGCCCCCCCCCCCCCCCCCCCCTGCGCCCTGCACCCTACAGTGACCGGAGTGTGCGGGTTAAATGTGGGAGCAATGGCGCACAGCTGCAGTGCTGTGCGCTACCTCATATGAAGACAGGAGTCTTCTGCTGCCGATTTTGAAGTCTTCTTGCTTCTCTCGCCGGCTTCTGTCTTCGGGCTCTGCGAGGGGGACGGCGGCGCGGCTCTGGGATCGGACGACCAAGGGTGAGTTCCTGTATTCGATCCCTCTGGAGCTAATGGTGTCCAGTAGCCTAAGAAGCGCAACCTATCCGCAGTTAGTAGGTTTGCTTCTCTCCCCTCAGTCCCACGTAGCAGAGAGCCTGTTGCCAGCAGATCTCTCTGAAAATAAAAAATCCTAATAAAATACTTTCTTATTAGCAAGCTCAGGAGAGCTCACTAAAGTGCACCCAGCTCTAACCGGGCACAGATTCTAACTGAGGTCTGGAGGAGGGACATAGAGGGAGGAGCCAGTGCACACCAGTAGTCCTAATTCTTTCTTAGAGTGCCCTGTCTCCTGCGGAGCCCGTCTATTCCCCATGGTCCTTACGGAGTTCCCAGCATCCACTAGGACGTTAGAGAAAATAATAATAATAATAATAATAATAATAATAATAATAGTAGTAACCCCTAAAATACACATATAAAATAAAATGTAGAACTTATCTTGTCACATGTAAGAAAAGCAGAAGCGACAGGACTGCCCCTTATCCCCTCTCCTTTTTAATATAGCCATAGATCCCCTGATTCGACATTTTGATTTATATACCCTGTGGCAAGGTATAACAGTCGGTACCCATACCCTCAAAGTTTCTGCATATGCAGACGACCTGTTGTATTTTACTAATCCTCAGGAATCGTTTCCAGGTTTTTTCAACTTCTGCAGGACTTTGAAAACATATTAGAGATGAGCGGGTTCGGTTTCTCTGAATCCGAACCCGCCAGAACTTCATGTTTTTTTTCACGGGTCCAAGCGACTCGGATCTTCCCGCCTTGCTCGGTTAACCCGAGCGCGCCCGAACGTCATCATGACGCTGTCGGATTCTCGCGAGGCTCGGATTCTATCGCGAGACTCGGATTCTATATAAGGAGCCGCGCGTCGCCGCCATTTTCACACGTGCATTGAGATTGATAGGGAGAGGACGTGGCTGGCGTCCTCTCCATTTAGATTATAAGAGACTGAGAGAGATTTACTGGAGCTGACTAGGAGGAGTACTGTTACTGTAGAAGTGTAGAGACTGAGTGGAGAGAGTTTACTAGTGAGGACAGTGCAGTTTACTTTATAATCCGTTCTCTGCCTGAAAAAAGCGATACACAGCACACAGTGACTCAGTCACATACCATATCTGTGTGCACTGCTCAGGCTCAGGCCAGTGTGCTGCATCATCTATTATCTATATATAATATTATATATATTATATATCTGTCTGACTGCTCAGCTCACACAGCTTATAATTGTGGGGGAGACTGGGGAGCACTACTGCAGTGCCAGTTATAGGTTATAGCAGGAGCCAGGAGTACATAATATATTATATAGTGAGTGACCACCAGACACACAGTGCAGTTTATTTAATATATCCGTTCTCTGCCTGAAAAAAGCGATACACACAGTGACTCAGTCAGTCACATACCATATCTGTGTGCACTGCTCAGGCTCAGGCCAGTGTGCTGCATCATCTATATATATTATATATCTGTCTGACTGCTCAGCTCACACAGCTTATAATTGTGGGGGAGACTGGGGAGCACTACTGCAGTGCCAGTTATAGGTTATAGCAGGAGCCAGGAGTACATAATATTATATTAAAATTAAACAGTGCACACTTTTGCTGCAGGAGTGCCACTGCCAGTGTGACTAGTGACCAGTGACCTGACCACCAGTATATATAATATTAGTAGTATACTATCTCTTTATCAACCAGTCTATATTAGCAGCAGACACAGTACAGTGCGGTAGTTCACGGCTGTGGCTACCTCTGTGTCGGCACTCGGCAGCCCGTCCATAATTGTATATACCACCTAACCGTGGTTTTTTTTTCTTTCTTTATACATACATACTAGTTACGAGTATACTATCTCTTTATCAACCAGTCTATATATTAGCAGCAGACACAGTACAGTGCGGTAGTTCACGGCTGTGGCTACCTCTGTGTCGGCACTCGGCAGCCCGTCCATAATTGTATATACCACCTAACCGTGGTTTTTTTTTCTTTCTTTATAGTCATACTAGTTACGAGTATACTATCTCTTTATCAACCAGTCTATATTAGCAGCAGACACAGTACAGTGCGGTAGTTCACGGCTGTGGCTACCTCTGTGTCGGCACTCGGCAGCCCGTCCATAATTGTATATACCACCTAACCGTGGTTTTTTTTTCTTTCTTTATACATACATACTAGTTACGAGTATACTATCTCTTTATCAACCAGTCTATATATTAGCAGCAGACACAGTACAGTGCGGTAGTTCACGGCTGTGGCTACCTCTGTGTCGGCACTCGGCAGCCCGTCCATAATTGTATATACCACCTAACCGTGGTTTTTTTTTCTTTCTTTATAGTCATACTAGTTACGAGTATACTATCTCTTTATCAACCAGTCTATATTAGCAGCAGACACAGTACAGTGCGGTAGTTCACGGCTGTGGCTACCTCTGTGTCGGCACTCGGCAGCCCGTCCATAATTGTATATACCACCTAACCGTGGTTTTTTTTTCTTTCTTTATACATACATACTAGTTACGAGTATACTATCTCTTTATCAACCAGTCTATATTAGCAGCAGACACAGTACAGTGCGGTAGTTCACGGCTGTGGCTACCTCTGTGTCGGCACTCGGCAGCCCGTCCATAATTGTATATACCACCTAACCGTGGTTTTTTTTTCTTTCTTTATACATACATACCAGTTACGAGTATACTATCTCTTTATCAACCAGTCTATATATTAGCAGCAGACACAGTACAGTGCGGTAGTTCACGGCTGTGGCTACCTCTGTGTCGGCACTCGGCAGCCCGTCCATAATTGTATATACCACCTAACCGTGGTTTTTTTTTCTTTCTTTATACATACATACTAGTTACGAGTATACTATCTCTTTATCAACCAGTCTATATTAGCAGCAGACACAGTACAGTGCGGTAGTTCACGGCTGTGGCTACCTCTGTGTCGGCACTCGGCAGCCCGTCCATAATTGTATATACCACCTAACCGTGGTTTTTTTTTCTTTCTTTATACATACATACTAGTTACGAGTATACTATCTCTTTATCAACCAGTCTATATATTAGCAGCAGACACAGTACAGTGCGGTAGTTCACGGCTGTGGCTACCTCTGTGTCGGCACTCGGCAGCCCGTCCATAATTGTATATACCACCTAACCGTGGTTTTTTTTTCTTTCTTTATACATACATACTAGTTACGAGTATACTATCTCTTTATCAACCAGTCTATATATTAGCAGCAGACACAGTACAGTGCGGTAGTTCACGGCTGTGGCTACCTCTGTGTCGGCACTCGGCAGCCCGTCCATAATTGTATATACCACCTAACCGTGGTTTTTTTTTCTTTCTTTATACATACATACTAGTTACGAGTATACTATCTCTTTATCAACCAGTCTATATATTAGCAGCAGACACAGTACAGTGCGGTAGTTCATGGCTGTGGCTACCTCTGTGTCGGCACTCGGCAGCCCGTCCATAATTGTATACTAGTATCCAATCCATCCATCTCCATTGTTTACCTGAGGTGCCTTTTAGTTGTGCCTATTAAAATATGGAGAACAAAAATGTTGAGGTTCCAAAATTAGGGAAAGATCAAGATCCACTTCCACCTCGTGCTGAAGCTGCTGCCACTAGTCATGGCCGAGACGATGAAATGCCAGCAACGTCGTCTGCCAAGGCCGATGCCCAATGTCATAGTACAGAGCATGTCAAATCCAAAACACCAAATATCAGTAAAAAAAGGACTCCAAAACCTAAAATAAAATTGTCGGAGGAGAAGCGTAAACTTGCCAATATGCCATTTACCACACGGAGTGGCAAGGAACGGCTGAGGCCCTGGCCTATGTTCATGGCTAGTGGTTCAGCTTCACATGAGGATGGAAGCACTCAGCCTCTCGCTAGAAAAATGAAAAGACTCAAGCTGGCAAAAGCAGCACAGCAAAGAACTGTGCATTCTTCGAAATCCCAAATCCACAAGGAGAGTCCAATTGTGTCGGTTGCGATGCCTGACCTTCCCAACACTGGACGTGAAGAGCATGCGCCTTCCACCATTTGCACGCCCCCTGCAAGTGCTGGAAGGAGCACCCGCAGTCCAGTTCCTGATAGTCAGATTGAAGATGTCAGTGTTGAAGTACACCAGGATGAGGAGGATATGGGTGTTGCTGGCGCTGGGGAGGAAATTGACCAGGAGGATTCTGATGGTGAGGTGGTTTGTTTAAGTCAGGCACCCGGGGAGACACCTGTTGTCCGTGGGAGGAATATGGCCGTTGACATGCCAGGTGAAAATACCAAAAAAATCAGCTCTTCGGTGTGGAGGTATTTCACCAGAAATGCGGACAACAGGTGTCAAGCCGTGTGTTCCCTTTGTCAAGCTGTAATAAGTAGGGGTAAGGACGTTAACCACCTCGGAACATCCTCCCTTATACGTCACCTGCAGCGCATTCATAATAAGTCAGTGACAAGTTCAAAAACTTTGGGTGACAGCGGAAGCAGTCCACTGACCAGTAAATCCCTTCCTCTTGTAACCAAGCTCACGCAAACCACCCCACCAACTCCCTCAGTGTCAATTTCCTCCTTCCCCAGGAATGCCAATAGTCCTGCAGGCCATGTCACTGGCAATTCTGACGAGTCCTCTCCTGCCTGGGATTCCTCCGATGCATCCTTGCGTGTAACGCCTACTGCTGCTGGCGCTGCTGTTGTTGCCGCTGGGAGTCGATGGTCATCCCAGAGGGGAAGTCGTAAGCCCACTTGTACTACTTCCAGTAAGCAATTGACTGTTCAACAGTCCTTTGCGAGGAAGATGAAATATCACAGCAGTCATCCTACTGCAAAGCGGATAACTGAGGCCTTGACAACTATGTTGGTGTTAGACGTGCGTCCGGTATCCGCCGTTAGTTCACAGGGAACTAGACAATTTATTGAGGCAGTGTGCCCCCGTTACCAAATACCATCTAGGTTCCACTTCTCTAGGCAGGCGATACCGAGAATGTACACGGACGTCAGAAAAAGACTCACCAGTGTCCTAAAAAATGCAGTTGTACCCAATGTCCACTTAACCACGGACATGTGGACAAGTGGAGCAGGGCAGGGTCAGGACTATATGACTGTGACAGCCCACTGGGTAGATGTATGGACTCCCACCGCAAGAACAGCAGCGGCGGCACCAGTAGCAGCATCTCGCAAACGCCAACTCTTTCCTAGGCAGGCTACGCTTTGTATCACCGCTTTCCAGAATACGCACACAGCTGAAAACCTCTTACGGCAACTGAGGAAGATCATCGCGGAATGGCTTACCCCAATTGGACTCTCCTGTGGATTTGTGGCATCGGACAACGCCAGCAATATTGTGTGTGCATTAAATATGGGCAAATTCCAGCACGTCCCATGTTTTGCACATACCTTGAATTTGGTGGTGCAGAATTTTTTAAAAAACGACAGGGGCGTGCAAGAGATGCTGTCGGTGGCCAGAAAAATTGCGGGACACTTTCGGCGTACAGGCACCACGTACAGAAGACTGGAGCACCACCAAAAACTACTGAACCTGCCCTGCCATCATCTGAAGCAAGAAGTGGTAACGAGGTGGAATTCAACCCTCTATATGCTTCAGAGGTTGGAGGAGCAGCAAAAGGCCATTCAAGCCTATACAATTGAGCACGATATAGGAGGTGGAATGCACCTGTCTCAAGCGCAGTGGAGAATGATTTCAACGTTGTGCAAGGTTCTGATGCCCTTTGAACTTGCCACACGTGAAGTCAGTTCAGACACTGCCAGCCTGAGTCAGGTCATTCCCCTCATCAGGCTTTTGCAGAAGAAGCTGGAGGCATTGAAGAAGGAGCTAAAAGGGAGCGATTCCGCTAGGCATGTGGGACTTGTGGATGCAGCCCTTAATTCGCTTAACAAGGATTCACGGGTGGTCAATCTGTTGAAATCAGAGCACTACATTTTGGCCACCGTGCTCGATCCTAGATTTAAAGCCTACCTTTGATCTCTCTTTCCGGCAGACACAAGTCTGCTGGGGTTGAAAGACCTGCTGGTGACAAAATTGTCAAGTCAAGCGGAACGCGACCTGTCAACATCTCCTCCTTCACATTCTCCCGCAACTGGGGGTGCGAGGAAAAGGCTCAGAATTCCGAGCCCACCCGCTGGCGGTGATGCAGGGCAGTCTGGAGCGACTGCTGATGCTGACATCTGGTCCGGACTGAAGGACCTGACAACGATTACGGACATGTCGTCTACTGTCACTGCATATGATTCTCTCAACATTGATAGAATGGTGGAGGATTATATGAGTGACCGCATCCAAGTAGGCACGTCACACAGTCCGTACTTATACTGGCAGGAAAAAGAGGCAATTTGGAGGCCCTTGCACAAACTGGCTTTATTCTACCTAAGTTGCCCTCCCACAAGTGTGTACTCCGAAAGAGTGTTTAGTGCCGCCGCTCACCTTGTCAGCAATCGGCGTACGAGGTTACATCCAGAAAATGTGGAGAAGATGATGTTCATTAAAATGAATTATAATCAATTCCTCCGCGGAGACATTGACCAGCAGCAATTGCCTCCACAAAGTACACAGGGAGCTGAGATGGTGGATTCCAGTGGGGACGAATTGATAATCTGTGAGGAGGGGGATGTACACGGTGATATATCGGAGGGTGAAGATGAGGTGGACATCTTGCCTCTGTAGAGCCAGTTTGTGCAAGGAGAGATTAATTGCTTCTTTTTTGGGGGGGGGTCCAAACCAACCCGTCATATCAGTCACAGTCGTGTGGCAGACCCTGTCACTGAAATGATGGGTTGGTTAAAGTGTGCATGTCCTGTTTTGTTTATACAACATAAGGGTGGGTGGGAGGGCCCAAGGACAATTCCATCTTGCACCTCTTTTTTCTTTTCTTTTTCTTTGCATCATGTGCTGATTGGGGAGGGTTTTTTGGAAGGGACATCCTGCGTGACACTGCAGTGCCACTCCTAGATGGGCCCGGTGTTTGTGTCGGCCACTAGGGTCGCTAATCTTACTCACACAGTCAGCTACCTCATTGCGCCTCTTTTTTTCTTTGCGTCATGTGCTGTTTGGGGAGGGTTTTTTGGAAGGGACATCCTGCGTGACACTGCAGTGCCACTCCTAGATGGGCCCGGTGTTTGTGTCGGCCACTAGGGTCGCTAATCTTACTCACACAGCTACCTCATTGCGCCTCTTTTTTTCTTTGCGTCATGTGCTGTTTTGGGAGGGTTTTTTGGAAGGGACATCCTGCGTGACACTGCAGTGCCACTCCTAGATGGGCCCGGTGTTTGTGTCGGCCACTAGGGTCGCTAATCTTACTCACACAGCTACCTCATTGCGCCTCTTTTTTTCTTTGCGTCATGTGCTGTTTGGGGAGGGTTTTTTGGAAGGGCCATCCTGCGTGACACTGCAGTGCCACTCCTAGATGGGCCCGGTGTTTGTGTCGGCCACTAGGGTCGCTAATCTTACTCACACAGCTACCTCATTGCGCCTCTTTTTTTCTTTGCGTCATGTGCTGTTTGGGGAGGGTTTTTTGGAAGGGACATCCTGCGTGACACTGCAGTGCCACTCCTAGATGGGCCCGGTGTTTGTGTCGGCCACTAGGGTCGCTTATCTTACTCACACAGCGACCTCGGTGCAAATTTTAGGACTAAAAATAATATTGTGAGGTGTGAGGTATTCAGAATAGACTGAAAATGAGTGTAAATTATGGTTTTTGAGGTTAATAATACTTTGGGATCAAAATGACCCCCAAATTCTATGATTTAAGCTGTTTTTTAGTGTTTTTTGAAAAAAACACCCGAATCCAAAACACACCCGAATCCGACAAAAAAAATTCGGTGAGGTTTTGCCAAAACGCGTTCGAACCCAAAACACGGCCGCGGAACCAAACCCAAAACCAAAACACAAAACCCGAAAAATTTCAGGCGCTCATCTCTAAAACATATCAGGATTTTTAATAAATAAATAAAAAACCAAAGCGTTTGCACTGCATACAAAAGCTTCCGATGGTTGGTTGGGCAATTTCCCTTTTGTCTGGGCAAACTCATCAATACAATATTTAGGTCTTACTATACCAGTGAATCCAGCAGATTTATATAAATCTAATCTCCTTGGGGTGATTTCCCGTATCAGACTTCTGGTCTTGGCCTAATCTCCCATTATCTTATATTGGCAGATACCATCACTTGAAAATAATTTCCTTCACACGTCTGTTGTACTTTATTCAAATGCTCCCATTGTTATTGACAGAATCGGATTTCAAGATACTGAACAGGGCAATTAGTGTCTTTATTTGGGCTGGGAAAAAACCTTGGTTCTCTCTGTTCAAACTGTGCCAACCTGCCACCTCTGGTGGCATTAATTTACCTTGCAATCCTAGTTATTAATTGGCTGTCAACTATAGGTATGCAGTAGATTGGATCGGTGCTACAAATAATTATGCAATCCCCGAGTTGGAACAGGCCTTCTGTCCTGCTGTGGCCTTGACTAGTTTACTACATATGAAACCCTCTGACTTCCCTCCCAATAATTTACTTCTTCTTCTTACTTCATGCACTGCCTGGCGACTCTCCCGCTCACGATTAGGCATTTCAACACATTACGCTGTGTTTCTCCCGCTTCCCCATACAGCTACTGCTCATCCTTCCTCGGCTCGAAGGTCTTCTCTATACACCACATGGTACAGAAGTAGTCTTCGATTACTTCATCATACCCTGATTTGTCTATTCCGTTATTTTCATACTACCAACTGCACAGTTATGTTTCTAGTGTGATGTCCTGCTTAACCACTACCACAGTTCTTAATGACTTGGACTCCTTGATTAAAACCTCGGGTGATAAGGTTTACTCAACTTCTTTATTATATTCCCACATAAAGAAGCAATTGAATTTAGATACTATACAGACGGGCATGGCCAAATGGACCAGAGATTTACCTAATATCCCGCTTACCACACTCCTACATGCATTCACACGACTTTACAAAACATTGGTTTCTTCTTCATACATAGAAATGCAATATAAACTGCTGCATAGAGCCTACTACTCTCCGAAATTACGAATGCTGATGGGCGCTTCCCCCGACTCACAATGTTTTAAATGCACGGCCCCTGATGCTGACCTATTTCACTGTCTGTGGAGCTGTCCTGAGGTTAATAAATTTTGGCTGGCGGTATGTAAGCACGTTGAAGATATCTATGGTATTGCCATTGTCCCTATTCCTGAATGGGCCCTATGGGACATATACACAACCCCTGTACAGACCAGGCCACTAGCTGGTCAACGAATGTTATTGGCTAAAATTGCGGCCGCTGTGAGAAAAACCATTTTGTCTCAGTGGATCTCCTCTGGATACCTTGACGCTATCATTATTATTGCCCCGAGTCTCTTACTTATTTTACATGGACTGGGTAGAGATGTCTCTTCAGAAGGAATTAAAAGCAGAAAAGTTCTTTGACATTTGGCTGCCACATGTCAAATCCTTGTTTCCTTCCCTTCGTAACACGCTGCGAACATTAGTGTCTCTGACTTCATTGTATAATCTCGAAGTACTTACATCTGGTCGTCATCCATTTTAAATTGAGAGGGAAAAATACTTTGTCTGCTTTTGCTAACTTGTTTGTAATGAGTTCCCTCTATTATTGGATAATACCATCTAGTATATCCTTTACTATGTGATGCTTGTGTTTTCTTATGCATTTATATTTTGCCCGTCACAATGTCTTCTCTCGATGATTTGTCAATTGGACTTTGTGATTACATGTGCAGTTCCCCAATAAAGTATGTTTGAAAAAAAAAGAAAAGCAGAAGCCTCTGTACTACTTACACACTGAGACAGGACTCAGGAGGACTCTGTGTGTCTCTCACTAGACCCTCATTAGATAACAGGTTACTCAGGACTCAGTGGGGAGGAGAAGAAGCTGGGATCCCTGTGTCACTTACAGCTCTCTCCGTCCCACCTATCTCTCCTCTGGTCATAAAACTCTGTCGGTCGCTCATGAAACCTGATCTTGTATCTCTGCCTGGACTGCATACTGTTCTGCTCGTATTCTGGATGCTGGTTCTGCTGCTGCCTAAGAGGGGAAGTTAGTGATTTTAGTGTGCTCCAGCCGAGAGGCACGCTGACAAAGGTGGGCCCGGGATACAGTATGCCCTGCGCCACCATACCCCCCTAATCTGGCTATGCTCTTGGCACTGACTTGACTCTGGCTGCTGATTTACACTTGTGAGACTACACTTGAACAACAATGGGGGACAATATAAGTTATTTAGCAATTACCTCCTAGCTGCTAGGACTTAAGCATCCTGGGGTCTTCTGTCTTCTGGCACCTTTGATCTTCTTCCTGCTGGGTTGCCTCTTCTGTGTGACCTCTTTTGAGCCTAATTGGGAGCTCGCTCATACTCCTGCTATGTCCTCTAACTGACTTTCTGCTGCTCACACTGGATAATGAAAGTCAGTGTGAGTGGTAGGAGCGATGATGTGGTAAGGTATTATTGGCCGGCCACAGCTGCTTATAATTAGCTTGCAGCGGATCACAACTTTGAAAAACTGCAGCTGCTTTCATGTCATTGCTTGGACCCAAAGCCTAGCCGCAGATCTGTCCAAAATGTTTCCCCAGTGGGACAAAATTCTATACCCGTCCATACTCCGGATAGTCTGACAAATTTTGGAATGTCCAATGTAATAACATATAGTTGGTAACTCTAGATGCCCTTTCTGGAGATAGGTCACCCTAGGCAAATTGTTGCCTAGCCCAGGCCAGCCCTGAGCCCAACCTAGAATAGTCTGGTGTTGGTTGCAGCTTTTGCCGAAGATGATGTTAGCTACCGGGCCCAAGCTCCAGAATGATCAGTAAATTCACAATACAGAAGCCCTCATAAAACCCTATGGGGGTTGCTTTTTGATTGAAAATGGGTAACCACAGCAGATATCTCTATTTCTGCTGTAGTCCCCCACTAGATACATTCTGAAAGCAACTCTTTTTGGTGGATATCCACAAATTTCTTTTGATAAATATGCCCCCAAATGAGGCCTATAGGGAGACGGGAAATACTATTGGCAGAACAGGTAAGTTATTTTGATGTTATAAATTATAGAATAACCCTTATCCAGAAAACCTGAATTTGAGCATAGACCACAAGGACCATGTTCTATGTTGGCAGCGTTGAAAGATGGACAAAAATACACTTACTATATACTGCACTATAATAATGTATTATGAAAACTCAGACCATACTGCCTTAAATCTGCTGCACTGTGATATATTATTATACTATACTACAGTGGTATACTGTAATGTGGCAGGAACAGGAGAATGCAACTTAATGTCTCCAAGCCTTAAGGCCTGTATTTTATTAACAGAATGTTATAGGTAAATGCCATAAAGCAGAAGATTTTCTCCACATTCACAGTAACCGGACTATAGAAGATATGAAGATGGTTGGAGGGGTGATATTTTGTAGAGATATTAGCATGTGATTGGGTAGTTATTGTCTTTGTTGTATAGACACAGGCCCAATTAAATAAATAGATTGGGTTTTACACTGGGATGACTCTCAATACCCACTTCTTTATTAAAGCATTCTACTTCTGATCCTAAACTATTGCTGTATACTCCTCGCTCACTGTCTCCCCCTCTGTGTTGCCCCCCGTCTCTCTGCCCCTCTCAGATTGTAAGCTCTCATGATTAGAGACCTCTTTCATCATGTGCTTTTCCCTTCCTCATTAATACCATCATTTCTACCCCATTGCCAACAATGGCACCAAATATTTGCTTTCTTTTGGCGCTGCCTTAGTGGTTATTACGACTCCTTGTGCGGCAATGTTTATATAACCTATGTCCCATGTTAGCCAATGCTTTGCACTGTCTTGCATTTTGTCCTTGTTTTGTTTGCATTGCTTCCATTTATGTACAATGTGGACCCCACGTAGCGTCATATAGATAAAAGATAATAACCATTTTAGAGAAACAATTTAAATAAAATATGAGGTTCTAAAACTCTGCTCCATTCATTTAAATAGTTACAGTTTGAGAGGTATATGCATGGAGAATAAGGGCCCTCATTCCGAGTTGTTCGCTCGCAAGGCGAATGTAGCAGAGTTACACACGCTAAGCCGCCGCCTACTGGGAGTGAATCTTAGCTTCTTAAAATTGCGACCGACGTACGCGCAATATTGCGATTACAAACGAGTTAGCAGTTTCAGAGTAGCTCCAGACTTACTCTGCCTGTGCGATCATTTCAGTGCTTGTCGTTCCTGGTTGACGTCACAAACACACCCAGCGTTCGCCCAGGCACTCCCACCGTTTCCCCGGCCACTCCTGCGTTTTTTCCGGAAACGGTAGCGTTTTCAGCCACACGCCCCTGAAACGCCGTGTATCCGCCCAGTAACACCCATTTCCTGTCAATCACATTACGTTCGCCGGAGCGAAGAAAAAGCCGTGAGTAAAAATACTTTCTTCATAGTAAAGTTACTTGGCGCAGTCGCAGTGCGAACATTGCGCATGCGTACTAAGCGGATTTTCACTGCGATGCGATGAAAAATACCGAGCGAACAACTCGGAATGAGGGCCTAGGGCTGAAACACACGAGCCGGCTTTTGCCGGCCAGGAAAAAGCTGGATGGATTTTTCCCGTGCCGGCATTGTAATTAACAGTGTGAGGGGTAGGGGCCTTTCACACTGCCCGGTTGCAGCCGGAAATATCCACTGGAAGGTCCGGCTGCTGGGCCGGGGCCGTGCCGTCTTTGCAGGCAGTGGACTGTGTGTGTGAATGGGAGCTTTCACACACAACATTTTTTTTTCAAGCTGTGTCTGCTGCTGCGCATGCGCACAGCATTACACACGGCTCAAAACCGTTGTGTGTGAAAGACTCTGCCGGATGGCAAAAAGCCGGACGAAGTTTGTCCGGCTTTTTGCCATCTGGGAGAAACCGGCTCGTGTGATACAGCCCTAAGGACCATCTCATGGTATGAGGGAAAATATATGCCTATAGTGTTCTTCAGTGAGAAATTAAAGACTGTAGATGTACCCTTCACACATTGAGGCTTCTTTCTAAATAAATACCAATTACAAACCGTTGTCAACATAACAAAGCCCACAACACAATTATGTTAAAATTTTATTAAAGTTCCCCTTTAAATTTAAGTTCTAGTACATGATGGCCAAGCGGCTGATGATATAATGCTGGGCATAGAAATAATATTGATGATAATAATAATAATAATAATAATAATAATAATAAATAGTCACTATTGTTACAGCATCTCTGTTCCTATAAATGTGTAAATTTCCCTTCTGCATACAGTAGACGACAACCGTGTAACTAAATTTTTTAAAGGGATGCTATTTATCAACAAACTTTAAACATCAAAGCATAATCTAGTTTTTAGTCATTAACAATGTAATAGTAATTCCCTTAAAGAGAGTCTTTTTTGTCAGCTAGTGAGCATTTCTTTATAATCACACAGGTACAGGATAAAATATGCATTCTACACTAACAAATTCCTCAGACATCACAAAAGGTCCAAATATTCACAAAAAAAAAAGTTCTTATGTCATGAAAAAAGTGCTCACATACACTATATTTTTACGTGAAACTTAAGTATAAAATGTTAAATTCTAAATGTTTATACTGGTCTTTCTCTATAGAAATCTGTAGATATTGACTTTTGTAAAAGACAAGTCACATAAAAAACACCAACATTGGCAAAAGATAAAAACGATAAAGAAAGAGAAGCCTTTTTCTCTGATGCTTTCTACTAGTTATGTCTGCGGAATATTGGTTAAACGTTTTGCCCCTATGTTGGAATCCTGTTGGAGTGAGAGCGTGTGGGATACATTGCACAGCAATGCATGATTTCTCTGCAGATGCAGTGGAACATGGGCTTGGATATCATGCATTAGGAGATTCAAAATGCTCAGAATTCACAGGACTGATGGCTTTAAGCATTCAGAATAACCATTTTTCTTTGAATTATGAAGCTGTGGATGGCCATATTGCAGATTACAACTGGGCCTTTTGAGCATTATATTGCCATATATTTTTCTTGCACTTTATGTTCTCTTCATAAAGGACTATAATGACAAAGCACCTGTGCAAAACCTTTCACAGATATGTTCTGATCTATGCAAAGTTTTTAATGGAATAACCTTAAAGGCATTTCTTCAGGTGTGTTTGTTTCCTGGGCTAACAAACAGTTGTGGTCAGTGTGGAGGTTTGATGTAAAATCTTCAGAGCAAAGAAATGGCTGTAAAAGTCTTTGCAAAATGATGGTAGTTTTGCATCAAGGATGGCAGACGGCATCTCATATTCTATGTCCCCCTCTGACAATCACATTTTGGCTGGGTTAAGGCAAAGTACAGGCACCTGATGTCCTGATGTTCTCTTGTGACTGCCTGCTAAGCAAACAAATGTTTCCCTCTGCCCCAAAGGTCTTTATGGCACTTTTAATTTTGTTCACAGTTTTTGATGTCCAGTTAGAACACAACATATAGGTCTCCTCATTACAGAGTCACTGGCTGTGCAAACATTGTACTGCAACTCATAGGAGGCTTAGTTAGAATTAACAGTGCAAAAAGAAGAAAAAGAAGCAGAAAGACTCCAGTAGAGGGCACCACAACTCCAGCAGTCTTCCTGGGATTACAGCATCTGCGGAAGTACATCCATTTGTGCACTGTGAGGACAAGGCTGATTTTGGTAACTCGTCAGGGGTATAGGAACCATAAAAACACACATTTTGTTGCCCTTTTTAACAATCCAATAGAATGTTTTCATGGGAGTGCTTCATACTTCATCAATGCTTTTATTTATTTTGACCTAGGAAATAAGAAAACAATTTAGGATCAAAGATAACACATGCAAAACCAAATATTTCTGCTTCTTTAATGTGCATTTTAATTTATAAATCATTCTTATGGACTATGCTAATTCTGCATTTTTATTTTCCAAGGTTTATTGTAAGTCCTTTGGGGCATACTTGCCTACCTGACCCTCTCCATGAGGGAGAAAATGCTCTGTTCCTGGACTTTCCTGGTAATGTATGATTGCAGTCACCTGTGGTGAAACACCTTTCTTATCAATTACCTAGCTCACCACAGGTGATGGCAATCATACATTACCAGGAAAGTCCAGGAACAGAGCATTTTCTCCCTCATGGAGAGGGTCAGGTAGGCAAGTATGCTTTGGGGGTAACCCATAACTCCAGACAAAAATAAGGCTAGGGTTAGGGCAGGGTACAATGTGATAAAACAAAAGCAAAATAACTTGCATTCTTCCTGACAATTCAAGCTCTATGTGCTCGATTCATCGTGTCCAAAGCCACCATTCATTCTTCCCTTCTCATATTGTCTGTCTGACACAATCCAAGCAGACATCCATGCCTTTCCCCATGTAATTCATGTCACCCTGAATGGGAAGATCATGTGGACTCTACGTATGATACCACTAGGTTTGCTTTAAACAGCCGAAGCATACAGTGGGATCACATCATTTTTGGGGAATTACAACAATCTGTGCCATGGTGGTGGCCTTATCAAACTTCCGGCCATAGAGGACCACATTATGTAAATCAAGGAACAGGGAAAATGGAACAAATACAAAGATGTTTGTGAAGAATGGGGTAAAGCCATGGGGTCCTGGGGCTTTTGAAACTTTGTTGGAGGAAGATAAAACCTGATGCTTCCTCCAACATAGTATTATTAGCCTCAGCATGATAACACCTCTTAATATCTTTAGCAATAGGGTGCGCAGTTCAGCTCCCCCCATTTTACTTCTGTTACTTTGAAAGATTTAATTGCATCTTCTAGCTCTGTTATACAAAAAATTACCTTCAGGAGCCTAAATATTTTTAGTGCACTTGGATATAAGTCTGTGAGCAAGGATGGTGTCCACCCAGTAGCGGATCTTGCCATGGGCAAGCAGGACTTTTGCCCGGGGCGCTGCCTTCCGGAGGGCGCAGGGCGCCATCCAGAGGGCGCCGCACCAGGGCAAGATTCGCTGCTGCTGTGTGCACCCCGCTGCCCCCCTGCTGCCGCTGGCCGCTGCCCCCCGCTGCCGCTGTGAAGGGAAACTAGACGCGTACTAGTTTCCCTTCGTGGAGAGGTCCTTTACTGTGCGGTGCACGATGACGTCATCGCGCACCGCACATCATTTCAGTCTGTACAGGGGGCGTAAATGACCACGCCCCCTGTACGAAGCCACGCCCCTATTGCCGCCCGGGGCGCACAGAGCACCAGAACCGGCCCTGTGTCCACCTAATTCATTGCTGAAGCCACTTAAGGGTGCATGTTGCCTAAGAAGAACGTAATTGGTTGAGCTGACCCCTGAGAACCTGAAGTTGGTGAAACAATTTAAGAAATTTGAGAAATCACTGACATTTCTTTTACGTCCTAGAGGATACTGGGGTATAGACGGGTCCTCTAGGAGCTTTGGGCACTTTAAGAAATCAGTAGTGTGCACTGGCTCCTCCCTCTATGCCCCTCCTACCAGACTCAGTTTAGAAAATGTGCCTGGAGGAGCCTGTCAGGATGGGGAAGCTCCTGAAGAGTTTTCTGCATTTATTTTCTATTTTTTGTTTTTAGGCAGGTAATATTTCTGCCTGGCACCAGACTGCCTGCTTCGTGGGACTTAGGAAAGGAAGGGGGGACGGCCCAACCTCCTTAGGGTTAGTGGTCCCGTTCCCCGCTGACAGGACACTGAGCTCCTGAGGGTCCTATTCGCAAGTCCCACCTCGGCGAGCGTACAGACCCACAGCACGCCGCCTCCCCTAACAGAGCCAGAAGTAAGAAGAGTGGTGAGTAGGTGGCTGGTGTCCCGGTTAGCGGGTCGCCGGTTGTAATGGCGGCACAAGGGTAGGAGCACAGCGCTGACAAGCAGGATGCGGCTTCAGAAACATGCAGGGTGCTGCGTGGTCCACTGTGAGGGGCGAGCTGAAGCCATAACTATTAATACCCACAGTACATCTTACAGGGGTTTTAACCCACTGTAGAGCAGAAATATTACCTCAGTCAGTATAAAAAACAGAGAAGACCGTGCACCATTAAGGGGGCGGGGCTTCACTATGAGCGGATCCAGCAGCTCACCAGCACCATTTTCCCTCTGCAGCTATACACAGACAGGCTGGCAGAAAAGCGCTGCTCCTCCACAAAGATTTCAGATCACCGCAGCGGTACCAGGGGGTAATAGCAAAGGGGGGGGGGGGAAAGCAATAATAGTATACTAAGCCCCCATTTAGGGTGCTTAGTTTGCAACCCAGCTAAACTTGGAAATTAGCTATAGGGGCACGGTGTGGCTGGCTCCATCATACTCTGTGTCTCCCTAGGGGGCTCTGTGCGGGTTAACTGGGCTATTAGCCTATTGTCCTGTGTGTGTGGGTCCTTTCACATTTTACTTTGTCAAAGGAGTGTGTCTCATTCATGGCAGAGTGTTTTTCCCACTAAGGGGGATCACTGCAGTGTACTCAGGATAGTACACATTCTCAGGCTAGTGGATCTGAACCTGTATGGTTAGATTCATTGAAAGGGATGATCTCGAATAGTTCTCAGAAATTATCCCAAAATGAGAAGGAGACGCAATACTTAAGACAGTCGGTAGATGACCTGATGAATAGAGATTTAGTGGCCATTCCGGCGTCTCAGACCCTTGCCATTTGTCCACAAAAGCATACACTGGCCCAAATCCTGCAGACTGATACTGATGATGATGTATCAGATGTTGAGGAGGGTGAGGTGGACTCAGGAGGGGGGGATGCAGCTTTGTCACAGGGAATACTGGCCCTGATAGAAGCTGTTAGAGATGTCCTGCACATTCTTGACAAAGCGACAAAGGATGAGGAGGAATCTTATTTTAATGTAAAAAAAAAAGAAATCCTCTGCTACTTTCCCTGCATCTAAGGAATTAAATTCCCTTTTTGAAGAAACTTGGGTTAATCCTGACAAGAAGTTTCGGATCCCTGAAAGGTTATTGACATCCTTCCCTTTTCCTCAGTGTGATAGAAAAAAAAATGGGATAACCCACCGATTGTTGACGCAGCGGTATCTAGATTGTCCCGTAAGATAGCCTTACCGGTCCCGGGGGCAGCCTCCTTAAAGTATGCTGCTGACAGCAAGATTGAGACCACTCTCAAGTCTGTATACACAGCTGCGGGGGTGGCCCAGAGACCCACTATAGCTTGTGCTTGGATCACTAGGGCCATTGCAAAATGGTCTGGTAACCTAATTGAGGGGCTAGATTCCTTACCAAGAGGTGAGATACTTTTACTCCTGCACTATATACAGGACTCTGCAAATTTTATGGTGGAAGCCATAAAAGAAATTGGATTGTTCAATGCACGCACCACGGCCATGGCAGTGTCTGCACGCAGGGGCCTATGTAAACCTACATTTCACAGGCGAGGCCCTGTTTGGTGGCGAACTGGATACGTGGATATCCAAGGCTACGGCAGGTAAGTCTACATATCTTCCTTCCACAGCCCCTCCCCGAGCTAGGAAGGCCTATTCTGCTCTGAATCTGCAGTCCTTTCGGACAGCAAAATAAGCCAAGGGTTCTTCTACAGCCTTCAAAGGCAATAGATGTAAACCCAGAAAACAAGCTACTGCAGGTTCACAAGAACAGAACTTCGGTTCTGCTTCCTCAAAGCCTTCAGCATGACGGTGGACCTCTCTGCCTGGAAGACGGGCAGGTGGGAGCCCGGTTAAAAGATTTCAGTCACATATGGGCAACATCATGCCAGGATCCCTGGGTCAAAGAGCTTATCACGCAGGTATAAAGACTGGAGTTTCAGGACCTCCCACCTCACAGATTCTTCAAGTCAGGCTTACCAGCTTCTCAGGAGGCAAGTATAAAATTACAGGATGCAATTCAAAAACTGATACAGACTCAGTCCATTGTTCCAGTTCCACCTCAGCTACGGAACAGAGGGTATTATTCCAACCTGTTTGTGTTAGGTGCCGCGGTCCGGGGCTTCCTCCTTGCCCGGCGCCTAGCAACTAGGGACGCCGTACGCGCTGAGCCGCCGGGTCCCTAGCAACGCTAGGACGCCGTGCGCGCTGAGCCGCCAGGACCTTAGCAACGGGGACGCCACAGGCGGACTGCGTTCCCCGTTGCAGGGTTGATTATTGAAGTGTTCACACATGTTTCTCCGGTCGTGCAGCAAGGCAGCTGCACGACATTTATGGTAATTAGGCTCTGTACTCTGATTGGAGGGTTCCCTGTTAAATGCCTCCTCAGTGCCTCTCACAGACGCCGGTGATAGCTTCCTGCATGCTGCTCATGTTTGGTGAACGTCTGTTCCTGGTTTGCTGTGTCCGGTCCCTCCAGTTCTCTGAGTTCCTGAATCTTGGAGTTAGTCACCTGGTCCCATGGAGTTCTTCTGGTCCAAAGTTACCTGTGGCAGTCGATTGAGGTTCTCTCTTGGTTTCGTGAGTGGCAGCCTGCCGCATGTTGCGGCCTAGGCCAATTTAGTATTGTTTCATTGTACTGGTGCATTTGCGGAGGTTTCCGCTTCCATAGTCCTCTCCGGTACTCGGCGGTGCCGTGTAGGAGAGTGGACAAGTGGAATATTTTGGTTGTTCTTTTCCCTGGCGGTAATCTGCGCATACTTTTAGTTTCAGGTTTGCCAGTAGTCCCTGGCCTTGTTGTTTAGTTAGAGGGCCCCTTGTTATCACCCTGTCTCAGTTCACTCTTTGTCTCTCATTAAGACCTGAGGGGGCATCGGAGTTGGGCAGACATAATCCGCCCTTCAAACGCGGCTGCCATGGGCCCAAGAAACCATAGTCTCGCAAGAGTGTACTGACAGCACGGGTGAGACAACGGAGATAGGGTGCCAGGGGCTATTCCCATTCCATTTCCCTTTCCCAGCATTACGTCCTGGTACTCAGGTCCCACCGTATAAGATCTCCCCTGACCTGAGTATCAGGATCATAACATTATCACCGGTCCAAAACATTAAAAAAAAAAAAAAAAGGGGTTTAATTTTTTCCATTCTTTGTTTTGGTTAGTCTAAAATTCGGCTTAATGAATCCAGCAGTTTTAGGGCCGAATCCCGGTCAGCTTTTGGTCAACCAAATTCAAGAACTAACTCAGATGGTTCAGGACCTTACTCTTCGGGTGAAGTCGCAGGAAGATCTTTTGCGAGCCTCCCCGAGTGTGGTCCTAGAACCAAAAATGCATTTACCTGACCGTTTTTTGGGTAACCGAACAGATTTCTTTAATCTTAAGGAAGCTTGTAAGCTTTATTTTCGTTTAAGGCCTCGTTCCTCTGGTACTGAGTCTCAACGGGTTGGGATAGTTATGTCATTGCTCCAGGGTGATCCTCAGACCTGGGCGTTTGGGTTAAGAACAGATGATCCTGCCTTGTTGTCAGTAGATGCCTTTTTTAAATCTTTAGGCCTGTTATATGATGACCCAGATAGAGATGCTTCAGTTGAGAGTCACCTGCGTGCCCTTAAACAAGGCAAAAATCCAGCAGAGGTGTATTGTACCGAATTTCGCCGTTGGTCGAACGACTGTGGCTGGAATGACCCGGCCCTGCGCAGTCAGTTTCGCCTCGGTTTGTCTGAACTTATTAAAGACAGTCTCCTTCAGTACCCCGCTCCTGAGACTCTCGACAAACTCATGGAGCTTGCTATTAAAATAGATCGTCGTCTCCGAGAGCGGAGGGCTGAAAGAGGAACAACTTTTAGACCTAATCCTTGTGTTGATACCTTTCCTGAGGACGTCGAGGAGCCCATGCAGATGGGTCTCTCCCGGCTGTCCCCAGAGGAAAGAACCAGAAGATTAACGTCTGGTCTTTGTTTGTATTGTGGTAGTAAAGGACATATTGCTCGTAACTGCCCGAATAAGTCGGGAAACGCTCTGACCAAGTGAATTGTGAGGGGGTTCACTTGGGTCTGCAGCTTATCTCCTCAAATGATTCTCTTTTAGTTCCTGTTAAGATTTCCTTTGGCAGCCTCAGTTCATTGGTGTCGGCCTTCGTCGACAGTGGAGCTGCAGGACATTTTATGGACTTAGCTTGGGCTAAGGCTTTAGGCATTCCACAGATACCATTGGATAAACGTATTACCATGCACGGCTTGGATGGGGGTCCGCTTTCCAATGGGATAATTACTCACCGCACACCTCCAGTATTATTGACAGTGGGGGCCTTACATTCAGAAGACATAGAATTTTACCTTACACATTGTCCGGCAGTTCCTGTAGTTTTGGGTCACCCCTGGCTTGCCTTTCATAATCCCACCATAGATTGGCGGTCTGGGGAGATTTCCCAATGGGGTCCTTTTTGTGTTAAGGAATGTATTTCACATCCAGTCCGGGTTGCGGCAGTCGTCCCAGAACTTATTCCTGTGGAATATCAGGATTTTGCCGATGTGTTCTCAAAAGGCAATGCGGACATTCTGCCTCCCCATCGGTCCTATGACAGTGCGATAGAGTTAGTACCGGGTGCCACTTTGCCCAAGGGGAGATTATATGCCCTGTCCGAGCCAGAAACCACGGCCATGAATAATTACATTCAGGAAAGCCTGAAAAAAGGCTTTATTAGGCCTTCGAAATCTCCGTTGAGTGCAGGTTTTTTCTTTGTTGAGAAAAAAGATGGGTCACTCAGACCATGTATTGATTTTCGGGCTCTGAATAAAATTTCTGTTAAGAACACCTATCCTTTACCATTGATTTCAGTGCTTTTTGATCAGTTACGCTCCGCCGTGATCTTTTAAAAAATCGATCTTAGGGGAGCTTACAACCTCATCCGAATAAGATCTGGGGATGAGTGGAAGACGGCTTTCAGCACTCAGTCGGGTCACTATGAATACCTGGTGATGCCGTTTGGCCTGTCTAATGCTCCTGCGGTATTTCAAGACCTCATCAACGATGTTCTCCGTGACTTCCTTGGGAAGTTCGTGGTCGTTTATTTAGACGACATTTTGATATACTCTGAGTCTATGGAACAACATGTTGTCCAGGTGCGTCAGGTTCTTCAGAAATTACGAGAGAATCATTTATACGCTAAGCTTGAGATGTGTGATTTTCCCATCACAGAAGTGTCCTTCTTGGGGTATATTATTTCTCCCCAGGGATTTTTTATGGAACCGAAAAAACTTCAGGCCATCCTTAATTGGGCGCAACCCACTAATTTAAAAGCAATTCAGCGCTTTTTAGGGTTTGCAAATTATTATAGACGGTTCATTCATACCTTTTCTGACCTGGTCGCTCCTATAGTAGCTTTGACTAAAAAAGGAGCGGATCCTTCCAGTTGGTCGCCTGAAGCTGAGTCTGCCTTTCGGGCCTTGAAGCAGGCCTTTGTCTCGGCTCCTGTTCTCAGACACCCTAATCCGGAGCTCCCCTTTATTGTTGAGGTTGATGCCTCAGAGGTTGGAGTGGGGGCTATCCTTTCTCAGGAAAATCCGGAGTCTCAGGAGTTACATCCTTGTGCCTTCATGTCCAGGAAATTCTCCTCCGCAGAATCCAACTATGACGTTGGTAATCGAGAATTACTGGCAGTAAAATGGGCTTTTCGAGGAGTGGAGGCATTGGCTGGAGGGAGCTAGGCATACTATTACAGTATTTACTGACCATAAAAATCTGCAATATATTGAGTCAGCTAAACGGCTTAATGCTCGGCAGGCACGTTGGGCATTGTTTTTTACTCGTTTCAGGTTTATTATCACCTTCAGGCCTGGTTCCAAGAATGCGAAAGCTGATGCCCTGTCACGTTGCTTTCTTCCGGTTCACAATAGCAATCCTGTTACTACCCCCATAGTTCCATCTTTAGTCATCCGGGCAGGCCTCACACAGGATTTATTTACTCAGTTAAACCAACTTCAACACCAGGCTCCTAGACTTACTCCTGCTGGTCGTCTTTTTGTCCCTGAATTTTTGAGAGGCATTGTTTTAGCTGAGTTTCATGACAACAAGGTCTCTGGTCATCCAGGTATCACTAAGACCTTGGAGCTGGTCTCTCGCTCGGTGTGGTGGCCTAGTCTTTCTAAAGACGTAAAAGAATTTGTCCACTCCTGTCAGGTTTGTGCACAGCATAAGGTCCCTCGTTCGTTCCCGATCGGCAACTCATAACTTTAGCCGTTCCTCTCAGGCCATGGTCTCATATATCCATGGATTTCGTGGTGGACCTTCCCCTTTCAGCCGGATGTCGAGTCATTTGGATGGTAGTGGACCGTTTTAGTAAAATGGCTCATATCATTGCTCTTCCCCGATTACCCTCTGCTCAAGGGTTGGCAGTTTTGTTCCTCCGCCATGTGTTCAGGCTCCATGGTTTGCCCTCTGATATTGTCTCTGATCGGGGTCCGCAATTTATCGCACAATTCTGGAAACGTTTTTGTGCCTCATTGAATATGAAACTGTCTTTAACATCTGGTTACCATCCACAGTCTAACGGGCAAACTGAACGAGTCAACCAGTCATTAAAACAATATTTACGCTTGTATTCGGCCAAACTCCAGAATGATTGGTCTGAATTTCTTCCTTTAGCCGAATTTGCTTATAATAACTCCTGTCATTTCTCCACCAAGGAGTTCCCATTCTTTTCAGTCTTTGGTTTTCATCCTAGAGCCAACTCTTTTTTCCATCATTCTCCAGTCTCCTCCTTGACCTTAACCTCCCATCTCAGAACTATTTGGAGAAGAGTGCACCTTGCCCTGAAAAAAGCTGCCTTCCGAGAAAAGAAATTTTCTGATAGGCTCCGACGTCTTTGCACTTTTAAGGTGGGAGATAAGGTGTGGTTGTCAACTCGCAACATCAAGCTCCGACAACCCTCGGCTAGATTGGGACCCAAATTTATTGGACCATTCCTTATCATTAAGAAGGTCAATCCAGTTGCTTTTCGGCTACGCTTGCCAAGATCTCTCAGAATTGGAAATACTTTTCACTGTTCCCTTTTGAAACAGTATTTTTCTTCCAGGAGATTTCCTCGGAGGTCTCCCCAGGGTAGGTCTCCGGTGGATGTGCAGGGACAACAGGAGTTCTTGGTTGAGAAGGTTTTAGATTCAAAAGTTTCCCGGGGCCGGCTTTATTTTTTGGTTCACTGGAAAGGCTATGGTCCGGAGGAAAGGTCTTGGGTCCTGGATAAGGATCTACATGCCCCTAAACTCAAGAGATTATTCTTTCAAGAATTTCCTCTGAAACCTGGCTTTAGGGGTTCGTTAACCCCTCCTCAAGGGGGGGGTACTGTTAGGCGCCGCGGTCCGGGGCTTCCTCCTTGCCCGGCACCTAGCAACTAGGGACGCCGTACGCGCTGAGCCGCCGGGTCCCTAGCAATGCTAGGACGCCGTGCGCACTGAGCCGCCGGGTCCCTAGCAACGCTAGGACGCCGGGCACACCGAGCCGCCAGGACCTTAGCAACGGGGACGCCACAGGCGGACCGCGTTCCCCGTTGCAGGGTTGATTATTGAAGTGTTCACACATGTTTCTCCAGTCGTGCAGCAAGGCAGCTGCACGACATTTATGGTAATTAGGCTCTGTACTCTGATTGGAGGGTTCCCTGTTAAATGCCTCCTCAGTGCCTCACACAGATGCCGGTGATAGCTTCCTGCATGCTGCTCATGTTTGGTGAACGTCTGTTCCTGGTTTGCTGTGTCCGGTCCCTCCAGTTCTCTGAGTTCCTGAATTTTGGAGTTAGTCACCTGGTCCCAAGGAGTTCTTCTGGTCCAAAGTTACCTGTTGCAGTCGATTGAGGTTCTCTCTTGGTTTTGTGAGTGGCAGCCTGCCGCATGTTGCGGCCTATGCCAATTTAGTATTGTTTCATTGTACTGGTGCATTTGCGGAGGTTTCCGCTTCCATAGTCCTCTCTGGTACTCGGCGGTGCCGTGTAGGAGAGTGGACAAGTGGAATATTTTGGTTGTTCTTTTCCCTGGCGGTAATCCGCGCATACTTTTAGTTTCAGGTTTGCCAGTAGCCCCTGGCCTTGTTGTTTAGTTAGAGGGCCCCTTGTTATCACCCTGTCTCAGTTCACTCTTTGTCTCTCATTAAGACCTGAGGGGGCATCGGAGTTTGGCAGACATAATCCGCCCTTCAAACGCGGCTGCCATGGGCCCAAGAAACCATAGTCTCGCAAGAGTGTACTGACAGCACGGGTGAGATAACGGAGATAGGCCTTGGGCTATTCCCATTCCATTTCCCTTTCCCAGCATTACGTCCTGGTACTCAGGTCCCACCGTATAAGATCTCCCCTGACCTGAGTATCAGGATCATAACAGTTTGTGGTACAAAAACCGGACGGTTCGGTGAGACCCATTTTAAACCTCAAGTCGTTGAACCCGTATTTACGGGTGTTCAAATTCAAGATGGAGTCTCTGAGAGCGGTGGTCTCGAGTCTGGAGGAAGGGGAATTCTTGGTGTCTCTGGATATCAAGGATGTATACCTTCATATCCCGATCTGGCCGCCTCATCCGGCTTAATCAGGTTTGCCTTACAGGACTGTCACTACCAGTTCCAGGCTCTGCCTTTTGGCCTCTCCACGGCTCCGAGGGTGTTCACCAAGGTAATGGCAGAGATGATATTCATCCTCCGCAAACGGGGAGTGAACATAATTCTGTACCTGGATGATCTGCTGATAAAAGCACCATCCAGGGAGCGGTTGTTGGACAGCATTGCCCTCTCAACTCAGCTTCTCCGGGATCACGGGTGGATTCTGAACCTATCGAAATCTCACCTGGAACCAACACGGAGGCTTTTGTTCTTGGGGATGATACTGGATACGGAAGTACAGAAGGTACTCCTTCCATTGGAGAAGGCAGTGGTGATCCAGTTGATGGCGGGATGTTCTCAAAACAACCTGGATATCAGTGCATATCTGCATTTGCCTTCTGGGAAAGATGGTAGCCACTTACGAGGCACTGCAGTATGGAAGGTTTCATGCCAGACCCTTCCAGCTGGACCTATTTGACAAATGGTCCGGATTGCATCTCCACATGCACCAGAGGATTCGTCTGTCGCCAAAAGCCAGGATTTCTCTGCTGTGGTGGCTCCAGATTTCTCACCTGACTGAGGGCCGGAGGTTTGGGATTCAAAATTGGATTCTGTTAACCACAGGCACAAGCCTCAGAGGTTGGGGAGCAGTCACCCAGGGGGAACACTTCCAAGGAAAATGGTCAAGTCAGGAAACCATTCTTCCAATCAACATTCTGGAACTAAGGGCCATATGCAATGCCCTTCTACAGGCAGCACATCTTCTTCAAGATCTGGCGATCCAGGTTCAGTCGGACTATGTGATGGCGGTAACGTACATAAACCGACAGGGCGTAACGAAGAGCAGAGCTGCAATGTCAGAGGTAACACGGATTCTCCTCTGGGCAGAAAGACATGCTGTGGCATTGTCTGCGATCTTCATTCCGTGAGTAGACAACTGGGAAGCAGATTTCCTCAGCAGACACGACCTCCACCTAGGAGAGTGGGGTCTTCACCTGGAGGTATTCAGGTGCGTAACACATCGGTGGGGAACTCCGCAAATCGACATGATGGCCTCTCATCTCAACAAGAAACTCAGGCGGTATTGTTCCAGGTCGAGAGACCCACAGGCAGTGGTGGTGGACGCTCTGGTGGCTCCATGGGCCTACCAGATGGTGTATGTGTTTCCACCACTTCCACTGATCCCAAGAATTCTCAAAAGAATAAAAAGGGAAAAGGTTCAGGCAATTCTCATTCCTCCGGATTGGCCAAGAAGGGCTTGGTATGCGGACCTACTGGACATGCTTCTGGAGGATCCGTGGCCTCTACCTCTCTGAGAGGATCTTCTGCAACAGAGGCTGTTCGTCTATCAAGACTTACCGCAGCTATGTTTGACAGCATCGAGGTTGAGTGTCAAATTTTAGCCCGTAAAGGAATTCCGGATAGGGTAATTCTTACCCCGATCCAAGCCAGAAAAGGGATAACGTCTAAACATTGCCACCGAATTTGGAGAAAATGTGTGTCTTGGTGTGAAAACAGGAATTTCAACTGGGTCGGTTTCTGCTTTTTCTGCAGTCTGGTGTGGATGTGGGCCTACGACTGGGCTCCATAAAAGTCCAGATTTTGGCCTTGTCCAATTTCTTCCAAAAACAGTTGGCTTCCCTCCCTGAGGTTCAGATGTTTTTGAAAGGTGTTCTGCACATCCATCCGCCCTTTGTGCCTCCCACGTCACCTTGGGATCTCAACGTGGTGTTGCAGTTTCTACAAACTGAATGGTTTGAGCCTTTACAGGAGGTTGATGTAAAGTTTCTTACGTGGAAGACCGTCACATTGCTGGCCTTGGCTTCGGCAAGACGTGTGTCAGAATTGGGGGCGTTGTCTCACAAGAGCCCCTATTTGATTTTTCATGAAGATACAGCTGAACTCAGAACTCATCAGCAATTTCTTACAAAGGTGGTGACTGCTTTTCACATAAACCAGCCTATTGTGGTTCCGATGCTTACTGACACCTCTTACACTTCAAAGTCCCTGAATGATGTGCGGGCTTTGAAAATCTGTGTCAAACGGACAGCTCGTCACAAAAAATAGGACTCACTGTTTGTACTCTAAAATTAGGTATCCTGCTTCAAAGCAGTTTACTGCTGACTCGATCAAACTTACTATCCAGCATGCTTACTCTATGGCAAGTTTGCCGGTTCCTAGATCTGTACATGCCCACTCTACTGGGTCGTGGGTTCTTTCTGGGCGGCTGACCGAGGTGTCTCAGCCTTACAGCTCTGCCAAGCAGCTACTTGATCTGGTTCGAACACGTTTGCTAAGTTCTACAAGTTTGATACTTTGGCCTCTGAGGACCTTCAGTTTGATCAATCGGTTCTGCAGGGACCTCAGCACTCTCCCACCCGGTTTGGGAGCTTTGATACATCCCCATGGTACTAATGAGGACCCCAGTATACTCTAGGATGTAAAAGAAAATAGGATTTTAATTACCTACCGGTAAATCCTTTTCTCGTAGTCTGTAGAGGATACTGGGCGCCTGCCCAGTGCTTCGTTCTACCTGCACTGTTACTTGGTTAAGTAATGTTGGTTCGGCCGTTGCTGTTCCTGTTTCAAGTTTGGATAGCTTGGCTTTCCTCTGTGCTGGTTTGGAATCTCACCACTATCCTTAACTATCCTTCTCTCAAATTATGTTCGTCTCCTCGGGCACAGTTTCTAGACTGAGTCTGGTGGGAGGGGCATAGAGGGAGGAGCCAGTGCACACTATTCATTTCTTAAAGTGCCCAAGGCTCCTAGTGGACCCATCTATACCCCATGGTACTAATGTGGACCCCAGTATCCTCTAAGGACTACGAGAAAATAATTTACCGGTAGGTAATTAAAATCCTATTTTCGTAGTCCATTTAGTGATGTGGAATTTTAAAACTGTAGTCTCCTGCCTCTCTGCATCCTTGTTCAAAGCAGTTATTTTGACAGAAGTACCTCAGACTGAGGCTTCCAAAGCCCCTAAATTGATTAAGTGTAAGGTCTTATCATTATGGTCCTGGAACTCTGGGACCACCTGAGATAACCAATCCAATCAACATCAGTCTTAACTAGAAAACTTTTGTCTGCTTGCCAGCTGTGATTGGGAGGTTGGAGGAGGGAAACTATCTCTAAAGATATCACTGAGTGGTATGACCAACAAACAGGAGAAACCTCTGAGGAACAGAGAGTGGGGATGGAAGAGTGGACTACTAGAAGCATAGCAATGATCGTAGAAACACTGTAAAGAGCCAAATATTGCAAGTATTTTAATACTGAAGGATATACAGTATGTCTCATGTTTTCAGGCGTGACAGAGACCAGAAGGTATATTTAGTAAATTTTTAGTCGATTTTGTCTTTAGGCCCATTTTCCTTTGTTTTTGCAAATCAGAGATTTACTAAAGTCAAAATCGATGTGAAATCAACGGAAAAAAAAATACTTTAGAACAAATTAGAACATCTGACCAACAATTGATACTTTTTCATAGACATCGAAAGAAAATGGAGATTTACTAATGGTTGGTTTCAGAATCAAGCAAAAACCGATTGCAAAAATGATCGAACTATAGCCTTTTAACTGACAGGTGTGTTTGACTTCTAAACCAGCTTCTGTTGGCTCAAACCTACCTCCCCCCATATAAGTTATATACTATGACCCTTTTTGTGGTGCTATCCCTTTATTACGATTAGGAGGGAAGGCATAAATGTATAGTTTGCGGGGGGTGGGGGAGGGTAGTGTACCTGGCCGGGACCCGCACTCCCCTGCAGCACAGAATGTAGAATGGAGAAGAGTGAGAGCAGCAGCTGCAGAGGAATCCCTGCTGTAAAAAAAGTCAGTGAATTGGCTCAGCATTTGTGTGTCTTTTGATCCAGGACATTGTATGTTTTGCCCTGTACACTCATGTTGAACACTACCCCAGACCATGGGCAGTGGCCACCCACATACCCTGGGGTCTAGTGACAGGCAAGACCGTCCAACACACAGAACATTTGTCCTAAGGGTTAATGCCCCAAACAAGAAGCAGCAAGAAATGAGCCTTATGGCAGTAGGTCTCCCAGGGGTATGCCAACCCCTCCAACTCAGTGACATTTTAGCTACACCAAGTCAATATAATGGGAAATGTGGGGAAAGCGAGTAACCATTTCCTATCCCACCAGTCAGCAGGGCCTACGCGAAGGAGGACTCTAAGGGCCTAATTCAGTCCTAATCGCAGCTGCAATTTTTTTCTGTAATGGGCAAAGGCATGTGCACTGCAGGTGGGGCAGATATAACATATGCAGAGAGAGTTAGATTTGGGTGGGGTGTGTTCAAACTGAAACTAAATTGCAATGTAAAATTAATCAGCCAGTATTTACCCTGCACAGAAATAATAAAACCCACCCAAATCTAACTCTCTCAGCACATGTTATATCTGCCCCCCCCCTCCCCGCAGTGCACATGGTTTTGCCCATTAGAGAAAGATTTTGCTGCTGCGATCAGGTCTGAATTAGGCCCTAATTACAGTAGGTAGCATGGCTGAGGTACAGGTCCTAGGAAGTCTCAGCTACAGTACAGTGTCCATATTACAGTGCCTGGGAAAACTGAGGGAATAGCACTATTTAGTGCGTTGATTCAGATATACAGTTCCAATTGCTTTGTGTAACGTAAACCAGTGGAGTACATTTCTTTCTTTCTTGTTGAGCTACTAAGACAGGACACCTGACCGCACTCAGGTGGGTATCACACTCTATCCTCCTATTGCATAGCAAGGATTATTTCACCACTACGTCGCCCAGGAATTCCTTTGTTGTTCACAGAACTAAGCCACACAGTCAAACGTGGGTTTTATATATATATGCATATATATCCCAATTCAATTCCACTTGACTACACCATTGGGATCTGTTGCTAAACCTGGGCCCAGGCAAGACCAGGACAATTTGGTAATAATGTTTGCATTCACGTAATGTTTATATGTTATTGGATAGAAGAGAATAGAAACATTTCATCAGTGCATTAAAATGTCTACTACCCCTGTGGTAGGTTGCACCTGGAAGCCTGACATAAGAGCTCCCAGGGTGCAATCTGCCTCAGGCACCCCAACGCTGCCGCATGTTGCCAGGTTGGTGATGTCAGCGGTGACACGGCGGAGGCGGCGCTTGGAGATCACATGATCTCCATGTGCCGCGCTTCCACACTTAGTGAACAGGAAACGGGTTGCAAGGACCCATCTCCCATTCACACCACACAGTGATGTTCAACCGTGCTCGCTACCCGAGTTGGAATACCAGGTCGCTTGACCTGGTATTTCAACCCTGGCACCTTTCAGACCGCACATGAACATGGGTTATGCATGTTCATGTGCCACTAACCCGTGTTCATAGCTGTCTAAAAGGGGTATTACTTTGGCGGGTTATCTAGTGTATTGAATATGCCTGTCGTTAATTCGAATTTGCATTCTAGTGTGACATTTATACATTGTTTTATCTGTGTACAATTGATTTACATTTCTAAGTATCTACATTGTAGGTAGTGTCCCTTCCTTTTTGTACTAGTACAATTAAGCGACCTACAGTTGAGGTCTTAAACCCGCATCATTGCAGACTCTGCCTGTATTCCTTTTACCTTTCTGAAGACCAACAAAGAATCTGCAGAGAGATTTGTCGTGATCACTGTCCTGAAGAATGAGAGCTTCTGAATTAACAAACGGTTAGTACGTTTACATACACACACCTGACCGCACTCAGCTAGGTGTCACACATTTCTTCTGACCCTGCTCTCTCTCCAGACATGCTGAAGGCTATCGTCTATGTCCTTGATCTCTGACGCAACCTTGTCCGTGTCTCTCATCTTGTGGCTCTTTCCCATACGCATTTTGGATCTCTCCTTCATCAGTGGACATTAGGAATCCTGTGTTTGCCCCTAAGAATCACATCAACTGTGTGACCATCAGACAATTTAGTAACCTTCATGGTGAATCTTGAAGCTGGGACCAGTGAATCTGTGTCTATTGGATGCAGACACTGGCTTTGGCATGCCCAGACAATATGTCCCACAAGCACCTGTTGTTTGGGAGGCTTCTTGTCGCGGCCCCCAAATACTAGCTGCATGTTATTCATGCTGCAATGTTTTGGTAACTGAAGAGCCCCAGCTTCTGCACATGTGCAGATCTAAAAATATTGGATATGTATGTAAAAATTGGGTTTATGCACATCTCTGAATTAGACCCTGGGGGAAATTTACTAAGATTCGTATTTTCCCGTTTCAGGTCAAAGTTCAATCACGAATGACATCGAAAGTGTAAAACTGCAACTTTTTGAATTTATTACGACTAATTTACTAAGCTGTCGTATTCGGGTTTTTCTTTTGTTCCGATGTCGATGTCATTGTGGTTTTTTTTCTATTTTTACGGCAGTGATTAGCAAAACACTGCCGACTTTTTTACAATGAATCTCGGCCGGATCTGTGTGATCCGTGCTGGGGTTTATTTTTTTTGTTTTTTTTAAATTAAACACTGCAAAATATTTTAAAAAAAAATGCGTGGGGTCCCCCCTCCTAAGCATAACCAGCCTCGGGCTCTTTGAGCCGATCCTGGTTGCAGAAATATGGGGAAAAAATTGACAGGGGTTCCCCCATATTTAAGCAACCAGCATCGGGCTCTGCGCCTGGTCCTGGTTCCAAAAATACGGGGGACAAAAAGAGTAGGGGTCCCCCGTATTTTTAAAACCAGCACCGGGCTCCACTAGCTGGACAGATAATGCCACAGCCGGGGGTCACTTTTATATAGTGCCCTGCGGCCGTGGCATCAAAAATCCAACTAGTCACCCCTGGCCGGGGTACCCTGGGGGAGTGGGGACCCCTTCAATCAAGGGGTCCCCCCCCCCCAGCCACCCAAGGGCCAGGGGTGAAGCCCGAGGCTGTCCCCCCCCATCCAATGGGCTGCGGATGGGGGGGCTGATAGCCTTTGTTGTCAAAGAAAAGATATTGTTTTTAGTAGCAGTACTACAAGTCCCAGCAAGCCTCCCCCGCATGCTGGTACTTGGAGAACCACAAGTACCAGCATGCGGCGGAAAAACGGGCCCGCTGGTACCTGTAGTACTACTACTAAAAAAATACCCAAAAAAACACAAGACACACACACCGTGAAAGTATAATTTTATTACATACATACACACATACATACATACTTACCTTATGTTCCCACGCAGGTCGGTCCTCTTCTCCAGTAGAATCCAAGGGGTACCTGTTGAAGAAATTATACTCACGAGATCCAGGGGTCCAGGGTCCTCGGGGAATCCAGGTGTAATCCACGTACTTGAAAAAAATAACAAAACGCTTACCCGAGCCACGCACTAAAAGGGGACCCATGTTTGCACATGGATCCCCTTTTCCCGACTGCCAGAAAACCCACTCTGACTTCTGTCTAAGTGGGTTTCCTCAGCCAATCAGGGAGCGCCACGTTGTAGCACTCTCCTGATCGGCTGTGTGCTCCTGTCCTAACTGACAGGCGGCACACGGCAGTGTTACAATGTAGCGCCTATGCGCTACATTGTAACCAATGCTGGGAACTTTCTGCTCAGCGGTGACGTCACTTTAGGTCAACCGCAGGGCAGAAAGTTCCCACCATTGGTTACAATGGAGCGCATAGGCGCTACATTGTAACACTGCCGTGTGCTGCCTGTCAGTCAGGACAGGAGCACACAGCCGATCAGGAGAGTGCTACAACGTGGCGCTCCCTGATTGGCTGAGGAAACCCACTTAGACATCAGTCAGAGTGGGTTTTCTGGCAGTCGGGAAAAGGGGATCCATGTGCAAACATGGGTCCCCTTTTAGTGCGTGGCTCGGGTGTCCGATTTGTTATTTTTTTCAAGTACGTGGATTACACCTGGATTCCCCGAGGACCCTGGACCCCTGGATCTCGTGAGTATAATTTCTTCAACAGGTACCCCTTGGATTCTACTGGAGAAGAGGACCGACCTGCGTGGGAACATAAGGTAAGTATGTATGTATGTGTGTATGTATGTAATAAAATTATACTTTCACGGTGTGTGTGTCTTGTGTTTTTTTGGGTATTTTTTTAGTAGTAGTACTACAGGTACCAGCGGGCCCGTTTTTCCGCCGCATGCTGGTACTTGTGGTTCTCCAAGTACCAGCATGCGGGGGAGGCTTGCTGGGACTTGTAGTACTGCTACTAAAAACAATATCTTTTCTTTTACAACAAAGGCTATCAGCCCCCCCATCCGCAGCCCATTGGATGGGGGGGGGGGGGACAGCCTCGGGCTTCACCCCTGGCCCTTGGGTGGCTGGGGGGGGGACCCCTTGATTGAAGGGGTCCCCACTCCCCCAGGGTACCCCGGCCAGGGGTGACTAGTTGGATTTTTGATGCCACGGCCGCAGGGCACTATATAAAAGTGACCCCCGGCTGTGGCATTATCTGTCCAGCTAGTGGAGCCCGGTGCTGGTTTTAAAAATACGGGGGACCCCTACTCTTTTTGTCCCCCGTATTTTTGGAACCAGGACCAGGCGCAGAGCCCGATGCTGGTTGCTTAAATATGGGGGAACCCCTGTCAATTTTTTCACCATATTTCTGCAACCAGGATCGGCTCAAAGAGCCCGAGGCTGGTTATGCTTAGGAGGGGGGACCCCACGCAATTTTTTTTTAAAAAATAAGCACTTTCCCACCCCTTCCCACTGATATACATGCACGGATCTCATGGATCCGTGCATGCCTATTCAATCACGAATAAAAAAAAAAGGTCTGGTTTTTTTTAGCACTTTTTTACGAGTTGTAATTTTTCACGGCAGTGTTTGTTTGTTTTTTGCTTTGCACTTCTTAGTAAATGACCGAGATTCATACTTAAACAGCCGCGTTTTGACCGATGGTGTATTCATTCGTAATTTTTTTGTTGGACTTCCAAAAAATTACGAATGCCCTCATCACTGCCGTGATTATTGCTTAGTAAATTACCGAGATGACACTTTGATGAAAAAACGGCATCTCGGTCAAAATCGGGACCTTAGTAAATTTACCCCCCTGAGTTACATTGGGACGTAGTTATGTAACCAGCGGTCAGGAGACCGCCAGTCACAATATCGTTGGCAACATCCTACCCCTCTAAATCCCGACAGTCGGCATGCCGACTAGCAGGTACTATTCCCACTCGTGTGTGTCCACGAGACCCATAGAGTGGGAATAGAATCTGTAGTGAGCAGGGCCGGCTTAACAATTGGGCGGATGGAGCTGCAGCTCCAGGCCCCCAATCAAAACTGGCCCACAGGATCCCTTTCAGTGCTGCTGGAAACAGGATTTTCTTTCCTGTTACAGCAGTCTGTCAGTGGCCACCTCTCCACCCACTCAAACGGCAACACCCCTCCTTCACTTTCCTGCCCGGGGTTGAAAAATGGTGGTGCAGCGGAAGGATTCACAAACCCTCCCTGTGCCACACAGTTTCAGCCTCTCCTTCGTGGCTGCGCCGTGACATCAGATCACATCCCGCCGGCACCATGTGATAGGATACAAGCACCGCCCCACCATCATGTGGAACTATTGCTGTTGCCGAGCTCAGCTCTGTGAAGGCGGCTTTCATGGCCTGAGCTACAGTACCTCTCTGCTGCTAGTGATCGGTGACAGGCTGCTGCTGCTACTGCTGTTCAGGGATGCGTTGTCAGTGTCCTGCAGTCACTCTGAAAAAGGCATGCACTGCCACTGACTGTTGCTGAACGTTTGCCTATGTAGAATTTGTGACTTGTGTATATATATATATATATATATATACATACGTATTTTTCCCCGGCTTGTATTGTTTTGCCAAATCTTTGCATATTATGTATGAGTGTGTGGATATATACATGTATATATATTAACAAGTCCAGCTCTCCCTGTATAGGTGTAACTTATCTACAGTAGCAGCTTCGTATAGTCCTCAAAGGTGTGGAACTCATGGAATACTCGTAGATAACTTCATGCTGTCAACAGCAAATAAGCATACACACATGCAGTGGGGGTTTCCGAGTACCTAGAGACCCCCGTGCCCACTGATATATTAGCGTCGCTGATCGTTATTAGCTTTTTTTAATTTGTTTTATTTGGGGAGCTCCGGCCGCTGTGTCTGCTTGAATGCAGTGCACATCTCCTCTCATACAGGGTGTCAGACGGAGCAGGGGGCACTGACAACCGGTGTGTGTGTTCACATGCTGAGTGGTGCCGCTGGGGTGTGTGTGTGGGGAGTGTGGGGGAGGGAGGGGGGTTTGGGCATGTCTTCACTCTGATTTGGGGAGCCATGCCATCTGCTGGTGTTGGTCCACTGTGCTTTATTAAGTCCAGAGTCAATGCAGCTATCTACCAGGACATTTTAGAGCACTTCATGCTTCCTTCAGCAGACAAGCTTTATGGAGATGCTGACTTTATTTTCCAGCAGGACTTGGCACCTGCCCACACTGCCAAAACTACCAAAACCTGGTTCAATAACCGTGGGATTACTGTGCTGGATTGGCCAGCAAACTCGCCTCACCTGAACCCCATAGAGAATCTATGGGGCATTGCCAAGAGAAAGATGAGAGACATGATACCGAACAATGCTAAAGAACTGAAGGCTGCTATTGAAGCATCCTGGTCTTTCATAACACCTCAGCAGTGCCACAGGCTGATAGAATCCATGCCACGCCGCATTGAGTCAGTACTTCATGCAACATGGGATCAAACCATGTACTGAGTACGTATGCATGATTGTACTCAGGGCTGTTTCTAGACAATTTGGCTCCCAGTGCGAGATTTGAAAATGCGCCCCCCCCCCTTGCTATAAAAAAAAAAAAAACTGCGTCCCCCTCCCCCCATATAGCTATAAAAAGAAAATGCATGCGCGCTCCCGACAAGAGTGTGTGGCCTGATTAAAATGGGTGTGGTCTCATTAAAGTGGGCATGGCCTCATCTGATATCATCACGCCCACCACAGGGGGAAAAAAATAAAAAGTCCCCATTTTACACATTATAGCAGGCAAGTGTCCCAATTTAAACACAGTGCGGCAGGCAGGCGTCTCCATTTTGCACAGCGCGGCAGGCAGGTGTCCCCATTTTACACAGTACGGCAGGCAGGTGCCCCCATTTTACACAGTACGCAGGCAGGTGTCCCCATTTTACACAATACGCAGGCAGGTGTCCCCATTTTACACAGTACGGCAGGCAGGTGCCCCCATTTTACACAGTACGCAGGCAGGTGCCCCCATTTTACACAGTACGCAGGCAGGTGCCCCCATTTTACACAGTACGCAGGCAGGTGCCCCCATTTTTCACAGTGCGGCAGGCAGGTGCCCCATTTTTCACAGTGCGGCAGGCAGGTGCCCCATTTTTCACAGTGCGGCAGGCAGGTGTCCCCATTTTACATAGTGCGGCAGACAGGTATCCCCATTTTACATAGTGCGGCAGGCAGGTGTCCCCATTTTACATAGTGCGGCAGACAAGTATCCCCATTTTATATAGTGCGGCAGACAGGTATCCCCATTTTATATAGTGCGGCAGGCAGGTATCCCCATTTTATATAGTGCGGCAGACAGGTATCCCCATTTTATATAGTGCGGCAGACAGGTATCCCCATTTTATATAGTGCGGCAGACAGGTATCCCCATTTTATATAGTGCGGCAGACAGGTATCCCCATTTTTCACAGTGCGGCATGCAGGTGTCAAGTGGGGGGGAAGGAAGAGGGAGAGAGATTATACTTACATGTTCCCGCTCTTCAGGTCCGGCCGCCTCACGTCCGCCGGCCGCCTCCTCCTCCTTCCACGCTTATCTTCTCTCCTCCCTCTTCCCGAGCGCTCCTGCTCGGGGGGCGGAGTTTCGCGGAATGACGCGTTTGCGTCGTGACGTCACGACGCAAACGCGTCATTCCGTGAAACTCCGCCCCCCGAGCAGGAGCGCTCGGGAAATGGGAGGAGAAAAGAAAAAGACCCACGAAGTGCCGCGGCGGGCGCCCCGTGCGGTTGCACGGCTCGCCCGCCGCTAGAAACGGCACTGATTATACTTTTCAGAGGGCCGACATTACTGTGTTTAAAATCCTTTTTTTATTGATTTTATGTAATATTCTAATTTTCTGAGATTTTTTTATTTGGGGTTTTCCTAAACTGTAAGCCACAATCATTAAAATTATAACAAATAAAGGCTTGAAATATCTCACTTTGCATGTAATGAGTCTATATAACATATTAGTTTCACCTTTTAAGTTGAATTACTGAAATAAATTAACTTTTGCATGATATTCTAATTTTCCGAGTTTCACTTGTATTGTCGCACATGCACAGTAGACACAAGGGAGTCTGTAGATAGAAGTAAAGTGATCATGGATGCGATCACTATACAGTATTTATGCCTTATTTCCAGGACAGGCTTCCATTAGAGCCCTTGTCCTGCGATTAAAATCGATACATCCGAGCAGAAGAAGAATCCTTATTGTCTTGATATACAGTATGGCAATAAGGATTTTTTGTTGGGAGCCAACTGCATATTTTAATAAATATGCTCCTATAGCTATTTATAAGGTAAGGGTTCTCTTTTATATATAGAGAGATTTCACATTCATTACACCAAGTAACACATATGCTCTTTAGTAGACGGGTTTCACATATACATTATCATTAATTGCCATTTTTCTTTCTTATCACATTATGGTCATGCTAACAAGAGGTTTGTTCATTTGTAGTGTCACGTTACAATATTAATATAAGCGAGGTGGGGGGATTAAGGTTTTTGAAAGTACCCTATGGCGCAGACCACAACCCCTGTGCAGACCACACCTCCACAACACTGGTCACAACCGCCATATCACTATTAAGATACCTGCGGCGCTGGTCACACCCCTTGCGACAGCATGTAATGGGCCCTTCATAAATTTCAGCTCAAGGCTCATGTGGACCGTAATCTGGCACTGGTACTGAGCGCAGCTTGCCACTGAGCCCGCAGCATGGTGAGCGCAGCGAGCACGCAAGGGGCTTGTTTGCGCTCACCCAACCCCGTCTGCATTCTGCTACCAGGATCCCGAGGTCGGTATGCTGACTGCCAGGATCCCAGCGCCGGTCACCCATACCTAACCCATTCCATTATATGCATTTTATATGTATCAGAGCTTTTATTGATTTTGCTAGAATCGTGTTCACTGGACATTAGTAATTTTCCTTGTTCAAAATTACAGTACAAGTGTATTCTACCCAATAGCATTGTTATATAGGAAGAAAAGGTTATAATCCAATTTCTTCTATTACATCCCAATATCCTTGTCTACTGATTGTGTGGAGAACATGACCTGCATTGATACGAGCAAGGTTTTTGTCTGTGGTTCAGGCACATAAGGTACAGCTGTAATGCAGGGAAAATATTAATGCGAGTCTAAACGAGACATTGAAAATAACTATGTAGAGATTTTTCATTTCCCGGTATAAGACAAGAAACCATTAGAGAATAGGGCTAGACTTAATTTTAAGCAGATCACATTTCCAAAAATCATTAAACTGAAAGTGAGGAGAGTAATATCTGGCTTAATATCGAGGAGTGTAGCCTGGGGTCAGAATAGAGGAAATGTGAATGTGCTTAATTTGTATTTTTTATCCTTCAGCAGAAATAGCCTTTTAATAAGTGTCACTCACAGCAAGCATGAAGATGAAATACTTACATATACATGGGCTGCAGCTGTAAGTGAGATGTCTTCTGAGGGCCCTGGTAGCCATAGGAGTCAAAGCCACCTATGAAATCAACTGCAAGAGAAGGGAAAAAAGTCATTATCCTTGTGACCTCGGGCAGAATGCGGCAATAAATCAGAAATGAACTTCCAGGCTTATATGACAGGCTACTAATAATCAGTAAGAGTAACTAATTATCTAAATGTTCGGAAATGAATAATGCTACAAAATGAGAAGGGATTCTGAAAGAGAAAAACTGTAAGAATGATAAATCATTATTAAACCTTCTCACCCTGCTTGATCATTGTTATCATCATTTGTATTTAAAGTATGAAAGGTTAACAGGGAAAGAGTAGAATGGAGTGACAAAAGAAAATAGGAGCATACACAGACAAACAACAAATAAGCACAAAGATTCAATAAAAAAAACAATACACTTGTGAAGCAATATAATGCGGCAAATAAATATCTCAAGTATGCTAGGATTTTATTACAAGCACAGCTCTTGTGACCAATAAAATCTATATACCCAGTGTCGGACTGGGACATGAAGGGCCCACCGGGGGAATGCCTACAAAGGGGGTGTGACCAACCCCCACAGAGGCTTGAAATACACAATAGACTTGTAGACTTGTGCAGTGTAATGCAGCATATCTACCATGTATAATACAAATGCACAGTCTGGAACCTAATTTGTAGAGGAAGGAGTGGGCACTCAGGCAGTGGGGCCCACCGGTGGTTTCCCCTGTACCCCTGTGGGCCAGTCCGACCCTGTATATACCAAGCAAGTCTAAGAACATATGGGGCTGTAACCAGCATAATATATTTCTATCCCTTTCCTTTTATCTCCACAGTGGGCATAATGCATGTTTCTACATACATGCCTACGCAGCTGCGATTTTTCAGGCTATGGTCTTGCTAATCATTGCAAGTGAAGCTGCCACCCAGAAATAAATCTAGGCACCCACTGGAGCCATTGCAAAGTACTGGGGAGCGATGCTAATTACCTTAGCCCAGGCTTGTTGGAGGGCCCCGGGTTAACCGCCTCCCTTTCCTCACATGTCAGCTTGCAGCAGCCCCTTGCTCTGTCCCCAGCAGCCAGCACACGCTGCTGCATGCTGGGCTGGATAGGTCGGGGGGCTGCTGCAGCTGAGCTACAGTCCTCCTCTGCCTGAAGGAGGGGGGTCAGGGGGATGCGCTCACAATGGATCTAAAAGGGGCATGACCACAGCCCCCACAATTAGGTCATTGCTCAAGCCAGGCCACACTCTCTACCCCCCTGCATACACATAGGCAGCATCAGCGCAGTAATAAGGAACATTGTCTCCCCCAAGTAAGTCTACGGTCGCGCACACTGGCCACAGCAGTAGAGATGCTGGCACCATGTTTCCCTACGTATATGATCACAGCCCAGAAAACTTTGCCGCCACACCTCGTTACCTCCCCCACATGGTCCCTACATGTCAATTGCTTTGTGTTTACATCCTCACTCCATTTGAACATCGATATTGCGTACAAACATGAATTAGGCCCAGTGTCCCTTACATGCTATGCAAAAGTATCAAGAGCACAACAATGATTTTTGGCGTTATTTTTATAAGATGAGTGGGACATCACTGCTCACAGATCAGTTGAGTATGGAACTTCTGAGTAATCCTATAGTCATGCAGGGCACAGGAATTAAGATGTTAGAGCCATTGCAGCTGCGTATGGGATCGCAGTTGCGGGTGGAAACATGCCCTTGCGTTTTTTGCTAACAGTCCCCATAACCACCCCTAAACAGTCCCTGACCTTCTCTCACTTTGCAAATAAATACTCTTGGCAACCACCGTTGCAAGACCAACGCGACACATGTGCAGTGCGGTTTGGACGCATGTGCAGTCGGTCGATAGTCACTGAACTGCGTAAAAATAATTTATTCCAACTCTGAATCAGGCCCTAAGATTGAACATCTGATTCTATGACCAGCTGACATCTGCATCGTGACATCAGCATCATGTGACATCTGCGTAAAGTACAGAGGTCAGAGAGACATTCTCCCTGCACTGTGTGGTTTTCCCCCTTCCTCTGCACCGATTCCTGACTTTCATTCATATTATCTGAGGCAAGTGATGTTTAAATGATCATATTACTAGGGTGATTTAGGGTATGTGTGGCAGTTAGGGGTACATAAGTGGCGCATGTTGGGGTATTTTGTGGCAAGTGTAGGGACTGAGTGCATTGTGTTTTTACTGTTTAATTTTGACTGAAATATGTACTGTATACATCCATTGGTGGATGTGTGGTGGATTCCCTTACTTTCCTATGTGTTTTGCATGATTAATTCATTAAATTACACTGCACTTGTTAACTTAAACTTCATAATACTATTACTATTACATTGTGTTCTTTATTTATTGAAAGTTTTTAAACAATTTTAAACAATTGGTGCATTACAGTTACACACAAAGCAGATATGCTTAACAACTGGTGACACAAACTTCTTCTCTTGCCCTGATAATAAATGGCCCTGGGTAAGGAAAATCCACCTGTGTGAGCTACTGTCAAGCTAACAAATAGCATATACAGTATACAATCAGCACACTATGGGCCTGCTTCTGAGTCAGCCGCAGCCATGTCTGCCTCTTTATGCTAATATAGTGGACGGTTTCTTCTAAAACTGAGACACCTGCTTGCAGCGTCTTACTCCTGTGGAAATCTATCTCGGCGCACCTTTGGCTGGTGCAGTTCCTCTGTCAGAGTATGGCATTCTGTTTCAGTGGTTGTGCATCAGATGCAGCTGCTATCAGCAACACGCCAGCATCTGCCTAGCCAACACCTGTTACTTCCCAAGAAGACTTGTGTAAGGAGGGCATTTTGATGCAGATATAAGAATTGTGGCATAGTGATGAGATTATAGATAGGCGCATATATTCTGATCATAAGTTCCCACTTTACAAGATGATTGGAGGTCCCCACAATATTCCCCCCGGTATGGGTGAAGTCAAAGTGGAATACATATGCATGGTTAGTACCTGTGCCAGCACAGAAATTGGGGATGCCCAAGCATCCACAGAACTGTGTGCTATGATTTTATGATAAAAATACAGATTGAACACTTGAAAGCAAGGCCATCCTAACCCATTATCTGTCTGTTGTAACCCTGTCTTGTTTGCTTAATGTTTTGTTCCCTTTTGCAAAGTGCAATGGAATATGTTGGTGCTATGTAAGTACTAATATAATTTATCAACACTTTGATTTTTAGTATTATTCAATCCCTTCCCCATCAGGTCAACATATCCTGAAACAAGTCTTCATCAGCTTTTTGTTCTTCATTTCATTAGCCCGAGAGGTCTATCTATCTGAAATACACTCAATCCACAATCACAACACATACTGTAGTTTACAGTAAGATGACACTGTGGGGGCTGATTCGAGCTGGACAGATCTCTTTGTACAGATATAAATAGTGAGTTCCAGCGTACAGTGCATAGGCAGAAGCCAATGTACACATTTTCATGTATCTCCATCTACTTCTAAGCCCAATAGCTCTTTGCCAGATCTCACTTTGCATGATCATACGGAACTGTTCTATCTTGAGTTCAATGAGAAGAGAAGCCTGTTTCACACAGATCTCTTGCCACTTGCAAGGGGCAGATGCAAGTACCGCTATTAGTTATGACAGTTTTTGCTGAAGTGGCTTCATGCTTGAAGACGCGTGGATCCTCGCATTAATCCTATGAAAACTTGCTTTAGCATACATAAATCAGCCTTCCGTGGCATTACACAAAATCATACAGTTTTGTGTACAACTCACAATGAAATGGGACACTTAAAATGTAGATGTTACTGTATATCAGGGGTGGGGAACCTCTGGCCCGCAGGCCGTATGAGGCCCGCAAAGCCACTTGATCCGGCCAGGCAAGGCTCACCTAACCGAGGGAGATGCTGGGCGCCCGCTGATATTATGTTACCAGCGGGCGCCCAACTCCTTCTCCTCAGCAGCAGCCGGAGGCAGGAGCTCACTCCTGAGCTCCGGCTTCCGGCTCTGGCAGTGTGCGTGTGCGGCGCTATTGGAGAGACGTCATAACGTCTCTCCCATAGTTCTGAGGAGCGAGGAGCCAGGCGGATGGCAGCAGTCCAGAAGCAGGAGCAGGGCTGGTGAGTATTGTGTTTTTTTTTTCTTTTTCTTTTAATGTGTGTGTGTGTGTGTGTAAGCGGCGCTACTAGGGGGCATATCTAATGGGGCATATTTAATGAGGCATAACTGACTGGGGGCATAACAACTGACTGGGGGCATATCTAATGGGGCATAACAACTGACTGGGGGTATATCTACTGGGGCATATATACAGGGGGCATAACTACTTGGGGCAGGCTAATTTTTAAGTTGATAATTTTTGTATGGCCCCCGAAGGATTTTATAAATATCCAAATGGCCCTTGGTAGAAAAAAGGTTCCCCATCCCTGCTGTATATAATACATCAAGAAAGGTTTGAAAAATTGTCACATGGCCTCAAAAGCAGCCCCCATAGTTTCTTCATTGCCATATATACCGAGCTCTGGAATGTGGAGAAGTGAAGATGGTTAAAAAGCAATAGCTATATTTTACATAGTGCTAGAATTGTATTCATGTATTCCTGTGGTTTGCTAGGATCATTTGTAAAAGGGTCCATAGTGTTAGTTTCACAATGCTCTCATCTATTTTTACAGCAGTTAGGAAGCAACTTCTTGTAGATAAGGCTTTAAGTGCTGTTGATTTTCTATACTCTGATGTGACTTCTTAGTACTTTATGGTTGAATTTACTTAAGAAGTGATGACAGATTCATTTTCTTTTCTACAATTGATTTTAAAACTGAAAGCCTTATAAATGGTGTAGTAAGTGAAATTATTTGTAGCAAGATGTTATTTTTCATGTTTACATTCAAATACAATAAAAAAACAATTGTAGCAGAATGAGATTAAAATGAAATATTATAATACACTTGTAGATGTAATAATCAGCATATCAAACAAATTCATTTATAGTCAGAACATTTTGAATATGCGTATACTTAAAGTGTGAAAAATATTAACTGACAGTCAGTCAAAGGATTAAATAATTTTGTTGTACATTATAGCAAAACAACTACTGTCCTTGAGTTTTTAAAATATATATGCTATTAATGTAATTACTGTATCAATAGTACATGAATCACTGTAATAAAGGTGCTCAAAGTTGTTATTAATACTTTAGGAGATACTGTAGCTCATAAACATAAAGTCACCTTTTTGCTGCATGAATGCTAATTCCTGTATATGTTCATATAGTGCTTTAGGGGGAGATGTACTAAGCAGTGAAAGGAGTGGAGCAGTGAGCCAATGGAAAAGTTGCCCATGGCAACCAATCAGCATTGATGTAACATTTATAATTTGCATACTATAAAAGTATACAAAGCAGCTGATTGGTTGCCATGGGCAACTTCTCCACTGGCTCACTTCTCCACTCTTTTCACTGCTTAGTACATCTCCCCCTAAAGTTACTTATTATTCGGGAACCTCTAACAGCCAATCGGGCTGTGGTTTCCAGGGCACTGTGAGAGTGACGTTGCAGGACGAGATCTGCACATACACAGCACGGCTTCTCCGCTTGTGCAGATCTCAGATCATCAGAGATGTGCGTTAACATTGAGCTAACCTACATTTCTGAATTTGGCTCTGAGTGCTCAATCAGCGCACAATTCAGAGTGACAAGAGAGCAGCTGCCAGCAAGACAGGTGGGAATGTGTGTGTTTAGAAAGCTCACTTCCGTCTCCTACTGGTTAACTTATGCATGTATTTTTATTATTGAATGTTTAAATTTTTCCTGACCACTTAGGCTGGGTACACACTTGCCGATGGCACATCACATGTGACATCATGCAAGATTCCCCTTGTAAACGATAGCACTCATACACACTGAACGATAGTGTTTGCTTCTCGTCTGTGATGGCAGGGACCCATATCCAGATGCATGCCATCTTGTACCATATCTTCAGATTTCAAGCTGAAAACTACAGATATTGTACACTGTTAATGGCCCGCGCATCGTTAGCGATATAGTGAACACACACTGGACAATGTGAACGATATATCGTCCGATCCGCCAGATCGAATGATATATTGTATGCACATCGCCAAGTGTGTACCCAGCCTTATATAATATATATGAGATAAATATGTTTGCTAAAGAAAATTTGTTTTTCAAACTCTTTCCCCTAAAGCCAGGGATAGATAATCCGATTTTTATATTAGGAGTATGTGGTTTTTAGGGGGATTTTGGCTCCTCTCTCTATATTATCGAACAGCAGCATTGAAATTCCTTTTTATGTTTTCGCTTGACCATCTTATATACAGTATGTAACTGAAATACAAGAAAATAAAAGGCTTCACTGATCCCACAACACAGGTGTCCAAGCCTCTGGTAGTGCACATACAGGTTCAGTCATATTGCTAGTAAGCAGAGCAAACTCCTATTGCAATTTAATGGACATTATACAAGAAATAGATTATTCAGAAAGAAATCTGTGGTAACCAGGAATTATCTGATTTATACAATACTAACAGTACTAACATTCAGCTAATTTGTGTTCAGACTTTTGATTTATTTGAATACACCACACACAGATTTAACTAAAGCAAAATATATCTTTATTCTAATTAAGTTTGTGTTCTTGGATCCTGTAAATTATCATAGATAAGCCAGAACCTAGATGAAAAGAAAAAACAAAAGAAAAACTCCATCATTAGAGTGTAATGTATTTCTCTCGGTCTCTATGTATTGTGTATTTGTCCAATATATCGCAGGTATTGCCCTGAAAACATCCCTTGCAGTAACCATTAACCATACCATAGGAGTGCTGGATTGTATGCCTCTTTTCATTATATTTGTGTGTTATAATACAACACAGCCTATGGGGAATTCTTTTAACATTAAACTTCATTAGTTGAGAAAGCAGCAATCCATATCCAATTTTCTTTCCATGTCAAGCTTGTTCATGTATAAATCCAGTTCTTTTGTTGGATACATTTGCAATTAATCCTATGAACAAAGCAAATGCAAATCTTGCGCTGTCAACCTCACCATTTCCAGCTGATTCTTTCCCTGACTTCCATCCATTACACTGAATAATGAACTAAAATTCCCACATCAAGTTCGACCTAATTTTCTTGTGATAATAGACACAGAAAAAGTCTCAAAAGCATCTGATGCCTCATGATAGTAACATCCTAATTTTATGTCTCCTCTAAATGTTTTGAGTAAGATTTAAACACCAATGCAAATTAACCTTAAAATAATTGCCAATACAAAAATGTCAGATTTTAAATTAATTACTTCCCATTTTAACAATCTTAATATTCCCCTGAGAGTCATTATATCTCTTTGTTTTCCTCAGGAACATGTGTCAAACAGCAATCCTTCATCTGTGATACCGATAGGCCAACTCTTATACAATCTGACTGCTATAGGATACAAAAAACACTGAAAATTCTTGGGAATAAAAGCGTTGATTTCCCAAAGGATAAAATAATTTACATTGCTTTGTGCTTGCTTTGCACTATAAACTACTAATTAATCTATTGTACTCTATGTGTTCTTTGTTCTGCTTCTGTCCTGTCAATACTTTAATTGTTCTCTGGCATTTAGATGAATGCATAGCAGATACATTTGGATCGCATTTCTTTGAGATGAAAGACAGGATTGAGTTTTTATCATTCAGAGTTGCAATTACATCATGCACCTCTAACCATGATCCACTTCAATAGTCTATCTTGCAGATGGGTGGGGTACGTACATTGTGAACTGATGCATCCTCTACATACTGAAGCTGGGATGATGCCAGATCATCTCACCAGAGTGAAGTACACCTATTCATTCTCTATAGTGAAAGTTAATTTACTAACCAGACCTATTCAACTGACGGCAAGCGGGCCGAATCCGGACCGTGACACAATATAAACTAGCCCACTAATGCTTCCTCCACAGCAAAGATGACTTGATCATATCAGAAAACATTTTTATTTTGACCTACGGTACTGTAAGTTGAATTTTTTTGTTTTTCCTCCACTTTTTATTGTTTGCACACTGCCTATGTGTGAGTGAACAAGACTGACCTAATGATGTCATAATAACTTGTCACCAACATCAATAGAGACATCATTCACGCAGGAAATCAAGCTGTGTGAAAGGTTGAGGGAGAAGCACAAAGTTACTAATGCCGAGTGGAGCACAACATGTATAAAGCTATACATTACCTGTTGGTTGCTAGTGGAATTAACTGCTATCCCAATAGGTGGTAAAAATGCCTTATGGGCTCTATGTAATGGAAACAAGGTAGAAAGACACCTGTCCAATACACAGTGGTGAAAAAGGATAATTTATTACTTCTATCGAAATCTTTATTGAGCATATGAACCAGGGACGTGCGGTGAGCTAAATAGCTCAGGAGGCCCTGACTAGCACCAGAGCCAGATTTACACACAAAAACTTTCGTATGACAGGAAAGGCTCTGCCTCATCTGCCTCACCCCTCCGCACGTCACTGTTATGAACTCATCTTACCACCCATGTGAGGTAATTGAATATGTGGTAGGATGAAGGGGGCAGCTATGCCTGCTATTAGGGTCACTGTATAATGAGCGAATGTTACATAAAACTCTTGTTTATTACCATTTAAAGTCATACAAATACATTTTCTTCCACCTTTTTGTTTTTATCTTTCTTCTTCCATGTTGGCCAACCCGTGGTTAGGACTCAATGTACAGTGTCTCCTATATTGACTTTGTTCTGAACTGATTTTTGAGGATGCAAAAGAAATGGCAGTCAAAGACCGGAATAATTTACACAATAAACTCTGTATCTGCCCAGTGGAAAAAATAATATTACTGAGGAATAAGGTGTTTCTTACTAAAACATCATAAGGAGATGAACAAGCTTCTTACATGAACCATGGACCTCAGTTCAGAGACGGATGTAAATGAAAGTTGTGGCTTTTTCCTTGCAATGTGCTCTTTTTCTATATTGTACATTTCTTTCTGGTGCGCATCTTTTTACCTGGCTATTCACTTGCAGTTTGTAATTATGACTCCCTGCTCCAAGCGGGCGAAACAGGGACTGACACATACTGTACTGTATGTGCAGCCAAAATACAGTAAGGAAGCGTCAACATGAAATGCATCCCAAGATGGCATACCACCAGGCATACATGTCTGGTCTGGAAGACTTGAGGGTACTCGACCCCTGGATCAAATTGCAAGCTAAGAATGCAAATTTAGCAACTACCGTATAACTGCTGCGGCTGCAATATAATAGCAGGGCCACTCTGTACTGAACACTCATTTTTTTAAAATAAGGTTTACCCCCAGGGAAATCTAGCGTAAGTAGTCTAGCTAGATGATCCAGGGTAGTGTCTAGCGCTATTTTCATGTAACCAATCATTCCACTTATCATCATGCCCCTCTCCCTTCTGTACCCCACAACATTATATACCCCATCCACTCCATACCTCCCAATCTTGTAAAAATGTAAGTCTGGCTTTATGCGTGCACCAAATGTGTGGCGCATAAAAAAAGGAGCATGGCCATTGGTTCCACCAGGCGACACCCTTTGGTGTGACATGTTAGAGGCGTGACCATGTGTTATGCCACAGATTTTTAGCCAGCTGATGGGCTGTCGTTATGGTTAAGTCTATTTTCCCTTCATTGAAAGGACCTGGATGTGACAGCAGCTGAGGGCGAAAGATGTCTTTTGCCCTTACAGCATGTTTATGTTTTCTCCAATCTCTGTTCGTTGCTGGATATTTTGCTTTATTGATGCTGCATTGTACCCTCGCGGGCTTGCTTCATGCCCGGTTTCTAGCTTCGGTCGCCACAGGTTACTAGTCCAATAGTTGGTGACGTTGACCCAGTGCATTATTGGAAAGGTCCTCTTCATAAAGGGAATCTAGATGCTATCCTGTTATCCTCCTCCCTGCACTGAATAAATGCTGGTCACATGCAAGAGGTTTCATTCACCACCCTTGCTCTGAAGCTAAAGCAGTAGTGCAGTTCTACCCGACCGTCCGCAAGATTCTGTGGCCTGGGAGACAGTTTTCCAAAAAGCGGGACTGTCCCACTAAAATCTGGATGATTCAGAGGTATGCAACCCACTTCCATCTGACTGTATTATGCTAAACAATAGTATGCTTAATTCACATTATGCAAATAAAACTGGATGGTGTATTTTATCTTGGGCACACCTTGGACTCTATGGGCGGGATTCAAATCTTTTATTGCCCCCGATCTCCTATCTAAAGTGACATGAGATCGCAGGGCGATATTATATGGCCCCCTGTTATTGCGCTGATCGCGCCCATAAGAGACAGGTTTAGCCGCGTAAAGCAGCTAAACCCGACTAAAGTCATGGGCGCGATCGCAATAGTCCTGTTTGGGCATCCAAACGGGCCACTTTTCGTGCATTTCAGCTCACCATCCCAGGGGGTGGCGAGCTGAAATGCCGATATCGCGCCCTTCGGCAGTAACATTTGAATTCTGCCAGTGGGCACGATGGGGGCAGGAGGGGAGCTGCCAGTTTTGAATCCCGCCCTATATGCGAATGACTATGTGTTTTGTTTGAGGTGCTTTTAACATGCAAATTGGTGGATTATTATCTACACTTTCTGCGCACGTATTGTAAGGTGTTTGAGATGTGTGCAGTGTTTTTGCCCAGCGAATCAACTAACCTGTCTAGACTATACCAAGAAAATGTAAACAACTGACCTGGGTATTTTGTCTGTATAAAGTGTGTAATCGCCTCACATGCCTAGTGGGAAATCCACCACTGGGTGTAATGTGTAATGATAGTTTACTGTTCACCACAAATGGGTGAGGCAGGTATTGTTTCTACTCCCATCCTAGTAGTGTGTAGACTATCATTTGTAATTATAAAATATGTGATTATGACAGCTGTCTTTTTGGAAAAAGTGATGAGGTAGAAGTGCTCTATATGATCAGGCATGAACTTCTGTCAAAAAACTGAACTGTTTTCTGTTGAACAAAAAATAACCCAAATGATCATACAAGACAGGGCCGTAACTACATGTGTGCGAAGTGTGCTTTGCACACAGCGCACTTTAGCTGAGAGCGCATCCTGCGCTCTGACCCCCGAATGGCCACCCTACACCTGCAGCAGCGCTGTCCGCTGCTAGCAACGCAAGTGGTGGATTTTTTTTTTAGAATAAATCAAAGCCGCCCCCTCGTACCCGTCACCAAGACAGCCTCCTACTGTCGTGTGGCACCTTGAGCTCCGCCTCCCACAAAGATCCCTGGCCAATGACGGTGGGGGTGAGTGGGCTAATGACTGACCCATGTCAGGCTGCGGCATGGACTTGACGTGTGTCCAGGAATCGGAACAGAGGAGGAGGACAGAAGAGGCTTCAGCAAAGAGTAGGTAGCGGTCTCTTCATGCCCACATCCTCCCCCTGCGATCAACCCCCTCCAGAGCAGCCGCGTCTAGCCATCTACAGTATCATACATAATGGGGGTAATTCCAAGTTGATTGCAGCAGGAATTTTGTTAGCAGTTGGGCAAAACCATGTGCACTGCAGGGGGGACAGATATAACATGTGCAGAGAGAGTTAGATTTGGGTGTGGTATGTTCAATCTGCAATCTAAATTGCAGTGTAAAAATAAAGCAGTCAGTATATTTACCCTGCACAGAAACAAAATAACCCACCCAAATCTTACTCTCTCTACACGTTATATCTGCCTCCCCTGCAGTGCACATGGTTTTGCCCAACTGCTAACAAACTTCCTGCTGCGATCAACTTGGAATTACCCCCAATGTACGGTAATGTATGTAGCAGTGCGCTCAGCTCAGTCCCTGCTCAGCACACCAATACATACATTACCGTACAGTCTCCGCTCCCTCCCGGCTCAGTCATCCACCTCCGGCCGCCGGCAGCGCTGCGGCTATGTGCCCGCATTCTCCGCCCCCTCCCGCCTCACTCATCCACTCCTGGCCACATCCATTACAGCAGGTAGCGCTGCGGCTGTATGTCTCCGGCTGCAAGTTGAGATCTGCAGCACTCCCTCCTTCCCAGGCAGCTTGGCCCCGCCACCTACTCCCTCTCTTCCACAGCTGGATGACTAGGTTCCGTGGTCCCTCATTGACAAGCAGGGCTCCCTGCAAGGTAAAAACAAACAAGCACATACACTCTGTCTCTCCCCCTCTCTCTCCCACCCCCCTCTTTTTGTCTCCTTCCCACTACTTACTTTCTTTCTCCCAACCATATCACTCTCTCGCGCGACTCTACCTGCCGTAATGTGTAAAAAGTTGCTGTACTGTGTAAATAGGGAACGCTGTCTGCCGTAATGTGTAAAAAGGGGACGCTGTCTACCGTAATGTGTAAAAAGGGGATGCTGTCTGCCGTAATGTGTAAAAAGGGGGACGCTATCTGCCGTACTGTGTAAAAAGGGGATGCTGTCTGCTGTAATGTGTAAAAAGGGGATGCTGTCTGCCGTACTGTGTAAAAAGGGGACGCTGTCTGCCGTAATGTGTAAAAAGGGGACGCTGTCTGCCGTAATGTGTAAAAAGGGACGCTGTCTGCCGTAATGTGTAAAAAAGGGGATGCTGCTGTCATAATGTGTAAAAAGGGGACGCTGTCCGCCGTAATGTGTAACAAGGAGGCGCTGTCTGCCGTAATGTGTAACAAGGAGGCGCTGTCTGCCGTGATGTGTAAAAAGAGGACGCTGTCTGCCGTAATGTGTAACAAGGAGGCGCTGTCTGCCGTAATGTGTAAAAAAGGGGATGCTATCTGCCGTAATGTGTAAAAAAGGGACGCTGTTTGCTGTAATGTGTAAAAAGGGGGACTGTCTGACGTAATGTGTAAAAAAGGGACGCTGTCTGCTGTAATGTGTAAAAAAAGGGACGCTGTCTGCCGTAATGTGTAAAAAGGGGACGCTGTCTGCCGTAATGTGTAATAAGGAGGTGCTGTCTGCCGTAATGTGTAAAAAAGGGACCCTGTCTGCCGTAATGTGTAAAAAAGGGGATGCTGTTTGCCGTAAGGTGTAAAAAAGGGGATGCTGTCTGCCGTAATGTGTAAAAAGGAGGCGCTGTCTGCCGTAATGTGTAAAAAGGGGACGCTGTCTGCCGTAATGTGTAAAAAGGGCACGCTGTCCGCCGTAATGTGTAAAATAGGGGATGCTGTCTGCCGTAATGTGTAAAAAAGGGGATGCTGTCTGCCGTAATGTGTAAAAAGGAGGCGCTGTCTGCCGTAATGTGTAAAAAGGGGATGCTGTCTGCCGTAATGAGTGAAAAGAGGATGCTGTCTGCCGTAATGTGTAAAAAGGGGACGCTGTCTGCCGTAATGTGTAAAAAGAGGCTCTACCTGGTGTAGTGGCGCTACTGTGCGGCGTAATTTGAATAATGGAGACTACTGTGCTCCATTATATGAATTGGTATTATTTTGTGGCCACACCCCTTTCCTGTGAAGCCACACCCCTTTAAGGGGGGCGCCGATGCTGTTTCTTGCACACAGCGCTAAAATGTCTAGTTACGGCACTGATACAAGACTCCCCAGTTAGCCTTGACTGACAATAATGGTGCTTTGAGTTAACATTCAACAATGGCCCTCATTCCGAGTTGTTCGCTCGGTATTTTTCATCGCATCGCAGTGAAAATCCGCTTAGTACGCATGCGCAATGTTCGCACTGCGACTGCGCCAAGTAACTTTACTATGAAGAAAGTATTTTTACTCACGGCTTTTTCTTCGCTCCGGCGATCGTAATGTGATTGACAGGAAATGGGTGTTACTGGGCGGAAACACGGCGTTTCAGGGGCGTGTGGCTGAAAACGCTACCGTTTCCGGAAAAAACGCAGGAGTGGCCGGGGAAACGGTGGGAGTGCCTGGGCGAACGCTGGGTGTGTTTGTGACGTCAACCAGGAACGACAAGCACTGAACTGATCGCACAGGCAGAGTAAGTCTGGAGCTACTCTGAAACTGCTAAGTAGTTAGTAATCGCAATATTGCGAATACATCGGTCGCAATTTTAAGAAGCTAAGATTCACTCCCAGTAGGCGGCGGCTTAGCGTGTGTAACTCTGCTAAATTCGCCTTGCGACCGATCAACTCGGAATGAGGGCCAATGTTCCCTCTAATTTTTGGTATATCAGTAAACTTTTTGCTATGATTTACATGATCACCCCCATAATGAGCTATTATCATCATCAACTATTGCTTTTTACAGTCATACATGAATAAACCCTCATAACCTAGACATATCAGAATCAGAATCAGCTTTATTGGGCTATAGTGTCACTTCCGTTACTAGCTTTATTTTACACAGAGATGTTACTGCCCACAGATACAGTACCTCTTATTGCCTTTAATATATTGTACAGGGATACCTTCATTACCAGTCATGTACTGCACAGACATATAACGTATTCACAGTCATATTCTGCACAAAGAGACTCATCAATTAACTTCAGATCTCTCCAACAATGATCAGTGTAGTTACAGTATATATGTCACTCTATAAACAGTGAAAATGTGTGATCAGGGTTAACCTTCACTGCTGTTTCTTAGAGGCATACAATATTTATTACCCAGAAAAACAGTCATTCTCGGGGATTCCTGCAAAATGTAAGCATCCTTAAGGACTGTAGCAGACATCTGATATTTATTATTTATTATTATCCTTTATTTATATGGCGCCACAAGGGTTCCACAGCGCCCAATTACAGAGTACATATGCACATTATCAAAACAGGAAAACAGTGTCTTACAGTTGAAGACAATATAGGACAAGTACAGGGTAACTAAGCATAACTACACCAGTAGACGACATAGAGATAAGTTCCAAGGTGGCCAAAAAACTGTGGGATTTGAGCAGTTGAGGATTATTAAAGTCAGAAAAGGATAAGCACATGAGGGAAGAGGGCCCTGCTCGTGAGAGTTTACATTCTAAAGGGGAGGGACAGACAGACAGGGGTAACACAGATTGGGTAGACCGAGCATGGAACAGGGGGTTAGGATGAGATTTGGCTGGGTTTGGTAAAGAAGTGGGTCTTAAGAGCCCGTTTGAAGTTCTGTAGAGAGGTGGAGAGTCTGAGGGGGAGAGGTAAAGAATTCCAGAGAAAGGGAGCAGCACGTGAAAAATCTTGGAGATAGGAGTGGGAGGTAATCAGACAACAGGAGAGTCGGCATGCATTAGCAGAGCGAAGAGGACGGGTGGGAGAGTAAAGGGAGATAAGGCCAGAGATGTAAATGGGAGAGGAGTGGGTGAGGGCTTTGTAAGTGAGTGTGAGAAATTTTAATTGGATTCTGAAAGGGAAGGGAAGCCAGTGAAGGGCTTGTAGGAGAGGGGAGGTGGATGTAGTGCATTTGGGCCCTCATTCCGAGTTGATCGCTAGCTATTTTTTGTTTGCAGCGCGGCGATTAGGTAAAAAAGCGGCATTTCTGCGCATGCGTATTGTGCGCAGTGCGCACGTGTGACGTACTTTCACACAAGACTATGCAGTTTCACACAAGGTCTAGTGACGCTTTTCAGTCGCACTGCTGGCCGCAGAGTGATTGACAGGAAGTGGGTGTTTCTGGGTGGTAACTGACCGCTTTCGGGGAGTGAGTGAAAAAATGCAGGCATGTCGGATTAAAACGCAGGCGTGCCTGGGGAAACGGGGGAGTGGCTGGCCGAACGCAGGGCGTGTTTGTGATGTCAAAAATAAGATTTTACTCACCGGTAAATCTATTTCTCGTAGTCCGTAGTGGATGCTGGGAACTCCAAAATGACCATGGGGAATAGCGGCTCCGCAGGAGACTGGGCACAACTAAAGAAAGCTTTTAGGTCACCTGGTGTGCACTGGCTCCTCCCACTATGACCCTCCTCCAAGCCTCAGTTAGGACACTGTGCCCGGACGAGCTGACATAATAAGGAAGGATTTTGAATCCCGGGTAAGACTCTTACCAGCCACACCAATCACACCGTATAACTCGTAATACCATACCCAGTTTAACAGTATGAAAACAACTGAGCCTCTCAACAGATGGCTCAACAATAACCCTTTAGTTAACAATAACTATGTACAAGTATTGCAGACAATCCGCACTTGGGACAGGCGCCCAGCATCCACTACGGACTACGAGAAATAGATTTACCGGTGAGTAAAATCTTATTTTCTCTGACGTCCTAGTGGATGCTGGGAACTCCGAAAGGACCATGGGGATTATACCAAAGCTCCCAAACGGGCGGGAGAGTGCGGATGACTCTGCAGCACCGAATGAGAGAACTCAAGGTCCTCCTCAGCCAGGGTATCAAATTTGTAGAATTTTGCAAACGTGTTTGCCCCTGACCAAGTAGCAGCTCGGCAAAGTTGTAAAGCCGAGACCCCTTTGGGCAGCCGCCCAAGATGAGCCCACCTTCCTTGTGGAATGGGCTTTTACTGATTTAAGATGCGGCAGTCCAGCCGCAGAATGCGCCAGCTGAATTGTGCTACAAATCCAGCGAGCAATAGTCTGCTCAGAAGCAGGAGCACCCAGCTTGTTGGGTGCATACAGGATAAATAACGAGTCAGTTTTCCTGACTCTAGCCGTCCTGGAAACATAAATTTTCAAGGCCCTGACTACGTCCAGCAACTTGGAATCCTCCAAGTCCCTAGTAGCCGCAGGCACCACAGTAGGTTGGTTCAAGTGAAAAGCTGATACCACCTTAGGGAGAAACTGGGGACGAGTCCTCAATTCTGCCCTATCCATATGGAAAATCAGATAAGGGCTTTTACATGACAAAGCCGCCAATTCTGACACACGCCTGGCTGAAACCAAGGCCAATAACATGACCACTTTCCACGTGAGATATTTTAGATCCACGGTTTTAAGTGGCTCAAACCAATGTGATTTTAAGAAACTCAACACCACGTTGAGATCCCAAGGTGCCACTGGAGGCACAAAAGGGGGCTGAATATGCAGCACTCCCTTAACAAACGTCTGAACTTCAGGTAGTGAAGCTAGTTCTTTCTGGAAGAAAATCGACAGAGCCGAGATCTGTACCTTAATGGAGCCTAATTTCAGGCCCATAGTCACTCCTGCTTGTAGGAAATGCAGAAATCGACCCAGTTGAAATTCCTCTGTTGGGGCCTTTTTGGCCTCACACCAAGCAACATACATCCGCCATATGCGGTGATAATGCTTTGCAGTTACATCTTTCCTGGCTTTAATCAGCGTAGGAATGACTTCCTCCGGAATGCCCTTTTCCTTCAGGATCCGGCGTTCAACCGCCATGCCGTCAAACGCAGCCTCGGTAAGTCTTGGAACAGACAGGGCCCCTGCTGCAGCAGGTCCTGTCTGAGCGGCAGAGGCCATGGGTCCTCTGAGATCATCTCTTGAAGTTCCGGGTACCACGCTCGTCTTGGCCAATCCGGAACCACGAGTATTGTTCTTACTCCTCGTTTTCTTGTTATTCTCAGTACCCTTGGTATGAGAGGCAGAGGAGGGAACACAAACTGACTGGTACACCCACAGTGTCACTAGAGCGTCCACAGCTATCGCCTGAGGGTCCCTTGACCTGGCGCAATATCTCTCTAGTTTTTTGTTTAGGCGGGACGCCATCATGTCCACCTGTGGCCTTTCCCAACGGTTTACCAACAGTTGGAAGACTTCTGGATGAAGTCCCCACTCTCCCGGGTGTAGGTCGTGTCCGCTGAGGAAGTCTGCTTCCCAGTTGTCCACTCCCGGAATGAACACTGCTGACAGTGCTAAGACGTGATTTTCCGCCCATCGGAGAATCCTTGTGGCTTCTGCCATCGCCATCCTGCTTCTTGTGCCGCCCTGTCGGTTTACATGGGCGACTGCCGTGATGTTGTCTGATTGGATCAGTACCGGCTGGTTTTGAAGCAGAGGCCTTGCCAGACTTAGGGCATTGTAAATGGCCCTCAGTTCCAGAATATTTATGTGTAGGGACGACTCCTGACTTGACCAAAGTCCTTGGAAATTTATTCCCTGTGTGACTGCCCCCCAGCCTCGAAGGCTGGCATCCGTGGTTACCAGGACCCAGTCCTGTATGCCGAATCTGCGGCCCTCTTGAAGATGAGCACTCTGCAGCCACCACAGTAGAGATACCCTGGTCCTTGGAGACAGGGTTATCAGCCGATGCATCTGAAGATGCGATCCCGACCACTTGTCTAAGAGGTCCCACTGAAAGGTTCTTGCATGGAACCTGCCGAATGGAATTTTGCTTCGTAAGAAGCTACCATTTTTCCCAGGACTCGTGTGTAGTGATGCACCGATACCTGTTTTGGTTTCAGGAGGTCTCTGACTAGAGATGACAGCTCCTTGGCTTTCTCCTGCGGGAGAAACACTTTTTTCTGTTCTGTGTCCAGAACCATCCCCAGGAACAGTAGGCGTGTGGTAGGAACCAGCTGTGACTTTGGAATGTATAGAATCCATCCGTGCTGTTGTAGCACTTCCCGAGATAGTGCTACTCCGACCAACAACTGCTCCTTGGACCTCGCCTTTATAAGGAGATCGTCCAAGTACGGGATAATTAAAACTTCCTTTCTCGAAGGAGTATAATCATTTCTGCCATTACCTTGGTAAAGACCCTCGGTGCCGTGGACAGTCCAAACGGCAGTGTTTGGAATTGGTAATGGCAATCCTGTACCACAAATCTGAGGTACTCCTGGTGAGGATGGTAAATGGGGACATGTAGGTAAGCCTCCTTGATGTCCAGGGATACCATGTAATCCCCCTCCTCCAGGCTTGCAATAATCGCCCTGAGCGATTCCATCTTGAACTTGAATTTTTTTATGTATGTGTTCAAGGATTTCAAATATAAAATGGGTCTCACCGAACCGTCCGGTTTCGGTACCACAAACAGTGTGGAATAGTAACCCCGTCCTTGTTGAAGTAGGGGCACCTTGACTATCACCTGCTGGGAATACAGCTTGTGAATTGCCTCTAGCACAGTCTCCCTGCCTGAGGGAGTTGTCGGCAAGGCAGATTTGAGGAAACGGCGGGGGGGAGACGCCTCGAATTCCAGCTTGTACCCCTGAGATACTACTTGAAGGATCTAGGGATCCACCTGTGAGCGAGCCCACTGATCGCTGAAATTTTTGAGGCGGCCCCCCACCGTACCTGGCTACGCCTGTGGAGCCCCCCCGTCATGCGGTGGACTCAGATGAAGCTGGGGAAGAATTTTGATTCTGGGAACTGGCTGACTGGTGCAGCTTTTTCCCTCTTCCCTCGTTTTTCTGAAGCCGAAAGGACTGTACCTGATAATACAGTGCTTTCTGAGGCTGTGAGGAAACCTGAGGTAAACATTTTTTCTTCCCAGCTGTTGCTGTGGATACGAGGTCCCAGAGACCATCCCCAAACAATTCCTCACCCTTATAAGGCTCTATGTGCCTTTTAAAGTCAGCATCACCTGTCTAGTGTCGGGTCTCTAATAACCTCCTGACCGAATGGACATTGCCTTAATTCTGGATGCCAGCCGGCAAAATATCCCTCTGTGCATCCCTCATATATAAGATGACGTCTTATGTTCGCAAAATAGTATCCCTGTTTGACAGGGTTACAGACCACGCTGCAGCAGCACTATCTGCAGGTCTCAGTCTAGTACCTGAGTGTGTAAATACAGACTTCAGGATAGCCTCCTGCTTTTTATCAGCAGGTACCTTCAAAGTGGCCGTATCCTAAGACGGCAGTGCCACCTTTTTTGACAAACGTGTGAGCGCCTTATCCACCCTAGGGGATATCTCCCAGCGTAACTTATCCTCTGGCGGGAAAGGGTACGCCATCAGTAACTTTTTAGAAATTACCAGTTTCTTATCGGGGGAACCCACGCTTTTTCACACTTCATTCACTCATTTGATGGGGGAACAAAACACTGCCTGCTTTTTCTCCCCAAACATAAAACCCTTTTTTAGTGGTACTTGGGTTAATGTCAGAAATGTGTAACACATTTTTTATTGCCGGGATCATGTAACGGATGCTCCTAGTGGATTGTGTATATGTCTCAACCTCGTCGACAGTGACACTGGAGTCAGACTCCGTGTCGACATCTGTGTCTGCTATCTGAGGGAGCGGGCGTTTTTGAGCCCCTGATGGCCTTTGAGACGCCTGGGCAGGCGCGGGCTGAGAAGCCGGCTGTCCCATAGCTGTTACGTCATCCAGCCTTTTATGTAAGGAGTTGACACTGTCGGTTTATACCTTCCACCTATCCATCCACTCTGGTGTCGGCCCCACAGGGGGCGACATCACATTTATCAGCATCTGCTCTGCCATCACATAAGCCTCCTCATCAAACGTGTCGACACAGCCGTACCGACACACCGCACACACACAGGGAATGCTCTGACTGAGGACAGGACCCCACACAGCCCTTTGGGGAGACAGAGAGAGAGTATGCCAGCACACACCAGAGCGCTATATAATTTAGGGATTAACACTATATTGAGTGAATTTTTCCCAATAGCTGCTTGTATATACAATATTGCGCCTAAATTTAGTGCCCCCCCTCTCTTTTTAACCCTTTGAGCCTGAAAACTACAGGGGAGAGCCTGGGGAGCTGTCTTCCAGTTGCACTGTGAAGAGAAAATGGCGCCAGTGTGCTGAGAGAGATAGCTCCGCCCCTTTTTCGCGGACTTTTCTCCCGCTTTTTTATGGATTCTGGCAGGGGTATTTATCACATATATAGCCTCTGGGGCTATATATTGTGATATATATATGCCAGCCAAGGTGTTTTTATTGCTGCTTAGGGCGCCCCCCCCCCAGCGCCCTGCACCCTCAGTGACCGGAGTGTGAAGTGTGCATGAGGAGCAATGGCGCACAGCTGCAGTGCTGTGCGCTACCTTGGTGAAGACTGATGTCTTCTGCCGCTGATTTTCCGGACCTCTTCTTGCTTCTGGCTCTGTAAGGGGGACGGCGGCGCGGCTCCGGGACCGAACACCAAGGCCAGTTCCATGCGGTCGATCCCTCTGGAGCTAATGGTGTCCAGTAGCCTAAGAAGCCCAAGCTAGCTGCAAGCAGGTAGGTTCGCTTCTTCTCCCCTTAGTCCCTCGCTGCAGTGAGCCTGTTGCCAGCAGGTCTCACTGTAAAATAAAAAACCTAATTATATACTTTCTTTCTAGAAGCTCAGGAGAGCCCCTAGTGTGCATCCAACCTCGGCCGGGAACAAAATCTAACTGAGGCTTGGAGGAGGGTCATAGTGGGAGGAGCCAGTGCACACCAGGTGACCTAAAAGCTTTCTTTAGTTGTGCCCAGTCTCCTGCGGAGCCGCTATTCCCCATGGTCCTTTCGGAGTTCCCAGCATCCACTAGGACGTCAGAGAAACAGGAACTAAACGGACTGAAGTGATCGCAAGGTAGGAGTAGGTCTGCAGCTACTCAGAAACTGCTTGATAAAATTTAGACGCCGTTCTGCGATCCTTTCGGTCGCACTTCTGCTAAGCTAAAATACACTCCCAGAGGGCGGCTGCCTAGCGTTTGCACTGCTGCTAAAAGCAGCTAGCGAGCGATCAACTCGGAATGAGGGCCTTGGTGAGGAAGATGAGCCGGGCTGCAGCATTGAGGATAGATTGGAGGGGAGAGAGGTAAAGGTGGGGGGAGGGGGGGTACTCACGGAGCGATCGCTGTTTAAAATCTAAGCAATCCGACTAGATTGCTTAGATTTTAAGCAGTGATCTCTCCGTGTGTACCCCCCACAGCCAGTGTCGGACTGGGGCACGTGGGGCCCATCGGGGGAATGCAGTGGTAGGGGCCCATGTTAGGGGTGTGACCAGTCTGCAGAGGGGGTGTGGCCTGCCACCTCATTGGTTTGACTAACCATTAGAGAGTGCAACGTCTAGGCCCCTTCATAAATATATACAGTAAATTCAGACGTTGCATGCATGATAATGTACCACATTAATAGATTAATAACAGCAATGCACGGTATAAAATACAACATAATACAGTATAAGGTAACATATGTATAATGTATAATTCAAGTGCACAGTCTGGAACCTGATCCTTAGAGCAGGAGGTGGGCCCCTGGGCAGTGGGGCCCACTGGTGGATTCCCCTGTATCCCTGTGGGCCAGTCCAAGCCTGCCCACAGCTATAGCGATGCGCAGCCCCGTGCATCGCCATCGCTGGTGCTAGATTGGCTCAATCTAGCAGGTCGCCCATTTCACCCGCTGGGTGAAATGAGCGTCCCTCCCCCTGTCTCCTCCCGCACGCTTAGCACACATCATGCTGTGCTGAGCGGGGGGAGAGATGTGTGCTGAGTGGTTCGCTCAGCACACATCTCTCCCCAAATCGTGCCATGAATACGGCCCTTAATTGTCAGGGAGGCCAGTTAGGAAGAGATTACAGTAGTCCAGTCTGGAAATAATCAGTGAGTGAATAAGGATCTTAGTGGCATCCTAGGTGAGAAAAGGTCTGATCCTGGGAATGTTTTTGAGATGAAAATGACAGGTTTGTGAGAGCTGCTGAATGAGTAGTTTGAATGAGAGGGAGGAGTCAAGGATTACGCCAAGACAGCGTACTTGGGGGTTAGAGGAGATAGTCGTGCTATCAATGAATAGGGAGATTGTGGGAGGTGAGGTTGTGCGGGAGGGTGGGAAGATGATCAGCTCAGTCTTAGACATGTTGAGTTTAAGAAAGCACTGGGACATCCAGGAAGAGATAGCAGAAAGACAGTTGGAGGTACGAGTGAGGAGAGCCGTGGAGAGATCAGTGGAGGAAAGGTAGATTTGAATGTCATCAGCATAGAGGTGGTATTGGAAGTTAAAAGAACTAATGAGTTCACCTAAAGAGGACATATAGAGAAAAGGAGAGGACCAAGAACAGAACCTTGGGGGACAACAACAGTTAGTGGAAGTGGGGGGGAGGTAGCATCATGAGAGGAGACACAGAAGGATTGATCAGAGAGGTAGGAGGACAGCCAGTAGAGGGCAGTATAACGCAGACCAAGAGAGTGAAGGATTTGCAGAAGGAGAGTGTGGTCCACAGTGTCAAAAGCAGCAGAGAGGTCAAGAAGAATAAGCAGAGAGTAGTGGCCCTTAGATTTGGCTGCATGGAGGTCATTGCAGACTTTTGTGAGGCAGTTTCAGTAGAGAGGAGAGAACAGAAACCAGACTGGAATGGGTAAAGCAGTGAGTGAGAGGAAAGAAAGGCAGTGAGGCGATTATAGACAATACGCTCAAGAAGTTAGGAGGCAAAAGGGGGGAGAGAGATGGGTCGATAGTTGGAGAGAGTGTTTGGATCAAGGGTAGGTTTTTTAAGAATAGGGGTGACAAGAGCATGCTTGAAGGCAGAGGGGACAGTGCCTGATGAGATGGAGAGATTGAGAAGGTGGGCAAGATGGGAACAGGCAGAAGAAGAGAGGTAGCGGAGGAGGTGGGAGGGGATAGGGTCAAGTGGGAGGCTGTGGGGGGGGGGGGAGGAACGGATGAGGGCCATGACTTCCTCACCAGAAACATGGGAGAAAGATATCAGAGTTGATAAGAGGGAAGGGGAGGTGTGGCAAGGGATGGGTGGTGGCTGGTTGATGTCCTGATGTATGGAGTCAATCTTGGATGTAAAATAAGTGGCAAAGTCATGAACAGACAATGAGGAAGATAGATGAGGTGGTGGTGGGCATAGGAGGGAGTTAACAGTGGCAAAGAGGTGCCGGGGGTTGGAAGACTGGGTAGAGATGAGAATTATGAAGTATGATTGTTTAGCAAGGAAAGGGCAGTACTGAAGGATGAGAGCATAAATTTGAAATGTAGGAAGTCTGCCTTAGAGCGTGATTTCCTCCACTGTCGCTTGGCAGTACGTGAGTATTTTTGAAGATATCTGGTGCATTTGGTGTGCCAGGGTTGAGGTGTTGATCTGTGAGGGTGAATAGTGGTTGGTGGAGCAGCAGAGTCAAGGGCAGAAGTAAGAGATGCATTGTATAGGGATGTGGCTTGTTCAGGGCATGTGAGAGAGAGAGAAGAGGAGAGAGAAGTGAGTCAAACAGGGAGGATAGGGATAAGGTGTCAATAGCTTCAATGTTACGCTTAGTGATGGTAGCCTTAGGAGGGAGAGATGGGGAAGCAGAGATAGATAAGTTGAAAGAGAGCAGGTGGTGGTCAGAGAGGGGAAAAGGGGAGTTGAAGAAATCAGAAATAATGCAGTGGTGAGTGAAAACCAGATCCAGTGAGCTCCCGTTCCCATGGGAGGGTGAGGTGGTCCACTGGGAGAGACCAAGTGAAGAGGTGAGGTTAAGGAGTTTAGAGGCAGGTGATTTTGTGGGGTTCTCGATATCACCTAGGATAATGGAGGGAATGTCAGAAGAGATGAAGTAAGGAAGCCAGGAAGCAAAGTTGTTGGGGAATTTGGAGGAAATTCAGGAAGCAAAGTTGTTGAGGAATTTGGAGGAAATGCCAGGTGGACGGTAAATGACAGCAACTCAAAGATTAGTAGGTTGGTAGAGGCATATTGCATGGACCTCAAATGTAGAGAATGTAAGGGATGGTTCTGGAGGTATAAGTTGGTATGTGTAGCTTGAGGGTAAAAGGATCCCAACACCACCCCCATGGCGACCCCCGGGTCGGGGTATGTGTGAGAATGTGGGGCTCCCAGCAGAGAGAGCAGCAGGAGAAGTGGTGTCATAGGGAATAATACAGGTTTCTGTAATGGCCAGGAGATGCAGGTAATTGGAAATTAAAAGGTCATGATTGGGGGCCAGTTTGATGCAAACAGATCTTGCATTCCAGAGGGCACTGGGTAGGGGGTAGGAGTTTGTGGGAGAGATGTGAATGAGATTATCAGGATTGCTGTAGCATTGAGGTAAGATTAATTTGGAAGGAAGGGATAAAGAGTGTGTAATGATGGAGCTGGGGCCTTGGCTGGGAAGGGAGACTCCAGGAGTGAGGCATGGAGGGAGTGCAGTATGATAGTGGTGGAGGAGAGGTGAGGTGACAGGCAGAGAAGGGAGAGAGCAGGGTTCAGTGGTGGGGTAGAGAGCCTGTGAAGGGGCAGAAGTAAATTGCAATGAGGAAACAGAAGAGGGGGGGGGGGGAGGCAGAGGGGAAGATGGTAGACAGAGGAGAGAGGATGAGATGTAGGAGACTGGGAGAGAGGGATATAGGTTGTGCCAGGGGACAGAATAAAGGATTAGGAAGCAGTGCCGTAACTAGGCATTTTAGCGCTGTGTGCAAGAAACGGCATTGGCGCCCCCCCATGCAAGACAGGGGCAGTGCGCTCCACAGGCGTTCCAAAAATATATAGGGGCATGACTTCATGGGGAAGGGGCGTGGCCACAAAATAATACCAATTCATACTACGGTGCACAGTAGTCTCCATTATTCAAATTACGCTGCACAGTAGTGCCACTACACCAGGTAGAGACCCTTTTTACACATTACGGCAGACAGATTCCCCTTTTTACACATTATGGCAGACAGCGTCCCCTTATTACACATTATGGCAGACAGCGTCCCCCTTTTTACACATTACAGCAGACAGTGTGCCTTTTTACACATTACGGCAGGCAGTCCCCCTTTTTACACATTACAGCAGGCAGCGTTCCCTTTTTACATATTACGGCAGATAGTCCCCCTTTTTACACATTACAGCAGGCAGCGACCCCCTTTTTACACATTACGGCAGACAGCGTCCCCCTTTTTACACATTACGGCAGACAGCGTCCCCTTATTACACATTACGGCAGACAGCGTCCCCCTTATTACACATTACGGCAGACAGCGTCCCCCTTTTTACACATAACAGCAGACAGTCCCCCTTTTTACACATTACGGTAGGCAGCCTCCCCCTTTTTACACATTACGGCAGACAGTCCCTCTTTTTACACATTACGGCAGACAGCGTCCCCCTTTTTACACATTACAGCAGACAGCGTACCCCTTATTACACATTACGGCAGACAGCGTCCCCCCTTTTACACATTACGGCAGACAGCGTCTCCCTTTTTACACATTACGGCAGACAGCGACCCTTTTTACACATTACGGTAGGCAGCATCCCCCTTTTTACACATTACGGCAGACAGTCCCTCTTTTTACACATTACGGCAGACAGCGTCCCCCTTTTTACACATTACAGCAGACAGCGTACCCCTTATTACACATTACGGCAGACAGCGTCCCCCCTTTTACACATTACGGCAGACAGCGTCTCCCTTTTTACACATTACGGCAGACAGCGACCCTTTTTACACATTACGGCAGACTGCGTCCCCCTTTTTACACATTATTGCAGTCAGCGTCACCCTTTTTACACATTACGGCAGCCAGCGTCCCCCTTTTTACACATTATAGCAGACAGCATCCCCCTTTTTACACATTACGGCAACCAGTCCCCCTTTTTACATATTGTGGCAGACAGAAGAGAAAGAGAGAGAGAGAGAAAGAGAGAGAGAGAGAGAGAGAGAGAGAGAGATACTTACCATCTCTCCCCACTGGCAGTCAGGCTCCTCGTGCTGGCAGATCCATTCTCGGGCAGCGGAAAAGGAGGAGGAGGGACGGGGACTGGAGCCGCAGCAACGCTATGTCATTGGTGGAGGCGCCGCTGCTGCAGTCCCCTCTCCTTCCGCATTGGCTGCCCGCCGCTGTGAATACTGGGATGAGGGAACGGCATCCCAGCATTCACAGCAGTGCCGGGCAGCCAATACGGAAGGAGAGGGGACTGCTGCAGCGGCGCCACTACCAATTACATAGCGCTGCTGCGGCTCCAGTCCCCCTCCCACTCCCTCCTTCCCTGCCTCCAGCGCTGCTGCTCTCCTCCAGCGCAGCGCACGGCACAGAACAGGTGGTTTGTAATGAGTTAATTTGACTCATTACAAGCCGCTGGCCATGCGCCCTCATGGCACACAGGTAGTTACGGCTCTGTTAGGAAAACAAGGATTAATGGGGGATGTTGCCAGCCTGGCCATAGTGTGGAAGGGGTAAATAGTGGTAGTAAAATGAGAATAGGAGGAGTGGTGGAGCGGTGGCTGAATGAGAGAGCAGTGAAATTGCAGAAATAAATATGATTTGCAAGTATTTAAAATGTGGTTAATTTCTACAGTATAACAGTAAGTCAAATATTGTGCTGATGTTAGATGGAAAATTACACACAGCAAGTCAGTGTTACTTCATTAACTATGCTACTCAATGAAACATTTGTTTTCCAGGTATTTGCAGGGTCTGAGTAAAAGTTGCATTGCAGGTGTTTTTTGCAGAAAGTGAATGCATAGTTTCCTGAGTAAGAGGATTGGAGATCATTAGAAGTGACCATACAGTTGTAGCTGTAGTCCAAGTATTGGTGGATTGTGAAGGTTTTTTGTGTGCATGTTTGTTGTTTTCTTTCAGTTTCTGTCCAGTTTAAGTCCAGTATAAGTCACAGACAACGTCCTTAGAGACATTCATCCTTTGAAATCTTTCATCCCAAGCTGATTCAGCTAGACTACACACTAATATCAAGACCAAAAGACATGTGTATGTAAGCCTATTGATTGATTGGACCCACCCCTAGCCCATCACCCATTTGAAGCAATAAAACTTACACAAACAAATGGGGTGTGGGTATGAAACCATCACACATTCCCCCCAAAAACAATAATAAAACCTATTTAAATCTGCTAATAATAATTAATACACTATTTGTATCTATAGCTAAGCATTCATGGCATTCATATGTGATAATTAGCAGATGCAATACCGCTTGCTGGTAATTGTTGTTCCACTATTCGTACCTATAGCTAAGCATTCATGGTATTCATATGTGATAATTAGCAGATGCAATGCAGCTTGCAATATTTGTCATGTTTCTTCCTTTTCTGATAGAAAAAGCATCCCCTATAGCAGCGGTGGCCAACCAGTGGCTCTTGAGCCACATGCGGCTCTTTCTTTCTTCAAATGTGGCTCCTAAAACACAAAGTCACATGACCACAACATATTTGGTAACCACTGCACTCCAGAAAGACACGCAGCAGCACTACGGGGACTAGAGATGAGACACCCACCAGTAAGTTGGGGGAAGCTGAAGTGACACATGGGGGATCTGGCAGGAGTGACACAGCAGGGTGCTGGCTGAAGTGACAGGAGGGTGCTGGCTGAAGTGACAAGAGGGTGCTGGCTGAAGTGACACATGGGGGATCTGGCTGGAGTGACACAGCAGGGTGCTGGCTGAAGTGACAGGAGGGTGCTGGCTGAAGTGACACATGGGGGATCTGGCTGGAGTGACACAGCAGGGTGCTGGCTGAAGTGACAGGAGGGTGCTGGCTGAAGTGACAAGAGGGTGCTGGCTGAAGTGACACATGGGGGATCTGGCTGGAGTGACACAGCAGGGTGCTGGCTGAAGTGACAAGAGGGTGCTGGCTGAAGTGACACATGGGGGAGCTGAAGTGTATTATGTGAATCTGGCTTTTTCAATATATTTTATGTGAATCTGGCTTTTACAATTATTTTATGTGGAAGTTACTTTTTCAATGTATTTTATGTTGGATCTGGCTTTTTCAATGTATTTTATACCAGGGGCGTGGTCTAGCAGGCACAAGGCCACACCCCATTTTTGCATGCTCGCATTCAGCTCGATGTCGGCTCTTTGATGTACCTAACATATTTTTTGGGCTCTTTGTCTCTGACTGGTTGGCCACCCCTGCCCTATAGGTTTGTATAGGGGCTGCTAAGCTGTGACATTTACCAAACTCTGGAATGTGAAGCCTGTAGGCTACTTTATTTATTTATTTTTTGTAGAGAGAACCCTACCTGTCAGCAACTACTGATGCATGCTATGGCCGATGGCAACACATGTGTAGCATGGGTGTGTGATTCAAATCCTAAAACTGATAAGGGTATGGGAAGAGTTGCTGTACTGAAAAGCATTATTTTTCCTAAGCTTTCTTATCTTATCCAGATGCTACCATACACTTTGACGAAACCAGACATCGGATATTGTGAGAAGCTTATTACCAAATTTCTATGGTCAAGTAAGAGACCTCGTGCGGCTCTGGCCAAACTTAAACTACGCAAAGGTGCGAGTGGTCTGGCTGTACCGGATATGCACAAATGTATGTATCTTTCTTTGTTGTCTTGAAAAACTCAATAAATACACTTAAAAAAAAAACCTGATAATGGTAGCCATCACTTTGCTTCTATACATTTACTGAGACACAGCTTTTTGGAACTGTCCTGGCACTCCAGCTCTAATAAATGCAAGCAGTCATTTTTATGACTACCTTGCAAGTTGGGTCAAAATTTCCATACCTCAACTGCATTTTAGACAGAAAATATATACCTAGAGGCAGGATGCAGCAAAGCTTAAAATGTAACCAAACCCCTTAAAATTAGTGATGTGCACCGGACATTTTTTGGGTTTTGTGTTTTGGTTTTGGATTCGGTTCTGCGGCCGTGTTTTGAATTTGGACGCGTTTTGGCAAAACCTCACCGAAATTTTTTTGTCGGATTCGGGTGTGTTTTGGATTCGGGTGTTTTTTTCAAAAAACCCTAAAAAACAGCTTAAATCATAGAATTTGGGGGTCATTTTGATCCCATAGTATTATTAAACTCAATAACTATAATTTCCACTCATTTCCAGTCTATTCTGAACACCTCACACCTCACAATATTATTTTTAGTCCTAAAATTTGCACCGAGGTCGCTGGATGGCTAAGCTAAGCGACACAAGTGGCCGACACAAACACCTGGCCCATCTAGGAGTGGCACTGCAGTTTCAGGCAGGATGGCACTTGAAAAAAATTGTCCCCAAACAGCACATGATGCAAAGAAAAATGAAAGAAAAAAGAGGTGCAAGATGGAATTGTCCTTGGGCCCTCCCACCCACCCTTATGTTGTATAAACAGGACATGCACACTTTAACGAACCCTTCAGCGACAGGGTCTGCCACACGACTGTGACTGAAATGACTGGTTGGTTTGGGCCCCCACCAAAAAAAGAAGCAATCAATCTCTCCTTGCACAAACTGGCTCTACAGAGGCAAGATGTCCACCTCATCATCATCCTCCGATTCCTCACCTCTTTCACTGTGTACATCCCCCTCCTCACAGATTATTAATTCGTCCCCACTGGAATCCACCATCTCAGGTCCCTGTGTACTTTCTGGAGGCAATTGCTGCTGGTGAATGTCTCCACGGAGGAATTGATTATAATTCATTTTGATGAACATCATCTTCTCCACATTTTCTGGAAGTAACCTCATACGTCGATTGCTGACAAGGTGAGCGGCTGCACTAAACACTCTTTCGGAGTACACACTGGAGGGAGGGCAACTTAGGTAGAATAAAGCCAGTTTGTGCAAGGGCCTCCAAATTGCCTCTTTTTCCTGCCAGTATACGTACGGACTGTCTGATGTGCCTACTTGGATGCGGTCACTCATATAATCCTCCACCATTCTTTCAATGGTGACAGAATCATATGCAGTGACAGTAGACGACATGTCAGTAATCGTTGGCAGGTCCTTCAGTCCGGACCAGATGTCAGCACTCGCTCCAGACTGCCCTGCATCACCGCCAGTGGGTGGGCTCGGAATTCTTAGCCTTTTCCTCGCACCCCCAGTTGCGGGAGAATGTGAAGGAGGAGATGTTGACGGGTCACGTTCCGCTTGACTTGACAATTTTCTCACCAGCAGGTCTTTGAACCTCTGCAGACTTGTGTCTGCCGGAAAGAGAGATACAACGTAGGTTTTAAATCTAGTATCGAGCACTGTGGCCAAAATGTAGTGCTCTGATTTCAACAGATTGACCACCCGTGAATCCTAGTTAAGCGAATTAAGGGCTCCATCCACAAGTCCCACATGCCTAGCGGAATCGCTCTGTTTTAGCTCCTCCTTCAATGTCTCCAGCTTCTTCTGCAAAAGCCTGATGAGGGGAATGACCTGACTCAGGCTGGCAGTGTCTGAACTGACTTCACGTGTGGCAAGTTCAAAGGGTTGCAGAACCTTGCACAACGTTGAAATCATTCTCCACTGCGCTTGAGTCAGGTGCATTCCCCCTCCTTTGCCTATATCGTGGGCAGATGTATAGGCTTGAATGGCCTTTTGCTGCTCCTCCATCCTCTGAAGCATATAGAGGGTTGAATTCCACCTCGTTACCACCTCTTGCTTCAGATGATGGCAGGGCAGGTTCAGGAATGTTTGGTGGTGCTCCAGTCTTCTGTACGCGGTGGCTGAATGCCGAAAAAGTGGCCCGCAATTCTTCGGGCCATCGACAGCATCTCTTGCACGCCCCTGTCGTTTTTTAAATAATTCTGCACCACCAAATTCAATGTATGTGCAAAACATGGGACGTGCTGGAATTTGCCCAGATGTAATGCACGCACAATATTGCTGGCATTGTCCGATGTCACAAATCCCCAGGAGAGTCCAATTGGGGTAAGCCATTCTGCGATGATCTTCCTCAGTTTCTATAAGAGGTTGTCAGCTGTGTGCCTCTTCTGGAAAGCGGTGATACAAAGCGTAGCCTGCCTAGGAACGAGTTGGCGTTTGCGAGATGCTGCTACTGGTGCCGCCGCTGCTGTTCTTGCTGCGGGAGGCAATACATCTACCCAGTGGGCTGTCACAGTCATATAGTCCTGAGTCTGCCCTGCTCCACTTGTCCACATGTCCGTGGTTAAGTGGACATTGGGTACAACTGCATTTTTTAGGTCACTGGTGACTCTTTTTCTGACGTCTGTGTACATTTTCGGTATCGCCTGCCTAGAGAAATGGAACCTAGATGGTATTTGGTACCGGGGACACAGTACCTCAATCAAGTCTCTAGTTGCCTCTGAATTAACGGTGGATACCGGAACCACGCTTCTCACCGCCCAGGATGCCAAGGCCTGAGTTATCTGCTTTGCAGCAGGATGACTGTTGTGATATTTCATCTTCCTCGCAAAGGACTGTTGGACAGTCAATTGCTTACTGGAAGTAGTACAAGTGGTCTTCCGACTTCCCCTCTGGGATGAAGATCGACTCCCAGCAGCAACAACAGCAGCGCCAGCAGCAGTAGGCGTTACACTCAAGGATGCATCGGAGGAATGCCAGGCAGGAGAGGACTCGTCAGACTTGCCAGTGACATGGCCTGCAGGACTATTGGCTTTCCTGGGTAAGGAGGAAATTGACACTGAGGGAGTTGGTGGTGTGGTTTGCAGGAGCTTGGTTACAAGAGGAAGGTATTTAGTTGTCAGTGGACTCCTTCCGCTGTCACCCAAAGTTTTTGAACTTGTCACTGACTTCTGATGAATGCGGTACAGGTGACGCATAAGGGAGGATGTTCCGAGGTGGTTAACGTCCTTACCCCTACTTATTACAGCTTGACAAAGGCAACACACGGCTTGACACCTGTTGTCCGCATTTGTGTTGAAATAATTCCACACCGAAGAGCTGATTTTTTTTGTATTTTGACCAGGCATGTCAATGGCCATATTCCTCCCACGGACAACAGGTGTCTCCCCGGGTGCCTGACTTAAACAAACTACCTCACCATCAGAATCCTCCTTGTCAATTTCCTCCCCAGCGCCAGCAACACCCATATCCTCATCCTGGTGTACTTCAACAGTGACATCTTCAATTTGACTATCAGGAACTGGACTGCGGGTGCTCCTTCCAGCACTTGCAGGGGGCGTGCAAATGGTGGAAGGCGCAAGCTCTTCCCGTCCAGTGTTGGGAAGGTCAGGCATCGCAACCGACACAATTGGACTCTCCTTGGGGATTTGTGATTTAGAAGAACGCACAGTTCTTTGCTGTGCTTTTGCCAGCTTAAGTCTTTTCATTTTTCTAGCGAGAGGATGAGTGCTTCCATCCTCATGTGAATCTGAACCACTAGCCATGAACATAGGCCAGGGCCTCAGCCGTTCCTTGCCACTCCGTGTCGTAAATGGCATATTGGCAAGTTTACGCTTCTCATCAGACGCTTTCAATTTTGATTTTTGGGTCATTTTACTGAACTTTTGTTTTTTGGATTTTACATGCTCTCTACTATGACATTGGGCATCGGCCTTGGCAGACGACGTTGATGACATTTCATCGTCTCGGCCATGACTAGTGGCAGCAGCTTCAGCTCGAGGTGGAAGTGGATCTTGATCTTTCCCTATTTTAACCTCCACATTTTTGTTCTCCATTTTTTAATGTGTGGAATTATATGCCAGTATCAATAGCAATGGCCTACTACTATATATACTGCGCACAACTGAAATGCACCACAGGTATGGATGGATAGTATACTTGACGACACAGAGGTAGGTACAGCAGTGAGCTACTGTACCGTACTGCTATATATATTATATACTGGTGGTCAGCAAACTGTGCAAAACTGAAATGCACCACAGGTATGGATGGATAGTATACTTGACGACACAGAGGTAGGTACAGCAGTAGCCTACTGTACCGTACTGCTATATATATTATATACTGGTGGTCAGCAAACTGTGCAAAACTGAAATGCACCACAGGTATGGATGGATAGTATACTTGACGACACAGAGGTAGGTACAGCAGTAGCCTACTGTACCGTACTGCTATATATATTATATACTGGTGGTCAGCAAACTGTGCAAAACTGAAATGCACCACAGGTATGGATGGATAGTATACTTGACGACACAGAGGTAGGCACAGCAGTGGCCTACTGTACCGTACTGCTATATATATTATATACTGGTGGTCAGCAAACTGTGCAAAACTGAAATGCACCACAGGTATGGATGGATAGTATACTTGACGACACAGAGGTAGGTACAGCAGTGGCCTTCTGTACCGTACTCCTATATATTATATACTGGTGGTCAGCAAAATTATGCACTGTACTCCTACTATACACTACAATGCAGCACAGATATGGAGTGTTTTTCAGGCAGACAACGTATACTGGTGGTCACTGGTCAGCAAAACTCTACACTGTACTCCTCCTATATAATATACTGGTGGTCCCCAGTACCCACAATAAAGCAGTGTGAGCACAGATATATGCAGCACACTGAGCACAGATATGGAGCGTGTTTCAGGCAGACAACGTATACTGGTGGTCACTGGTCAGCAAAACTCTGCACTGTACTCCTCCTATATAATACTGCTGGTCCCCAGTGCCCACAATAAAGCAGTGTGAGCACAGATATATGCAGCACACTGAGCACAGATAAGGAGCGTTTTTTTCAGACAGACAACGTATACTGGTGGTCACTGTCAGCAAAACTCTGCACTGTACTCCTCCTATATAATACAGCTGCTCCCCAGTCCCCACAATTAAGCAGTGTGAGCACTGAGCACAGATATATGCAGCACACTGAGCACAGATAAGGAGCGTTTTTTTCAGGCAGAGAACGGATAAAACTGGTGGTCACTGATCAGCAAAACTCTGCACTGTACTCCTCCTATATTATACACCTGCTCCCCAGTCCTCCCCACAATTAAGCAATAAAGCACAATCAAGTTCAACAATAAACGGAGAGGACGCCAGCCACGTCCTCTCCCTAACATTTCCAATGCACGAGTGAAAATGGCGGCGACGCGCGGCTGCTTATATAGAATCCGAATCTCGCGAGAATCCGACAGCGGGATGATGACGTTCGGGCGCGCTCGGGTTAACCGAGCCATACGGGAGAATCCGAGTATGCCTCGGATCCGTGTAAAATGGGTGAAGTTCGGGGGGGGGGGGGGGGTTCGGTTTCCGAGGAACAGAACCCGCTCATCACTACTACGTATGGCTCGGGTAACCCGAGCGCGCCCGAACGTCATCATCCCGCTGTCGGATTCTCGCGAGATTCGGATTCTATATAAGCAGCCGCGCGTCGCCGCCATTTTCACTCGTGCATTGGAAGTGTTAGGGAGAGAACGTGGCTGGCGTCCTCTCCGTTATTGTTGAACTTGATTGTGCATTATTGCTTAATTGTGGGGAGGGCTGGGGAGCAGCTGTATTATATAGGAGGAGTACAGTGCGGAGTTTTGCTGATCAGTGACCACCAGTTATCCGTTCTCTGCCTGAAAAAAACGCTCCATATCTGTGCTCACAGTGTGCTGCATATATCTGTGCTCACACTGCTTAATTGTGGGGACTGGGGAGCAGCTGTATTATATAGCAGGAGTACAGTGCAGAGTTTTGCTGACAGTTACCACCAGTATACGTTGTCTGCCTGAAAAACACTCCATATCTGTGCTCAGTGTGCTGCTTTATTGTGGGGACTGGGGACCACCAGTATAATATTATATAGGAGGAGTACAGTGCAGAGTTTTGCTGACCAGTGACCACCAGTATATAATATATAGCATTACGGTACAGTAGGCCACTGCTGTACCTACCTCTGTTTCGTCATTAAGTATACTATCCATCTACATTCTATACCTGTGGTGCATTTTAGTTTTGCAGTTTGCTGACACAGTGACCACCAGTATACTATATATAGCAGTACAGAAGGCCACTGCTGTACCTACCTCTGTGTCGTCATTCATTAAGTATACTATCCATCTACATTCTATACCTGTGGTGCATTTTAGTTTTGCAGTTTGCTGATACAGTGACCACCAGTATACTATATATAGCAGTACGGAAGGCCACTGCTGTACCTACCTCTGTGTCGTCATTCATTAAGTATACTGTCCATCTACATTCTATACCTGTGGTGCATTTTAGTTTTGCAGTTTGCTGACACAGTGACCACCAGTATACTATATATAGCAGTACGGTACGGAAGGCCACTGCTGTACCTACCTCTGTGTCGTCATTCATTAAGTATACTATCCATCTACATTCTATAACTGTGGTGCATTTTAGTTTTGCAGTTTGCTGATACAGTGACCACCAGTATACTATATATAGCAGTACGGAAGGCCACTGCTGTACCTACCTCTGTGTCGTCATTCATTAAGTATACTATCCATCTACATTCTATACCTGTGGTGCATTTTAGTTTTGCAGTTTGCCGACACAGTGACCACCAGTATACTATATATAGCAGTACGGTACGGAAGGCCACTGCTGTACCTACCTCTGTGTCGTCATTCGTTAAGTATACTATCCATCTACATTCTATACCTGTGGTGCATTTTAGTTTTGCAGTTTGCTGATACAGTGACCACCAGTATACTATATATAGCAGTACGGAAGGCCACTGCTGTACCTACCTCTGTGTTATCATTCATTAAGTATACTATCCATCTACATTCTATACCTGTGGTGCATTTTAGTTTTGCAGTTTGCTGACACACTGACCACCAGTATACTATATATAGCAGTACGGTACGGAAGGCCACTGCTGTACCTACCTCTGTGTCGTCATTCATTAAGTATACTATCCATCTACATTCTATACCTGTGGTGCATTTTAGTTTTGCAGTTTGCTGTTACAGTGACCACCAGTATACTATATATAGCAGTACGGAAGGCCACTGCTGTAACTACCTCTGTGTCGTCATTCATTAAGTATACTATCCATCTACATTCTATACCTGTGGTGCATTTTAGTTTTGCAGTTTGCTGATACAGTGACCACCAGTATACTATATATAGCAGTACGGAAGGCCACTGCTGTACCTACCTCTGTGTCGTCATTCATTAAGTATACTAATCATCTACATTCTATACCTGTGGTGCATTTTAGTTTTGCAGTTTGCTGATACAGTGACCACCAGTATACTATATATAGCAGTACGGAAGGCCATTGCTGTACCTACCTCTGTGTCATTATTCATTAAGTATACTATCCATCTACATTCTATACCTGTGGTGCATTTTAGTTTTGCAGTTTGCTGATACAGTGACCACCAGTATACTATATATAGCACTACACAAGGCCACTGCTGTACCTACCTCTGTGTCGTCATTCATTAAGTATACTATCCATCTACATTCTATACCTGTGGTGCATTTTAGTTTTGCAGTTTGCTGATACAGTGACCACCAGTATACTATATATAGCAGTACGGAAGGCCACTGCTTTACCTACCTCTGTGTCGTCATTCATTAAGTATACTATCCATCTACATTCTATACCTGTGGTGCATTTTAGTTTTGCAGTTTGCTGACACAGTGACCACCAGTATACTATATATAGCAGTACGTTACGGAAGGCCACTGCTGTACCTACCTCTGTGTCGTCATTCATTAAGTATACTATCCATCTACATTCTATACCTGTGGTGCATTTTAGTTTTGCAGTTTGCTGATACAGTGACCACCAGTATACTATATATAGCAGTACGGAAGGCCACTGCTGTACCTACCTCTGTGTCGTCATTCATTAAGTATACTATCCATCTACATTCTATACCTGTGGTGCATTTTAGTTTTGCAGTTTGCTGATACAGTGACCACCAGTATACTATATATAGCAGTACGGAAGGCCACTGCTGTACCTACCTCTGTGTCGTCATTCATTAAGTATACTATCCATCTACATTCTATACCTGTGGTGCATTTTAGTTTTGCAGTTTGCTGACACAGTGACCACCAGTATACTATATATAGCAGTACGGTACGGAAGGCCACTGCTGTACCTACCTCTGTGTCGTCAAGTATACTATCCATCCATACCTGTGGTGCATTTCAGTTGTGCGCAGTAAATATAGTAGTAGGCCATTGCTATTGATACTGGCATATAATTCCATACATTAAAAAATGGAGAACAAAAATGTGGAGGTTAAAATAGGGAAAGATCAAGATACACTTCCACCTCGTGCTGAAGCTGCTGCCACTAGTCATGGCCGAGATGATGAAATGCCATCAACATCGTTTGCCAAGGCCGATGCCCAATGTCATAGTAGAGAGCATGTAAAATCCAAAAACCAAAAGTTCAGTAAAATGACCCAAAAATCAAACTTTAAAGCGTCTGATGAGAAGCGTAAACTTGCCAATATGCCATTTACGACACGGAGTGGCAAGGAATGGCTGAGGCCCTGGTCTATGTTCATGGCTAGTGGTTCAGATTCACATGAGGATGGAAGCACTCATCCTCTCGCTAGAAAAATTAAAAGACTTAAGCTGGCAAAAGCACAGCAAAGAACTGTGCGTTCTTCTAAATCACAAATCCCCAAGGAGAGTCCAATTGTGTCGGTTGCGATGCCTGACCTTCCCAACACTGGACGGGAAGAGCTTGCGCCTTCCACCATTTGCACGCCCCCTGCAAGTGCTGGAAGGAGCACCCGCAGTCCAGTTCCTGATAGTCAAATTGAAGATGTCACGGTTGAAGTACACCAGGATGAGGATATGGGTGTTGCTGACGCTGGGGAGGAAATTGACAAGAAGGATTCTGATGGTGAGGTGGTTTGTTTAAGTCAGGCACCCGGGGAGACACCTGTTGTCCGTGGGACGAATATGGCCATTGACATGCCTGGTTAAAATACAAAAAAAATCAGCTCTTCGGTGTGGAATTATTTCAACACAAATGCGGACAACAGGTGTCAAGCCGTGTGTTGCCTTTGTCAAGCTGTAATAAGTAGGGGTAAGGACGTTAACCACCTCGGAACATCCTCCCTTATACGTCACCTGCAGCGCATTCATCATAAGTCAGTGACAAGTTCAAAAACTTTGGGTGACAGCGGAAGCAGTCCACTGACCACTAAATCCCTTCCTCTTGTAACCAAGCTCCTGCAAACCACACCACCAACTCCCTCAGTATCAATTTCCTCCTTACCCAGGAAAGCCAATAGTCCTGCAGGCCATGTCACTGTCAAGTCTGACGAGTCCTCTCCTGCCTGGGATTCCTCTGATGCATCCTTGAGTGTAACGCCTACTGCTGCTGGCGCTGCTGTTGTAGCTGCTGGGAGTCGATAGTCATCCCAGAGGGGAAGTCGGAAGACCACTTGTACTACTTCCAGTAAGCAATTGACTGTCCAACAGTCCTTTGCGAGGAAGATGAAATATCACAGCAGTCATCCTGCTGCAAAGCAGATAACTCAGGCCTTGGCAGCCTGGGTGGTGAGAAACGTGGTTCCGGTATCCACCGTTAATTCAGAGCCAACTAGAGACTTGATAGAGGTACTGTGTCCCCGGTACCAAATACCATCTAGGTTCCATTTCTCTAGGCAGGCGATACCGAAAAATGTACACAGACCTCAGAAAAAGACTCACCAGTGTCCTAAAAAATGCAGTTGTACACAATGTCCACTTAACCACGGACATGTGGACAAGTGGAGCAGGGCAGACTCAGGACTATATGACTGTGACAGCCCACTGGGTAGATGTATTGCCTCCCGCAGCAAGAACAGCAGCGGCGGCACTAGTAGCAGCATCTCGAAAATGCCAACTCGTTCCTAGGCAGGCTACGCTTTGTATCACCGCTTTCCAGAATAGGCACACAGCTGACAACCTCTTACGGCAACTGAGGAAGATCATCGCAGAATGGCTTACCCCAATTGGACTCTCCTGGGGATTTGTGACATCGGACAACGCCAGCAATATTGTGCGTGCATTACATCTGGTCAAATTCCAGCACGTCCTATGTTTTGCACATACATTAAATTTGGTGGTGCAGAATTATTTAAAAAACGACAGGGGCGTGCAAGAGATGCTGTCGATGGCCCGAAGAATTGCGGGCCACTTTTTCGGCATTCAGCCACCGCGTACAGAAGACTGGAGCACCACCAAACATTCCTGAACCTGCCCTGCCATCATCTGAAGCAAGAGGTGGTAACGAGGTGGAATTCAACCCTCTATATGCTTCAGAGGATGGAGGAGCAGCAAAAGGCCATTCAAGCCTATACATCTGCCCACGATATAGGCAAAGGAGGGGGAATGCACCTGACTCAAGCGCAGTGGAGAATGATTTCAACGTTGTGCAAGGTTCTGCAACCCTTTGAACTTGCCACACGTGAAGTCAGTTCAGACACTGCCAGCCTGAGTCAGGTCATTCCCCTCATCAGGCTTTTGCAGAAGAAGCTGGAGACATTGAAGGAGGAGCTAAAACAGAGCGATTCCGCTAGGCATGTGGGACTTGTGGATGGAGCCCTTAATTCGCTTAACTAGGATTCACGGGTGGTCAATCTGTTGAAATCAGAGCACTACATTTTGGCCACCGTGCTCGATCCTAGATTTAAAACCTATGTTGTATCTCTCTTTCCGGCAGACTCAAGTCTGCAGAGGTTCAAAGACCTGCTGGTGAGAAAATTGTCAAGTCAAGCGGAACGTGACCCGTCAACATCTCCTCCTTCACATTCTCCCGCTACTGGGGGTGCGAGGAAAAGGCTAAGAATTCCGAGCCCACCCGCTGGCGGTGATGCAGGGCAGTCTGGAGCGAGTGCTGACATCTGGTCCGGACTGAAGGACCTGCCAACGATTACTGACATGTTGTCTACTGTCACTGCATATGATTCTCTCACCATTGAAAGAATAGTGGAGGATTATATGAGTGACCGCATCCAAGTAGGCACGTCAGACAGTCCGTACATATACTGGCAGGAAAAAGAGGCAATTTGGAGGCCCTTGCACAAACTGGCTTTATTCTACCTAAGTTGCCCTCCCTCCAGTGTGTACTCCGAAAGAGTGTTTAGTGCAGCCGCACACCTTGTCAGCAATCGGCGTATGAGGTTACTTCCAGAAAATGTGGAGAAGATGATGTTCATCAAAATGAATTATAATCAATTCCTCTGTGGAGACATTCACCAGCAGCAATTGCCTCCACAAAGTACACAGGGACCTGAGATGGTGGATTCCAGTGGGGACGAATTAATAATCTGTGAGGAGGAGGATGTACACAGTGAAAGGGGTGAGGAATCGGAGGATGATGATGAGGTGGACATCTTGCCTCTGTAGAGCCAGTTTGTGCAAGGAGAGATTGATTGCTTCTTTTTTTGGTGGGGGCCCAAACCAACCAGTCATTTCAGTCACAGTCGTGTGGCAGACCCTGTCGCTGAAATGATGGGTTCGTTAAAGTGTGCATGTCCTGTTTATACAACATAAGGGTGGGTGGGAGGGCCCAAGGACAATTCCATCTTGCACCTCTTTTTTCTTTCATTTTTCTTTGCATCATGTGCTGTTTGGGGACAATTTTTTTCAAGTGCCATCCTGCCTGACACTGCAGTGCCACTCCTAGATGGGCCAGGTGTTTGTGTCGGCCACTTGTGTCGCTTAGCTTAGTCACACAGCGACCTTGGTGCGCCTCTTTTTTTGTTTGCATCTTGTGCTGTTTGGGGACAATTTTTTTGAAGTGCCATCCTGCCTGACACTGCAGTGTCACTCCTAGATGGGCCAGGTGTTTGTGTCGGCCACTTGTGTCGCTTAGCTTAGTCACACAGCGACCTTGGTGCGCCTCTTTTTTTCTTTGCATCATGTGCTGTTTGGGGACTATTTTTTTGAAGTGCCATCCTGTCTGACACTGCAGTGCCACTCCTAGATGGGCCAGGTGTTTGTGTCGGCCACTTGTGTCGCTTAGCTTAGCCATCCAGCGACCTCGGTGCAAATTTTAGGACTAAAAATAATATTGTGAGGTGTGAGGTGTTCAGAATAGACTGGAAATGAGTGGAAATTATGGTTATTGAAGTTAATAAAACTATGGGATCAAAATGACCCCCAAATTCTATGATTTAAGCTGTTTTTTTAGGGTTTTTTGTAAAAAACACCCGAATCCAAAACACACCCGAATCCGACAAAAAATTTTCGGTGAGGTTTTGCCAAAACGCGTCCGAATCCAAAACACGGCCGCGGAACCGAATCCAAAACCAAAACACAAAACCCGAAAATTTTCCAGTGCACATCACTACTTAAAATGAAGTTTTCAGAGATTTGACTGTTTTACTCATATGCACCAAGCTCCAAAATGTGATACATACCGGAGCTTGGAACCAGTGGGTAACACCATCTTCAGTTACCCAACAGAAGCCTCTGGTCTTCTCTCTGCATTTCCCTCACTTAACACATGCAAAGAAGGACTCCCAGGTCTTAAATTCAGAAGTCCTTCTATCGCAAAGGACAGCTCTAACCTGGAAAGCGGTCTTTTTTGTTATTCTCTTCAAGCACACAGCATTAGTAAACCCTGTTATGCTTGCCATGAGTGGCAGGATACATTGCATGCAAAATTTGATGTTTGATGCATCCCGTCCTATGTGATATGACACCATAGTAAATCGACAACTTAGCTTTGTAACTGCAGCTTTAGCCTCTGTTCACTACACTACACCTGAAGTTAGCAAATGACATCCCACAAATCAGATTATCTCACACCTTGTAATTTTCGACAAAGTCAGTAATCAGGCATAGCACAGTAAGTCAGGAGAAACTATAAAAGGTAACAATTCTGGTTTCATGGGTAGAAACCCACATTTGATAACTATATTCAGCAGGGCCGTAACTAGGGTGGTGTTGCTGGTGCACTGGTACAGAGTACAGGTCGTGGTGGAAACAGTGCCAGCCGCCTCTGCAATGTCCATTTTGACAGGGGGCTGCTTTAATGTTTTTTTAGTGGTGTGTGACACCCAGCTCTTTCTCAACACAGTATCCATGTTCATTCTCAACACAGAGTCCTGCACTCTGTGTTGAGAATGAACATGACTACTGTGACTACTGCCCTGGGGGGCAGAGCCAGCCCCTGTCACTATAATGTCCTTTTTGCTGGACGCCTGCTGTAATTTTGTATTAGTGGTGTATGGTGCCCATCTCTCAGCACAACAGTTAGCCCCAGTGCTTTACAGCTCCCCCGCAGTGCTGAGGAGCCATTGTGAAGCTGGGAGAGTCATTGTCAGTGACAGTGCAAAGCACAGTGGTTGATTAAGCGGCCGGGAGCAGCAACCGATTGGATCAGAGACAGTGATGCACATCGATCAGGTGAATAACCATATGGAAGTGTGTGTGTGTGTTTGTTTGTTTGTGTGTGTGTGTGTGTATGTGTGTATGTGGGGGGGGGGTTAGAGGAATGAGGGGGGGGGGGTGTTTGTGTTACAAAAATGCTAGTCCTGCAGTGCTGCTAGAGCAGGGCTTAGGCAAAGGGGTTAAGGGGGATATTAGGAACCAACTATCAAAGAACAATAATTTATTGTTCTTTCATTTAATAGTTGAATTGTAATGCCTCCACCTTCCTAAACCTAACTTAGCAGTAGGACTAGAGTGTTTTAATCTCAATAAGTGGCACTGCTGTGTGACATAATGTGTATAAGGGGTATATGTGTACTACTGTGTGATGTAACATGAATAAGGGGTACTACTGTGTGAGATATTGTGTATATGGGATACTACTGTTTGGCATAATGTGTATGAGGTACTCCTGTGTGGCATAATAATGTATTACTGTGTGGCAGAATGTAAATTAGGGACTCCATTGTGTGGCAAAATGTGTATAAGGGGCACTACTGTGTGGCTTAACATTTATAAGAGGTACTACTGTGTGGGAAATGTGTACAAGGGGTACTACTGTGTGATGTAACATGTATAAGGGGTATTACTGTGTGGAAAAATGTGTATAAGGGGCACTACTGAGTTGCGTTACATCTATAAGGGGTATTACTGTGTGGAAAAATGTGTAGAAGGGGTACTACTATGGGGCATAACATGTATAAGGGGTATTACTGTGTTGTGTTATGTGAATAAGGAGCTCTAATTTGTGGCATAATGGTGTATTACTATGTGGTGTAAAGTGAGTAAGGGGCTCTACTGTGTGGCATAGCATGTATAAGGGGTATTACTGTGTGGAATAATGTGTATAAGGAGCACTACTGTGTGGGGTAACATGTTTAAGGGGTACCACTGTGTGGCGTTATGTAATTAAGGGACTCTTATGTGTTGTATAATGGCATATTACTGTGTGATGTAATGTGAATAAGGGGCTCTACTGTGTGACATAATGTGTATAAGGGGCACTACTGTGTGACGTAACATGTATAAGGGGTACTACTGTGTGGCGCTCTGTAAATAAGGGGCTTTACTGTGTGGCATAATGGTGTAATACTGTGATGTGTAATGTGACTAAGGGGCTCTACTGTGTGGCATAATGTGTATAAGGGGTACTACTGTGTGGCATAACACAAATAAGGACATTACTGTGAAGTGGAATGTGAATAAGGTTGCACTACTGTGTGGCATAATTTGAACTGGGGTTACTATTATGTCTCTTCCCAGCAAGACCACATCATTTTTGGATGATGTACACTGAAGGCTGCCCTGTTCATAACTATGGGGTTGGGGGGGTACCAGTGCGCATTCTGGCACAGGGCACCCAAATGTCTACTTAGGGCTCTGAAATTCAGAAAAGTGCCTTCTTTGATTTGGTTGACTGCTAAACTACCTCTATGTTATTGTTGTTCAGTATTAGAAAAATATTGTACATTTTTTAAAGTTGTTTTTATCAAAGCTGCACTAAATACTTCTGATTTCATTCCCAATGGCTTAATTAACTGTTACAGATGAAATACCTGGATAAGCAAGAAAATTACAGAATAAATTGTAATCATTTTACATGGGATCAATAAGAAATCTTATGATTAAAAAAACTCTAAGCTCTGTACCAACACTGAGTCATTTTAATGTAGCTTTTGTTTGATATTTTGTGGTGTGTATAATGGACACGATTCAGACCTGATTGCTGCTTTGCATTTTCACACAGCTGGCGATCAGGCATTAACTGCGCATGCACCGCAATGCGCATGAGCGTCGGCCAACAACAACGGGCATCGCCGGTCAGCGACAGGATGGTGCAAAAATTCCGATCGCGCGGCGTTCGCAAGGTGATTGACAGGAGGAGGCTGTTTGTGGGTGGTAACTGACCATTTACTAGGAGTGTCCGGAAAACCGAAGGCGTTCCCAAGCATTTTCAGGGAGGGTGTCTTACGTCAGCTTCGGCCCCGATCAGCCTTTTCTCATCGCACTGTAGACGTAAGTCCTGGGCTGTGTAGAGACTGCACACAGTGGATTTTTGCAGCTCGGCGTACACATGCGATCGCACACTTGCATGTCGAATTTACACTCCCCCCTGTGTGGGCGACTATCTGAACGCAGGACAACAAAGTTAGCAGCCCAGCGATCAGGTCTAAATCACCCCCAAAGAACCACGTAGTGAAAGGTTTATCAACAGACACAGGGGGTAATTCAGAAATGATTGTAGCAGCAAATTTGTTAGCAGTTGGGCAAAACCATGTGCACTGCAGGGGGGGGGGGGGGGCAGATATAACATGTGCAGACTGAGTTAGATTTGGGTGGGTTACTTTGTTTCTGTGCAGAGTAAATACTGGCTGCTTTATTGTTACACTGCACTTTAGATTTGAGTTTGAACACACCACACCCAAGCCTAACTCTCTCTGCACATTTTATATCTGCCCATGCCCCCCCCCCCCTGCAGTGCACATGGTTTTGCCCAACTGCTAACAAATTTGCTGCTGCAATCAACTCTGAATTAGGCCCACAGACCTTAATAGCGGCCCCACACTCTCTCATCACTTTTCCCATCACTGTGCCAAGCCTCAGGTGCCATACAGGTTTGATAAACTGTGTAACGGAAAAGAGAATGAATGCCATGATGTTTCATGCAGATGGAAGTGGAATAAAGAAATAATTGTTTCCCAAGAGTATTTATTTTAAATGTTGTTACAGAGACACCAAATCGTTTTATATTGCTTGTTTAGTTTAAATACAATGATTTGTCCAAGTACACTGTTATACACAGTAGGTGTTCAGTACTTTTTTTCCAGACAATTATGGAACTAAAGATGGCCAGTGGGTAGTAAAAGCACTTGCAGTTACAAGCAATGATGATAATGTGTTCCAGGTCTTTATTTAGAAAACTTTGTGTATGATTAGAATTGTGAAGTGATGCGTATTTGTGGCTAACTATAAAAAACATGTATAAATGCAAAATAAGACTCAAGTACATATGTCAGAAACAGGTAATTATCACTAACACCAGACCTGTCACAGTATGGTGTGCGGGGTTATTCAGTCTTTGGAAACTATATAGGTTGTGTACACCAGTCTTGGCTGTATGGTAATTGTACTCACCTTTTCTACATTTCATGGAATAACTTTATCAAACCTCCCACACAAGCTATTACATCCTAACAAGTGTATAATTATCATAGTCTTTAATCCAGAAGCTAAGGGGTTGATTCTGAGTCGGACACGACGCATACACAAGAGCAGACGACTGTGGCAGCCAGATTTACTACCTTATAGAGGGATGCCATCGTAAATTGTGGGGACCAGGACTGACTAAATAGGCAGCCCCCCCATCACCACCACTCCGATTTTTTTTTTAGATAAAAATAAATCTATATAAAAAAAAAAAAAATCTCTATGCAGACACGGAGCAACACCATTTTATGCCCCTTGCACCTTATTAAGTCCCCACAGTAATGCCCGTCACCATATTATGGCCCGCACAGTAATTCCCCTGACACCATATTATGGCCACACAATAATTATGCAAGTGCCTGTTAGTTATCGGGCAGGGGTTATGCACATTGTCAGGGGATTCCTTCCTACCCTCCCCCATTGCTGCCACTGTCAGGAGGGCCCGGGACTGACAAATTAAACAGGGCCTCTCCCTCCAAAAAAAAGATTCTGCCGCACTGCTCCGCCCCTGTGTGATACATTGTAACGTTACATATAGGTGGAGTCCTGTGGACCTACAAGAACAGTTCACAGAAAACTGATGCGCAGATAAGGCTTGTTTTAGGAAGTCCTCCCTGTGTATCAGCCTGCTGTTTATTCACAGACTGGTGTAGCTCTCCAGGTATTAGCGGTAGGAGCCAGGGATGGGCCTCCCTCTCTTTAAGGGCCCGGGACACCAGTCCCCACAGTCAGTGCTGTCGAGTGCCACGCCGGGCCCCGGTAACGGGGCAGGGGCATGGCTTATTAAAGTGGGCTTTACTATACCCTTTAATATAAAAGTATTTTAATAATAAAAAAATCGTAGTCCCTCTTTGCGACCCCGGACACTCCACAATGGAGGCGCCATTTTAGCACGGGTGGGGGAGGGGCAGGGCACCCCGCTTCCTACCTCACTTGATCTGGAAGTAGGTCCCTCCAAGTAGCCACGGACATACATTGGCCCTCATTCCGAGTTGATCACTAGCTGCTTTCGTTCGCAGCGCAGCGTTTAGGTAAAAAAGCGGCACTTCTGCGCATGCGTATGGAGCGCAGTGCGCATGCGCGACGTAATGTACTTTCATAAAATCCGATGCAGTTTCACACATGGTCTAGCGACGCTTTTCAGTCGCACTGCTGGCCGCAGAGTGATTGACAGGAAGTGGGTGTTTCTGGGAGATAACTGAGTGTTTTCGGGGAGTGTGTGTAAAAACGCAGGCATGCTGGATAAAAACACAGGAGTGGCTGGGGAAACTCAGGCGTGGCTGGCCAAACGCAGGGTGTGTTTGTGACGTCAAAACAGGAACTAAACAGTCTGAAGTGATCGCTAGCTAGGAGTAAGTCTCAAGCTACTCAGAAACTGCACAATCTTTTTTTGTAGCAATGCTGCGATCCTTTCGTTCGCACTTCTGCTAAGCTAGGATACACTCCCAGAGGGCGGCAGCTTAGCGTGTGCACTGCTGCTAAAAGCAACTAGCGAGCGATCAACTCGGAATGAGGGCCATAGTGTGTATGTAGCCAAGGAGGACATTATGTAACCAAGAACATACTGTAAGCGGTTGTAAAGTATTAAGTTAAATATAACATTTAGTTTTTTATGGTTTTGTTCTGTGCTAGTCACTTTTACCGTCAACAACCTAAATACAAGAGTTAAACAAACACTGCCTGAGAGCACTCATTTACATTTGCCTAGAATATTTACAGTACAGCTCTAATTACTGCTCCCTCTGCACAATAAAATTAGTATGTTGATTTGCAACATGCACTTATGTGCCACCAAGTCAACATGTCCTTTAAAATGTAGGCAACTGTACATAGCTTCATCTTGGGAGTTTCTGTGCAGTGATGAAAATAGTGTGACCATTTATGTTCTATGTAGCTATTGCCATTCTGTATTACATTATATCATAATGGCATTTTACTTAAAATATTTTTACTTGCATTCATGTTATAGCAAAAAGGTGGACGGTATGAGGAAAGCTTTATTTTTCTAAAAGAAGTGAAGGTGAAGAGAAACTAGAAATCTAATTACTCACGTCCATCCCTGGAGTCCATTGAAAGCAAATTTGCCTCAGCAGGATATTATTATCACAGGTAAGAAGAGAAAACTTTCATTACTTTTAATTGTGCATTGGGAGAGTGGGAATTAATAGTGTAATTAGTTCCTTACCTTTGGACAGTGTTAGTTACCTAAAATGTTTGAACTGTAGAAACAGTTGACTAATACAGGATGAGTCTCCCATATCCAAAATTCTGAAATATGGTATATTCTCATGTATACGGAATTTTGTAGTACAACTGAGATATAGGCGCCTTTGCTTTGTAATTTTTAGGAGTACACAAACTTTGTTTAATGCACAAAATAATTAAATATAGTGCATAAAATGTATCTAAAGGCTGTGGTTTATATGAAAATTTTCTGCAGATACACAAACTTTGTTCACTCCACAACATTATTATAAATCAAGTATAAAATGACTATCAGGCTATGGGGTTAATTCAGACCTGATCGGTGCTGTGCGTGTTCACACAGCAGCGATCAGGCCTGAAATGCGCATGCGCTGGCGCCACAGTGCGCCAGCGCATGCAAGACAGCCGACGGCTGTCTTTAGCTAGCAATCGCCTCTGCCTGATTGACAGGCAGAGGCGGTCGCTGGGCGGGAGGATGCGGGATGGCGGCGTTAAGCCGCCATTTAAGGGGAACAGTCTGGCCAACGTAGGTGTGGCCGGACCGTGCCGGGGGCGGGCGGCGGCTGCGCAACATCACACGCAGCCGCTGCGTCCCGGGAAGCAATGAGTAGCCGCTGTGCGATGCTTTTGTACTTCTGTGTTGGGGCAGGGACTGACATGCGGGGTGGGCTAGCCCTGTGCTGGGCGTCCTCCCGCATGTCAGTGTGCCTGATCGTAGCTGTGCTAAATTTAGCACAGCTACGATCAACTCTGAATCACCCCCAATGTGTATAAGGTGTATATAAAACCTACATGCATTCTGTGTTTAGACATGGGTCTAGATTTGGGTCTCAGCCTCAAAATTTCTCATTATGGTATGCAAATATTCCAAAATACAGAAACATCGGCTATCCAAAATTAGAGATGAGATTCCGGGATCCGAGGCAGTCGAGCCGGGGTTTGGCTCGACCCGGGGCGAAACCATGGGATCCCGCTGTCAGATCTCACGGTTTCGGCTTAGGCGCCAATTTCAAAAGTCCCATTAAATCAATGGGCTGACCGCTGATTGGCTGGGAGAGACGTCTGTCGCGGCTCTTAGCCAATCAGCGTGTCCCCATTGACTTTAATGGGACTAGATGGAGGCCGACACTGCCAGCACCTCTTAGTTTGTCACTGCTGACTCAGCAGGCACCCCCACACTGATGACACTGCTGACACACCGCATCACTGAGGACACCGCTGACACACCCCAGCCCTGAGGACACAGCCAGCCTTCCAACAATGCCAACACTCCCACACTGAGGATACTGCCGGCACTCCCACACTGCCGACACCCCCACACTGAGGACACTGCCGGCACTCAAGCAATGCCGACACTGCCAGAACCCCTGCACTGCGGACTCAGCTGGCACCCCCACACTGCCAACACCGCTGACACACCCCAGCACTGTGGACACCGCCAGCACTCCCACATTGCCGACACTCCCACACTGAGGACACCGCCAACACTCCAGCAATGCTGGCACTGACGGCACCCCTGCACTGAGGACACCACCAACACCCCTGCACTGCCGAAACCGCCAGCACCCCAGCAGCACTGAAACCACTGGCAACCCCGCACTGAGGACACTGATAGCACTGCTGGCACCTCTGCAATGAGGACACCCCTAGCACCCTCACACCATTGACACAGCCAGCAGTACCAACTCCACTAGCAACTCCGCACCAAGGACACTTTTAGCACCCCCGCACTGAGGACACCACCATCACTGCTGACACTACCAGCACCCCAGCAGTAATGACAACACCGGCAACTCCACACTGAGGACACTGCCAGCACCCCTGCAGTGAAGACACCCCTGGCACCACCACACTTCCGACACAGTCAGCAGTACTGACAACACCACCAACTCCGCCAGCAACTCTGCACCAAGGACACTTCCAGCACCTCTGCACTGAGGACACCACCGTTATTGCTGACACCACCCGCATCCTAGCAGTACACGCACCGCAGGCAACCCCCCACTGAGGACTCTGCTAGCACCCCTGCACTGCTGACACTACTGCACTGAGGACACCACTGGCATCCCCGTCACAGTAAGTGCACTATTGGTGTATCCGCCCTGCACTGTGTCCTGCATTGTATCCAAACCACACTGTATCCTGCACTATATCATCCCAGACTGTATCCAACCCACACATTATCCTGCACTGTATCCAACCAGCAATGTATCCCGCATTGTATCCAACCAGCAATGTATACAGCACTGTATCCGACCTAAACTGTATTTGACCCACACAGTATCCAACCCACATTGTATCTGACCTGCAGTGTAAATCGCACTGTTTCCTAACCGCACTGTGGGGGTAATTCTGAGTTGATCGCAGCAGGAACTTTGGCCCTCATTCCGAGTTGTTCGCTCAGTAATTTTCTTCGCATCGCAGCGATTTTCCGCTAATTGCGCATGCGCAATATTCGCACTGCGACTGTGCCAAGTAAATTTGCTAAGAAGTTTGGTATTTTACTCACGTCATTACGAGGTTTTTTCTTAGTTCTGGTAATCGTAATGTGATTGACAGGAAGTGGGTGTTTCTGGGCGGAAACTTGCCGTTTTATGGGAGTGTGTGAAAAAATGCTGCCGTTTCTAGGAAAAACGCGGGAGTGGCTGGAGAAACGGGGGAGTGTCTGGGCGAACGCTGGGTGTGTTTGTGACGTCAAACCAGGAACGAAACTGACTGAACTGATCGCAGTGGCAGAGTATCGAGCTACTCAGAAACTGCTAAGAATTTTCTATTCGCAATTTTGAGAATCTTTCGTTCGCAAGCTAAGATTCACTCCCAGTAGGCGGCGTCTTAGCGTGTGCAATGCTGCTAAAAGCAGCTTGCGAGCGAACAACTCGGAATGAGGGCCTTTGTTAGCAGTTGGGCAAAACCATGTGCACTGCAGGGGAGACAGATATAGCTTGCAGAGAGAGTTAGATTGTGTGGGTTATTTTGTTTCTGTGCAGGGTAAATACTGGCTGCTTTATTTTTATACTGCAATTTAGATTTCAGATTGAACACACCCCACCCAAATCTAACCCTCTCTGCACATGTTATATCTGCCCCCCCTGCAGTGCACATGGGCCCTCATTCCGTTGTTCGCTCGCAAGCTGCTTAGCAGCTTTGCACACGCTAAGCCGCCTCCTACTGGGAGTGAATCTTAGCTTATCAAAATTGCGACCGAAAGATTCGCAATATTGCGAAAAGACTTCTCGGTGTAGTTTCTGAGTAGCTCGAGACTTACTCTTCCAGTGCGATCAGTTCAGTGCTTGTCGTTCCTGGTTTGACGTCACAAACACACCCAGCGTTCGCCCAGACACTCCTCTGTTTCTCCAGCCACTCCCGCGTTTTTCCCAGAAACGGTAGCGTTTTTTCACACACTCCCATAAAACGGCCAGTTTCCGCCCAGAAACACCCACTTCCTGTCAATCATTACGCTTATTACATTGCGCTTTACAATTAGAACAACAGTTATAGAACAAAACTGGGCAAAGACACAGACAGACATAGAGGTAGGAAGGCCCTGCTCGCAAGCGTACAATCTATAGGGAAATAGGAATTGATACACAAGGATAGATGCTACCTGTCGCATAATGGTCCACCAGATTGCTAGGTTCTTAATGGGTTGTATGATATGATCACCCAGCAATGTTGGAAGACAAAATTTGTGAGGTTATGTGGACTGTACAGAGAGGATGTAATTGGATAGGGATGCATTGAAGGTTATGTGGGTGGGTCTGGAATTTGGTAGGCTTGTCTGAAGAGGTCAGTTTTAAGGGAACGTTTAAAGGTTTGGAGACTAGAGGAGAGTCTTATTGTGCATGGGAGGGCAATCCACAGAGTGGGTGAAGCCCGGGTAAAGTCCTGTAATTTTGAGTGGGAACAGATAATACATGTGGATGAGAGACGCAGATCTTGTGCAGAGCGGAGAGGTTGGGTAGGGAGATATTTTGAGATGAGTGAGGAGTTTTATGATGGTGCTGTTTGGTTAATAGCCTTGTATATAAGTAAAAGTATTTTATATTTAACACGGTAGAATACCGGTAACCAATGGAGGGACTGACAGAGCGGATCAACGTCTAGCGAGGAAGAGTAGCCTCGCAGCTGCATTTAAAATGGATTGTAGTGGTGAGACCCTATGTTTGGGAAGACCAGTAAGGAGACTATTACAATAATCAATGCGGGAGATAATGAGTGCATGCATTAGAGTTTTTGCAGTGTCTTGTGTAAGATATTTTGGATATGTTTTTTAGGTGCATGTAACATGATTTAGAAACAGATTGAATGTGTGGAACAAAGGACAGTTCAGAGTCAAGGGTGACACCTAGGCAGCGAGCTTGTGGGGTAGGGTGGATAGTCGCATTGTCAACAGTTATGGAGATATCAGGTTGGTAACTACTCTTGGCTGGTGGCAAAATAATTAATTCTGTTTTGGAAATGTTGAGTTTGAGGTGGCGAAATGACATCCAAGATGAAATGGCAGACAGGCATTCAGTGACACGAGCCAAAACAGATGGTGATAAATCTGGCGAGGATAGGTAGATTTGAGTATCATCAGTGTACAAATGATACTGAAATCTGAAGGAGCTGATTAGGTTACTAAGAGATGAGGTATAGATTGAGAACAGCAGAGGACCCAAAACTGAGCCCTGCGATACTCCAACTGATAGAGCTAGAGAAGAAGAGGTAGAATCAGAGAAGTGAACACTGAAACTGCGATTAGATAGGTAGGATGAGAACCAAGTAAGGGCTGTGTCCTGAAGACCTAGGGATTGTAGTGTTTGTATGAGAAGAGAGTGGTCAACAGTGTCAAAAGCAGCAGAGAGATCTAGAAGAATAAGTAGTGTGTAATGGCCTTTTGATCTAGCAGTGACTAGATCATTCACTACTTTGGTCAGTGCCATCTCTGTGGAGTGTTGGGCATGAAAGCCTGACTGAAGTTGGTCCAATAAGTTGTGGGAGTTAAGAAAGTGTGTAAGGCGAGTGTAGGCAAGTCTCTCAAGTAGCTTGGAGGGACATGGTAGCTGAGAAATGGGATGGTAGTTAGAGAGTGTGTTTGGGTCAGAGCTGTGTTTTTTTAGAATGGGAGTAATCACTGCATGCTTAAACAGAGAAGGAGAGATACCAGTAGAGAGAGAGAGAGAGAGAGAGAGAGAGAGAGAGAGAGAGAGAGAGAGAGATTACAGATTTTAGTTAAGGTTGGGATAAGCACAGGAGACAAAGTTATACTGACTTGTGAGGGTATAGGATCAAGAGGAGAGGTAGTGGAGTAGGAGGATGAAAAGGGTGTTGATACTTCATCTTCACTTGTGGGATCAAATGAAGAGAAAGTGCCAGAGGGTTCAGGTAGGGAATTGAGCAGGTCACTGGATGAGTTAGAGCATACAATTTCATCTTGGATTTTATCAATCTTATCCCTGAAGTAGGAAGCAAGTTCTTGTGCACTGATAGTAGCTAGTGGGGGAGGTGAGGGAGGGTAAAGAAGTGATTTAAATGTATTAAAAAGTCGCTTGGGGTTGGTGGCATGATAAGAGATGAGAGATTGGAAATATGTTTGTTTGGCAGTGTCCAAGGCCTATCGATAGGAGTGGTACAGTAGGTGGTCTTATATGTGAGATAGTCACTTGGATTCTGAGATTTACGCCACTGACGTTCTACTTTACGTGACAGTTTTTGTAGGTGTCTTGTTGATTTAGAGTGCCATGGTTGGCATCTAAGCCTATGTGGAGTGTGATGGGTAGCTGGAGCCACTGTATCCTGCAGTGTATCCAACTGATACAGTATGCAACCATCACTGTATCCAACCCACACTGTATCCACACTGTATCCCGCACCTCTTAGTTTGTCACATATTTGGTTTCAACCTGTCCCGCACTGTATCCAACCCACACTGTATACCACAATTTAGCCATCCAGCCTTTGGCCAATAGTGGTTAAAACAATATTGTGATCTGTGAGGTGGTCAAAATTGAGTGGAAATTACTGGAAATTAATCCAAAGCCAGTCACGGTGGTTTGGCAAATCTAAATCCAAAACCGTCCGATGAATCAGAACCAAATCCAAATCCAGTAAAAATGGCCCGGTGCACATCCCTATCCAAAATACTTCTGATCTCTTGAAGAAAGCCCACCAGTGAGAGTGACCTAATTTGAATCAAAAGGGTGTTTTGGTAGACACAGTGTGATGGCTACCTCTTAGTTTGTCACATATTTGGTTTCATCTCATGAAAGTTGATATACCATTAATTCAAATGTACCCGATAGTGACACATTTTGACATATAATAAAAAATATTACAAAATGTATTAAACAATATTTTCATATAAAAACTTTTTACAATACCAATCACAATTAATATATATGCACCAAATAGCTGGAGATCTGATACACCTTTTTCTGCCTGATGGAATGTTGCCACTTTTTGAACCATCCTAGACAGAAAGCTTACTCGTTCCAGATGATGCTTTACAGTAATGTGGACACCCAATGTGTTTCATCATTGTCGACATCATCAGGGGTGGTGCAAAATGGGAAAGAATGACCTCCAAAGTTTATATGCATATATATTCTATTTAAACAATGTGGTCACAAACCATGTTGCACCCCAAATCTAGGAATAGGTGAGTGCCGTAGGAATAGTGCTTTTTGTTTATTAGATTCATTTTTAATTAATCTTTTTGTGATCACATTTTCTCATGCACCCTGTTTTAACTTAAGTATAGCTAGTGTCAGCTGTTTTCCAAGGTGATCTACAACAGATGTGTTGGTAACTGTCTCACCTATTTAAGCAAAGTTGCTGTGAGCTTTAGACCAGATAGCATACCTAAATATTAACACTAATGTGATAGCTATTTTCATGATAATTATTTTGAGCAATAGAGTAGGATCTGCAGTATAGTGGGGTCCCTTGTCGGGGTCTGCAGGCTTAAATACATTGATCAATACATGAATTAAAACTCCACCGTTTAAATTTGTTATTTAATTTAGCGAGTGCAGAGCCCCTGTGATTTCTATTTAAACAATGTGGTCACAAACCGTGTTGCATCCCAAATCTAGGAATAGGTGAGTGCCATAGAATAGTGCTTATATATACAGTATATATATATATATATATATATATTATATATATATATAATGTTCCAATGTTTAAACAGGCAATGTCTATGTTGACAGTCATTAGGTCGACCCCATATGGTCAACGGGCATTAGGTTGACACTGACAAAAGGTCAACATGCATTAGGTTGACACTGACAAAAGGTCGAATTGTTTAAATGGTTGACATGGTAATGGTTGCCACACATATGGGCTACAATAGCAAGTGAAGTGAACCATGCAAGGGTATGTGGTACACTTATTAGGGTTCTTTTTTATGTCGACCATTTCCATGTTGACCTTTTCATCTGTCTACTGACTCATCACAAACTCTCCTTAACCATAAGGTCTAGGAACTTGACATTGGGACAGTTGCTTGCTTTTGTGATGTAGGCACCCACTAAGAAGGGATTTTTCAAAATTACACCCACAAAGGGGTTAAAAGGGGTGAGATGATTATTGGGAATTTCCCCCTCACAGAGGAGAGTTAAGACAGCCCACCCAGCCGTGGCTATAAAGAATGCCTGGTGCTGACGATACCAAGTTGAGGAGGGGAAAGAACACAATGCTCTGTTCCTGGACTTCCTTGCCAGTGGCAGTTGCACAGCAGTCCATTATTCAAACAGGGGAGCCACATCAACTGCTACCCCTAAACACTGTCAAACATTGCTGTGTGTGGCTCCCCTATTTGAATAATGGTCTGCTCTGCAACTGTCACTGACAAGGAAGTCCAGCCTTATGGTTTAAGAGATTTTGTGATGAGTCAGTGGCAGAGGCGTAACCCTGAGAGGCAACGGAGTCACCTGCCGCCGGGCTCCTGCTCTGAAGGGGGCACCTCTCCTCCCATTCTGAATTAAGTTAATCAATAGCTGATGCTATCTCTTCAGTGGCTGACTTCCTCACTGGTCCCTGCACCTTACAAATCACACACTTTTTATTATACTGTAGATACACATTTTACATTTAAGTATCATACCCAGGATTAGAAACCACGACCTATTACACTGGAAGCGGGCACCTAAGTGATGGAGTTATTTGCTCCTGTATAGGAAATATGATAATTCTAACTATATGAAGATACTTCTCTGACAATTACATGTAACTTGATATAGTTAGAATTCACATGCTTCCTCTACAGGAGCAAATAGCTCCTTCAGTATAGTGTCTGCTTTCAGTGTAACAGGTCATGGGTTGTAATCTTGCGCATGACTGCTAAGAAATGTTTGATTTAAAATAAAAGACAATGAAATGTGTATATGTACAGTATATAAATTTTTTTACAGAACACACCATACACACACACACACACACACACACACACACACACACACACACACACACACACACACACACACACACACACATAAATGTCCACGAAAAGAGCCGCAGCACACTTCCAAGTCAATATATAGGTGCCAGGTCAGATAAATGATATAGTACTGTCCATAAATCAGAGAATCCAGCAGGAACCAAGCTCAGGATAGACAAGCACACTATTCAGAAACATGTTTTGTACACTTGTTTTGTACACTTGTTCTTGAAAAAAGTCTGAAAGAGACTGAAACGTTGAACACCGTGACGCTGTCCGTCTGATTTATTCCTCGTCAAAAGGACTCGTGAGTGCCGCCCTTCTATGTGTGTGCATGCTGGAGTTTGGAGCTTTATAGAGGGCACCCGAGCGACGTATTGGCTGGTCCGTTATGCGAGTGCTGACTCAATTGTTTGATATATATATATATAAAATGTGAATGTGTGTGTGTGCACATATAATAAGAATTTACTCACCGGTAATTCTATTTCTCGTAGTCCGTAGTGGTTGCTGGGGACTCCGTCAGGACCATGGGGAATAGCGGCTCCGCAGGAGACAGGGCACAAAATTTAAAAGTTTGACCACTAGGTGGTGTGTACTGGCTCCTCCCCCTATGACCCTCCTCCAAGCCTCAGTTAGGATACTGTGCCCGGACGAGCGTACACAATAAGGAAGGATTTTGAATCCCGGGTAAGACTCAACCAGCCACACCAATCACACCGTACAACTTGTGATCTGAACCCAGTTAACAGTATGATAACGTAGGAGCCTCTGAAAAGATGGCTCACAACAATAAACAACCCGATTTTTTTGTAACAATAACTATGTACAAGTATTGCAGACAATCCACACTTGGGATGGGCGCCCAGCATCCACTACGGACTACGAGAAATAGAATTACCGGTGAGTAAATTCTTATTTTCTCTGACGTCCTAGTGGATGCTGGGGACTCCGTCAGGACCATGGGGATTATACCAAAGCTCCCAAACGGGCGGGAGAGTGCGGATGACTCTGCAGCACCGAATGAGAGAACTCCAGGTCCTCCTTAGCCAGGGTATCAAATTTGTAGAATTTTACAAACATGTTCTCCCCTGACCACGTAGCTGCTCGGCAGAGTTGTAATGCCGAGACCCCTCGGGCAGCCGCCCAAGATGAGCCCACCTTCCTTGTGGAGTGGGCATTGACAGATTTTCAATGCTCTGACAACGTCCAGCAACTTGGAATCCTCCAAATCGCTAGTAGCCGCAGGCACCACAATAGGCTGGTTCAGGTGAAACGCTGATACCACCTTAGGCAGAAAATGAGGACGCGTCCTCAATTCTGCCCTGTCCGAATGGAAAATCAGATATGGGCTTTTATACAATAAAGCCGCCAATTCTGACACTCTCCTGGCTGAAGCCAGGGCCAGTAGCATGGTTACTTTCCATGTAAGATATTTCAAATCTACCGATTTGAGTGGCTCAAACCAATGGGATTTGAGAAAATCCAAAACTACATTGAGATCCCACGGTGCCACTGGGGGCACAACCGGGGGCTGTATATGTAGTACTCCTTTTACAAAAGTCTGGACTTCAGGAACTGAAGCCAATTCTTTCTGGAAGAAAATCGACAGGGCCGAAATTTGAACCTTAATGGACCCTAATTTGAGGCCCATAGATAATCCTGTTTGCAGGAAATGTAGGAATCGACCCAGTTGAAATTCCTCTGTCGGGGCCTTCCTGGCCTCACACCATGCAACATATTTTCTCCAAATGTGGTGATAATGTTGTGCAGTCACCTCCTTCCTGGCTTTGACCAGGGTAGGGATGACCTCTTCCGGAATGCCTTTTTCCCTTAGGATCCGGCGTTCAACTGCCATGCCGTCAAACGCAGCCGCGGTAAGTCTTGGAATAGACACGGTCCCTGCTGAAGCAGATCCCTTCTTAGAGGTAGAGGCCACGGATCTTCCGTGAGCATCTCCTGAAGTTCCGGGTACCAAGTCCTTCTTGGCCAGTCCGGAGCCACTAGTATCGTTCTTACTCCCCTTTGCCGTATAATTCTCAGTACCTTGGGTATGAGAGGCAGAGGAGGGAACACATACACTGACTGGTACACCCATGGTGTTACCAGAGCGTCCACAGCTATTGCCTGAGGGTCTCTTGACCTGGCGCAATACCTGTCCAGTTTTTTGTTGAGGCGGGACGCCATCATGTCCACCATTGGTCTTTCCCAATGGACTACAATCATGTGGAAGACTTCTGGATGAAGTCCCCACTCTCCCGGGTGAAGATCGTGTCTGCTGAGGAAGTCTGCTTCCCAGTTGTCCACTCCCGGGATGAACACTGCTGACAGTGCTATCACATGATTTTCCGCCCAGCGAAGAATCCTTGCAGCTTCTGCCATTGCCCTCCTGCTTCTTGTGCCGCCCTGTCTGTTTACGTGAGCGACTGCCGTGATGTTGTCCGACTGGATCAACACCGGCTGACCCTGAAGCAGAGGTTTTGCCAGGCTTAGAGCATTGTAGATTGCTCTTAGTTCCAGTATATTTATGTGAAGAGACGTTTCCAGGCTTGACCACACGCCCTGGAAGTTTCTTCCTTGTGTGACCGCTCCCCAGCCTCTCAGGCTGGCATCCGTGGTCACTAGGACCCAGTTCTGTATGCCGAATCTGCGGCCCTCTAACAGATGAGCACTCTGCAACCACCATAGCAGAGAGACCCTTGTCCTTGTCGACAATTTTATCCGCTGATGCATCTGCAGATGCGATCCGGACCATTTGTCTAGCAGATCCCACTGAAAAATTCGTGCATGGAATCTGCCGAATGGAATCGCTTCGTAAGAAGCCACCATTTTTCCCAGGACTCTTGTGCATTGATGCACAGACACTGTCCCTGGTTTTAGGAGGTTCCTGACGAGTTCGGATAACTCCCTGGCTTTCTCCTCCGGAAGAAATACCTTTTTCTGAACAGTGTCCAGAATCATCCCTAGGAACAGCAGACGTGTCGTCGGGATCAGTTGGGATTTTGGAAAATTCAGAATCCACCCGTGCTGTTGGAGCACTACTTGAGTTAGTGCTACTCCGACCTCCAGCTGTTCTCTGGATCTTTGCCCTTATCAGGAGATCGTCAAAGTAAGGGATAATTAATACGCCTTCTCTTCGAAGAAGGATCATCATTTCGGCCATTACCTTGGTAAAGACCCTGGGTGCCGTGGACAATCCAAACGGCAGCGTCTGAAACTGATAATGACAGTTTTGTATCACGAACCTGAGGTACCCTTGGTGTGAAGGGCAAATTGGGACATGAAGGTAAGCATCCTTGATGTCCAAGGACACCATAAAATCCCCTTCTTCCAGATTCGCTATCACTGCTCTGAGTGACTCCATCTTGAACTTGAATTTTTGTATGTACAGGTTCAGAGATTTCAGATTTAGAATAGGTCTTACCGAGCCGTCCGGCTTCGGTACCACAAATAGCGTGGAGTAATACCCCTTTCCCTGTTGTAGAAGGGGTACCTTGATTATCACCTGCTGAGAATACAGCTTGTGAATGGCTTCCAATACCGTCGCCCTGTCTGAGGGAGACGTTGGCAAAGCAGATTTTAGGAACCGGCGAGGGGGAGACTTCTCGAATTCCAACCTGTAACCCTGAGATACTACCTGCAGGATCCAGGGGTCCACCTGCGAGTGAGCCCACTGTGCGCTGAAATTCTTGAGGCGACCCCCCACCGCCCCTGAGTCCGCTTGTAAGGTCCCAGCGTCATGCTGAGGCCTTTGCAGAAGCCGGGGAGGACTTCTGCTCCTGGGAAGAGGCTGCTTGCTGCTGTCTCTTACCCTTTCCTTTGCCTCGGGGCAAATATGAATGTCCTTTTGCTCGCTTGTTCTTATAGGAACGAAAGGACTGCGGCTGAAAAGACTGCGTCTTTTTCTGCTGGGAGGGGACTTGAGGTAAAAAGGTGGACTTCCCGGCTGTTGCCGTGGCTACCAAATCCGATAGACCGACCCCAAATAATTCCTCCCCCTTATACGGCAATACTTCCATATGCCGTTTGGAATCCGCATCGCCTGACCACTGTCGTGTCCATAGACTTCTTCTGGCAGATATGGACATCGCACTTACTCTTGATGCCAGAGTGCAGATATCCCTCTGTGCATCTCGCATATAAAGGAATGCATCCTTTAATTGCTCTATAGTCAATAAAATACTGTCCCTATCCAGGGTATCAATATTTTCAGTCAGGGAATCCGACCAAGCCACCCCAGCACTGCACATCCAGGCTGAGGCGATTGCTGGTCGCAGTATAACACCAGTATGTGTGTATATACTTTTTAGAGTATATTCCAGCCTCCTATCAGCTGGATCCTTGAGGGCGGCCGTATCAGGAGACGGTAACGCCACTTGTTTGGATAAACGTGTGAGCGCCTTGTCCACCCTAGGGGGTGTTTCCCAGCGCGCCCTAACCTCTGGCGGGAAAGGGTATAACGCCAATAACTTCTTTGAAATTAGCAGTTTTTTATCAGGGGTAACCCACGCTTCATCACACACGTCATTCAATTCCTCTGATTCAAGAAAAACTACAGGTAGTTTTTTCAGACCCCACATAATACCCCTTTTTGTGGTACTTGCAGTATCAGAGATATGCAAAGCCTCCTTCATTGCCGTGATCATATAACGTGTGGCCCTACTGGAAAATACGTTCGTTTCTTCACCGTCGACACTAGATTCGGTGTCCGTGTCTGGGTCTGTGTCGACCGACTGAGGCAAAGGGCGTTTTACAGCCCCTGACGGTGTTTGAGACGCCTGTACAGGTACTAACTGGTTTGCCGGTCGTCTCATGTCGTCAACCGACTTTTGCAGCGTGCTGACATTATCACGTAATTCCATAAACAAAGCCATCCATTCCGGTGTCGACTCCCTAGGGGGTGACATCACCATTACCGGCAATTGCTCCGCCTCCACACCAACATCGTCCTCATACATGTCGACACACACGTACCGACACACAGCAGACACACAGGGAATGCTCTGATAGAAGACAGGACCCCACTAGCCCTTTGGGGAGACAGAGGGAGAGTTTGCCAGCACACACCAAAGCGCTATAATTATATAGGAACAACCTTATATAAGTGTTGTTTCCTTATAGCTGCTTAAATATATATAATATCGCCAAAAAATGCCCCCCCTCTCTGTTTTTTACCCTGTTTCTGTAGTGCAGTGCAGGGGAGAGCCTGGGAGCCTTCCTAGCAGCGGAGCTGTGTAGGAAAATGGCGCTGTGTGCTGAGGAGATAGGCCCCGCCCCCTATTCCGGCGGGCTCTTCTCCCGGTTTTTCTGAGACCTGGCAGGGGTGAAATACATCCATATAGCCTCATGGACTATATGTGATGTATTCTTTTTAGCCAGAAAGGTATTAACATTGCTGCCCAGGGCGCCCCCCCCAGCGCCCTGCACCCTTAGTGACCGCCGGTGTGAAGTGTGCCTGAGCGCAATGGCGCACAGCTGCAGTGCTGTGCGCTACCTCATGAAGACTGAAAAGCCTTCAGCCGCCGGTTTCTGGACCTCTTCTTATTTCGGCATCTGCAAGGGGGTCGGCGGCGCGGCTCCGGTGACCCATCCAGGCTGTACCTGTGATCATCCCTCTGGAGCTAGTGTCCAGTAGCCTAAGAAGCAAATCCATCCTGCACGCAGGTGAGTTCACTTCTTCTCCCCTAGGTCCCTCGTTGCAGTGAGCCTGTTGCCAGCAGGACTCACTGAAAATAATAAAACTATCAAAACTTTTACTCTAAGCAGCTCTTTATGAGAGCCACCTAGATTGCACCCTGCTCGGACGGGCACAAAAACCTAACTGAGGCTTGGAGGAGGGTCATAGGGGGAGGAGCCAGTACACACCACCTAGTGGTCAAACTTTTAAATTTTGTGCCCTGTCTCCAGCGGAGCCGCTATTCCCCATGGTCCTGACGGAGTCCCCAGCATCCACTAGGACGTCAGAGAAATATATATATATATATATATATATATATGCACACATTCATATATTTATCTAAATATGGGGGGCACCAATATTTATCTTGCCTCCGGGCAACTACTGGTACGAACTTACGCCCCTGGTCAGTGGTATTTGCCTTTTACGTACTTAACCAAGCTATTTCCAGTCAAGAGAGGATGGTGTCTTGATTATCTGAGGTTAACCTGTCACTTGAACTAAACATTTCCAAACCTCTCAGAGAGCAATAGGAGGAAAGTAGAGACAGATATTTTGATTCTTTAATGTATTAAAGGAAAGCTTGATAGTCAGCAACTGCTTATCTGCTGTGTAAAGGGTACCGACAGCTCTCCGAGTGACCTTAAGTGTTGTGCAGAAATATTTACTGCTTTACCGCAAAGGAGGAGCCCTAATGAGAGTGAGAAGCTAAGCAAGGAGACCTAGGGCACTTTGGAATAGAAATAGAGTCAATAGCTTCTTTTGGCGCATGGGAAAAGCCTCAGAGATAAGGAAGTAATTGTACTTTCCTAATTACAATAGTATGGTGTTGTTATTCAGCGTACCCCCACTCACGCTGATATAGAGTAGGTTACACACATCAAGGTATCTTTTATTCTCCCATATCACACTCAAGGTATAAAGGTAATCCTGGGTATCGTACCCCAACTCACACAGCAATGAATGGCAGGACTTCTAGCAAGGTTTCTTTAGATCGTTCTTCTCAGAATGGTTCATGGAAGTGTATCCTCAATGTGTAATAGCCTCATAAGCATGAAATCAAAAGAAATATCCAATGTGTAGTAAAAGACATATATGATTTATAATGATAAATCACTCCCGTGCCTAAATTGCACCCTTGCTCATTCCACCGAATAAAATATCCTTATGGTTCCATGTGCAATATCAACATGTGAGCCCTTCACCGAAGTATGTATAAGGTGTGCGTACCCCTCACTCACAGAATGAATATGGGGAAGACTCATATAATGGTATCTTTATGTGAAGAAATGTGCCTAGCAGGCGTACCCCAACTCACACAAGGGTATGAAAGCTGAATCTCATCAAGGTACTGTATCTTTATCCAGTCCTTCTCCCAACTGGTATCGAGCCACAAAAACCTCTATAGCACTTTAAAGGGGGAACACTTGACCTCCAAATTCCAAATAAAAGAGGGGGTGTTCAAAAAGGGTCTTTTCTTCCTCCAAAGTCAAGCAAATCCCAAACGTGAAAACGAAATGTTCCACAAAATTTTATTTAAAACGAGCCAATAAAACAATTCATCTAAAAAGCATGCAGATAGTTATAAGTAATTCCGTTGGAAGAATGGCTACTCACACAATGATCAGTCGACGCGTTTCGGTCTCTTGGACCTTTTTCAAGACATGACCTTCTGTGTGAGAAGCCAGCTATTTATGATGCCTGTAGCCAATCCTATCCTACCAGGAAATCAAAATACAGGAAGTGACTTCATCTAGTAGTTTATACTTAAATATGAGTTTAAAAACTGTTTAATTCATTAGTCTCCACTCCCCATTACACCTAGCAGGATCTATTTATATTTCTATAATATTATCTCATCTAATAAAAGCGATTCTAAATCCCCAATCACTCATTTTCGCTACATTGTAATGACGCAAAGGATTCTGGATGATGTAGTTCTATATATAAATGATCCCTCTTTATCCATTCAATACTTCCCATAATTTAAACAAATCTAAAGGTTCTCCAGAATGTATATATGAGACAACCTTATATTAGACTAGTTAGATAAAACAATGATCTCGTTAATTAAGTCCCATAGTGTTCCGAAACCGGAAGTATGCAATCACGGACCTGCGTTGTAAAGCATACTGGGAAATGTGGTTGCTTTCCCGTTGTCCGCACATGTGTCCTCATCGTCCTAATGAAAAGTGGTAATTCGTCACCTCCATAGTTCAAAGTGCTGGGCAATTGAACATTCTTCTGAAATGTGCGCATGCGACCTCCCAATGTATACTGGGAAGTGTAGTTCCCTCTTCGTAGTTCGCGCATGCGCACTCGTCATCTTATCCGGGGAACACGAAAATTGATCATCTCATCCTCCGTTGTTGCCAAATATCGGGAAATGTAGTTTTTCCTCTATAATACACACTTGTGCGCTTCCATAATCTCCATAAATGTACAGTTCTCTTTAGGCACAAAATACCTAAATTCCAAAGTTCCAATAGCGCATGCGTCCCTCTGTATTTTTTTCCTTTTTCAGAAGGGATCGACAGTTGGATCATGGGAAGTGTAGTTTCCACCAACGGGCATTTTTGTAGTCAGATTCATCTGTACAGAATATCATTTTGGGTATACTGGTCGGAGATCTTGATGGTTTTCTAGATCAACTTCCATGATTCATATGGCCGGTCATATTTCATTAAGGAGATCATACAGAGAAACAGAAAAAACAAAAGATATGAATATAATAAGTAATCTTCATAGAAACCACTTTAATTCGAAATCCGATTTGAGACCATTAGGAATGAAAGTTTTACATTGGTAAATTAGTCTCATTTCAGCTTTCGCTAATGCTGAAGATGGGTCTCTATTTCTTAAATTAGATTTGATCAATTTGAGACCGTGAAAACTTGTTATTTCTGATGGAGAGCAATTATGATGTTCTTTAAAATGTGCAGATAGCGAGTGTGTGAGTAACCCTTTTCTCACATTCCTTAAATGTTCCCCTATATGAATCTTGAGAGGGCGTGACGTACGGCCAATATAGAAAAGGCCACAACTGCAACCAATGGCGTAAACCACATTTTTTTGTATCACATGTGATGAAGTCTGTGATTTTAATGGTTTGACCATTAATACAGACCTCATCAATCTTATTCGTCCCTTTTGTGTTCCTACATCCCATACAATTTAGACATCTATAGAATCCCTTTGATACTACTTTCGGGTAAGATGAGGATGTTGGTAGAGAACTTGCTACCAACACAGATTTGATGTTTGGAGCTTTTCGATATATGTGGACAGGTTTATCTGGTACTAGTGAGCCTATAGATGGATCTCTTTTTAGGAGGTTCCAATATTTCTTAAAGATGTTCTCTATCTTTCTGTGGTGTATGCCATATTTGGTAATAAAAGCCCATTCAAATCTGTTCTCTTGTGTGGGTTTTTTTGATATATTTCTTTAGTAATTCATGGCGTGGTACTGCATCTGTCTCAATTTTAGCCCTTTCTATGATGTGCTTAGAATAGCCACTGGCGGTAAATCTCTCCTCTAGTCCTTTAGCTTGAATATAAATTAAAGAAAAAAGTTGAAAGCGCTGTCCACAATAAAAGATTTTTTTGAGGTTGCCCCTTTAGCTTGAGTCTGAAATACTTTATCATTAGTACAGTTCCTTTTTAGTCGTTTAAATTGGCCCCCTGGGATTGATTGGAGCCAATTTTGATGATGGCAACTGTCTGATGGAATATAGCACTGGGAATCTGTAGGCTTTTTGCAGGTTTTAGTATTTAGTTTTCCTGCTTCTTTGTAGACAGTAATGTCCAGAAAGTTTACCTCCTGTTTGCTGATCTCAAAACTTAATTTAATATTTCTATTGTTGTTATTAAGTTTAATGCAAAAATCATTCAGAGAATCTTGATCTCCTCTCCAAATGAAAAAAATATCATCAATATAACGTGTATAGGACACCAGGTTCGCGCCACAGGGAATATTGGACCATATACTGTCCAATTCCCACGCCTCCATAAATAAGTTGGCATAACTTGGCGCGAACCTGGTGCCCATTGCTGTTCCAGTTTTCTGTATGTAAAATTTATCTTTGAACAGGAAAAAATTGTTGTTTAATATGAAATTGATACCTTCCAAAATTAATTTTTGCAGGTTCCCATCTAAATCAGAAAGTGCTAGGAAGCATCTGACTGCTTCTACACCTTGCGTATGATTAATTATGGTGTAAAGGGAACTTACATCCGCAGTCACCAAAAAACAATTTTCTTCCCATGTTATCTGATCTAACAGGGTTAAGAAATCGCCAGTATCTTTGAGGTGGGATTTATTGAGTAACACAAGTGGTTGCAAATAAAAATCAATAAACTTAGACAAATTGGACATGATGGAATCGACCCCTGAAATTATGGGCCTCCCCGTGGGATTTACAACATCTTTATGGACTTTAGGAAGTACATAAATCACTGGTGTGGTTGGATTTTCATTAATAATGAACTTTGCCTCTTTTATATTGATGGTTCCGTTCTTCTCATAAATATCAATGAGGGCTTTAAGTTTAATGATAGTTGTTTCCGTTGGGTCATTTCTGAGACTCCTATACATTGTCATATCACCTAGTTGTCTCATGATCTCCAACTCATATTTGGTTATATCCATTAAAACAATACCCCCTCCCTTATCAGCGGGTTTCACTGTGAGGGATTTATCTTTTTTGAGGTCTTGTAATGCCCTACGTTCTTTATATGTGAGATTAGATCTTTTATTATCAGTCTTCTTTAGTTGTTCTAAATCCTCTATCACCAATGCCCCAAATGTTTCTATAAAGGGGCCTTGTGTGTATTTTGGAAAGAAGATTGATTTAGGCCTAAATGGCGTTGACTGTACCTCTACTTCTATTTCTTTATTTTTATGGTTAGCAAAAAATTTCTTTAAGGTTAATTTACGTAAACTTCTTAGTACGTCTGAATACATGTCAAACGTATCCGGGGTATGACTTGGGGCAAATTTCAGACCTTTTTCCAATACGGTACTTTCGTTAACCGTAAGTACATAGAAGCTTAAATTGAAAATTTTAACTTTGGGGATGGTATCTCTAGGTTTATCAGCAGAATGCCCCATACGTTTCTTTTTCTTCCTTTTCTTTTTTCTCCTCAATTTTGGTTTAACGGGCTTTTTCTTTCTGCCCCGTTTTCCCCTATACTTCCTATTTCCTATCTGTATCTGACTGGTGGTCTGTCCTTCCCCAAAAAACGTGTAGAGCGTCTCAAAGTATTAAGAGGGGAAAATTGATTGGTGAGAGTCAAAGATTCTCTATCCAAATGGAGGGGCCTTTCTCTAGGTTCTTTAAATTGAATGCCTCTCCACTCTGGTGTAGGATTTCTATAAGTCCTACTGGAGTGTGGGTCCTCTGGGAATTCCCATTGTTGGTTTCTATTTGGGGATCTTACTTCCTCCATTCGTGAGGTATATGTACTCACAATGTCATCCCATTCCTTTCTGAAATTCTCACCAGAGGAGGTAAAGGTGGAGGTCTTATTAATCTTCAAACCTCTCGGAATCAGACCTTCCACTAGATACTTTTCCAGGGTCATGACCTCCCACCAAATTTTACAAAATGTTCAGGAATAGAAATCCCCCTACATATACATCACGAAGGGAGGAAGTAAGATCCCCAAATAGAAACCAACTATGGGAATTCCCAGAGGACCCACACTCCAGTAGGACTTATAGAAATCCTACACCAGAGTGGAGAGGCATTCAATTTAAAGAACCTAGAGAAAGGCCCCTCCATTTGGATAGAGAATCTTTGACTCTCACCAATCAATTTTCCCCTCTTAATCCTTTGAGACGCTCTACACATTTTTGGGGAAGGACAGACCACCAGTCAGATACAGATAGGAAATAGGAAGTAAAGGGGAAAACGGGGCAGAAAGAAAAAGCCCGTTAAACCAAAATTGAGGAGAAAAAAGAAAAGGAAGAAAAAGAAACGTATGGGGCATTCTGCTGAAAAACCTAGAGATACCATCCCCAAAGTTAAAATTTTCAATTTAAGCTCCCATGTACTTACGGTTAACGAAAGTACCATATTGGAAAAAGGGCTGAAATTTGCCCCAAGTCATACCCCGGATACGTTTGACATGTATTTAGACGTACAAAGATTTTTACGTAAATTAACCGTAAAGAAATTTTTTGCTAAACATAATAATAAAGAAATAGAAGTAGAGGTACAGTCAACGCCATTTAGGCCTAAATCAATCTTCTTTCCAAAATACACACAAGGCCCCTTTATAGAAACATTTGGGGCATTGGTGATAGAGGATTTAGAACAACTAAAGAAGACTGATAATAAAAGATCTAATCTCACATATAAAGAATGTAGGGCATTACAAGACCCCAAAAAAGATAAATCCCTCATAGTGAAACCCGCTGATAAGGGAGGGGGTATTGTTTTAATGGATATAACCAAATATGAGTTGGAGATCATGAGACAACTAGGTGATATGACAATGTATAGGAGTCTCAGAAATGACCCAACGGAAACAACTATCATTAAACTTAAAGCCCTCATTGATATTTATGAGAAGAACGGAACCATCAATATAAAAGAGGCAAAGTTCATTATTAATGAAAATCCAACCACACCAGTGATTTATGTACTTCCTAAAGTCCATAAAGATGTTGTAAATCCCACGGGGAGGCCCATAATTTCAGGGGTCTATTCCATCACGGCCAATTTGTCTAAGTTTATTGATTTTTATTTGCAACCACTTGTGTTACTCAATAAATCCCACCTCAAAGATACTGGCGATTTCTTAACCCTGTTAGATCAGATAACATGGGAAGAAAATTGTTTTTTGGTGACTGCGGATGTAAGTTCCCTTTACACCATAATTAATCATATGCAAGGTGTAGAAGCAGTCAGATGCTTCCTAGCACTTTCTGATTTAGATGGGAACCTGCAAAAATTAATTTTGGAAGGTATCAATTTCATATTAAACAACAATTTTTTCCTGTTCAAAGATAAATTTTACATACAGAAAACTGGAACAGCAATGGGCACCTGGTTCGCGCAAAGTTATGCCAACTTATTTATGGGGGCGTGGGAATTGGACAGTATATGGTCCAATATTCCCTATGGCGCGAACCTGGTGTCCTATACACGTTATATTGATGATATTTTTTTCATTTGGAGAGGAGATCAAGATTCTCTGAATGATTTTTGCATTAAACTTAATAACAACAATAGAAATATTAAATTAAGTTTTGAGATCAGCAAACAGGAGGTAAACTTTCTGGACATTACTGTCTACATAGAAGCAGGTAAACTAAATACTAAAACCTTCACAAAGCCTACAGATTCCCAGTGCTATATTCCATCAGACAGTTGCCATCATCAAAATTGGCTCCAATCAATCCCAGGGGGCCAATTTAAATGACTAAAAAGGAACTGTACTAATGATAAAGTATTTCAGACTCAAGCTAAAGGACTAGAGGAGAGATTTACCGCCAGTGGCTATTCTAAGCACATCATAGAAAGGGCTAAAATTGAGACGGATGCAGTACCACGCCATGAATTACTAAAGAAAAATATCGAAAAACCCACACAAGAGAACAGATTTGAATGGGCTTTTATTACCGAATATGGCATACACCACAGAAAGATAGAGAACATCTTTAAGAAACATTGGAACCTCCTAAAAAGAGATCCATCTATTGGCTCACTAGTACCAGATAAACCTGTGAACATATATCGAAAAGCTCCAAACATCAAATCTGTGTTGGTAGCAAGTTCTCTACCAGCATCCTCATCTTACCCGAAAGTAGTATCAAAGGGATTCTATAGATGTCTAAATTGTATGGGATGTAGGAACACAAAAGGGACGAATAAGATTGATGAGGTCTGTATTAATGGTCAAACCATTAAAATCACAGACTTCATCACATGTGATACAAAAAAATGTGGTTTACGCCATTGGTTGCAGTTGTGGCCTTTTCTATATTGGCCGTACGTCACGCCCTCTCAAGATTTGTATAGGGGAACATTTAAGGAATGTGAAAAAGGGGTTACTCACACACTCGCTATCTGCACATTTTAAAGAACATCATAATTGCTCTCCATCAGAAATAACAAGTTTTCACGGTCTCAAATTGATCAAATCTAATTTAAGAAATAGAGACCCATCTTCAGCATTAGCGAAAGCTGAAATGAGACTAATTTACCAATGTAAAACTTTAATTCCTAATGGTCTCAATTCGGATTTCGAATTAAAGTGGTTTCTATGAAGATTACTTATTATATTCATATCTTTTGTTTTTTCTGTTTCTCTGTATGATCTCCTTAATGAAATATGACCGGCCATATGAATCATGGAAGTTGATCTAGAAAACCATCAAGATCTCCGACCAGTATACCCAAAATGATATTCTGTACAGATGAATCTGACTACAAAAATGGCCGTCGGTGGAAACTACACTTCCCATGGGGATAAGTACTAAATGCCGGTGGTCGGAATCCCGGCGGTCGAAATACCGACACCGGAATCCCGACCACACAATCCCGACAGGGGTGGCGAGCGGAACGCAGCCCCTTGCGGGCTCGCTTCACTCGCCCCGCTGCGGGCACGGTGCCTCGCTACGCTCGGCACACTATTATATTCTCCCTCTATGGGTGTCGTGGACACCCACGGAGGGAGAATATGTCGGGATTGCGGCGGTCGGGATTCCGGCGTCGGTATTTCGACCGCCGGGATTCCGTCCGGCGGCATCTTGACCGGATCCCTTCCCATGATCCAACTGTCGATCCCTTCTGAAAAAGGAAAAAAATACAGAGGGACGCATGCGCTATTGGAACTTTGGAATTTAGGTATTTTGTGCCTAAAGAGAACTGTACATTTATGGAGATTATGGAAGCGCACAAGTGTGTATTATAGAGGAAAAACTACATTTCCCGATATTTGGCAACAACGGAGGATGAGATGATCAATTTTCGTGTTCCCCAGATAAGATGACGAGTGCGCATGCGCGAACTATGAAGAGGGAACTACACTTCCCAGTATACATTGGGAGGTCGCATGCGCACATTTCAGAAGAATGTTCAATTGCCCAGCACTTTGAACTATGGAGGTGACGAATCACCACTTTTCATTAGGACGATGAGGACACGTGTGCGGACCACGGGAAAGGAACCACATTTCCCAGTATGCTTTACAATGCAGGTCCGCGATTGCATACTTCCGGTTCCGGTTTCGGAACGCTATGGGACTTAATTAACGAGATCATTGTTTTATCTAACTGGTCTAATATAAGGTTGTCTTATATATACATTCTGGAGAACCTTTAGATTTGTTTAAATTATGGGAAGCATTGAATGGATAAAGAGGGATCATTTATATATAGAACTACATCATCCAGAATCCTTTGCGTCATTACAAAGGAGCGAAAATGAGTGATAGGGGATTTAGAATCGCTTTTATTAGATGAGATAATATTATAGAAATATAAATAGATCCTGCTAGGTGTAATGGGGAGTGGAGACTAATGAATTAAACAGTTTTTAAACTCATATTTAAGTATAAACTACTAGATGAAGTCACTTCCTGTATTTTGATTTCCTGGTAGGATAGGATTGGCTACATGCATCATAAATAGCTGGCTTCTCACACAGAAGGTCATGTCTTGAAAAAGGTCCAAGAGACTGAAACGCGTCGACTGATCATTGTGTGAGTAGCCATTCTTCCAATGGAATTACTTATAACTATCTGCATGCTTTTTAGATGAATTGTTTTATTGGCTCGTTTTAAATAAAATTTTGTGGAACATTTCGTTTTCACGTTTGGGATTTGCTTGACTTTGGAGGAAGAAAAGACCCTTTTTGAACACCCCCTCTTTTATTTGGAATTTGGAGGTCAAGTGTTCCCCTTTAAAGTGCTATAGAGGTTTTTGTGACTCGATACCAGTTGGGAGAAGGACTGGATAAAGATACCTTGATGAGATTCAGCTTTCATACCCATGTGTGAGTTGGGGTACGCCTGCTAGGCACATTTCTTCACATAAAGATACCATTATATGAGTCTTCCCCATATTCATTCTGTGAGTGAGGGGTACGCACACCTTATACATACTTCGGTGAAGGGCTCACATGTTGATATTGCACATGGAACCATAAGGATATTTTATTCGGTGGAATTAGCAAGGGTGCAATTTAGGCACGGGAGTGATTTATCATTATAAATCATATATGTCTTTTACTACACATTGGATATTTCTTTTGATTTCATGCTTATGAGGCTATTACACATTGAGGATACACTTCCATGAACCATTCTGAGAAGAACGATCTAAAGAAACCTTGCTAGAAGTCCTGCCATTCATTGCTGTGTGAGTTGGGGTACGATACCCAGGATTACCTTTATACCTTGAGTGTGATATGGGAGAATAAAAGATACCTTGATGTGTGTAACCTACTCTATATCAGCGTGAGTGGGGGTACGCTGAATAACAACACCATACTATTGTAATTAGGAAAGTACAATTACTTCCTTATCTCTGAGGATTTTCCCATGCGCCAAAAGAAGCTATTGACTCTATTCCTGGTTTAGATGTGTACAATTTATTTTGGATTAAGGGGTGATATCCAGTTGAGTCATCAGTTTCTATCGGGCAGCATTCCCCTTGCGCCATTTGATAGAGTGTACAGAAATTTTCCCCTTTGGAATAGAATCAGTCTATCCCTGTAATCCTTACATATTTAACATACAGCAGGCGGAGCTTGGCCTGTTGTCCCAGCATTTACAGCACTGAGCAGGGCAGCATCAGAAGTGGGACGGAGCAGAGAAAGAAGTGGATTACTTGGTTGCGGACCTGTTTAGTGGGGATTTGTACTCAATTTAAAAACAAGCATTTCTCACATCCACGTTCTGGATGCAAGTATCGGTTCTCTTTAACATTTACCATCGCCAATGTAATATATTTAATTAAGTGTCCCTGCAGACTTTATTAAATAAGTAAGACTATTAGGACATTCAATGAAAGTATGGGACAACACCGCTTGGCAATTTGTGTAGCTCTTAATAATAAGGATAATGACCAACCGGTTACAAAGCATTTTGCTAAATAGGACAAAAACACAGAAGTTTCCACACAGGTTCAATCTGACAAGAATCCCCAACTGCAAAATATTGACCAAAAGGATCTGGGTTTATTAATATGACACGTGTTTGCACAGTAATTCTGGAGTATATACACGGGGCCCCCGGTGCATCACTCCAATGCGCATTTCGCCTGTAGCTTAGTCATGGAGCCGACGACTAAGCTACGGGCGAAATGTGCATTGGAGTGATGCACCGGGAGTCCCGTGTATATACTCCTGAATTACTGTGCAAACACGTGTCAATTTAATGCTATTAATGTGAAAGCACCCAATTAATGTGTATGAGGCTGAGCGGGGCAGCGCCAGTGTTACATTGATGTTATTAATGTGCAAACACCTAATTGATATGCATTATGCTGTACGGGGCAATACCAGTGAATATACGACTGTTTAATGTAACGGCGTGAGGGCTCTTAACATTGGAAGCCCTGCCACGCAGTGAGATAGAGACACATGCCCTATGTAACGGTGTGAGGGCTGATAATTAATGAGATACCCTATCACACAACGTTATTGTCAGCCTGTTCACATTGAAGCAGTAAGCAGCAGATATAAAGCCATATATAAAGCTGCATTTGGTTCCAGGAATTATTTGTCAGTAAATACCACTCTGTACATCCTAAGGACAATGAATATCAAATAAAATCATATGTGCACTGACAAGGTGTTTGAGATAAGATAGAATGTTACAATATTTTCACAGGACTCACCCTGATAGTGTGTTATATTTCATAACTAACTAGTGATACAATATGGATACATTTGTATAACCTCAACCTACGTAAAAACATAGACTGCAGGGCTCTGGGAACAAAGATTTTTACATAATTTAAACTGTCTAATGAGCTGAATATAGGGAATTCCAATATAGGGAATTCCAATTAAATTTGGATATGTTGGAGGGTTGTTATAGTGTTAACAGTTTAATTCCGGATGTAATAGTTTAATCTGGATATACAAAGATAATCTTTCATAAGACCTTTCTCAACATTATTTGACAGTTATACCTGTGTTGACAGGGTATGATTAATGTTATTAACCATGCACCCTTGATCAGTCAATTTCCAAATATAAAATTAATCACTGTTAGATTGAAAGGGAAGTGATTCTTGTTCTCATTAGCTAACCACATATCTCAGTATCTAGGTTGATAATAGAGTTATTGGTTATGATATAATACAAATCTGAGTCATAGTAGATTTAATGATATTAGAATCAGTAATTAAATTATAGCAGGAGAAGCTACCGGTATTCCAGCACAATATTTTATTACCTTCTTTCTTATCTATTATCTATCTTTTAATATTTCTCATACATACTAGAGGATGCTGGGGTCCACTTATTGACCATGAGGTATAGATGGTTCCGCAGGAGCCATGGGCACTCTAAAGACTTTTCAATGGGTGTGAACTGGCTCCTCCCTCTATGCCCCTCCTCCAGACTCCAGTTTTAGAAATGTGCCCAGGAAACTGGATGCACTATGAGGAGCTCTACTGAGTTTCTCTGAAAAAGACTTATGTTAGGTTTTTTATTTTCAGGGAGAACTGCTGGCAACAGACTCCCTGCTTCGTGGGACTGAGGGGGCAGAAGCAGAACCAACTTCCTGAAAAGTTTCATGGCTCTGCTTCTGGCTGACAGGACACCATTAGCTCCTGAAGGGAGCTGAACGCTAGCTGTGCCTAGATGCTCACTCCCACAGCACGCCGTCACCCCCCTCGCAGAGCCAGAAGTCTGAAGACAGGTGAGTATGAGAAGATAGATCTTCTAAAGTGATGGCTGAGGTACGGGAGAGCAGCGCGCCATTGCTGCCCACACAAACGGAGCACTGCATGGTGCAGGGCGCGGGGGGCGCCCTGGGCAGCAAAATATTACCTTAAACTGGTGCAAAAGGGGCATAAGATGCCGCTGGCACAGCCCTGCCCCCGCCAGTATAAATATTAACAGATCTTGCTGAGTGAAGAACGCGCTATTTGCGGGGGCGGAACTTTTTCCTCAGGCAGCCAGCACACTGCTCAGCGCCATTTCCTCTCTCTCTTCAGCTGCAGAGACAACGCTGGTCCTTTCCTCCACTTCTGGCAACAAGTACAGGGTGCAAATAAGGGGGGCACAAAGCGTTTGGTGGTGCATTACTAGTGTGAATTACTGTGTAAAAGCGCTGTTGTCTGTGGGCATTCTGTGTTCACAGACATTACATACTGGCGCTGGGGTTGTGAACTGGCTGCTCCTATACTGTGTCCCTCTGACAGATTTTGCTGTGGGTCTGTCCCCCTATAAGTCCCAGTGTGTCTGTGAGTGTGTGCTGTACACGTGTAAGGCATGTCTGAGGCAGGGAGTTCCTCCCCGGAGGAAGGTATTTTAGGGACACAGAGTTGTAATGTGGTGGCGCTGCCAGCACACCAAGAGCCTGCATGGGTGAAAGAAATACGTGACAGTATGCATCTTATTAACAGGAGGTTAGATAAGTCTGAATCTCAGGCTGACTGCCAGAGAAAATCTGTGGAAGATGTAATTTTTCAGGACTCAGTTCTTCCTTCTGCAGGCGGCCCCTCTGGGTCACATAAGAGACCATTTGTGAATACTGATAACGACACAGACTCTGATTCTTGTGTCGACAATAGAGAAATTGATCATAAATTGGCAAAAAATATACAATATATGATTGTGGCTATAAGGGATGTGTTGGAAGTTACAGAAGCCTCGCCTGTACCTCAGGAGAAGGCTTATTTATGTAAGGAAAAGAAATCCAAAGTCACGTTCCCTCTTTCCCACGAGCTAAATGCTCTCTTTGCGGGGATGTGGGTGAATCCTGAGAAAAAATGTCATATTCCTAAGCGGATTCAGGTAGCTTACCCTTTCCCAGCAGAGGACAGGAAAAAATGGGAATCACCCCCTGTGTTAGACAGTGCACTATCCAGGTTGACAAAGAAGGTTATTCTCCCTGCACCTGGCACGGCTTCACTTAAAGAGCCGGCAGACCGTAAGATGGAAACTACAATGAAATCCATTTATGTTGCCAATGGTACATTGCTCAGACCCACTATTGCCTGCGCGTGGGTCAGTCGTGCTATTGAAAAATGGTCAGACATTGTGTCATCAGAAATTTACATGGTTGATAAAGATGAGATACTCCTTAAATTAGGGTATATCAAAGACGCTGCCGCCTACATGCTAGAAGCGATGAAAGATATTGGACTCTTGAGTTCACAAGCCGCTACCATGATGGTATCAGCTAGGTGGGCATTGTGGATTCGCCAGTGGAACGCGGATGCGGATTCCAAAAGAAACATGGAGGCTCTCCCATATAAAGGTGAGACCTTATTTGGCGATGGTCTGGATGCGTTAGTCTCGGCGGCTACCGCAGGTCAACGTTTTTGCCCTCTGCACCTGCACCGGCAAAAAAAGACCTATCACACACACATGCAGTCCTTTCAGCCCAATAAATACAAAAGAGCGAGAGGTTCCCCCTTCTTTGCAGGAAGGGGAAGAGGATGGGGAAAGAAGCCCACAGCGGCTCCAGGTTCCCAGGAGCAGAAGTCTACCCCTACTTCTGCCAAATCTTCAGCATGACGCTGGAACTCCCTTGCGGGAGTCCGCTCAGGTGGGAGCACGTCTCAAACTGTTCAGCCAAGGTTGGATTCTGTCTGGCCTGGATCCATGGGTATTGCAAATAGTATTCCAGGGATACAAGCTGGAGTTTCAAGACGTTCCCCCATGCCGATTTTTCAAATCAACCTTGCCAGCTTCTCTTCCACAAAGAGAAGCAGTAACAGCGGCAATCCAAAAATTATGTCAGGACCAGGTCGTAGTCCTGGTGCCTCTGCCGCAACAAGGGGAGATGTTTTATTCAAGCCTCTTTGTAGTTCCGAAGCCGGACGACTCGGTCAGACCGATCCTGAACCTAAAAAATTTGAATCTCTACTTGAAACGGTTCAAGTTCAAGATGGAATCACTCCGGGCAGTGATTTACAGTCTGGAGGAGGGGGATTACATGGTGTCGGTAGACATCAAGGATGCTTACCTGCATGTTCCCATTTATCCTCCTCACCAGGCCTATCTGAGATTTGCGGTTCAGGATTGCCATTACCAGTTCAAGATGTTACCTTTCGGTCTCTCCACAGCGCCGAGGATATTCACCAAGGTGATGGCGGAGATGATGGTCCTCCTTCGTCAAAAAGGAGTCAATATAATTCCTTATCTGGACGATCTCCTGATAAAGGCGAGATCCAGGAAGCAGTTGTTCAAAACTTCACGCTCTCCCTGTCGATACTCCAACAACACGGTTGGATCATAAATTATCCAAAGTCAAGTGGTCGGGATCCCATCTTCACATGCACTGAAAAATAGTCCTGTCATCAAAGGCCAGGATTTCACTCCTGTGGTGGCTACACAGTCCACACCTACTAGAGGGACGCAGATTTGGGATTCAGGACTGGGTCCTGTTAACCACGGATGCGAGTCTCCAAGGCTGGGGAGATGTCACTCAGGAGGAAAGCTTCCAAGGAAAATGGTCAAGTCAGTAAGCCTGCCTTCACATAAACGTGCTGGAAGTGAGAGCCATTTACAATGGCCTCCGACAAGCGGTACATCTACTTCAAGATCATCCCGTGCAGATCCAGTCGGACAATGTAACAGCAGTCGCGTACATAAACAGGCAGGGCGGAACAAAAAGCAGAGCAGCAATAGCAGAGGTGACAAAGATCCTCCTCTGGGCAGAAAGGCATGCAAAATGTCTGTCAGCAATTTTCATTCCGGGAGTGGACAACTGGGAAGCAGTCTTCCTCAGCAGACACGATCTCCATCCAGGACAGTGAGGCCTCCATCAAGAGGTCTTCGCAGAGGTAACAAGTCTTTGGGGAGTTCCCGAAGTAGACATGATGGCATCTCGTCTCAACAAGAAGCTTCAGAAATATTGTTCCAGGTCGAGAGACCCTCAAGCAATAGCAGTGGATGCGCTAGTGACCCAGTGGGTATTCCAGTCAGTGTATGTCTTTCCTCCACTTCCACTGATCCCAAAAGTTCTCAGGATCGTAAGAAGAACAAGGGTTCGAGCAATCTTCATCGCCCCAGACTGGCCAAGGAGGGCTTGGTACCCAGATCTTCAGGAGTTGCTCATAGAAGATCCTCGGCCTCTTCCTCTTCGCGAGGACCTGCTGCAGCAGGGGCCGTGCGTGTATCAGGACTTACTGCGGCTACGTTTGACGGCATGGCTGTTGAGCGCCGGATCCTAGCCCATAAGGGTATTCCAAAAGAAGTCATTCCCACACTTATTCAGGCCAGGAAAGGAATAACGTCTAAACATTACCACCGTATTTGGAGAAAATATGTGTCTTGGTGTGAATCCAAGAAAGCTCCTATGGAAGAGTTTCACTTGGAATGTTTTCTCCATTTTCTGCAGGCTGGTGTGGAGGCGGGCCTTCGATTGGGGTCAATCAAGGTCCAGATTTCGGCCTTGTCAGTGTTCTTCCAAAAACAATTGGCCTCTCTTCCAGAGGTTCAGACCTTCGTGAAAGGTGTTCTGCACATCCAGCCTCCTTTTGTGCCTCCAGTGGCACCATGGGACCTTAATGTGGTGTTGCATTTCCTTCAATCGGATTGGTTTGAGCCTCTACGAGAGATAGAGTTGAAGTTTCTCACTTGGAAAGTGGTGATGCTTTTGGCATTGGCATCCGCACGGCGGGTGTCTGAATTGGGGGCTTTGTCTCACAAGAGCACTTACCTGATTTTCCATGAAGATAGGCAGAGTTGCGAACTTGCCAACATTTTCTTCCAAAGGTGGTTTCTTCTTTCCACATAAACCAACCTATTGTGGTGCCAGTGGTTACTGACACGTTCACTGAGTCAAAGTCTCTAGATGTGGTTAGAGCTTTGAAGATTTATGTCGCTAGAACAGCTCGAAATCGGAAAACAGAGTCTTTGTTTGTCCTGTATGCTCCCAACAAGATTGGGTGTCCTGCTTCCACTTACAAACATATGTTAATATAGGGCATTAACAAAAATCCGCAAGGCAGAACAGCGTGAGTGGATCCACATAAACATACCGTAACGGTATGTTTATGTGGATCCGCTCACGCTGAACTTTGGTGCTCGAACTGATTTACTGAATCCACTATCCAGAAGTGAGTTACAGTGTACCCGTGGACATCTTTCTGGGGAATATCAGGAGTGGGGACCAGCTGTTCTGCCTTGCGGATTTTTGTTAATGCCCTATATTAACATATGTTTGTAAGTGGAACCATTCATTAAAGTTGCTATTGTTTTTATCATTCTGCACTATTTTGCACTTTTTTGTTTTTTATGGAACACGATGTGATCCGGTGGACGTCCTGAAAGAGGTCCTTTGCTGTAGTGCCTATGTGGATGATTCTATACGTTTGAAAAAATCACTTGTTTGTAAGTGTGCATCGTGCAATAAAACGATCATTTTAATTATAAATCAATCTGCACTATTATTGTATGTCTTTTTGTCCTCTAGATGAATTATTGACACCTAAGGATGAATAAAGACTGTAATTCCTAATTAAGTATAATTAGTGGCAACACTGTAAGGAGTTATGTGAAGTGGTGTTCTACTTCATTGTAATTGGTGGACGTGGTTTTCCCTTTAGCACTAATTAGTTGCTGTGTATTTTTCTTCACGTTTCGTACTTTTGAGTAAATTGGTGCTTACTCACACACAGGAATTATAGCTGCATTGTGGGGGAAATTCATTGCGCACTTTGGTTATAATCTTTGTATTCTGTCCTGCTTCCAAGCAGACTATTGCACGTTGGATCAGAAGTACGATTCAGCAAGCTCATACTACGGCTGGATTGCCGTTGCCGAAGTCGGTGAAGGCCCATTCTACTAGGAAGGTGGGCTCATCCTGGGCGGCTGCCCGGGGGGTCTCGGCATTACAACTTTGCAGAGCAGCTACTTGGTCGGGGTCAAACACATTTGCAAAATTCTACAAGTTTGATACCTTGGCCGATGAAGACCTCAAGTTTGGTCAATCGGTGCTGCAGGGTCATCTGCACTCTCCCGCCCGTACTGAAGCTTTGGTATAAACCCCATGGTCAATAAGTGGACCCCAGCATCCTCTAGGATGTAGGAGAAAACAGGATTTTAATACCTACCGGTAAATCCTTTTCTCCTAGTCCGTAGAGGATGCTGAGCGCCCGTCCCAGTGCGTACTTTACCTGCAGTTTTGTTATAAACAAGTTGTGTTATGTTAGTTTCAGCTTGTTGCTGCAATTGATTCATACCTGTTGGCGTGTGTTGTGTTGATGGCCATGTGTGCGGCATGGTTGAGGTGTGAGCTGGTATGTATCTCACCACTAGTATTAAAGTAAATCCTTTCCTCGAAATGTCCTCTCCCTGGGCACAGTTCCTATAACTGGAGTCTGGAGGAGGGGCATAGAGGGAGGAGCCAGTTCACACCCATTAAAAAGTCTTAAGAGTGCTTTTGGCTCCTGCGGAACCGTCTATACCCCATGGCAGAGGCGTATCTTGGGCAGGGCGAGCAGGGCACATGCCCTGGGCGCCGTAGCAGGATTCACAGAAGGGCAGTTTATATGGTGCAGTGTCAGCCGCTGTACATACATCCCGCCCCACCTCTGCTCCGGACTGTCAAAGGGCAGCTGGGGACAGTTGTGCCCACAATGATGTGGGAATGTACACCCACATCACCGCCGGACCAATAGGAAAAGGATGGGGTGGGGAAGAACAGCAGGCAAGATCATTGGGTGGGCGGAGCGTCCGGAGGCATCCCAGGCTATGTTTAATTGGAGTCTGGCAGCTGGCACTCCCGCGTAGTGGATACCGCTGGTGCCAGATCGGGGCTGCTGAGCAGTGGTGAGTGACAAACGCTGCAGATCGCAGTGAGCGGGAATCACACTGCTGAAGATCGCGGGGACACATGCTGAGCGGGCGCCGAGAATACATGCTGAGGTGAGCGGGCGCCGAGGACACACGCTGAACGCTAGCAGGGGCACATGATAAAGTGTATGACCCTACTGGCCTACTTACTTCTGCTGGAGGCTCCTCCCCCCAACTCTCTGACACACACGGCAGCCGGGCAGCGGAGACCGGAGCCGAAAGCTTCCTGCAACCACAAGGTCCTCACATCTTTGTTTAGAAACAGCCGGTAAATTAAGTGAACATGATGGGGGTGGGATGTATGAGGTGGTAGAGTATGAGGAGGTGTCTGAGTGTTACTGTGTACTGTATAAGGGGTGGGGTGTGTGTGTGTGTGTATGAGCAAGGAGGACTGGGGGCTGTAGTATATGGGGGGCTTGGAGTGTATGAGAGAGGTGTCTAGTGTATAAGGGGGGACTTGCTGGGTGTTGCAGTGTATGAGGGGGGCTGTCTGGGTGTTGGGGTGTATGAGGAAGGAAAGGCTGGGTGCTGTAGTATATGAGGGGGATGTTGGGGGTTGTAGTGTATGAGAGGGGGTGCTGGGGGTTGGGGTGTATGAGGAAGGGGAGCTGGGTTCTATTGTGTATAAGAGGGGGATGTTGGGGGTTGTAGTGTATGAGAGGGGGAGCTGGGGGTTGGGGTGTATGAGGAAAGGGGGCTGGGTGTAGAAGTGTATGAGGAGGGGTTGGAGTGTATGAGGAAGGGGGGTTGGGTGCTGTAGTGTATGAGGGGGGTGTTGGGGTGTATAAAGAAGGGGGACTGGGTGCTGTAGTGCATGGAGGAGGTGTTGGGTGTATGAGGAAGGGGGGCTGGTTGCTGTAGTGCATGGAGGAGGTGTTGGGTGTATGAGGAAGGGGGGCTGGTTGCTGTAGTATATGGGGGGGCAAAGGCGTAATTAAAGGGGGTCGAGTAGGGCACTTGGCCTGGGCGCCTTGGCAGGCCCAGCAGAGGGGGGTGCCGGCGGCGGCCAGGGCATCATGCCCACTCGCCCCTGCTACTATTGCCGCACGTCACCTCTGCGATCCTCAGCTGCCGCCCGCCGCCACGTCTCTCACATCAAATGACGTGTTGAGCGGGCAGTGCAAAACAGCCTCCCCTGCTTCCCTCAGTCCCTGTCGAGGCATAACTGTCAATGCTGACCTGTGCAGGTGGCCGCGGAGCGCCATCAGCGGCGCCCGCTCTAGTGACTGCTGGTCGCGGGAATGAGGTGTCATCCATTTGCGACACCCTCAACCAGAACACAGTTCGGATTAGGGAGCAGCCGTCTTGTATGCAGGGGCGGCCCCGGCGGTAAATTGGTGCTCCTCAGGCGGCGTTGCTGCAGCAGCGGTACCCGGGCCATAAGCCTCGAGAAGGTGCAAGGGGAATACTGACGGGGAGTCCCAGGCCGACATACAGCGACAGGAAGAGAGGATCATCCGAAGTCCCAGCGGGTAGCCGGAGAACAGAGCCAGCAATGAGGCAGGGGAGCTATACGGGAAGCCAGCACTACAGAAGCTTACTGCAGGCAGGTACCGAGGATTCGGAGAGCGGGGAAGAGCTGCATGAGGGAGAAGACGCGTCAGGGGGAAGAGCTGCTCCAGCAGGAGAGAAGATCCCCCTTCGGAGCACAGCAGACCACACTGAAAATGGTGCATCCCCGATGCGGTGCTCTGTATCCCGGGTGGCGCCGAAGACGTGGAGTGTCAGAGGTGGCAGAAGCGCCGCAGCTTGGGGTGAGAAATTGCTGCAACCCTTCCACTGCTAAACTCTGCAATTAGTCAAATAAGGGGGTAGGCTCCCCTCAGCACAGTGCCCCGCAGGATTAGTTAACTAAGGGGGAAGGCTCCCCTCACCACAGTGCCCCACAGGCCTTGTTAATTAAGGGGGTAGGATCCCCTCACTCTATAATGTGAATTTCGGCTCATAACGTGTGCTATGTGAATTTCGGCTCATACCGTGTGCTATAATGTGAATTTTGGCTCATACCGTGTGCTATAATGTGAATTTCGGCTCATACTGTGTGCTATAATGTGAAAGGGGCACCAGTACTAGATAGTATAAGGGGTCCTACTACACTGAAGGACACGCCCCCTTTTGAGTGACCACACCCCCTTTTCCGAAGCGCGCGCGCATAATTGCAACTTTCACTTTTTCATTCTCCCTTTAAACATTTCACTTCAACCACTGCACCTACATCGATCTATACATACATACCCTGACATCTTTATATACAGCGACACCGGTGGCGTGCGCACACACTTTCCTTTTTCTTGTTTTTTTTTTTTTTTTTTTTTGGGGGGGGCGCCATTATTGATCTTGCCCTGGGCTCCAAAAACCCTAGTTACGCCTCTGCCCCATGGTCAACAAGTGGACCCCAGCATCCTCTACGGACTAGGAGAAAAGGATTTACCGGTAGGTATTAAAATCCTGTTTTTTGCCTTTTAACCTTATCAGGTGGGGGATTCATTTCATCCATATATATCTAATAAAAGTTAACTTTTGACACTTATTCTTTAGCTATACCAACTTAGTGCACCACATCGCTACCCTTTTTTTCCTTTACAATACAAAGTATTTTGCACAAGGTAAACATAACTTGTCTACATTGAAATATATGATAATAGATCAGGTACAAGAGGATCTTTGTGGAGGGGATTGCTGAAATAGGCTACTTCATCTTGAAGCACAATGGATATTTGAACTTGACACTGTTAGACCTGGAGGTCAAATGATCAATTATCATATAATATGTTTCTTTAATAAATTAATCTACAAAGCGCTATTTCTTATTCATTTCATACTTCAGTCCATTTTTATAATGCCACTAGAGGTGTACATTTTCATCAAAATGTCTAACCAAAGTATTCGATTTTTGGGGGGATACTCTCTGTGTCACTTTACTAGTTATAACTTGTCCTTCCACAGTATACTGCGTGCATTTTGATTAGTATGATTTTTCCTGTTTGGGGCTCTTTAGGTAAGCTGGTTTTATATTTGTTGTTATTTACTGCATATCATGATGACCGATTAATACTCCAAAACATCAACATGTACCCCTTGGGAACTCTTAGCGCTCCTCCACTGCCAGCATTCTGGTGTGCGAGATGCCGCTGTTGGGATCTTAACAGCCAGCATCCTGCCTACCAGTAAATAGTATGTATTCCTCCTCTTGTGCCTTCTATCTTAGACAGATTTAAAAATTTCTACTCTGTAAAATACTTATCTGAGAGACACTGTGGCATTGGAGATAGGGGAGAAAAATGCCCTAGGAAAAAGGAGGAGTCAAAAGTGACCTATATCTGAAATTGGGACTATTGGAGGCAAACACTAAGTGAAGAAAGCTGGGGAAAGAAAACAATCCCCTATGTGCTGGTGGAATAATGGGGAGGTAGTTTAGCCATAAACATAAAGGGGGGAATTGAATTAGATAAGATAATTTACCACATGATAATTGAAGCAGAAGGGCTATTTAATTAGAGACAGCAGCAGCCTGCAGGCTGCAGTTAATAAAGATTTCTTTTTCAGAATGCAAGACCATGTAGGTCTCGTGCTGGGTCTGTTGTGTTGTAGCTGGAGCTCTTGAGAACTACAGAGACGATGACATACAGTAGACATATTTGCCCCTACAAAAGGCAGTTTGGTTTTCCAATGCTTAATATAGTTCTATTAATGGCAAAAAAAGCTAATTATGTGGAAATGGACTAATGGAAACATTAATCAAAGATTTATAATTGAAAGCAGCATGTCATGCAGTGAAGAAAGCATATACAATAAACAAGAGAATAAAGAAGTAACACATTAGGGCACTTTTGATAAAAGCTGCATCACTGTTCCTGATTAAGGGGGAGATGTACTAAGCAGTGATAAAAGAGGAGAAGTGAGCCAATGGAGAAGCTGCCCATGGCAATCAATCAGCATTGACATAACATTTATAATTTGCATACTATAAAAGTATACAGAGCAGCTGATTGGTTGCCATGAGCAACTTCTCCATTGGCTCACTTTTCCACTTTTATCACTGATTAGTACATATCCCCCTTAATCCAAAAACCAAAGTGAGAAATGTTGCAAAGTTACGGTTGGTACAATGGGTGGTGCTAATGGTGGTGGAAAGCTAATATAGGTAAGAGATCTCTTTCATGTTTGTACGAAATGCACAAGCATGCTGCGTTTTTCTATGTTACGGAACTGCTAATTATTGCAAGGGAAGCTGCCGCCCAGGAAAGTAGATAGACGCCCACTGAGCCATCTCAAAGTCCTCTGCAATTGCGTACTCATATGCAGCACTGATATAATAAGTAACAAGGAACTACTCCTACTCCTAAGGCTGACCTATCGTTACATAGACTAGCGGCAGCAGTAGCAGTGCTGGCACTATGTTTCCCTATGTACATTATCACAGCTGAAGGCAGATACACGCCTCAAAAACAGCCATAACACACTTATATTTTTGCCACCACTCCCACTTTAACTTCCGTAAACAGTCCCCTAAAAGAGAGTGTTTGAGTGAGAGAGAGAGAGAGAGAGAGAGAGAGGGGGGGGGGGGGGGGAGAAAGAGCAATATAGAACATGTGGGATAATGTGTGCAGTGCATGTTTACTTACAATTAATTGTTAATGTATTCTGCAATAGAGCGGGCTGGGAAAAATGGTATTACTAAATTTATCTGAATGCCAGCTTTAAGTTAAGGATCTATGTTTTACATTCAGCTGTTCCAATAACGTTAGTCCACACAAAAAGTCTGCATATAAAAGCCTGAACCTGGACAATGCTCACAACTGTCCCATGTTAAGCAAATGTGAAAAAGTAACCTTGTTGTTGGACATACTTTACGTAACTGTTGTGTATATTACCTATTGCTGTGTACACAGGTAGTGTAAAATTACCATGGAAACTAGCCTCAACCACTGTTTCTCCATTACCTTGTGTAATTACTTTAGCTTCCCTCTATATGAGGGTCATGGTACTTCACATTGTAATCATTACGTTCTAAATCAAATAAAAACTTTATAAAATCATACAGTATATTATGTTTTCCTGCTGCACAGAAAGTCAGAAACACAAATTCAAGGCTGGTGAGTTTTGCCAATTGCAATTACTTTCTAAATGATTGTACCCAATGAATATCCTACATATAGTGCATATCATTTATCAACTTGGCAGTGGCATTCATTCTTTTTGGTTCAGTAGCCTTACATAGCTTTTCTGCATTAATAAAAAAGTTCAGACTTTTTTTTTTAGATTCTCAGTATGTCACTGAAGTTCATGGTCATGGTAATATAATATGTCACAAGTATGAATACTTACAACTGTCTTCTTCTTCCGAAATACATTTCAAGACATAACACGCATAGATAAAACCAGCAAGCTGAAATAAAACAGATATATGTGATGTTAAGGGCCAGTAATGGATCATGTACAACACTTGGACACTTATACTTCATGTGCTACTCAAGCATAAGAACTATCATTCTGGACTAATGATAACATTTTATTGTGTAATTCACATACAGTTAAACCCTGATTTTATGTTTACCAAATTGTGTAAATACAGAAAACTGTAAAATTATGGAAAAGTCTAAAAAGCACCAAAACCTTAAATTAAACAAGGAAAAAAATACCAAAGATAATTAGGAAATATTCCCCCATAATAGAATATAATATAATAGTGATACAAGAATGTTGTATTGCCGTTTCATTCACTGTTTGCTATTCATATACAGTATTTTCTAGAAACAACTGTAAAAAATGTTAAAGCTCTGGGATCATTGTTAGATGCAGTTTGGTTTCATTGATGGTCAAACAAGGAAAAACCTGATTTTGGCACTCTAAACATACTACTGGTACAATTATGAAAAATGAGTAGTGATATCTCAGACTTTGTATTCTGTAAATTCAATGTTGCATATATATATATATATATATATATATATTTATATATACAGGTTGAGTATCCCTTATCCAAAATGCTTGGGACCAGAAGTATTTTGGATATCGGATTTTTCCGTATTTTGGAATAATTGCATACCATAATGAGATATCATGGCGATGGGACCTAAGTCTAAGCACAGAATGCATTTATGTTTCATATACACCTTTAACACACAGCCGGAATAACTTTGCGCATTAAACAAAGTATGTGTAAATTCACACAATTCATTTATGTTTCATATACACCTTATACACACAGCCTGAAGGTCATTTAATACAATATTTTGAATAACTTTGTGTATTAAACAAAGTTTGTGTACATTGAGCCATCAGAAAACAAAGGTTTCACTATCTCACTCTCACTCAAAAAATTCTGTATTTCGGAATATTTGGATATGGGATACTCAACCTGTATATATATATATATATATATATATATATATATATATATATATATACTCTCTTAAGTGTAAAATGTATACTGTGAAATAAATAAAAATTATATACAAAAAATAAAATAAAACCAGTATTGTGTTATATGCGACACTTAAAACACAATCTATATACAGTGTCTGAGAATATATGAGGATCCTGTCCCAAAGCTTTGCAACAAGATGCACAAATACTCTTAATATTTTTAAAGCAATATATTTAATACACACAAAAAAATAGACTAAAAAAACAGCAGGCATACAGTAAGTACCTGTAGCAAACGTACAAAGGGCCTAATTCAGTAATGATTGCAAATTCTGTTAATTAGCAGAATTTGCAATCCTTCTGAAAGCATGCTAGGGGCCGCCCATCGCAGGGCAAGGCCGCCCAGCATGCTGACCGCTGCCTCCACCCCATCGCTTCATAGCAGAAATTAGGGTTCTCTCCTGCTGGCGCAGCTTAGCTGTGGTTAGATCGCATTTTGCGATCCAACCTGAGTTAGGCCCAATGTACATACATTTTAAAAGCTTATCTTTCCAAAACCATGGAGTCAGGAAAGAAACCACAGCCCTATGTGTTTTGTCTCTAGCTTCAGACTTTTTCAAGGGAAGAAATATGAAGCTACAGACAAATGCTTAGGAAAGCTGAGGATAATCTTGAATGACATTAAACTCTGCATCTATTTTACTTCATTGTGCTAGTTTTATTCCACTCACTGATTTACTTGTGAATGGTGAAATAAACAGAAGAAAAGAAGAGGGCACATGGACTGGTGAACTGTCAGAAGTCCATTATACCGCTATCACTTCTAAACCTGGGTCCGAACTAGGTAAAATGAACATGGTTCAAGCCTGCTATGCCCCATTCTTACTAAAGGTTGGACCCAGGTTATTCCCAGGTTGTCTCCTCCAAACTGAATCCATGCTGCACATATCTCCTAGCAGCTTTGAAAGGTATTTCAGGTAAACTAACCTGTATTGTACCTTCCAGATTAAATTGTATACAGGTCAGTCCCAGGTTCCCAAGATGAAGTCCACTGAGATAACACTGGCCATCTTGGTTAAGGGCAAAACTAAGGGCAAATCAGGAACAAATAGTGACCGCTTGTGGTCAGAGTTGTGATAATCAGATACAATTCCTTACAGTATTCTTCCCTTCAATAACATCCTCTAGACTGTGCTTTGCCAGGTTTTCCTGGATATCTCTGATGGAATTCACGCATTAATTGAGGGGCATGAATTGCCATCTTATCAAATATTGAAGCTTGTTTCGATAAATGCGTGAATCCACAAATGCCTCTACTAAGAATTCCTCATGTTCATTAACTCGGACAGGATCTCGGACAGGATCTGGGGGAGATAAGATGCGTCCAGCAAATGGATTTAGTGTGACTGGTTTGGAGTTGTGAATAACTGGATGAATCTTCATGGAATCTGGGAGTTCAAGCTTAAAGGAAACTGGATTGACCTGAGCTAAGATATTAAATGGGCCTATGAATTTTGGCCCTAGTTTTGGTGTAGGCACACTTAATTTCAGATTTCATGTAGAGAGCCAGACTTTATCACCAATCTTAAAAACTGGTGCAGCTTTATGGTGCCTATCAGCACTTATCTTATAGCTGTCCTGGGCATAATGCAATGTTTCTTTTAATACCTCAAGATTACTTTGTAGATAAGTAGTCTATCAGCAATAGCAGGAATAGCGCAATCCTGTGGAAAATTAGGAAGCATACTGTATTTGAGTGATACACCAGATTAGAAAAGAAAGGACTCTGGTGAAGGCATGCTGAGAGTTATTATATGAAAACTCTGCCATTGGGAGTACATCAACCCAATCATCTTTCATATGGCAAATATAACACCTTAAATATTGTTCCAATGTCTGGTTGGTTCACTCTGTTTGACCATTTGATTGCTGATGGAAGGCAGTTGACAGGTTAATCTTTATATTAAGAGCTGTACAAAATTGCTTCCATAAATGTGAAGTAAATTGAACTCCCCGATCTGAAACCATATAATCAGGTACTCCATGAAGTCGAAACACTACTTTGATCAACAATTCTGCTGTCTCTTTTGCAGAGGGTAGTCCATGACAGGGCACAAAGTGGGCCATCTTTGTAAGTCGATCCACCACCACTAAGATTGTAGTCACACTTTTTTGATGGCGGTAAATCAACAATAAAATCCAGGGAATTGACCCCCATGGACAAGAGGGAATAGGTAGTGGTTGTAATAGTCCAAATGGATAACTATGGGAAACCTTAGATCTGGCACAAATACTGCAGGATAGTTCAAATTTGTTAACATCCTATTTACATTTTGGTCACCAGAAATAATGAGATAACAGTTCATGGGTCTTTTGCATGCCGTTGTGGACTGCCAGTGTAGAGTCATGGACATATTGCAGTACTTTCAATTGTGCTGATCCTGGTACATACAAATGATGTTGGTACTTCCATAAAATGTTCCTGCAGACTAAATGTAAATCTAATGGAGGACTTAAAAGGATGGGATCTGTCCTGCAGCCTTCTTTGATATCAGATATCAGCTCACCTGTGCAAATAACTCCAAAAGTTTGAATTAGGGAGGATTGTTTCTTCCAACTCCACCTGAGGAGAGTCATAAATATCTGCTCTGGATATAGCATCAACTTTCCCATTGCTAGATCCTGGTCTGTAAGAAATAACAAAATCAAAACGATTCAGGAATAAGCTCCATCTGGCTTGTTGGGATGAAAGTCTCTTTGCAGACAAGTTATTTGACAACTAACTGATCAATTGGATCCCTAAAAACATAATTTATAAAATGTTGGAATATTGCGGGGCATTACACAACCCAAAAAGGCATTACTAAATTTTCATAATGTCCATATTTAGTACAACATGCAGTCTTCCATTCATCGCCAGGTCTTATGCAGATTAGGTTATATGCCCCTCATAGATCTAATTTACTGAAAATTTTAGCTGTTCGAAGCCACTCCAACAATTCTTAAATGAAGGGGAGAGGATACCGATTTTTAATTGTAATTTTATTCAGTTCCCTAAAATCAATGCATGCTCTTAATGAACCATCCTTCTTTTTTACAAAGAAAATAGGCGCTTCTGCTGGTGTTGTTAAGGGATGAAAGGACCTTCATTTCAGGTTCAGCTAATGGATAAATGTGTCCAAAAGGTATGGTGGCCCCAGGTAACAAATCCACAGAACAATCATATGGTCTATGAGGAGGTAGTTTGTCAGCATTCCTCTTATCACAGACATCACCAAACTCTTGATATTGTGGAAGTAATTGTTTCAGTGCTGGCACGGAATCACAACTTTTGTTCCCCTATATAGGAGAGAGTTCAGCTTTAGCCTCAGAGACACCAAGCTCCTGAGAGAATGAAACTGTCTTTGTTTCCCAGTCGATGGTTGGACTATTTGCAGCTAATCAAGGATTTCCCAGAATAATGGCAAACTGGGCAGAGGAGATCAGGAAAAAGATATTTGTCTCATAGTGATTTGATTCAATTGCTAGTTCCAAGGGTTCAGTTTCATGAGTAACAGGACAAGAGTTCAGGGGTGAACCATCTGCAGTTTCCATTAAAATCGGAGTCTGTCTTTCTTGGAACTTTATTTTGTTCTTCTTAGCAAACAGTATATCCATAAAGTTGCCATTTGTATCAGAATCCACCATGGCTGAAGTGGAAATCCAATGAGAGTTGGCCTGAAAATGTACTGGAATTAATAAGGGAGAACTTTGATTTTCTTTATTCTTCTCAATTGTTGCTAAAGAAGACAAACTTGGAAAAATAGCATTCAAGTGGTGAGGGGTATCAGAAACCACAGATTCTTGATCAGAAACATCAACCTCCGCTAAGGTGGCAGCAGCTTTATTTGGATTTCTGGGACATTTTGATGCATAATTCCCTGGTTTGCCACAACAGAGACACAAACTCCTGACGGCGTTGCTCCCATTTTTCGTATAAACTTTGTTTGTGAAGTGTGTCCACTTGCATGGGTTAAATTTTAAATTCAGTGTTTGTTTTCACCTTGGCCATCCCGAAATTTGAAGCAGTAAATTCACGATAATTTGGATTAGTCCAGGTTGAAGCCCATCTCTCTTGCCATCTCCCAGTTAAGCAGGCATCAATACGAATGCAATGATCGATAAAAGATTCAAGTTTAGTGGGTGCATCTGCCCATGCCAAGTCATCTTTATTAGTATCAGACAATCCTTTATGGTAAACATACAGTTTTGCCTCAGTATTCCATGTGGTGTCAAGAGCCCATCTCCAAAAATCATCAGTATATTCTGCAACTGTGCGTCTCCCCTGACAAAGTTTCAGTAATGCCTTTTCAGCCGTTTCCATCCAGTTTGGATAATCAAAAGTTAATCTCATGGCTTTGGGAAATTCATCAAAATTCTCTAACATGTGGCTCTTGGTCTCAATATAGGGTGAGGCCCATGTCAGTGCTGCATCTTTAAGTAACAAAAGTATACATCGTACCTTCCGCCATTCAGTTTTCAAGTGAGAATTATATAGGTCAAAGTGCATCTGACACTGATTAATAAATCCACAAACCTTTTGAGGGTCTCCCCCAAACTAGGCTGGTAGGAGAGGAAGTGTAGCAGAAGAAGGTGATACAGCAGTTGATTGATTCTCCTAGTCTAAAATACGATTTTCATATTGGCATATTCACATTAAAAATTATTGAAAACCTTTCTGTGCATCCCAAGCCTTTTGTGAAATAGTTTGCATTTCTTGTTTAATTGTGACTCAAATTCCACACAACTTTCTTTAAGAAATGTTAATTCTGTCTGGCACGCAGTTAACATGGTGGCTAAACTTGATACACGCCGCTTAATAGGCACATCTTTGGCGGACTCCATTTTAGGCTTGAGTATCCTGTCACATCCCTGGTAATGTACCTGAAGTCCAGTAGCCAACAGAAAGTATATAAACAGCAAAATATTCAGGAGCAGAAACAGCAGATGTAGATCTGGTCAGTATCCAAGCAGGCAGTCAGATGCATGCCAATGATGGTACACCAGGAGGTAATCAAAGGTAAATCAAGTATGCAGGAACAAGTAACAGGAGCTGAGCGAGCAGAATACTCAAGCATGGTTTAACTCAGGAAGTGCCTATTTATAGGCCCAAACAGGAAACAGGATCCAAGACGGAGTCCACTGAGCTAACACTGGCTATCTTGGTTAAGGGCAAAACTAATGGCAAATCAGGAACAAATAGTGACCTCTTGTGGTCGAAAGTGTGATAATTAGATACAATTCCTTACAGGCACACAACCTGAGTTAACCCTTTCACATTAAGCTAGGAATATTTCTTGGCAGTATCCTTGGTCAGAGACTCTGTGTGAAAGGGGTTTAATTGGTCTTGTTATCTGGATATGCTGCTGGTATCAATATTACAATTTGGCACTTTAAGCCATAATATTGATGAGATTCAATCATTATATTTCTCAAATTAAATCCCAATCACAGACAAATACATGTTACAGTTTGTAAGGACCAACAAAATCGATAACTAAGCTTTAATGTAGGTATTTAGGATACCACTGATTTTCAAAATTGGAACTTAAACATACAGTATGTTGAACAAAGCAGTATTTATTTAATTTCCATTATTACCCCAAAGTGTAATTACAGTAATTTAGAAAAAAATATGTTTTTTGAACACTAACCCTTTGTTTCTCTATGTCCATTTAAATGTACATTATTAAAAATGTATTGCATAGATTGTATTGTGATAACGGCTGCCATTGAAATCCCAATGTCCATTTAAATGTACGAAAAAAAAGTGAAATGTTTCCAGCAAATGCTAGAGTATCAAAATATCAAATTAGAACAAATCACAATGTTTTGATGTATGAGCTACAACGCATTTTGTACTAAAAACGAAAATCACCAACATTTTGGGTTACTTAGAGCCTCATTAATCTACTTTACCAGTGTCATCACTGGGATATACAAGAAACATGCAATGGGCCATAAAGGTTTAACCTAAATATTTAGTCTTGTTGTATAGTAAGAATTACTTAAGGGTTAATATAATTTAATTCCATATGTAACAAATTAAAATGGTGAAAAATGTTTTCAACAATCTCAATACTGTCTGTCCAAACAAAACCACACCAGTAATTTTTGGGCATAGATGCCTAATATTAATGTGGAATCCAAAACTGGTTGATTTTGATAAAGTACAACTTCTAGATGCTGACAGCTGAGAAATTGATGCAATCTATTAAGATAGGGACAAATCACTCTTTCTGATTGCACAATGGCAGTAGGACAGCTCAAATCTGAGTAGCGAGTTTGGCTAGTGTTGATCATATTTTAAATGAACATTACCTGTAATAAATATGATTAGATTCATGGCATAGAAAAGTATTGCTGCTAATCTATATATCAACCACCTTTGCTGTATTAAAACCCTGGAAACTAGATGCTTCTTTAGGACGATAAGCAAAAATTGGCTAATTCATAAATTCCCAAAGGAAAGTACTGTACTTCTATCATGGCCTCAAGCACCTTACTGTTTGTACAGTGTTCATTTTGACAACGATTCTCAATATCATTTTAGTCTTAGTCCCTTGCTTAAAATTGTAGTTGTTTTAAAGTCACATTTTAGTCATTTTCTTTTGCTTTGTTTTAGTCAAGATTTAGTCAATGGATCTCAGTTCACAGTTTAATGATACTCTAATGAATTTTTCTGAAGACCATTCCTCTAAAATTATCTAGAGAAGTTTGCATACCTGTAACTATGTGTTTAGTTATCTAGGCTCAGTAAGCTGAGAATGTGTTACATACTGAGGGGCAGATGTACTAAAAGTAATAAAGTGAACAGTAATAAATTGCCACCCTACCAGCTCCTGACATTTTTAAAACACAGGCTGTAACATGGCAGTTAGGAGCTGATTGGCTGGCACTTTATCTCTCTCTACTTTTTACTTTTCGAGGCTTAGTACATCTCCCCCTATGTCTGACTTACCGTAGTGCTTATAGAAGAAAGTGGTTATCCCGCATAGGTTAGTTGAATGATAATAATGTATCTTGAAATCAGCATACCTTATGCATAAATTGTTGAAATGACTGTATTAGAAAGCGCTGGAAGTGCTCCACGGGATCAAATACAAATACTTGTAAAAAATGAGATCAAAACAAAAGGAGTGTTGATCACAGAGAAAGAATCCCTTTTTGGAGCACTCTTTTTTAAACAATCATGTGGGTTGAAAATATTATAATGATTAAAACTTAGCTTTTATTTGTCTTTTCTTAGTATAAAATAGGTGGCACATAACAATCATTTAGTGTGCTCTGAAAAGAAAACATATACAGTATATACACATGAGATAAAAAAAAAATAATTATAGAATAATGGTTATCTGTGGTGATAATTCAAACATAGAAAATCTCACTAATGAGAAAAACACGGCTTTAAGGTCCCAATGTTCAATATTATTTGTTAACTCAATATTAATAATCCACCTCTATTGCACATAGTTTTTTTCACACAGGAATGGGGCGTACAGTATAATGGCAGTCAAACATTCAAAGTAAATATAAGACAATCTGCAGTATATAGATTACAAAAAATGCAGGTGACCAATCCCACGTGGCGAAACGTGTTCTATGGCAACAGTGTAGGCTCCCCGCTGCAGGGGAAACCACGCTCAGATGGCTGACGGTCCTCCGCTCGATGCTGCACATACATATAGGTATCGTCTATCTTCTTTGTGGTGCGCGCTCATGTCCCGACAGCGAATCCGGCTCTTGCATGTAACTGTAACAGAGGCAGCCTAACACCGCACACGGGACAACAGAGTGGCATCACTCTTCTCTACTCTTCTACTAGTGTGTCTGTGGTCCCTCTCTCACCCCCATCCGCTCATTGAAGACAGGCGGCAGCAGAAGGGCTTGCACAATACATTACCAGGTCTCCTCTATACACGCATACATCTATTACAGCCGTGCAATTGGAATTATTATCCATATCTAGGATGTGTATTTAAATTCTGTATTTAACCTTGCATTGCGTGTTTAGAACAATTAAGGTGACACATGTATGTCACTCGGAATAGACCCTTTATTTACCCTCAGATGTCATATCTAACCCTGCATTTGAACTCATTTTAAAATAGAGGGGATTTACATTTATTAGCTGGTACAAATTGGGCACCATATACACAGTCGAGAGCACAAGCCCATTATTTGTAAGTTATAGACTGCAGATTGTCTTTGATTTACTTTAAATGTTTAACTGCCATTATGTGCCCCATTCCAGTGTGAAAAAAATATGTGCAATAGAGGTGGATTCATAATATTGATTTAACGAATAATATTGAACATTGGGACCTTAAAGCCGTCTTTTTCTCATTTGTGAGATTTTCTATGTTTGAATTATCACCACAGATAACTATTATTCTATAATTAATTATTTTTATCTCATGTGTACATATATATATATATATTCTTTTCAGAGCACTCTAAATGATTGCTATGTGCCACCTATTTTATATTAAGTTAAGACAAATAATAGCTACGTTTTAATCATTATAATATTTTCAACCCACATGATTGTTTAAAAAAGAGTGCTCCAAAAAGGGATTCTTTCTCTGTTATCAACTCTCCTTTTGTTTTGATCTCATTTTTTCCAAGTGACCGTAGTGCTCCCCAGTGTCGGACTGGAGCATGTAGGGTCCACCGGGGGGATACAATAGTAGGGGCCCATGTTTAGGGAAGTGGGCAGTCTCTAGAGGGAGTGTGCCCAGCCGCCACATTGGTTTGCCTAACCATTTTACAAGTGTTGGTACCTTAGATAAATATATACAGTAAATACTGTAGTGTATGCATGATAATGTTCTAGATTAGTAACAGTACAGTCTGGAACCTGATCCCTAGAGGAGGGGGTGGGCCCCCAGGCAGTAGGGCCCACCGGTACCCTAGTGGGCCAGTCCAACCCTGGTGCTCCATATATCATGTACGCACACATTAAAGCCTTAAGTTTGTTAGAACAAACAAATGCAGTACACAATACTTTTTCTTTCACTGCAGGTCATATTTATTTATTTTTTCAAATATCTAGAACACACAATTATTCTTCAAAAAATGTTAAATCCTACTTCCAGTGTTAATTTTGACAGGGATTTTAAATTTAGTTTTAGTCCCTTTTTTATTTGCTTTGTTTTAGTTAACATTTAGTCAGTTTATCTCAGTTTTCATTTTAGTGTAACCCCCTCTCACCACCCTTGGGTAATTAATACCTATGTGCCTCCACCCAAGCTATATTATATCTGGCGTGCTTGGGTAAACCTGATAGGCAGGCAGTCTAGCAGTGTCCTACATGTACAGTAGTTGTGTGAGATTACAATTGTACTACTTTAAACAATACCATGACATTTACACCTGAAATCACTGAATTATGGCCCTCATTCCGAGTTGTTCGCTCGGTAATTTTCTTCGCATCTCAGCGATTTTCTGCTAACTGCGCATGCGCAATGTTCGCACTGCGACTGCGCCAAGTAAATTTGCTATGAAGATTGGTATTTTACTCACGGCATTACGAGGTTTTTTCTCCGTACTGGAGATCGGAGTGTGATTGACAGGAAGTGGGTGTTTCTGGGCGGAAACTGTTTTATGGGAGTGTGTGAAAAAACGCTACCATTTCTGGGAAAAACGCGGGAGTGGCAGGAGAAACGGAGGAGTGTCTGGGCGAACGCTGGGTGTGTTTGTGACGTCAAACCAGGAACGACAAGCACTGAACTGATCGCACTGGAAGAGTAAGTCTCGAGCTACTCAGAAACTGCACAGAGAAGTCTTTTCGCAATATTGCAAATCTTTCATTCGCAACTTTGATAAGCTAAGATTCACTCCCAGTAGGAGGCGGCTTAGCGTGTGCAATGCTGCTAAAAGCAGCTTGCGAGCGAACAACTCGGAATGAGGGCCAATATGTATACCTGTCTTCTTTCCCTCCTTCCACAAAGAAGATTACACTGGAACGTTATTAAACAGGCAAGTACATAGGTTTAATGTGAGCGCTTAGGTATAATAACATTGGCAACATTAACATTTACCTAATAGTTGTACCGTATGTAGTTGTAGAACACACATATATACCCTATTAAATACAAATGTCCAATGCATGCAATTGACTAGTGTGCGGAAAACAAAACAAAAATCATAAATATTAACCCGGGTTTAAATTTTATTCACTGTGTACTGCAGTAACATTGGTGCACTTACGTTGGGGCCCTTTAAGGGAGATCCTAAGTTTGGTTAGCTGTGACAAATCTCTAAGTATTTCATTAGCTCCACAGTGAAGGATTAGTCAGCACTATATTATGTATATTGTTGATTCTCCTTGTAAGCATAAACTGAGTTTGAAGTTATATTTCTCTGTTTAACAAACTGTTTAGTTGAATGTAGAAATGTTACTGTTTTATACAGAAAATTACAATTCAACTACTCTTTATACCTGAGTTTAATCCCCTTCTGGAAAGAGTTCAGCCCCTTTATATTTAATTCACTCCTCCGTAAAACTCAACTGCAACCACCAAATAAATATTTCCTTTCCAGTTCTAAATTTGCTTTTAAGGCAGCATATTTCTCTTCATCAGCCATAGTTAGAGCTTACCCTCCAATTTACTATATGTAGTCATAGGGTGTAGGAGGGTATGCCGGCGGCCGGGCTCCCGGCTGTCAGCATACCGGCGCAGGAATCCCAACTGCCGGCATACCGACAGCTGGGTGAGCGCAAATGAGCCCCTTGCTATCTATTCTCCCTTCAGAGAGGTCGTGGACCCCCAAGAGTGAGAAAAGGTGTCAGTATGCCGGCTGCTGGGATTCTGGCGCCGGTATACTGTGCACCGGAATCCCGACAGCCGGCAAACTGAAGACCACCCGTAGTCATACATGCAACCACTCTAAGGTCCTGACACTCTTCTACTAACTTTTGACAGAAAAGTTATTTGTTTAGTTCTGTCAGCTGCTCTTTACTCTGCAACTGTTATGGAGTTAAAGCAATAGGTAGCAACATCATGAAATATGTTCAATTTGCCGGCTGTCGGGTTCCCGGCAGTCTAGATACTGCCAGCCAACAATGCTGCAAGCCGGAATCCCGGCAAGACAGGACTATTCCCACTCGTTCGTGTCCACGACACCCAAAGAGTGAGAATAGATCCTGTGGTGAGCCACTGAGCCCGCAAGGGGATTATTTGAGCTTGCTCTGCTGTCAGCATTCTGGCGGATGGGATGCCGCTGTTGGGATATGGACAGCCGGCATCCGCCCGCTGGTAAATCATACTAAATCCAACATCACAGTTGGTGCTACTTATTATGTGAGCTGAGTAATGTAGCTACCACTACAATGTTTATGAACTCCCATTAATGAGATCAATTATATTTAATGCAACTATACTGTAATTTATCTTCTTGAATTATTGGTCACTTTGCTGCTATAATAGCTATAAAGTATTAGTCTAAGATATTTACTCCTTTGAAGCTACAAGTGCTTGTAATATTAGCTGCAGGGCAGGGGCTGTCATTTTGCCTTGGTGATACTAAAAAGGCTGCAGTGTAGCTGGGGCGAGTGTAGGACTACACTTACAAATACTTCGCTGCTGCTCAGTCTCTGACTCCTGGAGACCCTCCCCCAAATTTCTCCCTTGGGGGGCTATTCATGAAGCAGTGGAAAGAGTGGAGAAGTGAACCAGTGGAGAAGTTGCCCTTGGCAACCAATCAGCATTGAAGTAACATTTATCATTTGCATATTATAAAATTATACAGAGCAGCTGATTGGTTGCCATGGGCAACTTCTCCACTGGCTCATTTCTCCACTCTGATCACTGCTTACAGCCACACAGAATGGAGCCTCTCCTGCTGCTGCTTCTGGCTACTGTGTTGTGGCTGTCAGAGTCTGTGCTTGCAATAAGTAGTGCTGACTTAACTTGGGGACAGGAAGGAACCATCTCCGCCATTCCTATCACAGACGCACCATTCCATAGCTGCTGGATGAGTTGATCAGCGCTGCTGCAGGGTTCTGGGAACAGCGCTGAGACTCAATGCCGCTGTCACCACCTTTACAGCCAGGAAGGATTGCTCTGACTTCACACACTAAGCCACCACCGGCCACCGCAATCTATACAGCTCAGCTCTAATGAGGGTAATGGCCGCAGCAGCAAAGAGGTGTGAGCGCTGACCAGGGAATTTGCAGTCTCTCCCTCTGTCAGCTACACTGACTGCACCTATAAACCCCTCTCTATTAGTTACGTGACCCACTCTGAGGTAATGCCCCACAATTGGCAATCACCCCACTGAACACAAGGGCATTAACCCCTTAGATGTGCTGTGAAACCTTAAAAATCAGCATTCATTATATTTACCACTACATTTACATCAATGTACATATCATTACATATATGTGAACTATACTATTTACCTCAAAACATACATATAAAAACATCCATTAACTTTAATATGAATAATATATATATATATATATATATATATATATATATGTATAATAGGAGTATAGCGCCACTTGTGAGGGAAAAAAATCACCTAGAGAATTTTATAAAAACACGATACATGACCGACGTTTCGGGGCCCGTAGCCCCTTCTTCAAGGCTACGGGCCCCGAAACGTCGGTCATGTATTGTATCCTGTGATGCTTTAATACACCAGTTTTTTGTTTGACAAGTCCTGGAGTGCCGCCGATTTCTTTCTGCATACAATTACTAAAACTCCGGAGGGCACCCAGGCTAATTACATTATGTAATCAGGGAGTGCCGGGCTGCTCTACAGTAAACATATAACTACATATATGATAAAAGTGGTAAAATGGTATATATACGTAAAAAATTGGGTATGCATTGAAAAGTATATATAAAAACTTCCTTAAGACATAAAAAGAATACAAAAATTGTAACTATTAAAAATAGCGTAACTTAAAATGGAGGGTCATACAGGATATTCCAACGCGTTTCGTCAGTCTGACTTCATCCACGCCACTTTAAAGAGTGTTGTGAATCGAAATTAAAGGGATTTTCATTTAAGGCTATAGAAAAGATTCAAGTTGATGATAGAAAGGGAGATATATTAAAACGATTATCGCAGCGATAAACCTTCTGGATTTATACCTTAAATACTTTTTCACCCTTTGGATTAAATGAAGGATGTGATATTGTTCCATTTTTGCATGATTAATTTATTGTCCGTGGTGGGTGTGCATGAGTGATAATGGCTTGTCCATTTCAATCATGTATGTCCTATCACGGGTTATGGGAATATACAAAGTAAATTTCTATTCTGTTTATACACTTATCCTGTTTATATATATATATATATATATATATATATATAAAAGAAATGGTTAAAAAACTGTGGCCACGCAGGGGATCACTTGTGCGTTGTTGATTTCTCTAATAGCAGCGCTCTGTGTGTGAGCGGCAGTGGTTAGGTCCCGGTTCGTACACATGCAGCGTAGCATTGGTGAGGTCGAACACCGCAGAATTTGATTACCATTTGAGATTTCATGTGCTGTGTATATTTAATATATGTCTTTAAATTTGTGATGAGTAGAGATAATGTGGACAAGCCGTTTTGAATTGTGATTATATAAATAATGCCTGATAGAGATCTAAACTCTGTTTAAATTATGTATGTTTTCCAGAACAATTCCTGGACTTTAATATCCAAATGGTTATCATGATAAGGATATAAGTGTTTCTTAAAAAAATTATGTCCTTGTTGGGGAGTGCTTGTGCGCTGTGGACACTTCCATTGTCAGCGCTCTGTGCGAGAACGGCTGTGGCTAGGTCCCGGTTCCCGTACATATAGCGCAGCATTGGAGGGGTTAACACTGCAGGAGCGGGTTATCAGCCAAGTTGTTCTATGTTATATCCACTTAATCTATACCCTCTAAACCTGTGATGAGTCAGGATCAATATGGACAAGCCGTCTGAAATTATAACTATATCAATATTGCTTTATAAAGGTTAAAATGTATTTTGCTAAAAAAGATTCCGATATTATAACATCAAAACGGTTATTCCTATAAGGATCCTCTCTTAAAAGTATCCCTTTTGTATGTATATATTCATATGTGCTTTTTAGTACTGATTAAATAATGGGAGAAATATGGGTAAAAACCGCCCAATATGGGTATATAAGAAACTTCGTTTGAGAATGCAAACCACACCCCTGACGAAGTCCCTGATTGGACGAAACGCGTAGGGCGTGGCTTGGACGTGGACGTGGTGACGTCAGTGACCATGACCAGAGCGGACTCTGAGAGAAGTCTACAGTGCGGATGCAGTGGCTGAGTTGCAGTATTCCACACATGCCGTTTGTTTTAAACTGAAATGTATGTAAGCAGTTTTTACAAATAAAATTTTATACTTTTTATTACTTATTTGCGCTCTCCAATTTGTTCACTAGTTCCTACTTTGCTCCGGTGGCACGGAGGGGATTGAAGCGCAGTTGGACACTAATCTGGATTCCAAGGATTATAAGCGCAAAGGACTGATTTCTGTTTGTATATATATATATATATATATATATATTTATTTATACTCCATTTTTATTAACATATTTTAATTACCTCGGTATGGGGGTAATTCCAAGTTGATTGCAGCAGGAATTTTGTTAGCAGTTGGGCAAAACCATGTGCACTGCAGGGGAGGCAGATTTAACATGTGCATAGAGAGTTAGATTTGGGTGTGGTGTGTTCAATCTGCAATCTAATTTGCAGTGTGAAAACAAAGCAGCCAGTATTTACCCTGCACAGAAATAAAATAACCCACCCAAATCTAACTCTTTCTGCACGTTATATCTGCCTCCCCTGCAGTGCATATGGTTTTGCCCAACTGCTAACAAAATTCCTGCTGCGATCAACTTGGAATTACCCCCTATAAGTGTTGTTTAAAACTTTAATCAAGGTTACATTTGTCTAAATTTAGTCCTGGCATAACTGTAGAATATTATGAATACTTTTAGTAACAAGTTTCACCAACAAAATGAACAGCGGTTTTGTTCAACTTTTTCCCTGTAACAACCATCTGGGAAATAGACATATAGGAATTATGGGGGTAATTCTGAGTTGATCGCGGCAGGATTTTTGTTAGCAGTTTGGCAAAACCATGTGCAGTAGGGGGTGGGGGGTGGGGCAGATATAACATGTGCAGAGAGAGTTAGATTTGGGTGGGTTATATTGTTTCTGTGCAGGGTAAATACTGGCTGCTTTATTTTTACACTGCAATTTAGATTGCAGATTGAACACACCACACCCAAATCTAACTCTCTCTGCACATGTTATATCTGCTTCCCCTGCAGTGCACATGGTTTTGCCCATCTGCTAAAAAAAGTCCTGCTGCGATCAACTTGGAATTACCCCCTATGTGTGAACTACAGATATAATAGAGTGGTAAGAAGGTAATTGACTTGTTTCTTTATTGACTACATATAGGTATTATTTCACAACTGCTCCAGCATAGCGTAATCCATTTCCATTATGACATTGCAGCCACACCATCATCATCATCATTATTATGATTATTATTATTATCATCATCCCAATAACCTTTATTGTGGTGTGTAATAATAAAGCATTTTGAAATAAGATTACAGAGGCATGCTCCAAGACAGAATTGTGTATGGCTTATATTTGCTGATGAAGTCTCACAAGCACATTGTAAGTGCTATACCATCTAGGGGGCACTCCATTTTCAACTTGCACAATTTGTTTCCAATCTAAAGTGCTTGTACAATGTTCTGGGCTGTGTAGAGGAGATTGAAGTGAGAATAGATGTTGTGACAGCATGTTTTGCCCATCTTGACAGTTATAGTTACAATAAGACTGAGGACATAATAAAAGCCAGGAATGTGGGATATGCAGTGAGCTACAGTTTTGTCATTGCCTGCTACTACGTAACAGATTTTTATTGCACTGGTTCTTAGACAATAGTTGATCACATTTAGTTAAGATGTTTGGGGACTTTATCTTACATTAAAGGAACATCATCACTGACACCTGGATGCAGGGTATTCTACCCTTCACCCCCTACAAGGTCTCTTCCACTGCCCCCATTATCCCCCACCCCATTTCTCTTCCCGACAGTGCAGTCAAACTGCGCAAGGGGACAGGATCAGGATGCACAAGTGCAGAACTGGTGCAGCCTGTGTAAATACCTTCTGGCTTCCTCTCCAATGCTGCATTGCGTGGGCCAAACTGCAAGGTTCTGCTTTTTGCACATGCGCTGCTCTCACCTTATCTCAGTGCCCCTGATGGCTCCCACCCCAGACATCTGGCTCCCAGAGACAAACACATTAATTTCCCGTAGAAGATACAACACTGTTCTCTTAAAACTTTTACCTTATTACTGTAGTGTACATGCTGCTGCTAGTGAAGAGGAAGATGACAATGGATGGTGCTGCTACTGATTGGTCACTTTCCTGATTGTTCCTTGCAGGCGGGCAGTTGGGAGGCTCCTGTCACTAGCAGTTCTGCAGTGAACAGCATCTATTCACGGGTGACAGAGGGACTGGGGGCATGCCAGCAGCTCATAGAGCGCTGGCCATGCCCCAGAGTGACGGAAAGTGGGGAGCGATCGCAACATTAGCACAAAGCCACACCCCTTTTACATAGGCCACGCTCCCTTTTAGGAAGCCCATGAGAGGTCTCTCTTTAGGGATTCAAAATGTTGGGAGGTATGGGCAACATGTCTACATAGGACCCAGGGGATCACTTGCCTAACATGTTGCTTCTGTGTTGCTGCTGCTACAGTACCTACATTTGTGGAGATATTTTTAGACTTCCCAATGGATTCAAAGTACATGTTTTTGAAAGGTCTTGCTGCCTGAAGAAGTGAAAGAGGACAGGACAGGGACATTGCATGATTACCAGATGCATAAAGAAATCCAATTTTATTTGGAATAATAATCCAGGTACAAGCTATCCCAGAGTTTTGCCTGTTTACGTATATTCCTGCACTTCTATTGTAACGTGTGAAATAAACAAATACAAGATTACAATGAAACCTCAAACATGTTTCCAGTATCTTTATTTAATAAGTATGTGTTCACCATTATTGCACTTGCAGAATACTCTTAATCATGTGTACTGTATATGCAGGTAATCAGCAGCTCTCAAGCAGTTTGGAACTGTTATGCACTGGCAGCCATACAGCTCATGCATAGGCGGATCCTTTCTGACTTCTTTTTTTTCAAAAGGAGAACAGCAGCAGCACTACTGCTATTTCCGTCAGTCAGATTTGATAAAAGAGTCGGCAGGCACTAGGACCTGTCGCAGCTCTAACAGCAAGATTGTGTGGTAGTTAATGGGGAGGCTGGAGCTGGAACTCACACCACAACCTACCTCCCCCACTGCCAGTTGGCCAGAGTCCAGCCCAGGTACGGGGTTCAAATGCCAGCATTGAGTAAGACTGTTACTTATGATAGCGCAGAAGGCTTCATTAGCCCTCACTGCACTGTACAGTTACCCAGCGCTTCCTCCTTCACTTCCTTTACCACCATGCTAGGTGCAGTCAAATTCAGCCTCAGCAGGACAGCCCGTGTGATTGTGACAGGGCTGTCCTGCAGATGTCTTATGCTGCTTGTTGGAGATCCAGCTGGCTGCTTCTGCTAATCAAAGATGGGCAGTTCGTGTCCTGTAGTCTGAGTCTCAGTTCAGTGCCCAGAACAAGGTATGCTGCACCTGCTACCACCAACTAAAAACTTTAATAATTATATTGTGCTGGGGTGCCTTCCAGGCTCCTATAACTAATGGAACAGGTGACCAACATTTCAAGGCCCAATCAGCCTTTTCATCAGGGTAAATCATAGGCAATAAACCAGGATGCGCTTCTACAGCCAATCATTACCTGATGGCGTATTCTGTGAGGCTACACCCCCTGTGATAACACACCCCTTATCTGGGAGCACGCGTGTCTTAGGTGCATGTAAATATAACTATTATCGTTCCCCTATCATGGTGCCCCCCCTTTCATTTTTTCTGGATCCGCCCCTGAACTCATGGCACCCTGCCCAACTGAGGAACTCCGAGAGGTGTAGCATGCCATATTTATCTTTACCTTTTACATCTTATCTTCATTGCAGATGCAGCAAAACACCAAAGTGCACCAGAGATGCCAGACCGCAACTATAACAGCACAGGAATTTGTTTTAAACACTTACAAAGTTGCATATGAAGCATATCAGAACTTGGCATGAGAAAAAGCAATGGCCGCTTCATTGCACCACTTTGCACACAGAGTCAGACTCATTCTTATGCAAATGTCGCCCCTCACATTGATCAGTGCAATCTAGCAAAGTAGTTTTGTCGCTCCCAGTTGTTTTATTTATGTGAATAAGTTGCACATTTTGAGCAAGAAAGGAAGAAGCTCATCGTGGCCGAGTTGCCCATGACCTTACGCGTGGAGAGGGGCTATTTGACATAAGTGAAGCCACAGTGTATGAAGACACATCTGTACATGTTGGGATGTTTGCACTACAATTGCTGGGGACTGATATGCTGCATACAGGGGACTACACCTTCTGTTGGATGAGGAAATAATGTAAACACCGATTAGGAAGCAAAGCAGCGCAGGATTACACTTCCGTAGTCTATTTTCATTCTTATTTTCCATGTAAGGTGTTCCTTAAATATTTTGCTTCACTAAAATTTAAGAGTGAATAACTACATTCCAACAGTTCTGTATTTATTTATTAGATGTTATACGTTTTATATTATTGTTTACATTTCACATGCATTCCCTATGTTTTTATTATCATTTCAGTGGCTGTACATGAAGCAAGACACTCCCCACCAAATACCATGCACTGATTTAGGTTCACCCTTAATGAGCACAATATGCCATTTACATAGCCAGTCATGTGTTTCATCTATGGCCCCTTCTCCTCAATTGAGTCAGGTGCTCCTTACAACCTATACACAGGGCCGGATTCAGAGGTGGACGCTAATGCAGTAGCATCTGTGACTTTAATTGCAACCACTGCTATGAATTTATACTAATTCCACAGCTGATGGGCTGTCTAATGAGAAGTCCACCGACTGCAGCTCTGATCCGCTATGGTGCACAAACAGTCTCACAACTGAGCAGAGATCAGCCACACCATTAGATACTAGAGCAACCCTTCGGTTGCTCAGAATGTCCAAAGGTGCATGGTCGCCGGTGCCAGTGGAATTGCATCTTCCGATGCAGTCCATGACATCAGCCCGCCCCCAACACACTCTCTGGCATGCTCTCTGATTGAAGCCACTCCACTATCACCATCTAGGAACGCCTATCGGAATGGAATGGATCTCCATGCAATTTTGATCTATGGAAATCATCAGGATGTAAGCGCAGGGTGTCTCAGATTGAAAACATCGGGTCTACCTCTGAATCAGGCCAATAGTTACATGCCTGCAGAGTCAGCCAGGCACACCTTAAAATATTCACTAATGGTGGGTGGCTTTGTGCTGCAGTGAAGCAGTTGGTGGTGCTGAAACGCTGGTGACTGCTGTTGAATTCTCTGTACCAGTCCTCTGCAGTTTGTACTTTTTGGTGGTTGCAGTTTACAAAATTGTACAACTGGGCTGATTAAATGTTATGAGTAAAGCAAACAAATAAATAAAAATAAATGAGCATATTTGCACCTGGGCAAACCATGTGGGTCATTCAGATCTGATCGCCTTCGTTTTTCCTGACACTCCCAGTAAACTGTCAGTTACCACCCACAAATTACTTCCTCCTATCAATCACCTTGCGAAAGCCCGTGCGATCGGATTTTTCACACCATCCTGTCGCTGACCAGCGATGCCCCTTGTTGCTGTCCGACACGCAGTTAGTACCTTTTTGCCCGCTGTGCGAAAACGCACAGCAGTGATCAGATCTGAATGATCCCCCATGTTACAATGCAAGTGATGAAATTATTATTATTATTATTATTATTATCATTATTTTATTTTGTATTTATTTTTTTGCATGCAGGGTAACTAATTACTAGCTCCTTTTACATGTAGCCCACAAAAGCCAGGCAGCTTTATTTTTCATTGTAATTTAGAGTTGTGTTTGGGCACTCCCATCTCAAATCTAAACCTCTCTGCATATTTCAAATCTCCCCACCTATAGTGCAGCATGGTTTTTCCAAAGCATAAAATTACTCCTTTTGTTTTGCTTTGCTCCCAGCTTCTGATGTTTGTTTGGAAGACCTAATATGTTATCCTTAAGTAACACTTGTGCTCCTCCTCAAAACTACCTAGAGCATTGGAGGAGCTGATTACTGTAGACAATTGGACCGTTGCCTGACAGAGAACATTTAAATCATGGCATAAACCTCTGGGATATATGTTTGGCTCCTGAAGCCTGAGCTCTTGGTGCCCAGACCGATCAACACAACTAATATTGTGATATCCTCAGTAATCCACCAAAGTGTTTAATCAGCCAAACAGTATGAGAGAAAATCCACAGCCACTTACTCAGGGCCGGTGCAAGGTCTCTGTGCACCCTAAACAAAGCTTCAGCCTAGCGCCCCCTAACCTGCAACCCCACGACCACGACCACCACCTCCTGGAAGGGAGATGAAGGTGGACTGGGGTGAATTGCATCATTATACATATAGAGAAAAAAGGGACAACACTCAAGGACTTTTAAACTGATAAAGTATACTGTAAACAAAGTTAAAAAAAATTGTGACTTTGTTCACAATATACTTTCACTTTAAAAGTGCTTGAGTGCCATCTATACTTTATATACTATAATACTGTATATGTTGTCTTATGGGGATATTTAATTTGTTTTGGGTACGGAATGCCGCCAGTCAGAATACCGACAGCAGCATGCCGACCACTATAGTAGCCACATTTTAAATTAAATTAATTAACCTTTCCCATTACCCTAACCATCCCTCTCCACAGCCTAACCCTAACCCTCCGCGGCATGCTAACATTCAAGTTGACGGCTGTCGGGATTTTGGCGTAATATGTTTGTATGCTCCTTATTGTGTTCCATCCCCCCATCTGTAAGTTCATCACTGACCGGCATACAGAGACATCCTTCAGTTTTTTGCTAGATGAACTCAGTGGTGCCCTCCAGTGGCCGGCGCCCCTAGGCAGCTGCCTAAAGCTGCCTAATGGTAGAGCCGGCCCTGCACTTAGTCAAATTCATATGGGGAGGCATGATAGCAGGAAGGTGTGGAATTTATGGTGGTAGATTTCCTCTAAGTGTGTGCCTGTTATCACTAGGATAACCTTGCAATTGAATGTAGGCAGTTTATGGCCAGCAAGTTAGTCATTTCTTTGTGAAACTATGGAAAGGCCATATTGGATTAATAATGCCTACTGGGGATCTTCCACTTAGGTTACGTACTGTAACAAGCTACCTCAGCTCTACCTCAGCTCTTAGATGTCAGGCTCCGGAACCTTACCTCCAGCAGGTGCTCCCATGGGTTACCGTCCCGCTGGTTGGTGCGGCTGCGGCGGTAAGGTCCTCTAGTGGTGACACAGTATAGTGTGTCAGAGACAGAAGCTGGCTAAAGCTGTGTGCTAACAGCTAAGTATGTCTCCTGTGCTGGGGCAGCCATGTTGGAGACCAGAGTATTACCAATGAAGTTCCCAATCTGTGTCCAGCCAATCCTGCGTGTTCTCCCCTTACAAAAGGGGGCTGGCTCAGAGGGAGAGTGCCAGTGCTTCAAGTTACCTCCTTGTGAAAGGTTCTCCAGCTCTGTGCTGCCAGGTTACTTCTGGTTCCCTGGTCCTGGTTGCACTCATCCATCGGTTACCTAAACGCTGCTGCAGTCCTGCTGTCTAAGTCCATTACCACTCGTGGAAGAGCTCACGGGGTCCCAGGTCATAGAGGAGCTCCAGGTGCTAACGGCGGTTCCCACAGACGTCTTCATTTCTTCAAAGTCCAAGTTCTTCAGCCTCGTCTTTCAATCACAAACCACAGCCTTCATTTCTTCGAAGTCTAAGTTTTTCAGCCTCGTCTTTCAATCACAAACCACAGTCTTCATTTCTTCAAAGTCCAAGTTCTTCAGCCTCATCTTTCAATCACAAACCACAGTCTTCATTTCTTCAAAGTCCAAGTACTTCAGCCTCGTCTTTTAATCATAAAACACAGTCTTCAGTTCTTCTTTACGGGAGTTCTTCAGATTCACTCTTCAAGTCATTTAACCATAGACTCTAATTCTTCCAGTTTCTTTTATTTCTCCAATATTTGTGTACAGCCTGATTATTCATTAAAACTACAGTTATCTTCCTACGAAGTCCTCCTTTACTTTACGCCCTCCGGCAAATGTTAACACTTACTTTGGCTCCACCCCATGAGGAGGAATTACATTCAGTCACCTCGTTTACTCTCTTCACAGGTAGCTGTCCCTTCAGCCAAAACTCGGTTGTCGGAACCCCAACTTACTCCGAGTGTGACATTAGAATGTTAAAGACTCCCTAGCCTTAAAGGAAATAAATTGCTGAGATAATGTTTTAAAGTGCTAATATGTAAGAAGTTAAGTTATTTAGTCTCTCAAAATATTCAGCCACAGATCAGTTTTCTAGTTCAGCTCCCTGCAATCCTCCATCTCACTCCCCACCTCCACATCACTCCAGCCCATGCCCCTTACATCTCTCCAGCTACCCCCCATGTGTCTTTTGAGCTCAAAGCCCAGCATCTCTCTGCACTGCAAAAAAGAAAAATTCAAGGAGCTGCCAGGGTCTGAGAAGGGGTAGGTGGTCGCAGCACAAAAGACATTAGGAGACCGCATCATCCATTAATGTGGGTGGTGGAATGGGCTCTCTGTTGCTCCAATCTGAGAAGAGGGTCCCTTACCTAGCTCAGGCACTCAGGGAGAGTCATGGCAGAGGCAGAACTAGTACAGGTGACAAAACGCGGTTCCACCCTGTTCCGGCCCACTTTAACCCATCAATCATTTAATATAAGATAGGACAATAACCTTGCTGTACCTTAGTCATCGTAAAAAAAAGAAGAAAATGTAGATGAAGAAGCACTGTAACTAAAAATGTTAGTTCTGGTACACCAAACACAATCAATGTAATTAAGTGTATTTGAGCTACAGAATTAATTGACATTTGTCATACCAGCTCTATTTATAGACCATAAATTTTTCAAGATCTAAATTTACAAATACAGTGCAGAATTCCAAACAAAAATGGAAGTCAACAATTGCTGCAATACAGCCTGCTCAATGTTACTGATCTCTAGCATGATCCTTGAAGTGCACTTCGGAGAGAAGAGAGACACACTGGTCCTAAACAATGAGTTTTTGTGGTGCCCGGCAGGTACACTTTGTAAGTGACCTCCAGAGTCTCTAAATTTACATTTCACATTTGCTTGAAGACAGTTTTAGAATACATTTACAGGTAAACTATATCCTCATAACATTGATATTAATCATTGATGATTTCTGAAAAGAAAAATATTATTTCCCAATTATTGTAAAGATCATGAATTTCTGCTGTATACAAGCTTGAAGCAGATTTGTAACAGGATAATGAGCCGTGTACTAGGAAATAAAAATGCAATAAAACACCCAGGAGACATTATTTCTAGAGCTAACATCAATATGTACTCATGTCATGTAGAATTCTAGACAGATTCATCAGATAAAGCTTTGCCTGTTTATGGGTTGGCATTTATCTTCAATAGAAAATGTATTTCATTTTTGGAATATTTTCATATCACTTTGAAGTATGTCCTGGAAAACTGCAGAAAATAAATGAATCTGTCTTATATTGCATTGTTAGCTGTCAAATGCCCTATTTGTTAAACTGAAGCAAAATTAGAGCAAATAATGGGATAAAGTCTACTGTGAAGGCTTTGCAATAACTCTACTGTCACATCAGCTTCAACCCAATAAGTGATTGTTCCATGATTTTTTTTTTTTTTAAACATTAGATTTTTATTGAAATTTTTTTCACACAGAAATGGGGAACAGAAAAAGAGTAAAGGGGAACATAGGGGTAGTCCGGAATGGTTACCATAATCAAAGCACTTTTAAGGCACAGTTGGATGAATATACAATCGGTTACATTGGGCGTTCAGAATCAAGAAGAAGAGAAAAAAAACCACAAAAAAAGAGGCTTAGCACAAACCAACAAAAAGAAAAAAATATATATATATTTTTTAAAGAAATTGTCTGATAACATTCCTAAAGAGGTCAATCTAGGTGGGGTAAAGCACAGATAAATCAATTGGAGAGCTATAGACAGTTAGCCTACCTTCTCTCCCCCTATAGTCGGACCAACCAAACCATTTCAGGTGAATAGAATTAGCTGAGGAAGAGTATTTAGCTTCTGCTGTTTCAAAAATAAAATGTTTGTGAATCTTATTTTGAATAAACGTTAGAGAAGGGAGATTCTCAGATTTCCACAATTGGGCTATAGCAGCTTTAGTGGCTATGAGAATATGCCCCAAGACGTAACGATCACCTATAGAGAGGTGGTCTACGAACAAATGAAATAATGCTAAAGATGGGTCCAGGGGGATGGTGAATCCTAAACTCATGCTAACCATACTGAAAACCTCTCTCCAAAGTGGTTGTATAAGTGGGCACGCCCAGAAGATATGAAAGATATCCCCCGTTGAGCCACATTTCCTCCAACATAATTTAGATTGTGAAGGCCAGATTCTATTTTGTCTTTCAGGGGTGAAGTAGGCCCTCTGTATAAGCTTATAGAACATTTCGGAGTGGTTAATACATTTGGAGACTTTAAAACAAGACCTAAATATACTGTCCCATTCTGCATCAGTAAAGGATATATTCAAATCTCTTTCCCATAGAATCTGAGCTTTGAATTTAGACTGTGTGCTGTCAGTTAATTGAAATTGATACCACCACGTAATCCCATATTTATGTGAGGGCATCTCCAGTCGGCTTTTAATGTAAGCCGAAAAGTAGGTTTGTGAAGATGCGGAGCAGGTGAGCGTAACCAACTTCTCACCTGCAAATATTTGAAAAAGTCTTGGGTCCGAATCCCAAATCTCTCTTGAATTTGAGAAAAGGACATAAAGACATCACCTATAAAAAAATCGCCCACAGTGGAGAGGCCCTTCCGAATCCAATCTACTAGGGAAATATTAGGAATCAATGACATAAGAGCGGATAACGACAGACAGGGGGACGGTAATACAATCTCTTCTGAAGAAGACACTAGTTTATGCCATGAATCTAGGGTCGTTTTAATAGACTTGCAAGATCCGGACAAGCTTTGGGCAGCAGAGGGGGGCAACCAAAACAAATCAGGAAGGGTAACAGTGTTCAAATAAGAAGCTTCCAGAATGACCCAAGGTTTCAGGCTCGAGGTGTCAAACCAGTCTCTAGACTGACTGAACAGACAAGCAGCATGGTACTTTTCTATGTCAGGGAAAGCTACCCCACCGGATTGTTTGGGCAGAATAAGAATCTTTTTAGCAATTTTCGGCCTAGAGCCTCCCCACACGTATCTAATCAGGACCTGGTTAAATTTATTATAGAAGAGTTTGGGAAGGGGTCTTGGTATGGCGCAAAACAGATACATTAATTTTGGCAATAAGACCATCTTGGCAGCGGCAATCCTACAGAGCCAAGACACCTCCTGCAACATCCATTCCCCAGTCAGCTCCGTAAAGGCTATTAATAATGGGGCATAATTACATTCAATTAAATTATCTTCACTGGATAAATTAATCCCTAGATATCTCAGGGAGCAGGACTTCCAGGCATATTTGTACGATTCCTTCAACCTAGAGACCACAGTCGGAGATATATTGAGTGGGAGGGCCTCAGTTTTATTAGTATTTAATTTATAAAAGGAAACATCAGAATAGTCTTGAAGAACGGCATGAAGAACTGGCAAGGAAGTCTCAGGATCGGAAAGACATAATAAAATATTGTCCACAAATAAGCTGGTTTTGTGGGAAATGCCCCCTATAATAGGGCCCCTAATCGAGTCCCGGGATCTAATGCAAGCAGACAGGGGTTCTATCGCCAACGCAAAAATAATAGGAGATAACGGGCAGCCCTGACGAGTGCCATTAGAGATATTAAAGGGTGAAGAAAGACATCCATTAACAAAGATCCTCGCACAGGGCGTGGAATAGAGAGCCAGGATAGAGTCTAAGATCCTTCCAGAGAAGCCAAATTTGTCCAGAGTTAATCTCATAAAGTCCCAGTTCAACCTATAGAACGCCTTTTCGGCATCCAGAGACAGAACTAGGAGGGGTTCTTTTCTACAGGCAGAATGTTCAATGACATTAATCACCCTTCGCGTATTATCTGGGGCCTGTCTGTTCAAGACGAAGACCACTTGATCAGGGTTGATAAGAGAGGGGAGGAGGGGACTGATACGGTTGGCAATTAATTTGGCATAAAGTTTTAAATCCGTATTTAATAGAGCAATTGGTCTAAAATTTTGGACTGAGGTGGGAGGTTTTCCCGGTTTGGGGATGGTTATGATTCGAGCTTCCAGCATTTCCTTGGGGAAGCGTCCAACTTCTGAGGCTTCATTAAACACTGATAAGAGTACCGGGGCCAAACTCTCCTTAAAAGATTTATAGAAACCAGAAGGATAACCGTCGGGACCCGGGGCCTTATCTGCTGGAAGGGAGTCAATAGCCTTTTCGACTTCCGCTAAAGTCCAAGGCGCACTAAGAGAGCTACAATACTCCAGTGACAGTGAAGGGAGGGGAAATTTGCCCAGGAAGTTCTGAACATCCGTGCCTGAAGGTTGAAAAGTGGAGGAATCCTCCTTCAAGTTATATAGTTTGGCATAATAAGATGCAAAGACTTTCGCAATTTCGTCAGGATCATAGACTCTCCTGCCCCTATCCGAATGGATAATATGAATTTTTTCCTTAGCTTTCCTGCCCCTCAACTTCCTCGCCAGCATCCTACCAGCCCAGTTACCATAAACATAGAATTTTTGGTTTAGTCTATGCAGGTTGCGTTGGACTTCCACTAAATAGAAAACGTTTACCGCCTCTCTGGCTTCTTGCAATGATTTAAGAAGGGTTTTATCATGAGGATGTGCCTTGTGAGAACTCTCCAAGGAAGTGACTGCAAGCTCAGCTTGTTCAAATTTTTTACGATATTCCCTTTTAAGTTTAGCCGCTGTTTGAATCACTGTACCTCGTGTTACTGCTTTGAGGGCACACCAGAATGTGAAGACGGATGTCTCCCGAGGAGAGTTCTCAGAGAGGTAATAATCCATAGTGGTTTGGATAGCCTGCTTGGTCTCTGGCTGAAGAAGACTTTGTTTACCTAAGCGCCAGGGGGCCGGGGGAATCTTTCTACTACCAATAGCTCATTCGATGAATAGTGGGGAGTCATCCGACCATGACATGGGGAGAATAGGAATTTTACGGATGGACTCCCCATGTCATGGTCTACTAAAGCTAGGTTTATTCTGGAACAAGAGACATGTACTGGAGAATAAAATGTGTAGTCTCTGTCCATTGGGTGTTTAACGTGCCAAAGGTCTAAAAGATCATTTTCCAGTAATAACTGACGGAAGCCCTTTGCATTCCTATGGAGCTGACTGGAGAGTGAGGGCCGCTTGCCAGAGTTATCAACCAAAGGGTCAAGGGTCAAATTAAAGTCTCCCAAGAGAAGTAAAGCACCCTTGGCCAATTGTTGCACCTTAGCACAGAGTTTCCTACAAAATGCTAATTGCTTGGTGTTCGGGGCATAGCAGGAAACTATCGTCACCTCTTTATTTTCAAGAGTACCCACTAAAATTAGAATTCTCCCCTCAGGGTCGCAGTATTGTGGTGTGAGGGAAAACGCGCAATGTTTAGACACTAAGATTGCCACCCCCGCCTTCTTTGCTGGTCCATTGGCCAAATAGCAATGGGGAAATTTCATATTAGTAAACCGTGGAGGGGCAGATTTAATAAAATGCGTCTCTTGGACGGCTATGATTTGAGCCCTAATTTTAAGAAAATAATTAAGTGCTAACTTCCTCTTATGTGGGGAATTAAGACCCTTCGCATTTATAGAAATAATGTTAACCATACTGCAAAAGAATCGAAGAATGCATAGTTACCATCAACCAGCTGGCATGTAGAAAGTATGAGCAACAATTTCCGGACAGAAGGAGAGGAAAAGGGAAAGAAAGGATGAGAAAAAGGAGAATAACAGTTAAAGGAAACATAACATTAACCCCTTTCAGGGGCACGGTTGGACGCCTAACCATGGCGACTCAGAATTAATCTGTGGGGGGTAGTGGTCAAACTGCCAACACCCGAACTAAAATTCAACAAGATGCAGTTCCTCGTCCCTCTATCTCTGGTCCCCCGCACCGCCAGCCTCTGGGACTAAAAAAAAGAGAATCATTATTCTAGGGTAGATTACCCAGCTACCAAAGAGACGTGGGCGGCAGACAGGGCAGCAGAGGCAGACAACAAACAGTAAATCATCTGTGTCGAGGCATCACCTGAAAACAGTTTAACAATATTCAAATCGGCCTTACATAAACACCCGTAATAAGCAACCGCCAAGGAACTGGTGCAAAATAGGAAACATGACTTAACAAAACGCTTAGAAAGATATAAAAACAATGCAAGTATAGTAGAACCAGGGCCGGCTCCAGGCACGTTCAAATTGAGCGGCCGCGCGGGGCGCCACCCTTAATGGGCGCCGCGCGCTGGCGCCGCCATTTTCGTTCCTGGAGCCGGCCCTGTGCTGCGCTGCCCGGCCTTAAACTATTGTGTGCTTACGCGCTGTGCGGCGCTGGCATCTGACGTCAGACGCCAGCGCAGCGCACATAGCGCACACCACCCGCACCGCCGCCACACCGCCCGCGGCCCTGCGCCCTGCTCCCTGCTCCCTCAGACAGCAGCACTCCTCCCCCTCCCAGCGCAGCAGGTATTGGAGGCATTTATGGATGGCATTATGTGGGGGCTGCACTGTGGGGTCATATCTGCACTGTGGGGGCATTCATTTATCTAGCATTGTGCGGGCATTTATTTATCAGGCACTGTGGGGGCATTTATTTATCAGGCGCTGTGGGGGCATTTATTTATCTGGCACTGTAGGAGCATATCTGGCACTGGGGGCATTTATTTATCTGGCACTGGGGGCGTTTATGTATCTTGCACTGTGGGGGCATTTATGTATCTGGCACTGTGGGGGCATATCTGCACTGTGGGGGCATTAATGTATCTGGCACTGTGGGGGAATATCTGGCACTGGGGGCATTAATTTATCTGGCACTGTGGGGGCATATCTGGCACTGGGGGCATTAATGTATCTGGCACTGGGGGCATATCTGGCACGGGGGCAATAATGTATCTGGCACTGAGGGGGGCATTAATGTATCTGGCACTGTGGGGGGCATTAATGTATCTGGCACTGTGGGGGCATTAATGTATCAGGCACTGTGGGGGGCATTAATGTATCTGGCACTGCAGGGGCATATCTGGCACTGTGGGGGGCATTAATGTATCTGACACTGTGGGGGGCAATAATGTATCTGGCACTGTGTGGGCACTTATGCATCTGGCACTGGGGGCACGTATGCATCTGGCACTGGGGGCATTTATGTATCTGGCACTGGGGGCATTTATGTATCTAGCTCTAGGGGCATTTATGTATCTGGCCCTGTGGGGGCATATCTGGCACTGGGGGGGCATTTTTATATCTGGCACTGTGGGGGCATATCTGGCACTGTGTGGGCATTTTTATATCTGGCACTGTGGGGACATATCTGGCACTGTGGGCACTTATGTATCTGGCACTGTGGGGGCACTTATGTATCTGGCACTGAATGGGCACTTATGTATCTGGCACTGTGTGGGCACTTATGTATCTGGCACTGTGTGGGCACTTATGTATCTGGCACTGTGGGGCATTAATGTATCTGGCACTGTGGGGGGCATTAATGTATCTTGCACTGTGGGGGGCATCAATGTATCTGGTACTGTGGGGGCATTAATGTATCTGGCACTGCGGGGGCATATCTGGCACTGTGGGGGGCATTAATGTATCTGACACTGTGGGGGGCAATAATGTATCTGGCACTGTATGGGCACTTATGCATCTGGCACTGGGGGCATTTATGCATCTGGCACTGGGGGCATTTATGTATCTGGCACTGGGGGCATTTATGTATCTGGCCCTGTGGGGGTATATCTGGCACTGTGGGGGCATTTTTATATCTGGCACTGTGGGGACATATCTGGCACTGTGTGGGCATTTCTATATCTGGCACTGTGGGGACATATCTGGCACTGTGGGCACTTATGTATCTGGCACTGTGTGGGCACTTATGTATCTGGCACTGTGTGGGCACTTATGTATCTGGCACTGTGGGGGCATTTATGTATCTGGCACTGTGGGGGGCATATCTGCACTGTGGGGGCATTTATGTATCTGGCACTTTGGGGGCATTTATATATCTGAACTGTGGGTGCATATCTGGCACTGTGTGGCCATTTATGTAGCTGGCACTGCTGGGGGGGCATGTCACGTGTAGCTGGCACTGCTGGGGGGGCATGTCACGTGTAGCTGGCACTGCTGGGGGGGCATGTCACGTGTAGCTGGCACTGCTGGGGGGGCATGTCACGTGTAGCTGGCACTGCTGGGGGGCATGTCACGTGTAGCTGGCACTGCTGGGGAGCATGTCACGTGTAGCTGGCACTGCTGGGGGGCATGTCATGTAGTGTTCCCGCTAGGCGTCTGTGGCTAGGCAATGTGTCTCAGTGCTCTCCCTGGTGCAATGTGTCTCAGTGCTGTGCCTGGCGCAAAGTGTATAGGAGGTTCTACCTGGTGCAGTGTGTATTAGCTGCACTACTGTGTGGTGTAATGCAAATTGCCACTATTATGTGGCCACGTACCTTCCCCACAAAGTAACTCCCCTTAAATTTTGCTGCGCGCCTTTGGCGCGCACTGTCCATGCTTTGGCATATAGGTATGGGAACAACAAGCAGTATGTACATCATTTTGCCCTCCTAACTTAAAAATGTGCCCTCCCTGTGATCAGCACCATGCCCTAAAAAGTGAACACTATCATGTGTAGCTGGCACTGCTGGGGGCATGTCATGTGTAGCTGGCACTGCTGCGGGGCATGTCATGTCTAGCTGGCACTGATGCGGAGCATGTCATGTCTAGCTGGCACTGCTGCGGGGCATGTCATGTGTAGCTGGCACTGATGCGGGGCATGTCATGTCTACCTGGCACTGCTGCGGGGCATGTCATGTGTAGCTGGCACTGCTGGGGGGCATGTCATGTCATGGCACTGCACATTATGTGTATCTGGCACTATACTGGAGACATTGTGTGTAAGGAACACTACTGTGGCTATGTGTAAGGCTGCTAATTGTGTGAAAATATATTTATAGTTTGATGATATGAAGTTACGAGGCCACGCCCACTTTTACAGAGGCCACGCCCACTTTTCCGGGAGCGCTTGGGGGGGAGGCGCGCTTTTACATTTTCTCGCTCAGGGTGCTAGTAGGCCTGGAGCCAGCCCTGAGTAGAACAGACGATTCTCAAAGCTCAGCAGCCAACGAGGCCCAGTCCCGCTGAAGGCCTTGTTCGGGAGAGGTGTGTGTAGATGAGCTTGCAGAGTTCATGACGCAAGGATCTTTTTACCCTTCTCGACGTTTGTTATAATGACAGTAGATCCTTCTCGAGAAATAAGCAACTTTGTAGGAAATCCCCATCTATATAGAATGTTCTCTTTGCGTAACACCGACGTGATGGGGTAGAGAGAGCGCCTTTTCGCTAGGGTAGCAGGGGACAGGTCTCCGAATATCTGAAGTGAGCCCAAAGCCTCCGAAGCAATATCCGAGGGTCTAGCAGATTTCAGAATTGCCTCCTTCACGTGGAAATAATGTACCCTCATAAGAACTAGAGATGAGCGCCTGAAATTTTTTGGGTTTTGTGTTTTGGTTTTGGGTTCGGTTCCGCGGCCGTGTTTTGGGTTCGAACGCGTTTTGGCAAAACCTCACCGAATTTTTTTTGTCGGATTCGGGTGTGTTTTGGATTCGGGTGTTTTTTTCAAAAAACACTAAAAAACAGCTTAAATCATAGAATTTGGGGGTCATTTTGATCCCAAAGTATTATTAACCTCAAAAACCATAATTTACACTCATTTTCAGTCTATTCTGAATACCTCACACCTCACAATATTATTTTTAGTCCTAAAATTTGCACCGAGGTCGCTGTGTGAGTAAGATAAGCGACCCTAGTGGCCGACACAAACACCGGGCCCATCTAGGAGTGGCACTGCAGTGTCACGCAGGATGTCCCTTCCAAAAAACCCTCCCCAAACAGCACATGACGCAAAGAAAAAAAGAGGCGCAATGAGGTAGCTGTGTGAGTAAGATTAGCGACCCTAGTGGCCGACACAAACACCGGGCCCATCTAGGAGTGGCACTGCAGTGTCACGCAGGATGGCCCTTCCAAAAAACCCTCCCCAAACAGCACATGACGCAAAGAAAAAAAGAGGCGCAATGAGGTAGCTGTGTGAGTAAGATTAGCGACCCTAGTGGCCGACACAAACACCGGGCCCATCTAGGAGTGGCACTGCAGTGTCACGCAGGATGTCCCTTCCAAAAAACCCTCCCCAAACAGCACATGACGCAAAGAAAAAAAGAGGCGCAATGAGGTAGCTGACTGTGTGAGTAAGATTAGCGACCCTAGTGGCCGACACAAACACCGGGCCCATCTAGGAGTGGCACTGCAGTGTCACGCAGGATGTCCCTTCCAAAAAACCCTCCCCAATCAGCACATGATGCAAAGAAAAAGAAAAGAAAAAAGAGGTGCAAGATGGAATTGTCCTTGGGCCCTCCCACCCACCCTTATGTTGTATAAACAAAACAGGACATGCACACTTTAACCAACCCATCATTTCAGTGACAGGGTCTGCCACACGACTGTGACTGATATGACGGGTTGGTTTGGACCCCCCCCAAAAAAGAAGCAATTAATCTCTCCTTGCACAAACTGGCTCTACAGAGGCAAGATGTCCACCTCATCTTCACCCTCCGATATATCACCGTGTACATCCCCCTCCTCACAGATTATCAATTCGTCCCCACTGGAATCCACCATCTCAGCTCCCTGTGTACTTTGTGGAGGCAATTGCTGCTGGTCAATGTCTCCGCGGAGGAATTGATTATAATTCATTTTAATGAACATCATCTTCTCCACATTTTCTGGATGTAACCTCGTACGCCGATTGCTGACAAGGTGAGCGGCGGCACTAAACACTCTTTCGGAGTACACACTTGTGGGAGGGCAACTTAGGTAGAATAAAGCCAGTTTGTGCAAGGGCCTCCAAATTGCCTCTTTTTCCTGCCAGTATAAGTACGGACTGTGTGACGTGCCTACTTGGATGCGGTCACTCATATAATCCTCCACCATTCTATCAATGTTGAGAGAATCATATGCAGTGACAGTAGACGACATGTCCGTAATCGTTGTCAGGTCCTTCAGTCCGGACCAGATGTCAGCATCAGCAGTCGCTCCAGACTGCCCTGCATCACCGCCAGCGGGTGGGCTCGGAATTCTGAGCCTTTTCCTCACACCCCCAGTTGCGGGAGAATGTGAAGGAGGAGATGTTGACAGGTCGCGTTCCGCTTGACTTGACAATTTTGTCACCAGCAGGTCTTTCAACCCCAGCAGACTTGTGTCTGCCGGAAAGAGAGATCCAAGGTAGGCTTTAAATCTAGGATCGAGCACGGTGGCCAAAATGTAGTGCTCTGATTTCAACAGATTGACCACCCGTGAATCCTTGTTAAGCGAATTAAGGGCTGCATCCACAAGTCCCACATGCCTAGCGGAATCGCTCCGTGTTAGCTCCTCCTTCAATGTCTCCAGCTTCTTCTGCAAAAGCCTGATGAGGGGAATGACCTGACTCAGGCTGGCAGTGTCTGAACTGACTTCACGTGTGGCAAGTTCAAAGGGCATCAGAACCTTGCACAACGTTGAAATCATTCTCCACTGCACTTGAGACAGGTGCATTCCACCTCCTATATCGTGCTCAATTGTATAGGCTTGAATGGCCTTTTGCTGCTCCTCCAACCTCTGAAGCATATAGAGGGTTGAATTCCACCTCGTTACCACTTCTTCCTTCAGATGATGGCAGGGCAGGTTCAGTAGTTTTTGGTGGTGCTCCAGTCTTCTGTACGTGGTGCCTGTACGCCGAAAGTGTCCCGCAATTTTTCTGGCCACCGACAGCATCTCTTGCACGCCCCTGTCGTTTTTTAAAAAATTCTGCACCACCAAATTCAAGGTATGTGCAAAACATGGGACGTGCTGGAATTTGCCCATATTTAATGCACACACAATATTGCTGACGTTGTCCGATGCCACAAATCCACAGGAGAGTCCAATTGGGGTAAGCCATTCCGCGATGATCTTCCTCAGTTGCCGTAAGAGGTTTTCAGCTGTGTGCGTATTCTGGAAACCGGTGATACAAAGCGTAGCCTGCCTAGGAAAGAGTTGGCGTTTGCGAGATGCTGCTACTGGTGCCGCCGCTGCTGTTCTTGCGGCGGGAGTCCATACATCTACCCAGTGGGCTGTCACAGTCATATAGTCCTGACCCTGCCCTGCTCCACTTGTCCACATGTCCGTGGTTAAGTGGACATTGGGTACAGCTGCATTTTTTAGGACACTGGTGACTCTTTTTCTGAGGTCTGTGTACATTTTCGGTATCGCCTGCCTAGAGAAATGGAACCTAGATGGTATTTGGTACCGGGGACACAGTACCTCCAACAAGTCTCTAGTTGGCTCTGCAGTAATGATGGATACCGGAACCACGTTTCTCACCACCCAGGATGCCAAGGCCTCAGTTATCCGCTTTGCAGTAGGATGACTGCTGTGATATTTCATCTTCCTCGCAAAGGACTGTTGAACAGTCAATTGCTTACTGGAAGTAGTACAAGTGGGCTTACGACTTCCCCTCTGGGATGACCATCGACTCCCAGCGGCAACAACAGCAGCGCCAGCAGCAGTAGGCGTTACACGCAAGGATGCATCGGAGGAATCCCAGGCAGGAGAGGACTCGTCAGAATTGCCAGTGACATGGCCTGCAGGACTATTGGCATTCCTGGGGAAGGAGGAAATTGACACTGAGGGAGTTGGTGGGGTGGTTTGCGTGAGCTTGGTTACAAGAGGAAGGGATTTACTGGTCAGTGGACTGCTTCCGCTGTCACCCAAAGTTTTTGAACTTGTCACTGACTTATTATGAATGCGCTGCAGGTGACGTATAAGGGAGGATGTTCCGAGGTGGTTAACGTTCTTACCCCTACTTATTACAGCTTGACAAAGGGAACACACGGCTTGACACCTGTTGTCCGCATTTCTGGTGAAATACCTCCACACCGAAGAGCTGGTTTTTTTGGTATTTTCACCTGGCATGTCAACGGCCATATTCCTCCCACGGACAACAGGTGTCTCCCCGGGTGCCTGACTTAAACAAACCACCTCACCATCAGAATCCTCCTGGTCAATTTCCTCCCCAGCGCCAGCAACACCCATATCCTCCTCATCCTGGTGTACTTCAACACTGACATCTTCAATCTGACTATCAGGAACTGGACTGCGGGTGCTCCTTCCAGCACTTGCAGGGGGCGTGCAAATGGTGGAAGGCGCATGCTCTTCACGTCCAGTGTTGGGAAGGTCAGGCATCGCAACCGACACAATTGGACTCTCCTTGTGGATTTGGGATTTCGAAGAATGCACAGTTCTTTGCTGTGCTGCTTTTGCCAGCTTGAGTCTTTTCATTTTTCTAGCGAGAGGCTGAGTGCTTCCATCCTCATGTGAAGCTGAACCACTAGCCATGAACATAGGCCAGGGCCTCAGCCGTTCCTTGCCACTCCGTGTGGTAAATGGCATATTGGCAAGTTTACGCTTCTCCTCCGACAATTTTATTTTAGGTTTTGGAGTCCTTTTTTTTCTGATATTTGGTGTTTTGGATTTGACATGCTCTGTACTATGACATTGGGCATCGGCCTTGGCAGACGACGTTGCTGGCATTTCATCGTCTCGGCCATGACTAGTGGCAGCAGCTTCAGCACGAGGTGGAAGTGGATCTTGATCTTTCCCTAATTTTGGAACCTCAACATTTTTGTTCTCCATATTTTAATAGGCACAACTAAAAGGCACCTCAGGTAAACAATGGAGATGGATACTAGTATACAATTATGGACTGCCTGCCGACTGCAGACACAGAGGTAGCCACAGCCGTGAACTACCGTACTGTACTGTGTCTGCAGCTAATATAGACTGGTTGATAAAGAGAAGATGTCTATGTAACTATGTATGTATAAAGAAGACTGAAAAAAATCCACGGTTTGGTGGTATACAATTATGGACGGACTGCCTGCCGAGTGCAGACACAGAGGTAGCCACAGCCGTGAACTACCGTACTGTACTGTGTCTGCAGCTAATATAGACTGGTTGATAAAGAGAAGATGTCTATGTAACTATGTATGTATAAAGAAGAATGAAAAAAAACCACGGTTAGGTGGTATACAATTATGGACGGACTGCCTGCCGAGTGCAGACACAGAGGTAGCCACAGCCGTGAACTACCGTACTGTACTGTGTCTGCAGCTAATATAGACTGGTTGATAAAGAGAAGATGTCTATGTAACTATGTATGTATAAAGAAGAATGAAAAAAATCCACGGTTAGGTGGTATTACAATTATGGACGGACTGCCTGCCGAGTGCAGAGACACAGAGGTAGCCACAGCCGTGAACTACCGTACTGTGTCTGCTGCGACTGGATGATAAATGATATAAAAAATATATATATATCACTACTGCAGCCGGACAGGTATATATTATATATTATATAATGACGGACCTGCTGGACACTGTCTGTCAGCAGAATGAGTTTTATTTTTATAGAATAATAAAAAAAAAAACACACAAGTGAAGTCACACGACGAGTGTTTAACTTTTTCAGGCAATCACAATATAAGTATACTACTAACTATACTGGTGGTCAGTGTGGTCAGGTCACTGGTCAGTCACACTGGCAGTGGCACTCCTGCAGCAAAAGTGTGCACTGTTTAATTTTAATATAATATGTACTCCTGGCTCCTGCTATAACCTATAACTGGCACTGCAGTAGTGCTCCCCAGTCTCCCCCACAATTATAAGCTGTGTGAGCTGAGCAGTCAGACAGATATATAATATATATAGATGATGCAGCACACTGGCCTGAGCCTGAGCAGTGCACACAGATATGGTATGTGACTGACTGAGTCACTGTGTGTATCGCTTTTTTCAGGCAGAGAACGGATATATTAAATAAACTGCACTGTGTGTCTGGTGGTCACTCACTATATAATATATTATGTACTCCTGGCTCCTGCTATAACCTATAACTGGCACTGCAGTAGTGCTCCCCAGTCTCCCCCACAATTATAAGCTGTGTGAGCTGAGCAGTCAGACAGATATATATAATATTATATATAGATAATAGATGATGCAGCACACTGGCCTGAGCCTGAGCAGTGCACACAGATATGGTATGTGACTGACTGAGTCACTGTGTGTATCGCTTTTTTCAGGCAGAGAACGGATATATTAAATAAACTGCACTGTGTGTCTGGTGGTCACTCACTATATAATATATTATGTACTCCTGGCTCCTGCTATAACCTATAACTGGCACTGCAGTAGTGCTCCCCAGTCTCCCCCACAATTATAAGCTGTGTGAGCTGAGCAGTCAGACAGATATATATAATATTATATATAGATATTAGATAATAGATGATGCAGCACACTGGCCTGAGCCTGAGCAGTGCACACAGATATGGTATGTGACTGACTGAGTCACTGTGTGTATCGCTTTTTTCAGGCAGAGAACGGATATATTAAATAAACTGCACTGTGTGTCTGGTGGTCACTCACTATATAATATATTATGTACTCCTGGCTCCTGCTATAACCTATAACTGGCACTGCAGTAGTGCTCCCCAGTCTCCCCCACAATTATAAGCTGTGTGAGCTGAGCAGTCAGACAGATATATATAATATTATATATAGATAATAGATGATGCAGCACACTGGCCTGAGCCTGAGCAGTGCACACAGATATGGTATGTGACTGACTGAGTCACTGTGTGTATCGCTTTTTTCAGGCAGAGAACGGATATATTAAATAAACTGCACTGTGTGTCTGGTGGTCACTCACTATATAATATATTATGTACTCCTGGCTCCTGCTATAACCTATAACTGGCACTGCAGTAGTGCTCCCCAGTCTCCCCCACAATTATAAGCTGTGTGAGCTGAGCAGTCAGACAGATATATATAATATTATATATAGATAATAGATGATGCAGCACACTGGCCTGAGCCTGAGCAGTGCACACAGATATGGTATGTGACTGAGTCACTGTGTGCTGTGTATCGCTTTTTTCAGGCAGAGAACGGATTATAAAGTAAACTGCACTGTCCTCACTAGTAAACTCTCTCCACTCAGTCTCTACACTTCTACAGTAACAGTACTCCTCCTAGTCAGCTCCAGTAAATCTCTCTCAGTCTCTTATAATCTAAATGGAGAGGACGCCAGCCACGTCCTCTCCCTATCAATCTCAATGCACGTGTGAAAATGGCGGCGACGCGCGGCTCCTTATATAGAATCCGAGTCTCGCGATAGAATCCGAGCCTCGCGAGAATCCGACAGCGTCATGATGACGTTCGGGCGCGCTCGGGTTAACCGAGCAAGGCGGGAAGATCCGAGTCGCTCGGACCCGTGAAAAAAAACATGAAGTTCTGGCGGGTTCGGATTCAGAGAAACCGAACCCGCTCATCTCTAATAAGAACGTCCCGGGGGACCCCATCAGGACCGTTCCTGGCTTTGGGGAGCCTATGGATGCGGTCAATCAGAAAGTCCGCCGAGCGGTATGAGGGAAGGAGTTTGCCAAAGAGGTCAACTGCAAAATCGTTTAAAGCGCTATTGGCGACAGCCTCCGGGACACCTCGCAACTTTATATTGTTACGTCTCGATCTGTCCTCCAGTTCAGAAAGCTTGTCCCTGAGTGTTGTGACCTCGTTTTGAAGCAGTTCATGGGAGGAGATCAGGCCATTATGCGACGACACCACTTCACCCATTTTCGTTTCTAGGTGATCGGTGCGGCCACCAATCTCATCAATAGATCTCTGGCATTCCTTCATAGTCGCTCTAAATTCAGCCGCAACTTCATCCTTAAATTGCGTTAGGAGATGCTTCATAGCGCCCACCGTAAGCGAGTCACTATCCTCGATAGAGCTGGTGTGTGTGGTAACAGTGGTAGGGGCAGACGCATCTCGAGGCGACGAGGACACAGGGACAACAGGCCTAGAGGGGCCACTCCGTACCTCTTTTGATTTAGCGGCTTGAGGAGAAGGTTTAAAGAACGCCACTTGGGAAACAGATTTAGCGGCCTTATATTTCTTGGGAGGCATAATAAAGCTGACCGGCACAAATAGAGGAACTGGAGATAGGAGACGTCAGTAATATCAATCAGAGAAGGATCCACTGGAAGGTTGAATTGTCATATCATGTCAAAGGAGCAGTCGGGTGGAGGCAGAATTATCTCAGAGCAGTCACATCATAATAGCGTGGTCATTCCACCATGGGGACAACGCATCTGATATTCACGGCAGGTGCTGGGAAAGCTGCGTTCCTATGTAGACTGCAGTATAATATGTATTATGTATCGAGTATACTGTGGGAGAAGTGCATGCAGTTACACCCAGTGGCCACAAGATGGGGTGGTTGTAGTAGAAGAAGATACTGCTGAGTGAAATTCTAAAGCTCCACAGAGAAGGGTAATGCCCAGATCCCTTAACAGAGGCCCCAGAGTGGGAGCACAGCCAAACTTGTGCCAGAGGGCCACCAGACCCAGTGCAGACCCAGTCCAGAATCCCCCACAGCACACAGGCACACTACCTCTTATTATCCAGCTCCTCCAGAGAATCCAAAATGGCCACCGCGTCTCCTGGGCACCTGTCCCTCTGCTGTCCCCCACTGCCAAAAGCCTCCTCTGACTGCTGCCCACGGGAGGTGACCATTCTGGGGGATCCTGAGGAGTCAGCCACTGGTGCCTGCAGCCCGGGGGGGGGGGGTCCGCGCCGCTTCCCGGCGCCGCATCCCTGCTATGGAGCTCCAAACGCGGGTAAAGAAAGTACACGAGGCCCCGGCTTCTGGTGGTGCGTAGGCCGCAACCTGCGGGAGCAGTGAGAACTGCTCCCCGGCTCTGCAGCTAACTCTAATGGGCTCTGGTGAGGTGCAGGGGGGAAGGGGAGCCCCCGGAGGGTGTCCACAGGGGCTACTGACCCTAGAAAAAGCAATTAGTGAAGGTGGGTAGAGGAGCCAGGCAGAAGCACATCTGCTCTCCTCACCAGTCAGACCACGCCCCCCCCTCCATGATTTATTTTAAACTTAACTAAACCTCCACTACTATTTTTGCCAGGGGAGCCAAGAGGGTGTGCAGTGGGTAAAGATTACCCAGACATGGGACTTTGTTTTTGCCTGAGAGTGCAAGAGAGGTGTAACTATGCCATTCAACATGTTGTGACCATGCTTCGTTACAGCATAAACCAAGGAGCTAATTCAGACCTGATTGCTAGGCTGCGTTTTCGTACAGCGGGCGATCAGGTCTAAACTGAGCATGCGTATGCACCGCAATGTGCAGGCATGTCGCACGGGTACAAAGCGGATCGCTGCTCAGCGATGGGTTTGTGTGAAGGATCCATTCGCACGGGCATTCGCAAGGAGATTGACAGATAGAAGGCGTTTGTGGGTAGCAACTGACCGTTTTCTGGGTGTGTTTGGAAGAACACAGGCGTGTTCATGCATTTGCAGGGGGGGTTCCTGAATTCAATTCTGGTTCCGGACAGGCTGAAGTGATCGCAGCGGCCGAGTAAGTCCTGGGCTACTCAGAGACTGCACAAAATCTGTGTGTACAGCTTTGCTACAAATGCGTTTGCACACTTGCACAGCTAAAATACACTCCCCTGTGGGCAGCGACTATCTGATCGCAGCAGTGCAAAAATCACCTGCTAGCGATCAGATCTGACTTAGCCCCCAAGTACTGAAGTAGGGGCATAGCTGTGCCCTCACCTTTCACTATACTGGAAGTCTCGGTGGACCAGATTTTTTTCATGATAATATAAGATTCATTTGATAACTATTAATTAGATATAAGCAAAACTAGATCAGTAGTGAAAGGAGCATGGGCAACAAATGAATAGATAATACAGGCTAAGGGTAAGGGTTTGCTTACAGCACTGCTAATGGAATGTCAAAATGCTGTCTAATACAGTGGTGACATCCATTTCTGGATGGGAGAGGACGCAGGGTGGGAGAGAGGGACAGGCTAGGGATTGGGACACTGGGTGGGAGAGGACGCAGAGTGGGAGAGGGACAGACTAGGGATTGGGACACTGGGTGGGAGAGGACGCAGAGTGGGAGAGGGACAGACTAGGGATTGGGACACTGGGTGGGAGAGGATGCAGAGTGGGAGGGGACAGACTAGGGATTGGGACACTGGGTGGGAGAGGATGCAGAGTGGGAGGGGGACATACTGGGGACTGGGACACTGGGTGGGAGAGGATGCAGAGTGGGAGGGGGACATACTGGGGACTGGGACACTGGGTGGGAGAGGATGTAGAGTGGGAGGGGGACATACTGGGGACTGGGACACTGGGTGGGAGAGGATGCAGAGTGGGAGAGGGACAGACTTGGGATTGGGACGCTGGGTTGGAAAGGAACATACTGGAGACTGTCATTTAATTTTAAAGCCTACCAGCTCCAGCGGCGGCAGGTACAGGAACCAAGCGCCCGGCGGTGCTCCTTCAGCGGCAGGGATGCGATCCAGGCGTATCTCCTGTGCGCGCCCGGCGGTGGCAGGCAGGGAGGAGAGCCGGGTACTCCGCTAGCTGCAAAGACGGGAGCCGGGCGCACCCCACGTGGGCATCATGCACTCGACCCCCTTCTCCCTCACAGAATGGCCTGCCCTGCGGTGCCGGCGTGCGTGATGACATCACGGGAGTGACGTCCTGCACCCGGCATCTATAGATTGCGGCAGTACAGATCCGGCGGCGCCGCGGCCGTGAAGATGGCCAGTCCAGGCAAGTGTCTGAATTATTGGCGGAAGTGAGTGTGGGTGTACAGCTCTTTTTGGTGTCACCCCATTGAAGGGTGACACCTGGGTGCGGGCCGCACCCCCTCATGACGCCACTGGGTTTACCGTAAATTTGTGCCAAATTGGTAAAAAAAAAAAAAAAAAAAGCCCAGACAGGTACTGGGGGTAATTCTGAGTTGATTGCAGCAGGAATTTTGTTAGCAGTTGGGCAAAACCATGGGGGTCATTCCGAGTTGATCGCTCGTTGACGATTTTTGCAACGGAGCGATTAAGGCTAAAATGCGCATGCGCATGGTACGCAGTGCGCATGCGCTAAGTATTTTAACACAAAACTTAGTATATTTACTCACGTCCGAACGAAGAATTTTCATCGTTGTAGTGATCGGAGTGTGATTGACAGGAAGTGGGTGTTTCTGGGCGGAAACTGGCCGTTTTCTGGGAGTGTGCGGAAAAACACAGGCGTGTCAGTGAAAAACGCAGGAGTGTCTGGAGAAACAGGGGAGTGACTGGCCGAACGCAGGGCGTGTTTGTGACGTCAAACCAGGAACGAAACGGCCTGAGCTGATCGCAATCTGTGGGTAGGTCTGCAGCTACTCAGAAACTGCTAAGAATTTTCTATTCGCAATTCTGCTACTCTTTCGTACGCTATTCTGCTAAGCTAAAATACACTCCCAGAGGGCGGCGGCTTAGCGTGTGCAATGCTGCTAAAATCTTCTAGCGAGCGAACAACTCGGAATCACCCCCCATGTGCACTACAGGGGAGGCAGATATAACATGTGCAGAGAGAGTTAGATTTGGGTGGGTTATTTTGTTTCTGTGCAGGGTAAATACTGGCTGCTTTATTTTTACACTGTAATTTAGATTGCAGATTGAACACAACACACCCAAATCTAACTCTCTCTGCACATGTTATATCTGCCCCCCTGCAGTGCACATGGTTTTGCCCAACTGCTAACAAAGTTCCTGCTGCGATCAACTCAGAATTACCCCCATTGAGTGCTGAGCAAGGCAGCTAATTAGAGGTTGCCTTTATAGGATTACAAGAATTCAAATATGTCAGCGTTTCTCATTTCATACTGCAGCCATGGTCACAAATGGGGATTAGAAAGAGCACAACTACAATAAATATGTCACTCATGTACAGTGTCCTCTCCTCCCTTTTATGATGTCACCCCAGCCTATTGTATAACCAATAGCTCACACACATAATATTAGAAATACTGTAGGCATTGGCTAAAATGTGGTTTCAATTGGCTAATAACACTTGGAGCCAATTATTAGCTATGCAATGTACTGTAATTACAAACCACATTTAGCAATTATGTTAAGCTGAATAGCAATTGCAAATAGAAGTTGGTCTCATCCTATTACCAAGGAAATGTACAGTACAGAGTAGCCGTCTATTACATTTATTTGTAGGCTTCTCAGCACGGATAGTTTGTACTGTACATGCTGTCTTTTCAGGGATGTAGTGGCTTTACCAGCGGTCGGGATCCTGGCGGTCAGGATACTGACTGGTTCTGCCAGCAAGTCTCATCAGTACGCATCAGTTTATGCAGACTGCCTGAGAGCTGTTGTGACACCGATTGTCGCGATGGTGATCTGATGCTGCATCCTCGGACACAGCACTCGGATCACGCAGATGCATGCAGGAGGTGCATCTAATGACGAAGACCATGGAGCCACCACACCCACAGAATGGAGGTGCCCCCTCATTTTTACAATGGACACGGTCGCCACCCCCTTCTCCACCCACTTAATGCTGCAGCATGTCAATCATGCTGCAGCTAAGAGGGGGGGGGGGGGAGCGATATCACAAGATACATTCTGCATATGCGCAGATTGGGTCTTGCACATGTGCAGATCCCACACCATCTGATTTGTACGTAAACCAGTGAGTTTGCGACGCGTGCAAAACTGCAAATTCAAATCAGGCCCCAAGATCTGGCAGTTCACCACTTGGGATTAGCTACTGGATCTCGGTCTAACAGTGTTTGTTAGATTGCTGTCATAATGGTGAACAGCTGTTATTTATAGTCTTCTGCCAACAACAATTACTAACCAATTTATTATTATTATCCTTTATTTATATGGCGCCACAAGGGTTCCGCAGCGCCCAATTACAGAGTACATAAATAATCAAACAGGAAAACAGCAACTTACAGTGGACGACAATATAGGATAAGTACAGGGTAAATAAACATAGCTACATCAGCAGATGACACTGGAATGAGTATCAGGTGGCAGAAGACTGCTGGATGTGGTGCAGTTGAAGATTATTAAAGTAAGAAAGGATAAGCACAAGAAGGAAGAGGGCCCTGCTCGTGAGAGCTTACATTCTAAAGGGGAGGGGTAGACAGACAGGGTACATAGAGAGCATGGAACAGAGGGTTAGGATGTGATTTGGCTGGGTTTGGTGAAGATGTGGGTTTTGTAGAGAGGTGGAGAGTCCAAGGGGGAGAGGTAGGGAATTCCAGAGAAATGGAGCAGCACATGAAAAATCTTGGAGGTAGGAGTGGGAGGAAGTAATCAGTAGGCAGGAGAGTCGTGTGCATTAGCAGAGCGAAGAGGACGGGTGGGAGTGTAAAGGGAGATAAGGTCAGAGATGTAAATGGGAGAGGAGGGTGTGAGGGCTTTCTAATACCCCTTTCACATCGCACAAATAACCCGGTACCGACACGGCATATTGCCGTGTCGAACCGGGTCAGTGTGCGATGTGAAAGCACACTGGGCGATTTAGCGGGTCGCCTGACCCGGTAAATCAACCCGGTAAAAAAGAAGGGTTTTACCCGGGTTGATTACCGGGTCAGGTGCGGTGTGAATGGGAGCCGTGTCGATGCGACACGGTTCCCATTCACAAGATAGGGAGAGGCGGCGCTGGAGATGAGCTCATCTCCCGACGCCGCCTCCACCCCCGCCCCTGCTGCTGCTGCGGCCTCCGTTGTCATGGCAACCGACCCGGTAAATTGCCGGGTCGGGAAGCCTGCAACGGAGCGCAAATGCCGGATCCCACCCGGTAAGTACACGTTTGTCTTACCGGGTAGGACCCGGCATTTGCGGTGTGAATGCAGCATGAGTGAATGTGAGAAGCATGAAATGGATTCTGAAAGGGAAGGGGAGCCAGTGAAGATCTTGTAAGAGAGGAGAGGTGGACGTAGTGCGTTTGATGAGGAAAATGAGCCGGGCAGCAGCATTGAGGACAGATTGGAGTGGAGAGAGGTATTTGTCAGGAATGCCAGTCAGGCATTATCATCTGATAACGACCTGATCTATATAGGGTGGACTAATTGCCTGATATCAGTGCAGATATTGCAGCATTTCTGGCCAGCATTACTTGTCATTTCATGGCTAAAAATGTACTGTCTTGCCAGGAAAATGCAAGTCATGCATTTTTGCAAGGGCGTAGCTACATAGGTGCAGGCAGTGCAGCTGCTATGGGGCCCAGAGCTGAGAGGGGCCCACCTTCCATGTCAAAGTTACATGTGTTCTATACATTTTTCACCATTGGGTGGTACGTAGGGGTCCTTTCAAACTTTTTCCTTGGGACCTGCAATGTAAATAGGTATGCCCCTGGACCTGCTCATTGTAGTGTGATATAAAATGAATTGGAGGGCATTTTAATGTTATATAATGTGAACCGGGGCACTGTAATGAGGCACAATATGAACAGGGAGCACTATATATCATAATGTGAATTGGGGGTACTGTGCGGCCTAATATGTACTGGCAGCTCTAAAATGTGACATAGGGGGAACTTTTACACTACTGTGATTCATAAAAGAAACTAGGGGCACTATTATGGGGCATATCATTAAATAAGGCTCTACTACGGTTCAGAAAATGAACTAGGGCACTATTGTAGGGCATGACATTAACAACTGCTGCAGAGAAGTGTCTCTCTAGAAGCACTGGGACGGGGGCCCTTCAAAATGTTGCTATGGGGCCCACAAAGTTCTGGCTACACCCCTGCATTTTTGTAGCATAATCAATGCACTTCTATAATGCAAATGCACCCCAATATCTAGATATGCGTGTGTCTTAGACTTTCAGAACCTGAATATGTGTACAGCAGTTGTCCAGTGGTTAGCTGAATAGGATAAGAGCATGTTCAGTAAAGTGTAAAGGTTCCCTGGACATATGTAATAATAATAATAATAATAATAATAATAATAATAATAATAAGAAGAAGAAGAAGAAGAAGAAGAATTTTTATTATTATTGTTATTCTTTATTTCTGTGGCACCAGAAGAGTGTAAGTATAAACAGGACAAACAAAACAGAAGGAGAATATGCAGTCACTATACCCACAGAGGTAGTCCTGCACACTAAAGGTTTGTTGCCAATATGGGCAGGGTAGGAGTAAAAGAGGGAAGAGGGCTCTGCTTAAGCATTTACAGTATAGAGAGGAGGGTCAGCCAGAGAGAGGTGACACAGAGGGGAGAGACAGTGAGGGAGGAGCATAGAGGGGTGAGTTAGGATGAGAGCTGGAAGGCTTTAATAAAGAAGTGTGTTTTGAGTGCTAGTTTGAAGCTTTGGAGAAAAGAGGAGAGTATAACTGGGGGAGTGAGAGAGTTCCAGTGATAGAGAACAGCAAGGGGGAATTTTTGGAGATGGGAGTAAGTGAAGGTTTGATGGTGGTCATTAGTTATGCAAACATATCTGATGAGCTCATCCAGGGAGGAAGTATAGAGGGAGAATAGAAGGGGACCACGAGCAGAGCCTTGGGGAAAACCAACTGGTTGTGGAAGAGGGGAAGAGGTTGAGCCATGAGAAGAGACAATGAAGAGCATCCTGAGAGGTAGTAGGGCAGCCAGGGGAGGGCAGACCAGACCAAATACGTAGGTGGTATATCTCTTGTGGGCACTGGACACCTGTTTCCTGTTTATTGTGGGCAATGGAAACCTGTTGTAAGATTATATGATGATGATGATGACCATCCACTTCTGATTGGCTATGGATACCTGCAGCCATAGACATATTAACCCTATATCCTAACCCCCTCCGACAAATTTGTCCCTTCCTCCTACATGTAACTGTCTTCTCGGTCTCCACTACTGTAAATACCCCTGTGCCTCCAGCTGATAATCCTTATTTAGTATCACATCTATTCATATTACTTGTCATTTTAATCTGGAGTTCTGCAGGAAAAAAAGACCACAAACAAGGGAGAAGCAGCTGGTCCTGAGATCTACGCCTGCAGTCCTGAGTGTTTGCCCCTACAACTTGTTGATCATCATAGTGAAGCAGACACAGGAAACTGCAGGTGCTTGAATTTAAAAAAGAAAATTGTTGGGGATAAGGGGTATACAGTATGCAGTATAAAGACAGTATCACCTGTGCAATGGTTAAAGTGGGCCGGAAAGGGGAGGAACTGCGTTCCGTCACCTCTAATTGAAGGCAGAACCAGTTCCGCCTCTGTCCGGCCACTATCATCTGGACCCGTCTTCAGTGCATGTTAAAGCTAGCAGTGGGTGCCAGCCAATCCTGGATCATGGATGGACCTGTTGCCAATTAAAAGACAGGAAGGATTTTTTGTTAAACTGCGCAAGCCAATCACGGCTCACGCACCGCCAGCCAATGAAAAGCTGCCAAGTGGCAGCTTCTCATTGGCTGGCGATCCGCCAGCGGTGATTGGCGCATATTCAAAGAGTGGCCTCTTCTTTTGATCAGCAGCCGGTCAACAGGAATGGCTGGCAGCTGCTGACAGCTTAAACTGCACTGCACTGGAACTGTGACCCTGCCGATGCTCCCTGCTCCTCCTCCATCACATTCCCAGACAGACTGTGTCTCATAGAAATGCCAGGGGCAGGAGGTGATATGGGGGAGGGGGGAAGGTGAGGCACGGGGGATTGATATGGCAGAGTGAGGCACAGGAGGTGAGATGGGGGACTGAGGCAGAGTAGGTGATATGGGGGGGGGTGAGGCACAGGGGGTGAGATGGTGGAGTGAGGCACAGGGGATGAGATGGTAATCAAGCACAGGGGGTGAGATGGCAGAGTAAGGCAGAGGATGTGATATGGGGGTGTGTGGCACAAGGGGTGAGATGGTGGAGTCAAGCACAGGGGGGTGATATGGTAGAGTGAGGCAGGGGAGGTAATATGGGGGTGAGGCACAGGGTGTGAGATGGTAGAGTGAGGCACAGGGGGTGAGATGGTGGAGTAAATCACAGGAGGTGAGATGGTGGAGTGAGGCACAGGAGGTGAGATGGGGGAGTGAGGCACAGGAAGTGAGATGGGGGAATGAGAGGAGCAGGAGGGTGAGGTAGAGGAGTGAGAGGTGCAGGGGTTAAGATAGAAGCAGAGGCTGAAGTGATAGCAGGGAGTGAGAGGAGCAGGGGTGAGATGGGTAAGTGAGGCACAGGAGGTGAGATAGGGGAATGAGAGGAGCAGGCGTTGAGGTAGGGGAGTGAGGCACAGGAGTGAGAGGTGCAGTGGTTAAGATAGAAGCAGAGGCTGAATGGATAGCAGCGAGGAAGAGGTGTAGGGGGTAAGTAAAGGAGAAAAAGATGCAGGTGATCAGACACAAAGGAGAGTATATAGGGAGTGAGGGGGTTACCTAGAATGAAGATACAGACACATGAGGAAAGTGACAGAAAAGTAAACAGAAGGGACACATGGAAGACATAACAGAGGTGAGCAAAGGTTGTTTAACATATCCTGCTACATTGTGCACCACATCTGAAATTTTGTGTGTGTGTGTGTGTGTGTGTGGGGGGGGGACTGCTATGGGCATTGTATGTGTAAGGGGCACTGCTACTGTGGGCATTGTGTGTGTAAAGGGCACTAATATGTGGGGCAATGTGAATATGATTGTGCCACTGTGAGGCGTTATTCTGAATTGGGGGTACTAATGTGTGACCACGCACCGTCATATGACACCGCACCCCTTTTTTGTGGCGCGCGTCATAGGCGCGCGGGTGGTGAAGGAGATGAGTTCCCCCACCTCTCCAGGACCACTTTAAGCCCTGCACCTGTGCCACATCCCATCTTCCTCAATTAGGTTCCCCTGCAGAGCTGTCAATTTAAGTAGTGTTCCATTGCATAATTTAGGTGGACTCAAGAACTACAGAAGTATGATCGGAAACCAACTTTTTATATTTAAATACATATAGTCATTTTGGACTTGAGGAGCTTGCACACGCTGAGTGAAACGTGTTATTTTCTGTTATTGCTACTATCCCTAATGTCATATTGAGATCATGTATACCTCAGTTTCTTTCTAGGTCACTAAGCTATACAATAGTGAAAACCCAATCCAAATTCATCCAACAGTTTACTTGATGCTGGAACGAACAGAGAGACAAACAGACAAAAATTCCAATATTTTTTTTCATCTCCATAAACAGTCCCTATATTTCTAAAAAAAAAAATTGCCATGTACAGACACAACCCTCACAGTTTTATAATATATATATATATATGGATAAATAAACCCTAATCAAGCCTATGGGCAGATGTATCATATATTGCACCTGCCCCTTATCGCATGCACATTAGCGTGTGTGACCTAAGATTTCTACTGCGTATGTGCAAGCCACAAGGGTTGTCAGAGGGATTCTTCAGACCTCTTTTCAGTGGAACTCTGTGGAATGAAGCCCATAGACTTCTATAAACAATACCATCGGGAACAAGTGAAGCTTGCTGCATACCGACACATCACAACCCCATAATTGCAGTGTTGGGGTCTCCACGGATATCAGATACCACTTTTATGCATATTGAGAATACAGCAGATCTCCGAAAATGGCAATTTAATGAGGTCTTAACGCATTTTTGGGAATAGTGCATTACACATTATGGTGGTCATTCCGAGTTGTTCGCTCGCTGACGATTTTCGCAGTGCAGCGATCAAGTGCAAAAATGCGCATGCGCATGGTACGCAGGGCGCATTCGCTAAGTACTTTCACACAAAACTTTGTAGATTTACACAAGCTCGAGCGAGGTTTTTTCATCGCTCGAGTGATCGTAGTGTGATTGACAGGAAGTGGGCGTTTCTGGGAGGAAACTGTCCGTTTTCAGGGAGTGTGCTAAAAAACGCAGGCGTGCCAGGTAAAAACGCAGGAGTGGCTGGAGGAACGGGGGAGTGGCTGGCCGAACGCAGGGCGTGTTTGTGACGTCAAACCAGGAACTAAACGGACTGAGGTGATCGCAGTCTAGGAGTAGGTCTAGAGCTACTCAGAAACTGCAGCAAATTATTTAGTAGCAGTTCTGCTAATCTTTCGTTCGCTATTCTGCTAAGCTAAGATACATTCCCAGAGGGTGGCGGCCTAGCGTGTGCAATGCTGCTAAAAGCAGCTAGCGAGCGAACAACTTGGAATGAGGGCCAATGTTTTTTGTTTTAAAAGGAGATTTATGGTAAGAACTTACCTTTGTTAAATCTCTTTCTGCGAGGTACACTGGATTCCACAGGGAATAACATCGGGATGTAGAGTAGGATCTTGATCCGAGGCACCAACAGGCTAAAAGCTTTGACTGTTCCCAAGATGCTCAGTGCCTCCTCCTCTATAACCCCGCCTCTGTGCACAGGAGCTCAGTTTTGTCAACCAGTCCAATGCAGTAGCAGGTAAAAGAGACGACAACAGTTAGTAGCCACAGACACCACATTCTCACAACAGGAGAAGGTATCTGCGGCTAATGCCATACCAACCCAAAGAAGCTAAGTGCCTCAGGGTGGGCGCCCTGTGGAATCCAGTGTACCTCGCAGAAAGAGATTTAACAAAGGTAAGTTCTTACCATAAATCTCCTTTTCTGCAGTGGGGTACACTGGTATTCCACAGGGAATAACATTGGGGATGTCCTGAAGCAGTTCCTTATGGGAGGGGACGCACTGTAGCGGGCACAAGAACCCGGCGTCCAAAAGAAGCATCCTGGGAGGCGGAAGTATCGAAGGCATAGAACCTTATGAACGTGTTCACTGAGGACCACGTAGCCGCCTTGCACAATTGTTCAAGGGTCACACCACGGCGGGCCGCCCAAGAAGGTCCAACAGACCGAGTAGAATGGGCTTTGATGGTAGCAGGAGCTGGAAGGCCAGCCTGTACATAAGCATGTGCAATCACCATTCTAATCCATCTGGCCAAGGTCTGCTTGTTAGCAGGCCAGCCACGTTTGTGAAAACCAAACAGTACAAAGAGAGAATCAGACTTCCTAATGGAGGCTGTCCTCTTCACATACATACGGAGAGCCCAGATCATATCCAAAGACTACTCTTTGGAGGATAAATCCAGAGAGACAAAGGCCGGAACCTCAATCTCCTGGTTAAGGTGGAAAGAAGACACCACCTTAGGTAGATAACCAGGGCGCGTTCGAAGAACCGCCCAGTCACAGTGAAAAATCAGATAGGGGGACCTACAAGACACCCAAATCTGATACCCGTCTAGCAGAGGCAATAGCCAGCAGAAACAAGACCTTGAGGGAAACCACTTAAGGTCCGCAGATTCAAGAAGTTCAAATGGAGACTCTTGCAAAGCCTCCAGAACCACCGACAAATTCCAAGGAGCCACAGGTGGGACATAGAAAGGTTGAATCCGTAAAAAACACCCTGAGTGAATGTATGAACATCAGGCAGAGTTGCAATTTTTCTCTGAAACCATACCGACAAGGCTGAAATATAAATCTTGAGGGAGGCCAGCTGAAGACCCAAATCCTGTTGTAAGAAGGCCAAAAGTTTGGCCGTACTAAACTTGTAAACGTCATGATTGTTAGATGCGCACCAAGCAAAGTAAGTATTCCAGACTCTATGGTAAATCCGAGCAGAAGCCGGCTTACGGGTCTTCAACATAGTGTGAATGACCGCCTCAGAAAATCCTTTGGCTCTCAGGACTGAAGCTTCAAGAGCCACGCCTTTAAAGCCAGCCGGGCCAAATCCTGGTAGACACAGAGGCCCTGAACAAGGAGGTCTGGTAGTTGCGGAAGCAGAAGAGGATGCTCTAAGATACCATATACGCTCTAGGATACCATATAGTCCCCTGGTTCCAAAGCCAGGACAATAGAACGAGGGGTCTCCATATGAAACTTGGAGACCCTCACAAACTTGTTCAAAGATTTGAGGATGAGAATGGGCCAGGAGGAACCATTCGGTTTGGGGACTAGGAACAGCATTGAATAGTACCCCCTGCCCCTCTGAGCCAGAGGCACCGGCACTACCACTCCGGTGTCCAGGAGGGATTTTACCACTAAATGGAGAGTTGTTGCCTTCACCTGATCCAAAGGGATGTCCGTCAGGCAACAGCGAGGAGGGGGACGTGTCTTGAAGGATATAACGTATCCGTGAGTGATGACTTCCCGTACCCAATCATCTGATGTGGTCTTCAACCATACCTGGGTGAACTATAGAAGTCGCCCTCCAACCCTGGGATCCCCCAGGGGGAGGCATGCCCCATCATGCCGCAGGCGTGTCAGATTTGGAAACCGGCTGACGGGCAGCCCAGGCACGTTTAGGCTTGGGCTTGGTGGTTTTGGAAGTGCGAGACTGTTTCGGGTACGCCTGACCCTTTGCTTTACCCGGAGGGCAAAAGGAACAAAAGGATGTACTCTTATCCTTTGGGGCCGAAGGAGTAGTACTAGGTAGACATGCAGTTTTAGCAGACACCAAGTCAGCGACAATCTTGTTGAGATCCTCACCAAAGAGGATGTTTCCTTTAAATGGGAGCACCTCCAGGGTTTTCTTAGAGTCCAAGTTCACCGTCCAGGACCGCAACCAGAGAATACGGCGAGCCAAAATGGATGTCGTAGCAGCCTTGGCCGCCAGAACACCTGCATCCGAAGCTGCTTCTTTAATGTAATGAGATGCCATGACAATATAAGAGAGACATTGTTTGGCATGTTCAGAAAAATTGGATGGAAATTCAGCCTCTATTTCCTGAGCCCACGCCTCAATAGCTTCTGCGGCCCAAGTAGCCGCAATGGTGGGCCTATGCGCAGCCCCTGCAAGGGTATAGATAGCTTTTAAGCAGCCCTCCACATGCTTATCCATTGGCTCCTTGAGAGAAGTGATGGTAGTGACAGACAGAGCAGAGGACACCACCAGCCGAGTGATTTGCGAATCCACTGTGGTGTTGTTTCCCAATTTTTACTCAATTCTGCCGCAAGGGGATAGCGGGCTAGCATCTTTTTATGCGGGTTTAATTTCTTTCCTGGGTTCTCCCAGGATTCCTGACATATGTCAACCATGTGGTCAGAATGAGGTAAAACCAATTTAATAACCTTCTGACATTTGAACCTGTCCGGTTTCTTAGATGTGGTAGCAGGCTCAGGATCATCATCAATCTGAAGAATGAGCCTGATAGCCTCTAATAGATCAGGAACATCCACCTGTGAAACAGATTCCCCATCAGAAACGTCATGGTCAGAGTCTGTGGGGTCAGTATACACGCCATCTTCATCGGAAGAGGTATCCGGAACATGCGTGGATTGAGAGGAAGTAGCAGCCCGCTTAGAGAACTTCTTAGGTTTAGTCTTAGGTGGGCGAGGGTCAGGAATACGTTTATTCAAATAATTATTCAAGTGCTGTAACTGAGTGGACAGAGCCTCTGTCCATGGCGGATTAACCGCAGGAACCATATAAGGCTGATAAGGCACAGGAGGTCCCATAGGGGGCGCAAGTCTAGTTACAAGCGTAGTCAGTAAATTAGAAAAGGTAGACCAAGGCGGGTCCTGATGTGTCCCTGTTGTTACAAACTGACTGGGGGGTACAAAAACCTGAACGGAGCAATGTTATCCTCAAATGCATCTGGGACATCATAACTGCGCATGGCAGAATCAGCCCCAGAGCCATCGCCCCCTGTAGCTGACATGCTATGAAAACGTAAACCACGGGCGACACAGTACAACATCAGCAGATATAATACCTAACACAAATCCCCCGTGCAGTGTGACAGCACAAATAGAGGATTTCTGAGGTCAAATGTGACTGAAAAACACAGAGAAAAATACAAAATACGTATATCCTGTGAAATACCTATATTATCTAATAACCCTGACACACAGAGCCTCCTCAGGTTACAGAATATAGGGATAGCAGTAGGAGTGAGATACACGCAGTAGAGATCACCCAGCAGCTATATGCACACATACACAGTCACATATACAATGCAGGAATTATGACAAACAATAAAACTGCACTGGACTAGCAATACTATTACTGAGTAAAGCTATGTATATAAACAGATATATCAATGCAGAGTAAAAACTGTATGAATATCACAGGGTATTTGTACTAAATAACCCTGAAGTATGCACTTGTTCTTAACTACCACTGTCTAAACGACATGTAGAATACTCAAGTGTAGAGATGTGCACCGGAAATTTTTCGGGTTTTGTTTTTTGGTTTTGGATTCGGTTCCGCGGCTGTGTTTTGGATTCGGACGCGTTTTGGCAAAACCTCCCTTAAAATTTTTTGTCGGATTCGGGTGTGTTTTGGATTCGGGTGGTTTTTTTTCAAAACCCCCTCAAAAACAGCTTAAATCATAGAATTTGGGGGTAATTTTGTTCCTATAGTATTATTAACCTCAATAACCATAATTTCCACTCATTTCCAGTCTATTCTGAACACCTCACACCACACAATACTATTTTGAGTCCTAAAATTTGCACCGAGGTCGCTGGATGACTAAGCTAAGCGACCCAAGAGGGCGGCACAAACACCTGGCCCATCTAGGAGTGGCACTGCAGTGGCAGACAGAATGGCACTTAAAAAAATTGGCCCCAAACATCACATGATGCAAAGATAAATAAAAAAAGAGGTGCAAGATGGAATGGTCCTTGGGCCCTCCCACCGACCCTTATTTTGTATAAACAGGACATGCACACTTTAACAAACCCATAATTTCAGCGACAGGGTCTGCCACACGACTGTGGCTGAAATGACTGGTTGGTTTGGGCCCCCACCAAAAAAAAGAAGCAATTAATCTCTCCTTGCTCAAACTGGCTCTACAGAGGCAAGATGTCGAGCTCATCATCATCCTCCGATTCCTCACCCCTTTCACTGTGTACATCCCCCTCCGCACAGAGTATTAATTCGTCCCCACTGGAATCCACCATCACAGGTCCCTGTGTACTTTCTGGAGGCAATTGCTGGTAAATGTCTCCACGGAGGAATTTATTATAATTCATTTTGATGAACATCATCTTCTTCACATTTTGTGGAAGTAACCTTGTACGCTGATCGCTGACAAGGTGACCGGCTGCACTAAACACTCTTTCGGAGTACACACTGGAGGGGGGGCAACTTAGGTAAAATAAAGCCAGTTTGTGCAAGGGCCTCCAAATTGCCTCTTTTTTCTGCCAGTATACGTACGGACTGTCTGACGTGCCTACTTGGATGCTGTCACTCATATATTCCTCCACCATTCTTTCAATGGTGACAGAATCATATGCAGTGACAGTAGACGACATGTCAGTAATCGTTGGCAGGTCCTTCAGTCCGGACCAGATGTCAGTTTTCGCTCCTGACTGCCCTGCATCACCGCCAGCGGGTGGTTTTGGAAATCTGATCCTTTTCCTGGCAGCTCCAGTGGCGGTAGAAAATGAAGGAGGAGCTGTTGGTGGGTCACGTTCCGCTTGACTTAACAAGTGTCTCACCAGCAGGTCTTTGAACATCTGCAGACTTGTGTCTGCCGGAAAGAGAGATACAACGTAGGCTTTAAACCTAGGATCGAGCACGGTGGCCAAAATGTAGTGCTCTCATTTCAACAGATTGACAACCCGTGAATCCTGGTTAAGCGAATGAAGGGCTCCATCCACAAGTCCCACATGCCTAGCGGAATCGCTCTGTTTTAGCTCCTCCTTCAATTTCTCCAGCTGCTTCTCCAAAAGCCTGATGAGGGGAATGACCTGACTCAGGTTGTCAGTGTCTGAACTGACTTCACGTGTGGCAAGTTCAAAGGGTTGCAGAACCTTGCACAACGTTGAAATCATTCTCCACTGCGCTTGAGTTAGGTGCATTCCCCCTCCTTTGCCTATATCGTAGGTAGATGTATAGGCTTGAATGGCTTTTTGCTGCTCCTCCATCCTCTGAAGCATATATAGGGTTGAATTCCACCTCGTTACCCCCTCTTGCTTCAGCTGATGGCGGGGCAGGTTCAGGAGTGTTTGCTGGTGCTCCAGTCTTCGGCACGTGGTGGCTGAATGCCGAAAGTGGCCCGCAATTCTTCAGGTCACCGACAGCATCTCTTGCACGCCCCTGTCATTTTTAAAAAAAATTCTGCACCACCAAATTCAATGTCTGTGCAAAACATGGGACGTGCTGGAATTTGCCCACACGCACAATATTGGTGGCGTTGTCCGATGTCACAAATCCCCAGGAGAGTCCAATTGGGGTAAGCCAATCTGCGATGATGTTCCTCAGTTTCCATAAGAGGATGTCAGATGTGTGCCTCTTATGGAAAGCGGTGATACAAAGCGTAGCCTGCCTAGGAACGAGTTGGCGTTTGCGAGATGCTGCTACTGGTGCCGCCGCTGCTGTTGTTGCTGCGGGAGGCAATACATCTACCCAGTGGGCTGTCACAGTCATATAGTCCTTAGTCTGCCCTGCTCCACTTGTCCACATGTCCGTGGTTAAGTGGACATTGGGTACAACTGCATTTTTTAGGACACTGGTGACTCTTTTTCTGAAGTCTGTGTACATTCTCGGTATCGCCTGCCTAGAGAAGTGGAACCTAGATGGCATTTGGTACCGGGGACATACTACCTCAAGAAATTCTCTAAGTCCCTGTGAACTAGCGGCAGATACCGGACGCACGTCTAACATCAACACAGCTACCAAGGCCTGAGTTATCCGCTTTGCAACAGGATGACTGCTGTGATATTTCATCTTCCTTGCAAAGGACTGTTGGACAGTCAATTGCTTACTGGAAGTAGTACAAGTGGTCTTCCGACTTCCCCTCTGGAATGATGATCGACTCCCAGCAGCAACAACAGCAGAGCCAGAAGCAGTAGGCGTTACATTCAAGGATCCATCAGAGGAATCCCAGTCAGGAGAGGACTCGTCAGACTTGCCAGTGACATGGCCTGCAGGACTATTGGCTTTCCTGTCTAAGGAGGAAATTGACACTGAGGGAGTTGGTGGGGTGGTTTGCAGGAGCTTGGGTACAAGAGGAAGAAGGGATTTAGTTGTCAGTGGACTGCTTCCGCTGTCACCCAAAGTTTTTGAACTTGTCAATGATTTCTGATGAATGCGCTCCAGGTAACATATAAGGGAGGATGTTCCTAGGTGGTTAACGTCCTTACCCCTACTTATTACAGCTTGACAAAGGCAACACATGGCTTGACACCAGTTGTCCACATTTCTGTTGAAATAATTCCACACCGAAGAGGTGATTTTTTTTGTATTTTGACCAGGCATGTCAATGGCCTTATTCATCCCACGGACAACAGGTGTCTCCCTGGGTGCCTGACTTAAACAAATCACCTCTCCATCAGATTCCTCTTTGTCAATTTCCTCCTCAGCGCCAGCAACACCCATATCCTCATCCTGGTGTACTTCAACAGTGACATCTTCAATTTGAATATCAGGAACTGGACTGTGGGTGTTCCTTCCAGCACTTGCAGGGGGCGTGCAAATGGTGGAAGGAGCCACCTCTTCCCGTCCAGTGTTGGCAGGGCCGAAACTAAGGGGGGGCTAGGGGGTCACGTGCCCCGGGTGCTGGGCTGTAGGGGGCGCTAATGAGCCCAGTTCGTCTGTAGCTACTGACCGGCTGTAAGAAGCCAACAGCAGCACTACTAGACGCGGCTCATCTGTGTTCCGGGATGCGGGCGCAGGCACATCGCGCGTGTGACGTCATGACATCGCACGCGCACGTGCATATGATGTGACGCGCGCACCCGGCTAGAGCACGGAGCTGGAGGAGGCGGGAGTCTCTGGCGGCGGCAAAAAATAAATATAATCAAATCCGACCTGGGCTGGCTGCAAAAAAAGTAGGTGCGAGCTGCGGGCGGGCGGCTACCTCCACAGTGAGTGTGGTCCACTGGCTGCAGAGTACACAGTCAGCACTGGGGACTTCTTAGTTAATAAATATACACTGACACTGACTGGCTCACTGACGTGACATTTTTTTTAAACCAGTATGATACTGGTTTAAAAAAAATGTCACGTCAGTGAGCCAAAATATATATATATATATATGTTAATGTGGGATACTGAGTATCCCACATTAATATATATATATATATATATATATATATATATATTTATTTATTTTTTTTGAATATATTATATATAAAATATATTTTATATTATATATACAGTATGTGTATCTATATGTATATAGATATTATACTGTATATATATATATATATTTTTATATATATACACACACACACACACACACATACAGAATGATCCGGCACTCCAGCAGGCCCTCGGCTGCAAGTGCTGATGTGCTCACGGTGCCTTCCTCATGGACACAATAGCCCCCAATGTAGCAAGCGGATAGAGGCGGCACTCAGAGACTTTTCAATATTAAACGTGAACAAGTTTAATGGTGCATCTACGTTTCGGAGCCGACGGGGCTATGGCTCCGAAACGTACATGCACCATTAAACTTGTTCACGTTTTATATTGAAAAGTCTCTGAGTGCTGCCTCCATCCGCTTGCTCTATATATATATATATATATATATATATATATATAATATTTATATAAATATATATTATACACATATAGATATATAAATATATCGGCACTCAAGCAGGTCTTTTGAAGTGTTACAAGTATATTGTCAGGTGTCACAACAAACAAGCAATGTTCCGGGGCCCGTAGCCTCTCCTTTGCCCCTTTGGGCTACGGGCCTCGTAACATTGGCTTATATGATGTGACACCTGACAATATACTATTTAGTACAGGGGGCACGTGGGGTTTTCTGCGTTTTGTATTTATTATTTTATTTATTTATGTTTTTATTTTTATTTTTTTGGGTGGGGTGGGGTGGGGGGCGCCAAATTACTGCCTTGCCCCGGGTGACAGAAATCCTAGTTTCGGCCCTGGTGTTGGGAAGGTCAGGCATCGCAACTGACACAATTGGACTCTCCTTGGGGATTTGTGATTTAGAAGAATGCACAGTTCTTTGCTGTGCTTTTGCCAGCTTAATTGTTTTCATTTTTCTAGTGGGAGGATGAGTGCTTCCATCCTCATGTGAAGCTGACCCACTAGTCATGAGGAACATAGGAGAGGGCCTCAGCCGTTCCTTGCCACTCCGTGTCGTAAATGGCATATTGGCAAGTTTACGCTTCTCCTCAGGCGCTTTTAATTTAGATTTTTGGGTCATTTTACTGAACTTTTGTTTTTTGTATTTTACATGCTCTCTACTATGACATTGGGCATCGGCCTTGGCAGACGACGTTAATGGCATTGAATCGTCTCTGCCATGACTAGTGGCAGCAGCTTCAACACTAGGTGGAAGTGACACAGAGCTGCAAGATACAGCAATGGTCTACTGTACTGTACTACTATATATACTGGTGGTCACCAAAATGCTGCACTGTACTACTATATACTGCTCACAACAATGCAGCACAGATATGGATACTAGAAAGGACACAGAGCTGCAAGATACAGCAATGGCCTACTGTACTGTACTACTATATATACTGGTGGTCACCAAAATGCTGCACTGTACTACTATATACTGCTCACAACAATGCAGCACAGATATGGATACTAGAAGTGGCACAAAGCTGCAAGATACAGCAATGGCCTACTGTATTGTATTACTATATATACTGGTGGTCACCAAAATGCTGCACTATACTACTATATACTGCTCACAACAATGCAGCACATATATGGATACTAGAAGTGACACAGAGCTGCAAGATACAGCAATGGCCTACTGTACTGTACTGTACTACTATATATACTGCTGGTCATCAAAATGCTGCACTGTACTACTATATACTGCTCACAACAATGCAGCACAGATATGGATACTAGAAGTGACACAGAGCTGCAAGATACAGCTATGGCCTACTGTACTGTACTAGAATATACTGGTGGTCACCACAATGCAGCACTGTACTACTATACTGGTCACACAACAATGCAGCAGATATTGAGCACTGATAAGGATACTAGAACTGAGTCTGACACGGAGCTGCAACATACAGCAATGGCCTACTGTACTGTACTACTATAATATACTGCAGCACACTGAGCACAGATATTGAGCTTTTCAGACAGAGAATGTAGCCACGGCCTCTCTGCTCAATCTACAATGCATGAGTGAAAATGGCTGCGACGCGCGGTTCTTTATATGGCATACGAATCTTGCGAGAATCCGACAGCAGGATGATGACGTTCGGCCTCGTTTGGGTTAACCGAACAAGGCGAGAAGATCCGAGGCTGCCTCGGACCCGTGTAAAACACGTGAAGTTCGGGGGGGTTCGGATCTTGACGAACCGAACCCGCTCATCTCTACTTAAGTGTCCTGTAAATGCACAGCGCTGATGATGCAGGCGGCTTTACAGAGGAGGCATCACCCAGCAGTCCCAGTATCAGCGCAGCTGTGTGTAATGGCGTCCAAACGCTGACAGGGAGTGAGGGAGACAGAGAGATGCAGCTCCAGGGCAGGGACATTTACTCTAAATGGCGCCCAGGAGCTGGGGGAGGGGCTACAGGCCAGAGCCTTATCCCCTTGCTGGACTTCACCACTGGGTGCTGTGGGCCTTAATAAAATGGATTATAGTCTAATCTGACCTGTGCCCTTACCCTGATGGTATAGTGGGGTCCCTGTACTGCCACAGTGACCACGCCAGCGCGCACGGCCCACCTCCTAATGGCTGCGGCAGATCGCGATTTCCAGCGTGTTCCACCTGAGGGACCCTCTTACCTCCTCCCTGAGTGCGGCCACGCGATCTCAGAGAACTTCGGTTAGTGTGTGTGCCCTGGGTGAAGAACCGGAGCCTCCACTGTAAGTACCCGGCAACCAGGGACGCGGGAGTATGCAGTGCCACTGGGGGAGGTGATGGAGCTGCAGCAGGAGATATCAGAATGATATCTAGCACTAGAGTGCCTCTGCTGCAGCCCTTGAAGTCTTTTATCTTCTTTAAAATAGCTCTTCTTAGGGCTGCTGGAGCAGCCATGCCTGTTAGCTGCCTACACTGCAGGCACCAACTTACAAACTGAGCTCCTGTGCACGGAGGTGGGGTTATAGAGGAGGCGGCGCTGAGCATCTTGGGAACAGTCAAAGCTTTTAGCCTGTTGGTGCCTCGGATCGCGATCCTACTCTACACCCCAATGTTATTCCTTGTGGAATACCAGTGTACCCCGCTGCAGAAATACAATATAAACGTTTGCTATTTCAATGTCAATTTCAATAAGAATATAGGTGCCCATAAAAAAAATCCTCATGTGTGATGATCGGTGTTAGGAAGAGCAGTCTAGTACATGGAGAAAACAGAGGTGGAGGGGCAGATGTGCTGTGAAGATTAATGATATGACAGTTCTAGGGATAGTAGAGGGTCTTGCCCTCATTTAAATTGAATAATGTGCAGCTTTCTGTAACTGCTGTTTGTCACAAGACAAAACATCATGCACAATTTGCTGTGTCTGTTGGTTTGAAACATTAACACTATACTGTATTGACACCTTACGTGAAAGAAAAGGCAAATTAGAGGATCAGATTTATTTAGGATATGCTTCAACTAGCAGTCATTTTATCAAGCACAGTGAGTATAACATCAATGTAGTGTTTAATACAAATTAAAAGGATGCAATGTTAATTCAGAGGATACAATGTTGATTGTACTGTAAATTTATAATTCCTAACTATGCCAACCCAGTGAACCCACATATGGCCTTATGTATATTTTGCAGTGTACATAATGGAAATCTGCCTTCAGCTTCACTGTCTGATCTGTTATTTCTAGCTTGCATGTTGACCTTCTCACATATGCATTTGAAAAAATCTGACTTTCCACGACAAGTATTCAAGTATTTCAGGACTGAGTATACTGTGTTTATATGTAAATAAATACATATCTATCTATCTATCTATCTATCTATCTATCTATCTATCTATCTATCTATCTATCTATCTATCTATCTATCTATCTATCTATCAGTCTGTCTGTATATCATACCTTCCAACTTCTGACTGTAGTATTGCGTCACCTGGCATGAGGGGGCGGGGGAGGGCAGGGCCTCGTGCAGAGGGGGTGGGGCCTCACTGCATGACCCCCATTTTTGTAATTTTTAGGGCATAACCAGCTCTCCCTGAGCTGGGCAGCCCCGCCTATCCTCCCTGCACTGTTAGATGCCATTCGCACGCGCACGGCATCTATTCAGTGTTCTCGAGCAGTGGTGATCACTGACCCTCCAAACCTGCCCCCCCCCCCACCTGTCCTCAGGACACTGCAGGCCACGAGTTGGACAGCGGGACAGTGATTATCTATCTATCTATCTATCTATCTATCTATCTATCTATCTATCTATCTATCTATCTATCTATCTGTCTGTGTGTCTTTGTCTGTCTATCTATCATCTATAATATATTTATATATATATATATGTGTGTGTATATATATATAAAATCAATCATAATGTAAGGCAAATATCAATCTCATATATATATATATATATATATATATATGTAAGGCAAATATCAATCTCAGTTATTTCATTTATAAACAGTAGTTCAGAAATATCTAACATATGCTGCACTAAAACAAATCTACCATTTACACATGAAATATTTTTTTTTATTTAATACATTTTAGTTAGAATAATAAATGAATCAACTGGTCTACAACTTACACTACAAAGCTCATTCTTGAAGGCCTTGAAAAGTGTAAGTGATAAGGTAATGGCAACGAATTACATAGAATTACCATGCCATGAAATTCAAAAGTAATTTGCATTTACCATGCAATAATATTTTTTGTAACTGGAAGAACAGAGCACTGCTTATTAATTATCATATACAATCTCTATCATGACAAGGGTACTTTGGTGCTTACAGACCACTAAACCCATGTAGCCTCTGTGACAGTGCAATTGGCCCCTTTTGTAAATTGTGTATCTCTAGTCTAGGTTATGGTCTGTAATCACAGTCCTCTGTCTAATGTCTGAACTTTATCCTTCAACCGTCTATGCCCTTGGCCTGTTTCTTGTTCTGTTTCTATGTATAATTTATTCCCAAATGATTTTTGTTATAGCAACTGTGGGGGTTTATAAATAAACTAATTCACCTAAATAATAAATACAGCAATACATTAAAATGCTGTTAATTTATACAATCATTTTGTAATATAGTATAGGAATATCTGTAGTTACGAAAACAATTCAGAACATATAATTGTATGGATGGAACAAGATGAGCCTCCTCCTGATCAAAACTCAGTATCTGGGAACCCCTAATGTGTGGGTGCCCCAGAATGGCTGCAAGGGGGTACTTAATACACATAATTATCTAAAGAAAAAAAGGAAAATGTGATATTTATGTATTCTCCATATTTAACCTTCCCCGCTGACCTGTCACCAGGACCATCTTAACGTATAGGCACACTGATCACTCACTTTATGGAAGAATGTGGAGAGACGGTGTAGGACTGCAGGAGGGACAAGTTATGATTTGTTTTATTGGTTCCCGTGAATCAGAGCCAGATTAAAGTGGGGTTACAGGGGGTAAATACCCCAGGCCCCCCTGTCTCCGGGGGCCCTTGGCTAGAGCTAATCTGTCCCAGCTCATGTTGCTGCCATGTCTCACTCATAATCAGCAGCGCAGCATTGCCTGGAACCGGGATGAGTCGGGAAGAGCAGCATCAGCTGACACTGGTGAGTGCCGAGCGACAGCAGCAGCGCCTGGAGCCGGGGAGAGCAGCATTAGCTGACACTGGTGAGAGCCGAGCGCCAGCAGCAGCAGCACCAGGAGCCAGAGAGAGCAGTATCAGCTCACACTGCTGAGCGGCAGCAGCTCCCGAACCCTGGGACTTTTCCTGGGACTCCCTGTCACTAGCCAGTTGTCTGAGGGCTGGTCCCAATACTAGAGATGAGCGCCTGAAATTTTTCGGGTTTTGTGTTTTGGTTTTGGGTTCGGTTCCGCGGCCGTGTTTTGGGTTCGAACGCGTTTTGGCAAAACCTCACCGAATTTTTTTTGTCGGATTCGGGTGTGTTTTGGATTCGGGTGTTTTTTTCAAAAAACACTAAAAAACAGCTTAAATCATAGAATTTGGGGGTCATTTTGATCCCAAAGTATTATTAACCTCAAAAACCATAATTTACACTCATTTTCAGTCTATTCTGAATACCTCACACCTCACAATATTATTTTTAGTCCTAAAATTTGCACCGAGGTCGCTGTGTGAGTAAGATAAGCGACCCTAGTGGCCGACACAAACACCGGGCCCATCTAGGAGTGGCACTGCAGTGTCACGCAGGATGTCCCTTCCAAAAAACCCTCCCCAAACAGCACATGACGCAAAGAAAAAAAGAGGCGCAATGAGGTAGCTGTGTGAGTAAGATTAGCGACCCTAGTGGCCGACACAAACACCGGGCCCATCTAGGAGTGGCACTGCAGTGTCACGCAGGATGGCCCTTCCAAAAAACCCTCCCCAAACAGCACATGACGCAAAGAAAAAAAGAGGCGCAATGAGGTAGCTGTGTGAGTAAGATTAGCGACCCTAGTGGCCGACACAAACACCGGGCCCATCTAGGAGTGGCACTGCAGTGTCACGCAGGATGTCCCTTCCAAAAAACCCTCCCCAAACAGCACATGACGCAAAGAAAAAAAGAGGCGCAATGAGGTAGCTGTGTGAGTAAGATTAGCGACCCTAGTGGCCGACACAAACACCGGGCCCATCTAGGAGTGGCACTGCAGTGTCACGCAGGATGTCCCTTCCAAAAAACCCTCCCCAAACAGCACATGACGCAAAGAAAAAAAGAGGCGCAATGAGGTAGCTGACTGTGTGAGTAAGATTAGCGACCCTAGTGGCCGACACAAACACCGGGCCCATCTAGGAGTGGCACTGCAGTGTCACGCAGGATGTCCCTTCCAAAAAACCCTCCCCAATCAGCACATGATGCAAAGAAAAAGAAAAGAAAAAAGAGGTGCAAGATGGAATTGTCCTTGGGCCCTCCCACCCACCCTTATGTTGTATAAACAAAACAGGACATGCACACTTTAACCAACCCATCATTTCAGTGACAGGGTCTGCCACACGACTGTGACTGATATGACGGGTTGGTTTGGACCCCCCCCAAAAAAGAAGCAATTAATCTCTCCTTGCACAAACTGGCTCTACAGAGGCAAGATGTCCACCTCATCTTCACCCTCCGATATATCACCGTGTACATCCCCCTCCTCACAGATTATCAATTCGTCCCCACTGGAATCCACCATCTCAGCTCCCTGTGTACTTTGTGGAGGCAATTGCTGCTGGTCACTGTCTCCGCGGAGGAATTGATTATAATTCATTTTAATGAACATCATCTTCTCCACATTTTCTGGATGTAACCTCGTACGCCGATTGCTGACAAGGTGAGCGGCGGCACTAAACACTCTTTCGGAGTACACACTTGTGGGAGGGCAACTTAGGTAGAATAAAGCCAGTTTGTGCAAGGGCCTCCAAATTGCCTCTTTTTCCTGCCAGTATAAGTACGGACTGTGTGACGTGCCTACTTGGATGCGGTCACTCATATAATCCTCCACCATTCTATCAATGTTGAGAGAATCATATGCAGTGACAGTAGACGACATGTCCGTAATCGTTGTCAGGTCCTTCAGTCCGGACCAGATGTCAGCATCAGCAGTCGCTCCAGACTGCCCTGCATCACCGCCAGCGGGTGGGCTCTGAATTCTGAGCCTTTTCCTCGCACCCCCAGTTGCGGGAGAATGTGAAGGAGGAGATGTTGACAGGTCGCGTTCCGCTTGACTTGACAATTTTGTCACCAGCAGGTCTTTCAACCCCAGCAGACCTGTGTCTGCCGGAAAGAGAGATCCAAGGTAGGCTTTAAATCTAGGATCGAGCACGGTGGCCAAAATGTAGTGCTCTGATTTCAACAGATTGACCACCCGTGAATCCTTGTTAAGCGAATTAAGGGCTCCATCCACAAGTCCCACATGCCTAGCGGAATCGCTCCCTTTTAGCTCCTTCTTCAATGCCTCCAGCTTCTTCTGCAAAAGCCTGATGAGGGGAATGACCTGACTCAGGCTGGCAGTGTCTGAACTGACTTCACGTGTGGCAAGTTCAAAGGGCATCAGAACCTTGCACAACGTTGAAATCATTCTCCACTGCACTTGAGACAGGTGCATTCCACCTACTATATCGTGCTCAATTGTATAGGCTTGAATGGCCTTTTGCTGCTCCTCCAACCTCTGAAGCATATAGAGGGTTGAATTCCACCTCGTTACCACTTCTTGCTTCAGATGATGGCAGGGCAGGTTCAGTAGTTTTTGGTGGTGCTCCAGTTTTCTGTACGTGGTGCCTGTACGCCGAAAGTGTCCCGCAATTCTTCTGGCCACCGACAGCATCTCTTGCACGCCCCTGTCGTTTTTTAAAAAATTCTGCACCACCAAATTCAAGGTATGTGCAAAACATGGGACGTGCTGGAATTGGCCCAGATTTAATGCACACACAATATTGCTGGCGTTGTCCGATGCCACAAATCCACAGGAGAGTCCAATTGGGGTAAGCCATTCCGCGATGATCTTCCTCAGTTGCCGTAAGAGGTTTTCAGCTGTGTGCGTATTCTGGAAAGCGGTGATACAAAGCGTAGCCTGCCTAGGAAAGAGTTGGCGTTTGCGAGAAGCTGCTACTGGTGCCGCCGCTGCTGTTCTTGCGGCGGGAGTCCATACATCTACCCAGTGGGCTGTCACAGTCATATAGTCCTGACCCTGCCCTGCTCCACTTGTCCACATGTCCGTGGTTAAGTGGACATTGGGTACAGCTGCATTTTTTAGGACACTGGTGACTCTTTTTCTGAGGTCTGTGTACATTTTCGGTATCGCCTGCCTAGAGAAATGGAACCTAGATGGTATTTGGTACCGGGGACACAGTACCTCCAACAAGTCTCTAGTTGGCTCTGCAGTAATGATGGATACCGGAACCACGTTTCTCACCACCCAGGATGCCAAGGCCTCAGTTATCCGCTTTGCAGTAGGATGACTGCTGTGATATTTCATCTTCCTCGCAAAGGACTGTTGAACAGTCAATTGCTTACTGGAAGTAGTACAAGTGGGCTTACGACTTCCCCTCTGGGATGACCATCGACTCCCAGCGGCAACAACAGCAGCGCCAGCAGCAGTAGGCGTTACACGCAAGGATGCATCGGAGGAATCCCAGGCAGGAGAGGACTCGTCAGAATTGCCAGTGACATGGCCTGCAGGACTATTGGCATTCCTGGGGAAGGAGGAAATTGACACTGAGGGAGTTGGTGGGGTGGTTTGCGTGAGCTTGGTTACAAGAGGAAGGGATTTACTGGTCAGTGGACTGCTTCCGCTGTCACCCAAAGTTTTTGAACTTGTCACTGACTTATTATGAATGCGCTGCAGGTGACGTATAAGGGAGGATGTTCCGAGGTGGTTAACGTCCTTACCCCTACTTATTACAGCTTGACAAAGGGAACACACGGCTTGACACCTGTTGTCCGCATTTCTGGTGAAATACCTCCACACCGAAGAGCTGATTTTTTTGGTATTTTCACCTGGCATGTCAACGGCCATATTCCTCCCACGGACAACAGGTGTCTCCCCGGGTGCCTGACTTAAACAAACCACCTCACCATCAGAATCCTCCTGGTCAATTTCCTCCCCAGCGCCAGCAACACCCATATCCTCCTCATCCTGGTGTACTTCAACACTGACATCTTCAATCTGACTATCAGGAACTGGACTGCGGGTGCTCCTTCCAGCACTTGCAGGGGGCGTGCAAATGGTGGAAGGCGCATGCTCTTCACGTCCAGTGTTGGGAAGGTCAGGCATCGCAACCGACACAATTGGACTCTCCTTGTGGATTTGGGATTTCAAAGAACGCACAGTTCTTTGCGGTGCTTTTGCCAGCTTGAGTCTTTTCAGTTTTCTAGCGAGAGGCTGAGTGCTTCCATCCTCATGTGAAGCTGAACCACTAGCCATGAACATAGGCCAGGGCCTCAGCCGTTCCTTGCCACTCCGTGTGGTAAATGGCATATTGGCAAGTTTACGCTTCTCCTCCGACAATTTTATTTTAGGTTTTGGAGTCCTTTTTTTTCTGATATTTGGTGTTTTGGTTTTGACATGCTCTGTACTATGCCATTGGGCATCGGCCTTGGCAGACGACGTTGCTGGCATTTCATCGTCTCGGCCATGACTAGTGGCAGCAGCTTCAGCACGAGGTGGAAGTGGATCTTGATCTTTCCCTAATTTTGGAACCTCAACATTTTTGTTCTCCATATTTTAATAGGCACAACTAAAAGGCACCTCAGGTAAACAATGGAGATGGATGGATTGGATACTAGTATACAATTATGGACGGGCTGCCGAGTGCCGACACAGAGGTAGCCACAGCCGTGAACTACCGCACTGTACTGTGTCTGCTGCTAATATATAGACTGGTTGATAAAGAGATAGTATACTCGTAACTAGTATGTATGTATAAAGAAAGAAAAAAAAAACCACGGTTAGGTGGTATATACAATTATGGACGGGCTGCCGAGTGCCGACACAGAGGTAGCCACAGCCGTGAACTACCGCACTGTACTGTGTCTGCTGCTAATATAGACTGGTTGATAAAGAGATAGTATACTCGTAACTAGTATGTATGTATAAAGAAAGAAAAAAAAACCACGGTTAGGTGGTATATACAATTATGGACGGGCTGCCGAGTGCCGACACAGAGGTAGCCACAGCCGTGAACTACCGCACTGTACTGTGTCTGCTGCTAATATAGACTGGTTGATAAAGAGATAGTATACTCGTAACTAGTATGTATGTATAAAGAAAGAAAAAAAAACCACGGTTAGGTGGTATATACAATTATGGACGGGCTGCCGAGTGCCGACACAGAGGTAGCCACAGCCGTGAACTACCGCACTGTACTGTGTCTGCTGCTAATATATAGACTGGTTGATAAAGAGATAGTATACTCGTAACTAGTATGTATGTATAAAGAAAGAAAAAAAAACCACGGTTAGGTGGTATATACAATTATGGACGGGCTGCCGAGTGCCGACACAGAGGTAGCCACAGCCGTGAACTACCGCACTGTACTGTGTCTGCTGCTAATATAGACTGGTTGATAAAGAGATAGTATACTCGTAACTAGTATGTATGTATAAAGAAAGAAAAAAAAACCACGGTTAGGTGGTATATACAATTATGGACGGGCTGCCGAGTGCCGACACAGAGGTAGCCACAGCCGTGAACTACCGCACTGTACTGTGTCTGCTGCTAATATAGACTGGTTGATAAAGAGATAGTATACTCGTAACTAGTATGTATGTATAAAGAAAGAAAAAAAAACCACGGTTAGGTGGTATATACAATTATGGACGGGCTGCCGAGTGCCGACACAGAGGTAGCCACAGCCGTGAACTACCGCACTGTACTGTGTCTGCTGCTAATATAGACTGGTTGATAAAGAGATAGTATACTCGTAACTAGTATGTATGTATAAAGAAAGAAAAAAAAACCACGGTTAGGTGGTATATACAATTATGGACGGGCTGCCGAGTGCCGACACAGAGGTAGCCACAGCCGTGAACTACCGCACTGTACTGTGTCTGCTGCTAATATATAGACTGGTTGATAAAGAGATAGTATACTCGTAACTAGTATGTATGTATAAAGAAAGAAAAAAAAACCACGGTTAGGTGGTATATACAATTATGGACGGGCTGCCGAGTGCCGACACAGAGGTAGCCACAGCCGTGAACTACCGCACTGTACTGTGTCTGCTGCTAATATATAGACTGGTTGATAAAGAGATAGTATACTCGTAACTAGTATGTATGTATAAAGAAAGAAAAAAAAACCACGGTTAGGTGGTATATACAATTATGGACGGGCTGCCGAGTGCCGACACAGAGGTAGCCACAGCCGTGAACTACCGCACTGTACTGTGTCTGCTGCTAATATAGACTGGTTGATAAAGAGATAGTATACTACTAATATTATATATACTGGTGGTCAGGTCACTGGTCACTAGTCACACTGGCAGTGGCACTCCTGCAGCAAAAGTGTGCACTGTTTAATTTTAATATAATATTATGTACTCCTGGCTCCTGCTATAACCTATAACTGGCACTGCAGTAGTGCTCCCCAGTCTCCCCCACAATTATAAGCTGTGTGAGCTGAGCAGTCAGACAGATATATAATATATATAGATGATGCAGCACACTGGCCTGAGCCTGAGCAGTGCACACAGATATGGTATGTGACTGACTGAGTCACTGTGTGTATCGCTTTTTTCAGGCAGAGAACGGATATATTAAATAAACTGCACTGTGTGTCTGGTGGTCACTCACTATATAATATATTATGTACTCCTGGCTCCTGCTATAACCTATAACTGGCACTGCAGTAGTGCTCCCCGGTCTCCCCCACAATTATAAGCTGTGTGAGCTGAGCAGTCAGACAGATATATATAATATTATATATAGATAATAGATGATGCAGCACACTGGCCTGAGCCTGAGCAGTGCACACAGATATGGTATGTGACTGAGTCACTGTGTGCTGTGTATCGCTTTTTTCAGGCAGAGAACGGATTATAAATAAAACTGGTGGTCACTCACTGGTCACTATCAGCAAAACTCTGCACTGTACACTACTGAGTACTCCTAATGCTCCCCAAAATTAGTAAATCAAGTGTCTCTCTAATCTATTCTAAACGGAGAGGACGCCAGCCACGTCCTCTCCCTATCAATCTCAATGCACGTGTGAAAATGGCGGCGACGCGCGGCTCCTTATATAGAATCCGAGTCTCGCGATAGAATCCGAGCCTCGCGAGAATTCGACAGCGTCATGATGACGTTCGGGCGCGCTCGGGTTAACCGAGCAAGGCGGGAAGATCCGAGTCGCTCGGACCCGTGAAAAAAAACATGAAGTTCTGGCGGGTTCGGATTCAGAGAAACCGAACCCGCTCATCTCTACCCAATACTCACTGATGTCACTGATAATGGTGACCATTGTTAGCTGCATGATTCTTATTGCAAATTTACTTCTGAAGCTGTTAGTGCTTCGGATTCCATGCCTTTGACTTTATATTATATAATTGTATGTGTGTATTTACATTTACGTCTTGTTCTTATGACCTGGTTGGGTGTGTATTGGTGTATTTATGCCTGTTGTGCCCCTACTGGTGTAGAGACGGTCGGAGGCTTCTTGCTTTGCACCTATCTCAGCATATAGGTGTAAATATGCTGTTTTTGTACTTTCTTTGAAGCTTTTTATTTTTGAACTCATATGACTCCAAGTCAGCTCTTATGATATGCCAGTATGTTGTAAGCTTGCAAGCAGGGTCCTTATACAGTGAGATAAGAGGCAGCAGCCTCTACATGGATGGGGGAGAGGGCTGAGTATGCTGCAGAGACATGAGGGCCCCCCTGTCTTAAGAACCCCAGGCACCCTATAGGTTTAACCCGGCCCTGCCATGAATGGAGGGGTAGGAGCCTCACTGCATTGCTTTACCCAGGGCCTACAATGCTACACAGTCTGCGTGTCGGCCCACCAGCAGCAGTTCTAGTAACAAGGTCAGCATTGAGCCATGATGAGCTTGCTGTAGGGAATTTCAAGTAAGACTATATACTACTTACTACATTTCCCAAAATGTCTGCCATTCATAGTCTGTAAACACTCCTTTTAAATGTCATAATAGAGGTGCTATGAGTTTACAACTCCCTGAAAATATGCACCCATAATTTTGTCACTGTTAAAGGTAAATAATTATATTCCTGACTTTTCCTTTTATTAAAGGTTTTAGAGCTATATTTTTCTTTTATTATTAGTTTACTGTTCTTTTTACTTAATTTAACAAAAATGTAAAATTGTGTGTGATATACAGAAAATGTTATTATAATAAATACACATACATTTTGATTAATAGACATTGTAAGTACAACATATTTTCTGTGCAGCCGTCGACTGTTTACTAAAACGTATTAATTGTACACCCCTGATCTACAGGATAATTGTATAGCCAGATTTGTGTTCTGCATATTATACTGTGACAATAGCAGTCATCACTATACTTCATGCCTGTCACACATTTTTTGTAATAATGGACTTTGTCTATCCTGATTTGGATGGTGACAGTCCTGTACCACAGCACCAACATCTTTCAACATACCGGTATGTTGGCCGGGATTCAAAGTCCCACAACTGCTTTTTTTTTCTTTCCCCGATTAGATAGTGTTACGTAACCCCGGAATTGGGTGAAGATCTGGACTCCGGAACTCCAGACCAGACTGGCTCCCTGCAGTGACCTGTGCCACTATGGAGCCCTCTGTGTGTGTCCCTGTCTATGATGCACAGCAAATGATCCAGGGAAATGTACAGCCCCCTCCTGATCTGCAGCTGTTGCACTCAGGCAGAGAGAATGGGAGAAGCACGGCTGAAACAGTCTGCACTTTGGAACGACGGACTGAACCGGTTCCTCACAGCGACTTTTGCCGATGTGGCGCTCACTATGCACCTCTCTGTGTATGTGACAGCTGTCACACAGCAATCAGTGCAGGGAGATGTGCACAGAGAGCTCCACAGTGGCCGAGGTCGCTGCAGGTAGCTGGTCCGGCCCGACATTCCGGTGTCCAGACTATTCTAGCTCTCACCTAATCTCAGTAACCCCTTGCTGTATGCCTCATAGTTTTCATTTTATCATTAACTCAGCTAACAAAATTGTCACTGTAACACACACCTCATGTAAGAAAAGTAGTCTGAACACATCATTGTTGGGTCATCTTTTATGTCTTGTACTATAGATATCAAGGACTTCAACTGCCATTGCCCCCATTCATTTCCATCTAAAGGAGGTTCCGGATAAGGACTTTGTATGATCAACATTGTGGACAGCTATCTCCAGAGTGCACCATCGCACCCAGCAGCATTTATATGGAAGCCCAGTGACTTTTCCCACACAGACAAAACCTCAGGCTGCACACGTAGAGACTGTGTTGAGCGCTGCCCCATCGTGGATTGGGTAATACCAGCTGCTTTCATTCTAATTCATTAGTGCTTATTTACTGGAGACTTGTTAAATTACCACAACAAAGTCCGGGATCCCTGCCTGTGGATTTTATCCTATTGTAACTGGCAGTATCCACTAATGGTCCTTTGATTCTCAGACATTGACCTTTTATATTTACATTGTTTTAATAAATGTTTTTAATTTAATTCATCCATCATATGCATTTATTTTAGATTAACAGCACATAGCCAGTCCCCTTTTTTAATTACTTTTGTATTATTATTATTATTGGGGCTTGACAACCCCCCTCCTTATTTGACAGCACCTTGGGTTTACTATCTCTTTTACATGTTGTACTGTAAAGATAGTCTACTAGTTTGAAACATTATTATTAGAACCATAAAAATAACACTGATGAGAAGATATTACAGTAGTCCACTGGTTGATGTGTTTATCTTAATAAGGAAGAAAGAATGTTTTTTTATCAAATGACATAAAAGGTGTCTGAAATAGAGGGGGCTACAGGGGACGTATGCTGCAGCATATGGTGGTTTTTACCACACTTAGAAAAATCAAATAATGGCTAAGTCTATGTGGGATACCTCTAAAGGATTCCTGCTCCTTAGTATTAAGCTTTTGCATCCTGCTTTCCTGGGAATGCTATACAATAGTTTAATCTTCCGATTTTTCTTTCACTGCCTGAGGCAGAAGTGGCTTTTTAATATTCTGCCTCTCATCCCTTTTTTCATTTGTGCAGTACCTGGGGTCCAGGATAAGAAATCCTGCTTTTTATTCTGAAGATCTAAGAGAAGCATGACATGATCACTGTTCACAGTCCCAATTAATTGATCAATCAGTTGTAAAATTGAACAGTTTTACATAAAAAATATCTGATTTAATAAGCTAGAGTGTAGTTGTTGGTGTTTTGTATAAGGCTATAGCAGGAAGGTGAATAAAATAGGCAGTGTAAAAAATAATTTTGTAGAGTGGTACATATGACAAGTACTGAGATAGCCGCTGAAATACACAAAGGTGGACTTCCAACCCCAGCTGGCAGCTCAACAAAGTAGTAGTAGAATTTCCAAATGTAGAATACTTAAGTTTAATCAAAGCTGCGAGTTTGCTCCTAGATATACTGTAAATGGAATTATAAATGTGTACACTGTTATTGTATGCGTACAGTGTGCTTAGTCATGCCATTTGTTTGTTTGTTTGCAGTCACGAGGAAAGGGGTAGCAAAATGTGCCAAAGTATATGAAACACCTTTAACCAGTTCATGACTAGGAGCATGTTGTACCTTTCTGACTGGACCACGATGAACAATTTTGTTCTTCGTTGGATAGACCAAGACTCTTGTACACATTATGTATACAAGTGACCACATTTTTAGGACATACTGGAGTTTTTGTTATACAGAAAAATAAATATTTGTTTTAAAAGGGATTTAAAAAGAAGAAAATACCATTGATGCAATCCTAAAAATCACTTGTTTTCACACTGAACTGTACTCAATGTTTAGTATGGATGCTGTGGTGTGCACTGTACAGTGATCAAGTGGCAAGGACTAGTTTCACTGGCTGGTCACAACAATGGAACCTTGGAATGACAGCAACATTTTGCTTCCAAGCAAAGGGCCGCATATACGAGTTGATCGCAGCATCAAATTTTTTAGCAGTTGGGCAAAACCATGTGCACTGCAGGGGGGGCAGATATAACATTTGCAGAGAGAGTTAGATTTGGGTGGGTTATTTTGTTTCTGTGCAGGGTAAATACTGGCTGCTTTATTTTTACACTGCAATTTAGATTTCAGTTTGAACACACCCCACCCAAATCTAACTCTCTCTGCAAATGTTATATCTGCCACACCTGCAGTGCAAATGGTTTTGCCCAACTGCTAACAAATTTGATGCTGCGATCAACTTGGAATTACCCCCATAGTATTTGGCTGATCCCATTGAACAAACAAATGCATTGCAGTATGAATTACAACTTGTGATTAATCACTTATTATCTGTGAAAAATTATGTCATCCCTTTAAGATAAATTTTTTAGTGTGTCAGATAGACTTCTATTTATGATGCCAAATGCATGCAGGGATTGTTTCATGTACAGTGAAGAGAAGCAAGTGCTTAGCTGCAGCTAGCTTCCTCAGAAAAAAATGGGTCTCAGAGTTGTCCGATGACTGAAATAAGCACTGAATTGACTAATTGACTTATAACAGTGTACAATGAAAAGAATTTGGCTATTTTAAAATCCATTTTTTAAATAAAGATAACTTAACTAGTAGTCAGTTAACTGAATAACCTTTACATGAGAAACTTTCACACTCTTTATTTACTGGTGTAAATTTTTTACTGGTTAATTCTGATGCCATAACTTGTAATATAAATTGGAAAAGGCCAAATTCTAATAAACCACAATCCAATGCCAAATCAAATATGTCTCCAGAAGTAAATTATACAAATGACATAGGGGGTCATTCTGACCTGATTGCACGCTGCAGTTTATCGCAGCGGTGCGATCGGGTCAGAACTGCGCATGCGCCGGCGCCTGATTGACAGGCAGAGGCGGTTGCTGGGCGCGCGCGGCGGAATGGTGGCGTTTATCCGCCGTTTTGTGGGCGCGGTCCGGCCAATGCAGGTGTGTCCGGACCGTATGGGTAGCGATGAGTAGCTCCTGGCCAGCACGTTAAAGCTAGGCTGGTCAGAAGCTACTCTTGAAGTGCAAAGGCATCGCCGCTGTGCAATGCCTTTTCACTTCTGCGGGGGGGGTGGGGGTGGGGGGCAGCACTGACATGCGGGACGGGGTAGCCCTGTGCTGGGCGTCCCCCCGCATGTCAGTGTGATTGATCGTAGCTGTGTTAAATTTAGCACAGCTACGATCATGTCGGAATGACCCCCATAGTTATATATTATTTATGGTGCTTTAACCTTGTATTCAATTAAGAAATTAAAACATCCTGTAAAAAACAACAAAACAAACAGTTTATTGTGGAGCAAGCAATTCTGTCTGTGTAAAGGCTGTAATGTGAAACGCTTTCAAGCAAGATATGTTTGAAATACCCCATCTTTGTATGTATGTACATTACTACAAATATATATATTATTATATATCAATATTGTATCTCTTACTGCCCATATAGGGGAAAGGAAACCTTATACATATTTTTTTTTTTTTTAATGCAAGCATGGTATACATTTTAACAGTTAATCTATCCCCATCTTTGTATGTATGTACATTACTACAAATATATATATTATTATATATCAATATTGTATCTCGTACTGCCCATACAGGGGAAAGGAAACCTTATACATATTGATTTTTTATTTTTTTTAATGCAAGCATGGTATACATTTTAACAGTTAATCTATCTACTCTGCAGACCTGTCAAGTAGCAAATAGAATGAAGAACTTTTGCTCTATTTTAATTAATTCATGTAATTATAATTTTTAATTACCAATTTAGAAGCTGTCTGTTATGAAGGTTAAAGCGATAAGTAAAAGTTTGTAGCAGAATGCTTTGTGTAGAACATTGCTGTTCTAGTGGGCTTGATATGACTCCTACAACCACTTTAATGGCTCCATTCTTAAAAAAAAATATTGCCTCTCTTGCTATAATGTTGTTAACATTGAAAACAACTTACAAGAGTTATAACACATATCAAGCTGTAAGTGTTATATTCATTTATTCTTTCTTTAAGTGGGAATAGCTATCATATAAAGTTTCTAAGATGATCACAAATGTAACTGTCAACTTCTGTAGGAGAAGGGGGGGGGGGGAGGTAGCAGGTGAAAAAAAAATTTCAGCAGTACATACAATATCACACCAAGAACAGTACTTAAAACACCCCATGAATGCCATGAATTTTGTAGATTTGTCCAAAGACAGAATGCTGGAGCTGTGTTAAAACATCATTTTTGCATGCTTGTATATCTAACAACTAACAGTAGCCACTGGGGCCCTGGGGCAGAGACTGGTTGTTGTAAGGTCGCTTTTGGCAACCAAGATGCGCACATACACATCCCTTTTTCTTCAGCATGTAAACATAACAGGGGTGTGAATGCACAACAGTGCAACAATGGTGATTAGCAGAGGGAACTGTCCTTTCTGTAAGCCCATTTCACTGTGATTTTCAAGAGCTACTGATCTTGTGGGTAATGCCTCTTTAGTATGTAAAGGTCATGGATTCAGTAACCAGCATGGCATTGTTTGTAAAAAAAAATTCTACATAAGGTCATGTACCAAACAAAGACTCCTTAGCTTGTTGATGACTGAAGTACTTGTAATACTGGAGAGGTAGACCACTTCAATCCAGCAAGATTGGGAATCCACCAATATAAAGTGATTTTTCCACTAATGGAAAATGTCAGCTGCAAGAATGGATCATGGAAGGTCAGACTCTTCATAGAGGGTGGAAGACTCCTTGCCATAATAAGCATAAAGAGCATTGCCTGGAGCACAAGCAAGCCATGACTCATTCTGTGTCAGCCACCATGGAAAGCTAGTTTAGCGCTGTTTTGGCCTATATTTTTGCACCCCATGTGTCCCTGATGAACCTGAATGGCAGGGAACATTTGCAGAGGAAGAGAGTTGACAAAGTATGGACCGCTCATATGGATAATATCAGTCGAAGTGAGTTCATCATGCATGGCAAAATAAGGGATGTAAATCATAAGAGATTCCTATGAGGAGGAAGACCCAGAGCCGGCCCTAACCAAAATGATGCCCTAGGCAAGATTTTGGCTGGTGTCCCCTAGCACCACCGCTAGTTCCACCTCTGACCCTGCACCCCTTTCCCAGCACCATCACCACTCACCCATAGCAGTCCTTATTTTGGTATACCCACCCCCTATATTTTAAACAGGAACATTGCACACATCCGGCACACAGCCCCAAAAGGTGTGTGTTTTTGCTGGCATGGCCACACAATAGTGGCCCCAGTTTAAATTATGCTACAGAGTACTGCAACTTTATTCACAATTTATCATGTGATAGTGTCCCTAATTCATGTTACATCACACAGTAGTACCACTTTACCTTATATACGTTACTCCTCACAGTAGTGCCCCTTATTCACATTACATCACACTGAATTGCTCCTTATGCACATTACACCACACCATATTGTTCTTTATTCAAATTAGACCACACAGTAGTGCCGTTTCTATATGTTACGCCACACAGTAGAGCATCTTATACACATAATGCCACACATTAGTAATGCATTTATACACATAATACCACACAATAATGCCCCTTACATATATGACACACATTATTAATGTCCTTATAAGCATAATGCGCCTTAAACATTATGCCAACCTTTATTAATGCCCTTATACAAATAATGTCCCTTACACATATGCCACACATTATTAATGCCCTTATACACATAAAGACACACATAATGTCCCTTACACATATACCGCACATTATTAATGCATTTATACACATAACACACTTATTGCCCCTTACACATATGCCGAACACTATTACACAACCAACCCACTCACACAAACACAGCACTCACATGGCCGCTAACACTGTGACCTCTGTTTGGATACAGATGTGTCCTCATAAATCTTGCCTCAGTGCGCCATGCAGCAGAAAATGCCTGGCGTAAGTCAGCTGGCAACTCTGCTAACGGCAGGTGCCTATTTTTGATAAAAATGTATCTTATTTGCATTGCTATGTGGCTAGGATGCACATGCAGCTTCTGCTGATTAAAATGATATGCTGCATGCCTGTATACTGTGTGCTACTGTGGCTGTATCTGCATACGAAATGCTACACACAGAATATAGGCATGCCGCATATCATTTTAATCAGCATAAGCTGCTTGTGTCCCTAGCATGCTAAATGCCCTAGGTAGTTGCCTAGTTTGCCTATGCCTAGAGCCGGCTCTGGGAAGATCAACCACGAAGTACAGCCTTAGACAACCAGCGGCAGAGGTCATTATTCAAAGTGGAACAGGGAGATCTTTTAGACACTTAGAGGGCAAAACATCCATCCCCATGATATCAAGATCATCATCAATCCCTTACGCATATGAATAAGAAGTAATGCACAAGAAAGGGTATCCACAACCTGGTGTCACACACAATTCTCACACACGATTTGCACACCATATCCAGATGGTTGGATATCAGTTAGAGCAGGGGTGGCCAACCGGCGGCTCTCGAGCCGCATGCGGCTCTTTCATCGTCCGCATGCGGCTCGATCAGCTCCCGGCCACCTCTGCGCTACTTCAAATGACTCTCAGCGGTGTGTGAGGAGAGGGAAGGAGAGCGCAGCACGCGCCTCTCCTGCCCTGACTCCTGCGGCGATGTCTAGCTTCAATTCGGTGCCGGACCATGAGCCAATCAGAGCTCGCGGCAGCTAAGGCTCCTGATTGACTGCCGGATCGCGAGCTCTGATTGGCTCACGGGCCGGCGCTGAATTGAAGATATACACTGCCACCGGAGTCAGAGGAACAGGAGAGGCGCGCGCTCTCCCCTCGCCTTCCCTCGCCCCCCCTCACAGCAGCAGCAACAGGGTGAGTAGCACTTGGGGGGGGGGGGCGAGCCACTGTGGGGACGTGTATCTGCACTGTGGCCAAAGCTGGCACTGTGGGGGCATGAGTCTCTGGGCTGGGGGCATAGCTGGCACTGTGGGGGCATGAGTCCCTGCGCTGGGGGCATAGCTGGCACTGTGGGGGCATGTGTGTCTGCACTGGGGGCATAGCTGGCACTGTGGGGGCATGTGTACCTGCACTGGGGGCATAGCTGGCACTGTGGGGGCATGTGTATCTGCACGGGGTTATATCTGGCACTGTAAGGACATGTGTAGCTGGCACTGGGGGCATATCTGGCATTGTAAAGACATGTGTAGCTGGCACTGGGGGGGGGGGCATATCTGGCATTGGGGGCATATCTGGCACTGTTAGGACATGTCTATCTGGCACTTGGGGCATAGCTGGCACTGTGTGGACATGTGTATCTGGCACTGGGGGTATATCCGGTACTGTTAGGACATGTCTATCTGGCACTGGAGGCATATCTGGCACTGTGGGGGCATGTGTATCTGGCACTTGGGGCATATCTGTCACTGTGGGGGCATGTGTATCTGGCACTGGGGGCATAGCTGGCACTGTGGGGACATGTGTATCTGGCACTGGGGGCATATGTATCTGGTTCTGTGGGGGCATGTGTATCTTGCACTGGGGGCATATATTTATCTGCCACTGTGTGGACATATGTGTATCTGGCACTGTGGAGGTGGGTATATGAATCAGGCACTGTGGAGGCACCCATTTATTGGCATTTTTACATGTATGTGGCACTGTACTGGGGCATTATATGTATGTGGCATTGTACAGCATGACTAAAAATGGGGTTATGACACAAGGTAATCCTCCTACAAATGTCATACCGAAAGGTGTGCGCACAAAAATGGGGTGTGGCTTTTTGAAAACTAGGCCATGCCCGCATCTTTGGGCGCGCGCCTACGGCACGCGCATGATAGTGGCTCTTGCCCTTTACTACGGATCTTTTCTGACTCTTTTCCTCTGACTGGTTGGCCACCCCTGAGTTAGAGAATGAGGCACTGAATCTCAGCAGAAATGTTGTGTGGAGGACTGTGAAGAATCATGATCAGGGATTCCAGGTCATTCTCCATAAAGACTGGTCAACCATAGCTAAAACTATGAAACATCTTGCAGGCAAACACCTATGCCAAAAACTCCTTTTTAATCCGTGCAGATCTGGATTCAGATCTAGAAAATGTGCCACCATTTTCCAGATAGCAGTAGCTGCATATGACATCACGCAGCTGCCCTAAACCCGCCCCTGTTTTCATCACCACGCCTGTCCAACACCACATCACAGCCCCATACCACCTTGCAAATACCTCTGCCTGTCAATCAGGCAGAGGTGTTCACATAACTGAGATGCACTCACTTCTCACCGCCTGCGCACATGCAGGGTCGGTTCTGCGCGTGCTCACTGTTGGGGCAGACAGGGAGATGCGATCGCATTTAAATTCTGTCTGATACTGAATATCCCCCTAAGTTCATACCCAGTTATGCAACATGTCCGCACACTCCCATAACACACTTCTCAGTGCCTCAGAATAATCTCCTCCTAATCATCTTTCCCGGTTTGCGAAAGTCCTTCCCCGGTGTACAAATATGCATATGAATGTGCAGGGACTGGGATGCCCACATTATGCAGATTTAAATGCAGCAGTCTTTAGATGCATCCATTGGACACCATGAAAACTTGCACCAGCCCTATGCTAGGTGCAGAATCTTTGTCAAAGAATAGCCTCCATTTCCAACGCCTCCATCTGCTTCCCTAGGCAGGAGTCACAGTGGCATAAGTAAGGTAAGGATGGCTTTTTGTAGTGTTGCAGGACTGAGACCTCCAAGGCAGAGGGCTGAAGTTTTCATCTCTAAACTTCATTCCTTTTCACTTGCTGATTCTGAGTTGGACACAGCTGCATCTGTGTCTGCATCTCTTGCCAGTCGCACATCTGGAAGTTGATGCAAATGCCACTAAAGAGCCCTTCCCTAGTGTACACTCAATGTGCCAGGACTGAGATGTCCACTTTCAGTGTCTGTATATGAAGAAATACTGCTTAGTGTGTCTGTAGAAGCACCATCTGTCGCACCGTAGAAACTAGCACTACTGTATGGCACGTGCAGATGCTCCAACTATGGTGTATGGCCTCCTATGAAAACAAATTTGCATCTCTGTACACAACCACTGTCCGTGACATTACCATGAAACTCCATAACTCACACATAAGACAGTCCATCTCTGTGCGTCCACTAAGCCATCCCCCCGTCACCGCCTAAGAATACCCAATATATTTCCAAAACATTTCTGAGAGCATGTGTTCTCCCGTGTGTCTCAATCAAAGCTCCAGCTCTGTGCACATGCTATCTGGATGCATGCTCAGAAGAAACAAATTGCTCCTTTGCCTCTAACATCGTGCTGCATACAGCTCAGACTCAGGCCATTAATGTGCAGATGGTCTATGATGCAAAAATGGAAATATTGAGTGTTGTAGCAGGAATCCTGGCTCATGTCATACATTTGAGGATGAATTAATGCCAGATGGATAATATGAGTATCTGACATATCTTTTTAAATTGTTATTAATAATAATGACTAGTCTAATGTGTATTTGTTTTCCCCAGATGGGATTCAGACTAAGGCTATCACTCCTGGCTATATACACCTATCACGCTACCCAGTGATGTGCAGTGAGGCGGATGAGGCAGAGCCTTTCCTGTCATACTAACGTATAAACCAGAGTTTTGACTATATAAAGTATATAAAAAATTATAAATATATAGTAAAGATTATATTCGAAATATCTTCTTTACATTATTCTAGAAATTTTTATAGTCAAAACTCTGGAGCAAAAAGTCTATGGCAGGCAAGACAGTGCCTACCTTTTCCTCACATCTCTAATCAACACTTATCAAATTTCCAGCAGTATATGCTGCTGCACCATTTTATAATACCCACATGAACACTTTGGCTCATATATTGTATGCAGAGCTGGCTCTGGTACTAGACAGTGCCTCCTGAGCCATTTACCTCACCACACGTCCTTGATGCTTCCACAGACTCCTGCTGACCATATATAATGAGGCACATGAAACCACTACATATCTGACTATTAAAAATTAGGCTCAGATATCTTGATAAGTCTGGTGGAGTGCTATTATAAAGCATGGGCAAGGTCTTATGTATTGTGCACTGCTGCTGTCTATTGCATAATCTGGTATTAAACCAAACCAGCCCAATTATATTATTCATTAGACACTGAGCAGGTTGAGGTCTTGCAATCATCAGGCAACTCTCAGAGTACCATGGGGGTGTGACAGGTATCAACTACTTCAGATTTAAGTATACTAGACCTAGTGTAATTCATGTTATGAATCCCAGTTGAGGGCGACATGTCTTGTTTATGTGTGCCTCATGCTGTGTCTGTTCATGTGGAATCATACTAACTGAATGAAAACACATGCTGGAGGATTGTGCAAATACGCTGACATTTTTATGTTTACACAAATAAAATATGGCCATAAATAGTCATCATAAACCAAAACAAGCCATATTATTTTTTAACATCAATGTTTTTTTTTAGCAGGTACAAAAGAAATGGTATGTGTAAGGGGCACTATAATGGTGGGCATAATGTGTAAGGGGCACTACTTCCTTGGGCATAATGTTATGGTGCACTACTACAGATGGAGCCATGCTAGTCGTGGCTCCGTTTGTCCCTGGGCGCGCCTGCCCATGTGCACCTAACGACGAGAGTGTCTCCGTACGGGCGGGTGTGCATGCCCATGATGGAGATGCACCCCATTCACTAGAATGGGAGAGCGCACTGGTGTTTCTATAATGAGTCCAGAGGGGGCCCCCACCACACACGCTGCACCCATTTTCTAAATACTCACCCCTCCGGAGTCCCGTGGTGACATCCATGGCGGTATTAATACTCTGTGAAAATGGCCCAGCTGCCATTCTCACGGAGTTCTGTGCATGCGCAGTACAGAAATCTTAGGGAAAATGGCCGCCACACCATTTTCCCGGAGACCTGCGCATGCGCAGTAGAGTCTGAGCGCTCTAGTGCTCAGACTCTCAGTGTTGCCGGCAGAGAGGAGGGGGCCCGAACGGAGGAGGCTGCACCCGGGCCTCCTCCTCTCTTAAAGCTCCCCTGGGAGAGCGTCTCCATCCGGGGCGTGCGCGCATCCGTGACGGAGACGCTGACGGAGATGCACCCCATTCTAGTGAATGGGAGAGCGTCTCTGTGCACTCCTGGCGTGACTAGGCTGACGGATTGCCTAGACACGCCAGGAGTGCACGCCTGCGATGGAGCCACCTCAGCGATGGAGCCGCCGCATCTGTACCTTGGACATAATGTTTATGGTGCACTACTAAGGTGGGAATGATGTGTAAGGGGCACTACAGCTAGACTTTTCCCATGAGACCATGCCCCCTCAATTTTATGGGGCATGCAAAGTATTTAGGGGGGCCGCCGAAGTATATATTTGCTTACCTAACATTTTTGCCTTGGTCTGGCCCTGCTCATATGCATGCTACTATGCGATTACACCTCCCCATGCATTTGCTTGTGAATATAAACATCTACAATATCAGTACTTGCATTTGTCCTATACCTACTGCAAGAGGTCCATCTGAAATCAGATTCCTTAAAAGTGCAAAACTCTACATAGCCTGAAATTCCGTTTAGACAGCATGCATCCACTGAAGTTTTGTATGGCTCTGAAAGAATTGCCTATAGATGTGTGTGGAGCATGCATCAGTACCAACAATTGCAATATCCATCTGTGAAATGAAATCGCATGCAGCTCTGTATCAGCCACAAACTCCCCTTTTCTGAATGTCTAGCAGTGAATCCGGGAGTCTGAATATGTATCTGCTTTCTCAAACCTTTACAGGAATTGATAAAAAGCTACTTACTATACATTATTCATAAATTCTTGCCTTTTATCTGTTGCTGCACAAAGGATGGTTATTGGTGAATTACTGTTCTTTGATTAATACAGAAAATAGTTAAATATAAAGAGTTAAAACTCTAATATTGTCTCATAGCATGCTTTGTCATTAATTATTATTTTTAAACAGCTAATGCATTCGGCGCAAATGTGATGAGGTGAACTGAGATCAGTTATGCTATTTTACTTATTTTCTTTTCATTGGTGGCCTTTAAATGGCCCTAAAATGCTTTGCAATAATTTGAGTCCAACAGCATGAGCTAATGACCGAGCCAAGAGATTCAGAGGTTATGTTTTAAAACACTCAACTTATTTTGCATCTGCATGATTGAATAGCACTGAGCAATAATTTGATGCCTGCTGGCAGCATTTTGAAATATTTTGAAGGATCAAGCTTTATTAAAGTGATTTTTTTTATGTACAGTAACAATCTCTTTTACATAATAATTTACAAAAAGAAAAATAACCAACTTCATTAAAACGTAGAATTGTAGTACAGCTTTTTGTCTGAAATGTAAGGTCTTATTATTTTATTATTAATCCCTTTTTTAAGATTAAATTATTGTCGCTTAATGGAATATGTGCGGAAATGTTTATTTTGGTTTTCTAAATATTCAAATGGTAAACTAAGTATTAGACATTTTATCTTGTCTTAATGAAATTGTCTTGTTTCTCAAACAGAATCCATAAACACGACACTATGATCTAAAACTAGAATATAACACAATGATAAGCAACCTGGTGCACTTCATGAGTCACATAGCCAGTGGTAAATTTCCCATTAGGCATGTGAGGCACGTGCCTAGGGGCGGCACTTGTTTGGGGACGGCACTTGGAAGCTTGTGTTGGTACTGACAGCCCAAAAAGTGCCAGTAACTGCAAAATAATTCTACTTTACTGTACCATATGCCACTTTGAATTGAGTGTAAATGGGTTGGACATGCACATAGTATCCTGTACGTAAGATGTCCTATTTAGTAAATACATGTGCTCAAATAAGGATGCACTCACCAGACTTCTCCAGGGTGAAATTGATAGATTTTAATCCAGACAGCACATACTCACAAACAGAAGGTCAACGTTTCGGCTCACAGCAGAGCCTTTGTCAAGACCAGATTACCAGGTTGCCATCTCCCTATTTAGTAAATATATATACATAATTTAAAATGTAATAGTTAGTGGCTTTAACTTGGCATATAACCAATCAATAAAAATAATAAAATTTTAACAGACGGTGTCACGATCCTAGGCACGGCGATTCCCCAGATACGCCAATCTGCGAATCCCTGCCACGTGACACCTTTACTGGATACCTGAGCGCGTGTGTTTATTTCACACAAAATCACTGCCACCAGCCAAAGTACAAACGTTTAGGGTATGACCCAAGGCAAACTTATGGCTTTTGCCTCCACCTAGAATTATTAATATTTTGGTAAAGCCTCTTTCAGAGAGTTGGGTTGGATACACAACAGAAACCAGATCTAAAATAAGATTATTTAATTCAAGTAAAACACTTCAAAGCTTATGTTACAGAAAATAGAAAGTTACAAGAATATAATGATAAAAAGGTCAAAGTCACAACAGAAAAGACAACTTCAAGAAAATAAAAATAGAGATAAACCCACCGATCCTAGCACGCATGCACAGTAGAACGATGAGATGAAGTGAAGCCGCTTCGGATATCAGAACATTACAGAGCCAGAATGTTCTCCTGACTCGCTTCTTTGATAATGGACAACTTACACTCTGAGGGTCTCCTATTTAAAAAAACATGCTGCCCCTTCAGCCCCCCTCCCTCTGGAGTGTTACTGTTACCCTTCCATAAGCCCGAGAAGGTATTGAGTGTCAGCTCATACTGGGCTTCCCGGCTACTATCTCAGGGGTGAATGGCCTTACTCTTCCCTTCCTTTTGAAGCTGGGCAATCAGCTTTATCAATCATACTAAGACACTTATATAGCTGGATGAAGGAAGTTTTTAATCACCTTCCCTAGCCAGCATGTCTTTCTGGTCTCTCTCTGGTGACCCCCTGGGGTCAGGAAACAACCTGTTGGGAGATACACAAGCCAGTTGAGAAAACACATTTCAGGCCTGACCTGCATTTACTTTAAGATCTCAGCTCTGATTCTGGGATAAGTAAACTAAACTTCACACCTAAGCAGTCAGTGTGTCTCTATGATCTGTGGCTACAATGAAATGCCAGCAGATCAATCAAGCTTCAACCATGTAACATGCAAAGACAGTTATCACATACTGGTACCTTGATACATCAATTGGAATAATACACATTTCATTCATGCCCACTTCGATGTAACCCAGATGCATTGGCATCACATCCATTGATACGTCACTTGGATATCCTGGTGTCATCTATATTGATATCACACTACTTATTAACAGGCTTATTCCTGCTTGAGATAGCCTGGATCATGACACCTCCCCCTTTAAGATCAGCAAGGGAGCAGTGGCACATCAGACTGAAGTCTCCTATGACCTTTTCACATAGGATTTATACATAACCACACACAGGGCATTTGCAGACATTGATCAATACAATATTATTTTCAGTTATGCACGTTCTGGCGTCAGAATAGCGTCCAATCATGACAGACGGGGACAGCCGTTACTGTTGTGCCTTGGGAATCCATCACCCATAAATCTGCCCCTGCACATAGGGTGGCACTTTAACGTTCAAAAAAAGCCAAACATTGCTCTTAATCTTCGTAGTAGATTAAATTAATACATTTAATCAAAGAAAGAGCCACCTACTGTATCTGTAATAACATATCAGCAGGCATTTTAACCACTTGCCATGTATGGTTGCATCATTTGCGACCACACCAGGCAGTGCGATTTCTCATCTCGTCGCATCGTCCACATACCGAGTGGCCGGCTGCTGGAAGATAGTCTGCTAGCATTCGCCAACCACAGAGGGACCCCCCGGCCCCTCTGTCTCTCTGCACCCTCCCCCAGTGTCTGCCATGCTGTCGATCCCTGCTGATCAGTCAGCACAGCAGGACCCCCCACTTAGGAATTCCACTGAGTAGCATCCACCCAGGAAATGTAAATTAAACCCTCTATTCCTCCAGTGTATACCTGGCGGCTGCCCAGATGAGTAGCCGCCTGGTTTGTTTTTTCTTGTAAATGATTGCTGCTTTAAAAGTATGGCCATTCATGGATGAAATACTGGACCTCCGGCAACTCAGGCCCTATTACATTTACCACAAAATGTGTGTTTTACCTTATTTTTCAATATGCTGCCTCTCCCTGCAGGTTGGCAGCCTGTCTGGCCAAATCATAACACTTGTGGAAGCCTCTCTTTTTAAGGAGGGCGTATGGTTTGCCTGTCAAACTAAGTGGGAGAGGAGGAATCTGGGGTACTTAAGGCTGCTGCAGGCCATTTGTCAGTATGACCGATGCTACATATTGGCCAGTGACTAGGGCGTGGTACTGTCCTGACTGACCAGGCTGTGCACATTCTACAATCTGAAAAGTTACTGTTTTGCGGTCATCCTACAAAATAAAACAGTGGTTAAGGAGACCAGAATCAGAGTGCATGCTTCCATTATAAGGTTACTTTACCACAAGTGGTGTCAGTGCATGGGATGTTAAGGGAAGCTATTTTCTGCTGCCCAACCCACAAAGAAGCTATAATTAATGAAATTCTGAAAATACTCATGAGCGGGCATCAGCAACTGATACAGATGCAGCAGCAGCAGCAGTTCCAACAGCAACTGTTATGGATGCAACAGCAACGGCAGCTAGGTCCTAAGGAGAAGCCCAAGCTTCAGAAAATATCAGTTGACAATGACATACTGTAGAAGCCCATCTTACCATATTTGAGAGAATAGGAAATAGGGCAAAATAGCCACTGGAAGTCTGATTAGAGAAGCTGGCACCAAACTTTACCAGGAAGTCCCAGCGGGCTTATATAGATCTCAAGGAGCAAGAGGTGATGATGTACTCAACCTTAAAGACTGAGACACTGTCTTGTGTCTGGGTTAACAGGCCATGCCAAGCTGTTAGGATCTCCTGCTCTGTGCTGCCACGTCGCCATGGCAACCGGGAGGCAAGTGTTAGCGAAGTAACCTGAGCGGAGCTGATACTCCGGTCCGGGTTTTTACTGTGTAGTGGTTACAGGCTCTGTGCACGGCAGGGAATCCGGCGCTGGTTTTGTGCTCACAGTCTGTGAGGTCTGAGTGGGGCGTGGACAGCACCTGCTATATAAACCATCCTCTCAGGCTAGGCAAATGCTGCTGAATATTTGTTTGTTAGTCAGTTCCAGAGAGTTAGCTAGTACTGTGTGACGTTGTATTTACTTGTTGCTTACTGCGAATAGGCCTTGGGATTCGGTACTTCATTCTGCCAATCCGGACCTAGCAGTAAGACTTGAGTCAGTTGTTTGACCTGCTGGGGTTCTTTTGCTATTCTGTGAACCCAGCAGGTTTGCGGCTGTACTCTCAGACCTGCTTGCTTAATCCTCCCTCACTGTGCAGGGCGTCCAGGTGTCAGTTTAGTGGCAGTAAGCTGAACCTGTGCCCTGCAAGTGGGGGTTAGGATTGTGGATACTCTCCTTGTGTCTATATTTCTATCTCTGACCAAGGAGTTTATTCCCACACCCGTTGGTAACCCTTTGGGGTTTTTTATGTTGCTCTTAGCAACATCATTTCAGGTGCTCCACATGTTAAATCACTACACATCGCTTCATTGTCCGCTCTATTCCGTCTGTGCATTCCTGACACTAGGGAGACACCCAATTCCTGAGCCTTTGGGCTTCTCCGTTCACTTTGTGTTTATTAGTTATTCCATCACCTCCTGTGTATGTTATGTTATACTGTCTGTGAGTTCGTTTGCTTCGCTTCCCTCTCTGTTCATACACCGGTATACTCCTGTTAGCACTGGTGTGCGTAACATATTCAGCAGCCTTACTCCTGTTGAAATTTTGTGGGAATATGGAGCATACCCCTCAAAATACTTTTCAACAGGTGGTCGATCAGGTGCAGGTCCTGACTCGACAATTTAATGAGATGTCCATTAAAATGAACACCCCGCAGGCTGCTAGCGGAGCTCCCGCAGCAGCAGCGGCAAGTTCAGGGGTTAAGGAGCCGAAAGTAAATCTCCTGGATCGTTTTTCTGGAGATCGCTCGCAGTTCTTTTGTTTCAAGGAGAGCTGTAAGCTATATTTCAGGCTTAGGCCCCAGTCTTCTGGGTCAGAGATTCAGCGGGTGGGCATGGTGATTTCCTTGCTACAAGGAGACCCACAGGTCTGGGCATATGGGTTACAGCCTGACTGTCCGTCGCTTAAAAGTGTTGATGCTTTTTTTTACGGCACTGGGCATTTTGTATGATGACCCTGACAAGATGGCTTCAGCCGAGGCTCAGATTACGGTTCTTAAGCAAGGGCGACGGCCAGCTGAGGTTTATAGTACGGAGTTTCGGAGGTTGGCTCATGATACCCAGTGGAATGACCCAGCCCTGAGAAACCAGTACCGAAGGGGCCTTTCTGACCAGATAAAGGACCAACTGGTACAATATCCCTCGCCTGATAGCTTAGATCAGCTCATGCAGTTATCCATCCGGGTGGATAGACGGCTGAGAGAGCGTAGGCTTGAAAGGGAGACCGCAGTTTCCTTTTTTCCCAAGGGAACCTCAGACTCTGAGGAATATTCCGAGGAGCCTATGCAGATTGGGGTTACCCGCCTCTCCTCGCGTGAGAAGATGCGGAGGAGACAGCAGGGTTTGTGTTTGTACTGTGGGAATAAAGGTCATGTTGTAGTATCATGCCCAGAAAAACCGGAAAACTTCAGGGCCTGAGGGTGGTGGGAAATATCCTGTCAGGCCAGAAGTCAGAATTTCCTAAAAAGACTTTTCTCATTCCGGTGACTTTGGAGATCCTCGGTCAAACTGTCAAGACTGAGGCCTTTGTGGACAGTGGGGCCGATGGGGTTTTCATGGACCGTCAATTCGCCCTGGAACACTCTGTTCCCTCAGTACCTTTGGCATCAGAGATTGAGATCTGTGGGTTAAACGGGGAACCATTGTCCCAGGGTAAAATTACCTCCTGCACCAGACAAATTCCTTTGTTTATTGGAGCCACACACTATGAAAAATTGTCTTTTTAATTTATGTGACTGTCTGTTCTTTTGCCCCATTGGTTTTGGGGTTACCCTGGTTAAGGGCCCATAACCCTCAATTTGACTGGGTCTCTGGGGAGATTCTTAGTTGGGGTAGTGATTGTTTCAGGAGTTGCTTGAGCCTTCCAGTCAGGCTCTCGCAGCTAAGTTTGCCAGGATTGCCAGGATGTTATGCAGATTTTGCAGATGTGTTCTCCAAAAAAGTTGCGGAGGTACTACCTCCCCATCGCCCCTATGACTGTGCCATTGATTTGTTGCCGGATTCTAAGCTTCCCAAGAGCAGGTTGTACTCCCTGTCACGTCCTGAGACTCAGGCTATGGCAGAGTACATTCAGGAGAACTTGGCTAAGGGATTTATCAGACCCTCACAGTCCCCAGTTGGGTCGGGGTTCTTTTTCGTGGGTAAAAATGACGGTTCGTTGCGACCCTGCATCGACTTCAGGGAATTGAACCGTATCACGATTAAAAACTCGTACCCACTGCCTCTCATTTCGGTTTTGTTTGACCAGCTTCGTACTGCCACCATTTTTTCTAAGATTGACCTACGCGGTGCTTACAATCTAATCCGAATAAGAGAGGGGGATGAATGGAAGACTGCCTTTAATACCCACTCAGGGCATTATGAATATTTGGTGATGCCTTTTGGGCTCTCTAATGCCCCGGCAGTCTTCCAGGAATTCATGAACGATGTGCTCAGGGAATATTTGGATAGATTCTTAGTTGTTTATCTAGATGACATCTTAATCTTCTCTCATTCCCTGGAGGAACATCGGAAGCATGTACGCTTAGTCCTCCAGAAACTCAGAGACCACCAGCTTGGGGCGAAGCTGGAGAAGTGCGAGTTTGAAGTCCAGCAAATCGCATTTCTAGGGTATATTATCTCCTCAGTAGGTTTCCAAATGGAGGGTTCTAAGGTACAGGCAGTCCTGGATTGGGTGCAGCCCACTAGTTTGAAGGCGCTTCAGCGTTTTCTGGGCTTTGCAAATTTTTATAGACGATTTATCGCTGGATTTTCGTCTATAGTGGCCCCCTTGGTGGCACTCACTAAGAAAGGGGCGGATGTTGCTCACTGGTCTTGTGAGGCCAAAGCGGCCTTTGCCCGTCTCAAAAGGGCATTTGTCTCGGCCAAGGTGCTGCGACACCCAGATCCAGAGCGTCTTTTTGTGGTAGAAGTGGATGCCTCTGAGATAGGTATTGGGGCAGTGCTCTCTCAGATGGGGGTGTCTGATAATCGCCTTCATCCCTGTGCTTACTTTTCCCATAAATTTTCATCTGCCGAGATGAATTATGATGTGGGTAACCGGGAATTGTTGGCTATAAAGGATGCACTCGGGGAGTGGAGACACTGGCTTGAGGGGTCTAAGTTTGTGGTCTCAATTCTCACCGACCATTAGAATCTGGCATATTTAGAGTCAGCGAAGCGGCTCAATGCCAGGCAGGCACGATGGGCTTTGTTTTTTGCTCGCTTTAATTTTTTGATAACATATCGCCCTGGGTCAAAAAACATCAAGGCTGATGCGCTCTCGCGGAGTTTTGCTCCAGTTCAAGAGACCACCGAGGAGCCATTGCCCATTGTGTCCCCATCATGTATTAAAGTGGGCATTACCCAGGACCTCTTGTCATTAGTCCTTAGAGCACAGGAGCAGGCTCCTCCAGACCTTCCGGTAGGTCTCTTGTTTGTGCCTCCTAGGTTAAGACAGCGAGTGTTCCTGGAATTCCATGCCAAGAGGTCGGCAGGGCATCCGGGTATTACCAGAACTCGGGAGTTGCTGTCTAGGGCGGTGTGGTGGCCCTCGGTGGCTAGGGATGTGGATCAGTGGGTTCGGGCATGTGACGTTTGTGCCCGAAATAAAACTCCTAGAGGGGTTCCTGTCGGCCCATTACATCCACTCTCTATTCCGTCTAAGCCATGGACCCACATTTCCATGGATTTTGTGGTGGACTTGCCCAAATCCTCGGGGATGACAGCCATTTGGGTTGTCGTTGACAGGTTTTCAAAGATGGCGCATTTCGTTCCACTGGTTGGGTTGCCATCGGCCAGACGCCTGTCTGAGTTATTTATGCATGTTGTGCACCTCCACGGGTTGCCACTTGATGTGGTCTCTGACCGTGGATCCCAGTTTGTGGCCAAATTCTGGAGGGCATTTTGTTCTGATCTCCAGATTTCTGTAAGCTTGTCGTCAGGCTACCATCCACAGTCTAATGGGCAGACTGAGAGGGTGAACCAGTCCTTGGAGCAGTTCCTCAGGTGTTATGTCTCCAAGTGTCATACTGACTGGGTTGCTCATCTGTCCATGGCGGAGTTTGCCTATAACAACGCGGCTCACTCTGCTACAGGGATCTCTCCCTTCCTTTGTGTGTATGGGCATCATCCTAAGGCCAATTCTTTTGACCCCCTGGATTCCACGTCTGGTGGTTCCTCTGTTGTTTTGGTCCTTAGGGGTATTTGGAGGAAAGTGAAGAAAGCCCTTGTGTCTGTGTCATTAGTGACCAAAAGGGTTTTTGATAAGCGGAGAAGACCCTGCAGCTTCAAATTAGGAGACTTCGTCTGGTTGTCCACCAAGAATTTTAAGTTGAGACAGCCATCTCATAAGCTTGGCCCCCGGTTCATCGGCCCTTATAAGATCACCAGGGTTATCAATCCGGTGGCATTTCAGTTAGATCTGCCCTGTTCATTGGGTATCAATAAAACATTTCATTGTTCCCTTTTAAAACTGGCGGTTAGTAATCCTTCTTCCAGTGGAAGACCTTCTCCTCTTCTGATACGGGGTCAGAGGGAGTTTGTGGTTAAAAGGGTTCTTGACTCCACGATGGTTCTGGGTCGGCTGTCATTTTTGGTGCACTGGAAGGGGTATGGCCCGGAGGAGCGGTCGTGGGTGCGCAGTTGTGATCTTCATGCCCCCAGACTGATACGCTCTTTCTTCTCGCAGTTCCCCGATAAACCCGGTGGTAGGGGTTCTTTGACCCCTCGTCAGAGGGGGGGTACTGTTAGGATCTCCTGCTCTGTGCTGCCACGTCGCCATGGCAACCGGGAGGCAAGTGTTAGCGAAGTAACCTGAGCGCAGCTGATACTCCGGTCCGGGTTTTTACTGTGTAGTGGTTACAGGCTCTGTGCACGGCAGGGAATCCGGCGCTGGTTTTGTGCTCACAGTCTGTGAGGTCTGAGTGGGGCGTGGACAGCACCTGCTATATAAACCATCCTCTCAGGCTAGGCAAATGCTGCTGAATCTTTGTTTGTTAGTCAGTTCCAGAGAGTTAGCTAGTACTGTGTGACGTTGTATTTACTTGTTGCTTACTGCGAATAGGCCTTGGGATTCGGTACTTCATTCTGCCAATCCGGACCTAGCAGTAAGACTGGAGTCAGTTGTTTGACCTGCTGGGGTTCTTTTGCTATTCTGTGAACCCAGCAGGTTTGCGGCTGTACTCTCAGACCTGCTTGCTTAATCCTCCCTCACTGTGCAGGGCGTCCAGGTGTCAGTTTAGTGGCAGTAAGCTGAACCTGTGCCCTGCAAGTGGGGGTTAGGATTGTGGATACTCTCCTTGTGTCTATATTTCTATCTCTGACCAAGGAGTTTATTCTCACACCCGTTGGTAACCCTTTGGGGTTTTTTCTGTTGCTCTTAGCAACATCATTTCAGGTGCTCCACATGTTAAATCACTACACATCGCTTCATTGTCCGCTCTATTCCATCTGAGCATTCCTGACACTAGGGAGACACCCAATTCCTGAGCCTTTGGGCTTCTCCGTTCACTTTGTGTTTATTAGATATTCTATCACCTCCTGTGTATGTTATGTTATACTGTCTGTGAGTTCGTTTGCTTCGCTTCCCTCTCTGTTCATACACCGGTATACTCTTGTTAGCACTGGTGTGCGTAACACAGGCTCAGCGCCTCCATGAGTGACGTTACTCCAAAGAGAGTCCAGTCAGACCTCAGTTGGCAGCTTTAATCAAAATAAAAGTAGGAGGAAAACCCACCCAATTGATGGTGGAGCGGCTGGTGGTTGACCACTGCATTTGGCTCGGGATCTGCAGAAGTGAGTGATGCAGGCAGATCCCGAAGAACTCGCCACACTGTGGATAGGTTTAAGGCATTGCAAAAAATTGCTATGCCTCCTGGCTTTGAGCCAAAACCTAAAAACTCTGAAAGATCGTATCCGTATAAAGATATAATGCAGCTGGAGCTGCAGCTAGCGGTGAAGACCTCCGATCACAGTGGTGTGCTTCACAATATTCTGAGTCTTTTAACGTGTTTCCTCGCCTCCCTCCGGGTTCAGCGGCTTCATCAGAAATGATTCTTCAGAGATGACTGCCGTAAAGCCAGCAGCCGGAGGGACGTTTCTGCTATTAAGTGCTGGGAGGAGCGGTGAGACTGTTCTTTCTGTCTGGCCAGACATTTTAACTTTTAAAATCACATTTCAGTTCAATGGACCCTAATTGATTAATGGACTGTTTACTACTCTTTGTCTGCACCAGTATTCATTACGGATGGAAGTGACTTTCATTAGTTGCACAAAGTAACTTGCAGTGTGCCACTTTGTTGCATTTATTTGTAGTGATACAATTAAGTGAGCTCAGAGACTTTTTTTTGCTGCATGAATTGGTTGTTGCCTTATAGGCCCTACACACTGGCCGATATTCCTCATATTGAACGAGATAACATTCATATCTTTCAGTGTGGAGTCACCAGCGATGAACGATGCACGGCCCCGCGCTCTTTCATCGCTGGTTCCCCGTCGGCTGTGCATGCAGGCCAATATGGACGATCTCGTCCATATTTGCCTGCACTTCAATGGAGCCGGGTGACAGGGGGAGTGAAGAAACTTCACTCCTCCGTAACTGCCCCCCCCCCCCCCCCCCCCTGTCAGCCGTATCCGCCGTCGGGCAGCTCGGCGGCGGATCTTTATATGTGTAGGACCCCTTACAGAAATTAAGCTGCATTATATGCTTTTTTATAAATAGATACTAAAGTTGTTATAATAACCGGCCGGTGGTGATGGTTTGTGAATATATTTATGTATTTTAATAAATATTCTTTTATGTCCAATCTATGGTGGTCATTCCGAGTTGTTCGCTCGTTGCCAATTTTCGCTGTGCTGCGATTTGTTGCAAATTGAGTATGCGCAAGGCACGCAGGGCGCATGCGCTTAGCTATTTAACTAAAAACTTAGTAGTTTTGCTGTGGATCCTGCGGCGCTTTTCAGTCGCACTGCTGATCGGTGAATGATTGACAGGAAAGGGGCATTTCTGGGTGGTAACTGAGCGTTTTCCGGGAGTGTGCTAAAAAACGCAGGCGTGCCAGAGAAAAATGCGGGAGTGTCTGGAGAAACGGGGGAGTGGCTGGCCGAACGCAGGGCGTGTTTGTGACGTCAAACCAGGAACTAAACGGACTGAGCTGATCGCATTCTGTGAGTAGGTCTGTAGCTACTCAGAAACTGCAAAGAATTATTTAGTAGCAATTCTGCTAATCTTTCGTTCGCTATTCTGCTAAGCTAAGATACACTCCCAGAGGGCGGCGGCCTAGCGTTTGCAATGCTGCTAAAAGCAGCTAGCGAGCGAACAACTCGGAATGACCCCCTATATGCGCTGTAAAACCTACTTTTTTCAGATTTGATTTTTTAGTGAGTGACAGGGCTGTGAACATTCTACTCTGTGAAAAGTCACTGTTTTGCAGTCATGCAAACAAAATAAAACAGTGGTGAAGGAGTCCAGACTCAGATTGCGTGCTTCCACTATATGGCTACTTTACCACACATACTATAACAAACCAATACTATAGGCATAATGGACCTGGAATCTAAAAGTGAAGGCTTGGAGGGCCGCATGTGATCCAGGGCTGCTTTTTGCCCATCACTGATGTAACTTTTTGAAAATAATAAGGAACACACTAGTTAATTTAGGGGATGGAATGTCACAATGTTAATGTCCTCATTCCTTAGTGGTTCAAATGGTTGTTTATGAAAAAACATGTAGAATAGGAAGACTAGCGTATATAGTACAGTAGGTACACACTTAAACAGGGGCACACCTAGAGAAGAAGAGACCATTTTGCATGCTTCGTCTGGGTCCCCTCCTCTCTAGCCGGCAGTACTGTAGCTCTGGGCACCAGGGTCACTAGTGGACCCTAGCGTTGTCCCAGAGACTAGTGCCCATGCGCAGGTCTCTGAGAAAATTTCACAGTGATTTTCTCACTGTGCATACATGATACATTGGGAAAATGGCCACCACGCTATTTTCCTGATGATTTCTGCGCTGCTGCTGCTGCCAATGCGGGAATCTGGATGGTAAATAGTGACAAAAATGGGTACAGGATGTGTGGTGTGGGCCCCCTGGACCTACACATACTACACCAATTATAAATACACCAGTGCTCTTAAAGACCAATGAATAGAGATTAAGATTTTAATAGTTTAACACATTCTCGACATTGGTCATTTATACATTTTTCTGGAAGTGGAGGCTTTATAGATACACATGTTGAAGTTTGGTTGGTCTATATGGTCATCTTTTTTATTTTATTTGGACCCAGTTAGCAACCATTGTACCCTTTTACAGTATATGCTTTCAAAATACTGTTACATGTAACTGAAAGCAAACCTGATCAAATTTACTGAATTATAGTTTAAAGAATACATTTTAGCTATATGACTGGGCCAAATGGATAAATGGATGGAGTCAACACGCCTCCATTTTGTGGAACTGACCCTGTCATTACTCCCTCACCGCCTTGGAAGGCCCCTAGAGTGTAAATCAGGCTGGGGCTTAGGGGGCACTGCGTGCAAGGACGCAGGACCTGTTTTGCACATTCACAGATCGGGTACTACACATATGCAGTTACCCCACTATTGGACTGAATCAGGCACAATAACATTTGTAATGAACTGAAATATAGCTGCTCCATGTCTCGTGTTTGGACTTATTTAAAACATACATGAGAAACATTAAAATAATATATTAGGAGGAAAAAAAAACATTTACAATTTAATGAAGAGGATTGTTGAAATGTTTAAGTAGACAGCACCTGTATACATGTTATAAATGGGCCAAAACTATATAATCCTGTTTAAATCGCCTATTCAAAATAGAGTATGAAAATAGCAAATAGTGGTACATGGGTGGTCATTCCGAGTTGTTCGCTCGTTGCCGTTTTTCGCAACGCAGCGATTAGGTGGAAAATGCGCATGCGCATGGTACGCAGCGCGCATGTGCTAAGTTAGTTAACACAAAACTTAGTAGATTTGCTGGTGTTTGTGCGGCGCTTTTCAGTCGCACTGCTGATTGGTGAGTGATTGACAGGAAAGGGGCGTTTCTGGGAGGTAACTGAGCGTTTTTCGGGAGTGTGCTAAAAAACGCAGGCGTGCCAGGTAAAAACGCAGGAGTGGCTTGAGAAACGGGGGAGTGGCTGGCCGAAAGCATGGCGTGTTTGTGACGTCAAAGCAGGAACAAAACGGACTGAGGTGATTGCAATCTAGGAGTAGGTCTGGAGCTACTCAGAAACTGCAAAGAATTATTTAGTAGTAGTTCTGCTAATCTATCGTTCGCAATTCTGCTATGCTAAGATACACTCCCAGAGGGCGGCGGCTTAGCGTGTGCAATGCTGCTAAAAGCAGCTAGCGAGCGAACAACTCGGAATGAGGATCATGACCTGCAAATGTGCTTTCCACTTATGTAGGTTCATTTAAGGTTATATCCAAAATGGTGTTTGTTTTGTCTGTGGACATCAATAACTAATCTCCCTATAGCTATGGTATTTATGGTATGGTAATTTTTTATATCTTTTAAGTGTAAGCAAATTTGATATTAAAAAACAATAGTAACGGACATATTTAGAATCAAATCAAATAAAATGCTGTACAGTATATACTTGCTAATTTGGTTTGTGCGACATTTAAGTACATGTAATCTGTGTAATGTGGTTTGCCAACAGCTACCTTGGGACCTGGGGCTGCAGCTTCTTGCGCCTCTATTGGAGACTCAAGCTAATGGGATATGTAGCAGAGTAGACAGCTGTGAAGGTTGAACCCAGTGCTGGGGCCGAGGATCAGCACCCAGAGCTGAAATGAAAAGTGGCTTGACTTTTGAAATTGGCACTAGCCATGAGCCAAACGCAGCTCATAGACCAGCAGCCAATCGTGGCCAGCTTTGAAAAGCCAATCCCTTTTATTAGCCAGCACAGATGAGCAGCATCAGGCTGGTGGAGTAGAGGTCCCAAAAATCAAGAAGAAGAGAAGATGCTGCAGAAGCGAGAAGACAGAGAGGGAGTAAGACAAAAGTCACCAGGGCGTCTAAATAGCACTATAGGCCCTGAGCAAAGCAATGCACTGGGGCCCCTACCCACCCATTCATGGGATTAAAGTAAAAAAAAAATGAATACTTGTCCCTCCTTCAGTCCTGCACAGTCTCTCCACATACTTCCATACAATAAATGGCTGTCAGCACTCTGATTGCTGACCTCTGCTGCCATTTTGTACACTTTGTTCATGATGTAATTTTGATAAATCTACTCTCTTTTCTGATTATCATGAGTTCTGGCCCTGCATTCTTCTCTGAAGGCGGGTTGAGTGTGAAATATATGTATAATATATATATACTCTGCTGCCCATGGTAAGTGGGCACTAGGCAAAAGGTCTCAAAGATACTAGGCTCTATATATAGTCCTAGGTTGGGGCCATAGTAGGTGGGCACTAAGCTCCCGGCCTCACGGGCTTTAGTTCCAATATATACTCTTAGGTCGTGGCCTTGGTAGGTAGTCACTAGGCATAGCCAACATTTTTGGGCACTATGCCCCCAAGATATGGACCAGTATACATGGGCACTAGGCGCATCCCATAAGGCCCCAATAAGTTGACATTAGGTCAGTTTCCCACAGAAGGCCCAAATAGTTTGGTCATTAAGACCTGGTCATTTATATATATTTAGTTGGGTAACGGTTAGTTGGATACTAGTCCTTGGTCATGTAACACCTGCGCATTAAGCCTACAGTTACAGTAAGGTTTGTGTGGTAGGCCTAAGAGCATTTTGAGACATTAAGTACATACTGTAGGTAGGTGCGTTGCTCACTGTTTAATTCTAACTGTTTAATTCTTCCTTTGTAATTAGAAGTGAATGGGCTGACCAGCTCCCATGCGGCATACCCCACATAAAACCTTGATGAAAGTAAGTAGAGATCAGTTGGGCAGTTCATATGTGATTTTATTATCTATCCATCTATCCATCTATCCATCCATCCATCCATCCATCTATCATAACCTACTGTTATGATTAGAATTGTACTGTGTAACCTGATATTAGTGGCGAGTTAACACAAACCCCTAGTTAGATCAGTGAGGTGACAAACGTAGGTGTAGGCTATTGTGTCTGTGTTTGGCCTATTCCCAGGTCTCTGAGTGGAACTTTAAATCAAGGTGACAAGAATATTGTCACCAGCCAATCCAACTATTTGCATTCTGGTAGTTAAGCTTGATGCCAAAAGTGCCAATGATTATCTTCCAATGAACACAGTGGGGGTTATCTAGACTTAGCTCATCTGCCTTCCCTTGCAAGGTCCGAAGATCATGATTTTACCTACTGCACTGTATCTATGTCAGACCTGGTCTCCAGGGGACAATCACCATATCGGCGGCCTGAAGGTGACAGCTGGTGGAGCAAGGTAAGAGCCTAGCTATACCTGCATAGTAGCAGGTTTGCGCCAACACCCAAGTACCTCTTACAGATGTGAAACTGCACAAGCCACAGGCTGCATATTTACCAGTAGCTGATGCTACACATAAGCTAATGGAAGGACCATAGAGACCAAATGGAATCTAATGTATAGTATTATGGGGCACATACTTCTACAATTAATTGTGGCAATTCCCCATGTTGCCAATGACTTGGTCAGGTGATCAGTAAAATCCAACACGTTGGAAATCTTTGATTTGACGATTTTGACTTAAAATGATAGGAAACAGTGGGTCAGGGATTTTTAGCATGCTGTATTTTGCTGATTCCTTGACAAATCACCAACCATCCAGTGATGTGGGGTGTGGTGAGGCAGGTGAGGCAGGGCCTTTCCTGTCACACTAACACTTGGACTAGTGTTGTGACTATATAAAGTATATGAAAAATACAAAGACTATATTAGAAATACTTTGTCTTATTCTAATCAATTTTATAGTCAAAACTCTGAAGTAAAAAGTCTATCACAGGTGAGACAGTGCCTCCCCAGTCTATCTTTTCCGCACATCACTGATCAAAACTCACCAAATTTCCAGCAGTAACTATATACTGCTGCACCTGTGTATAATGTCCATATGAACCCTCGGGCTCATATATTGTGTGCAAATCTGGATATAGCAGGTTTGGTATGGATGACCGGCAGACAGGATGCCTCCTGTGAATATCCAGACAGTAGCATCCTGCCCGCCAGAATGCCGGAAGCAGGGTGAGCACTAAGAGTCCCCTTGCGGACTCGCTGCACTTGCCATGCTGCGGGCTTGTTGTATCGCTGCACTCGCCACAGGATCTATTCCCACTCTATGTGTGTCGTGGACACCCACGAGTGGCAATAGCTCTGTTCCGCCAGGATCACGGCTGGCAACATTATCGGTTGTCGGGATTCCGGCCTCGTATCTTGACCGGCGTTACCCCGACAGATGGTAAATTAAATGCATCCCGTACTAGCCGGTGCCTCCTCCACCATTTATTTTGCCGCACGTCCCTGCAATCATCGAAAAAATACACCGATTGGACTGGATCAGTGTCAGGGGAAACAGGGAATAGCCATGTAGATGAGAGACGGGTTGGCCAAGTACAGCCCTAAAACAGTAAAGGTGTTTTACTGTCATTATCACTCAATTAGAGGTGGACGCAGTACAAATACACCTGACATCTGCAGGTAAGTGCGAGCTTGTTGCTGGTGTTTGATCCCTAAAGAATCATTAGCATGCATCTTTGCAGTGATAAAATGATATTAAAATGAAAAAAGCTGTGACCCTTCTGCACAAATGTATCAGCATCAGTGCTCATAACATGGGCTGATTACCGCAAATGCAACAAGTATAACAGCATAAAGGTGATGACCAGCATAAGGCTATGTTGGGTTGATCCCAATATACCAGGGGAACCCAAGCACCAGCTTGTTCAGCACAGAGCTCAGAGGCACAAGATAATGTGACCTATAGCAGGGCCGTAGCCAGAAATGTGTGGGCCCATAGCAACACTTTGAAGGGGCCTCTGTCACAATGCTTCTAGAGCAGCACCTCTCTACAGCAGTTGTTCATTTTAACAACTGCCCTAATAGTGCCCTAGTTAATTTTCTGAACAATAGTAGAGCCTTATTTAATGTTATGCCCCATAGTAGTGACCTATTTCATTTTGTGAACCATAGTAGTGCCTTAGTTCACATTATGTCACATTATAAAGCTGCCAATACACATTATGCCACATATTACCCCCAATTCACATTCTGCCACATTACACTTCCCAAGTTCATATTATGTAACATTATAATGTCCTCCCTTTAATTTTATACTATATTACAATGAGTAGGTCCAGGGGCATAACTAGATATATTTCAGGCCCCAAGGCAAAAGTTTATAAGGGCCCCAATGCATCACCCAATGGTTAAAAATGTATGTAACACATCAGGGACGTGCAGTCAGGGGAGGCAGGGGAGGCAGTGCCTCCCCTGCCATAAATGATTAGAATAATATAAAGAAGATACTTATGACACATATTCTGTGTCATAAGTTATTTCTTTATATTATGCTACCCATTTCAGCTCTTTTCATCAGTTTGGGAGGCACTGATAGCAGTGCCTCCCGTCATCAATAGAAATGGGCTAAAACGGGGGGCGGGGCCAAGGACTGGGCCATAAAAGCCCATTGAAAATCAACGGGGTAAGCGGCACTTATGCAAGTGCCTCGTTGACAGGGGAAACCCGCCCCTGTCAGCGAGGCAGATGTGATTGGACAGCGGATCCAGTACTGGATCCGCTGATCCAATCACCGGTGGGCTGAAGCGGTGGCGGGACCCGGCGCTGCTGTGGCGCTATCACGTCTGGACAGTAGCACGGGCAAGTGAAGCGGCGGCGGGACCCGATATTAGAGCTGCACTGCATGTCAGGGAAGCAGACGCTACGGAGGCAGCGGGCTGGGGACCGTGCGGCGGCGCTGGGCAGCGCTGTAACTGCAGCTCACCTTGATCGTCCCCCGCTCTCCTCACAGCAGCACCTGCACCCTCTGGAACGGGGCCCATCACCACACAGGCGAGGTGGTGGGGTTGTTGTTGTTGTTGGTGGTGGGTGGGTGGGGTGCAGAGCCGGCCTTAGGCATAGGCAAACTAGGCAAATTCCTAGGGCATTTGGTATGCTAAGGGGCACCAGCAGCTTCTGCTGATTAAAATGATATGCAGCATGCCTATATTCTGTGTGTGACTGCGGCTGTATCTGCATATACGAAATACTACATTGCAGTGTATTCCTGGAAATCACTGTAATGTAGCATTTCGTATGCAGATACAGCCACAGTCACACACAGAATATAGGCATGCTGCTTATTATTGTAATAAGCAGAAGCTGCTTGTGCATCCTAGCCACATAGTAATGCAAGTAAGATGCATTTTTAGAAACAAAAGGCTCCAGATGTTAGCAGAGCTGCCAGATGACTCATGCCAGGCATCTCCTGCAGAACTAGAGGCGGTGCTAGGGGGCACCAGCCAAAATCTTGCCTAGGGCATCATATTGGTTAGGGCCGGCTCTGGTGGGGTGGGGGTGGGGGGGCAGTTGTACTGGGTGGGGAGGGGGGGGCAGTTGTACTGGGTGGGGAGGGGGGGGGCAGTTGTACTGGGTGGGAAGTGACTGGGCAGCTCACCCTAAGATCACCTGTACTGCAACTCACCTTCAGATAATCAGGGGATGAGCTGCAGTCCAAGTGATCTGGGGAAGAGCTGAAGTCCAAGTGATCTGCGGGTGAGCTGCAGCCCAAGTGATCTCGGCCAGATCACTTGGACTGCAGTTCACCCCCAGATCACTTGGACTGCAGGGACAATGAGGAATAAATAAAATAAATGTAAAAAAAAAAAATATATATGTATATATCACAGCCACCCGCCGCTCACCGCTGACCAACGCTCACTGTCGTACGCTGCACCGCCACTGAAAGCTGACCACCGCAGACCACAACTGGCGGTGGTCAGAGTGACATCAATGCCGCAGCAACAAAGGACAGCTTAGTACCGCCGCATCCCCCGCAGACCATGGGCTCCTCCGCCACCGCCGCCGACAGTCCCTTCCACACCTCCGCTGCACATATCAGGTAATGTTTCCCTGCTTCCCTATGTCCTCTGCTGTCACTTTCCCTGTCCCTTCTGTCACTCTCTCTGTCACTGCTGTCACTCTCTCTCCCTGTCCCTGAAATGTGTATCATACCGTGTGCTGTAATGTGAATTTTCGTCTCATACCGTTTGCTGTAATGTGAATTTCGTCTCATACCGTGTGCTGTAATCTGAATATCGGCACATACCATGTGCTGTTATGTGAATTTCACCTCATACTGTGTGCTATAATCTGAATTTCGGGTCATACCGTGTGCTGTAATGTGAATTTCGGCTGATACCGTGTGCTGTAATGTGAATGTCGGCTGATACCGTGTGCTGTTATGTGAATTTCACCTCATACCGTGTGCTATAATCTGAATTTCGGGTCATACCGTGTGCTGTAATGTGAATTTCGGCTGATACCGTGTGCTGTAATGTGAATTTCGGCTGATACCGTGTGCTGTAATGTGAATTTCGGCTGATACCATGTGCTGTTATGTGAATTTCACCTCATACCGTGTGCTATAATCTGAATTTCGGGTCATACCTTGTGCTGTAATGTGAATTTCGGCTGATACCGTGTGCTCTAATGTGAATTTCGGCTGATACCGTGTGCTGTAATGTGAATTTCGGTTCATACCGTGTGCTATAATCTGAATTTCGGGTCATACCGTGTGCTATAATCTGATTTTCGGGTCATACCGTGTGCTGTAATGTGAATTTCGGATGATACCGTGTGCTGTTATGTGAATTTCGGCTCATACCGTGTGCTGTTATGTGAATTTCGGCTCATACCATGTGCTGTAATGTGAATTTCGGCTCATACTGTGTGCTGTTATGTGAATTTCGGCTCATACCATGTGCTATAATGTGAATTTCGGCTCATACCGTGTGCTGTAATGTGAATTTTGGCTCATACTGTGTGGTATAAGGTGAAAGGGGCACAATATAGTATAAGGGGTCCTACTACACTGAAGGACACGCCCCCATTTGAGTGGCCATGCCCCCTTTTCTGGAGCCGCGCGCATAACCAGTGCCTCCCCAGCCAATCTCCTCACCGCACGTCACTGTAACACATGTACCTTTGGCAGGGAACATGGGCGTTCCTCAGCTCTGGGTCCCATAGCAGCGGCACTGCCTGCACCTATGGCAGCTACACCCTTGACCTATAGGAAAATGACTCTGATGCACCAGGTTGGAGCAATTAGTATAGTAAGTAAAAAAAAAATGATGTTGCTCTACTATGCACAGCATTCCCTTGCAGCCATAAAAGCTTTGGTGCGCTGGCACTTATGTAATTACAAATACCAGCATACAGTACCCATGGCATCTTGGCACTTGTAGAAATGTAAGCACCAGCACCAATACTGTTATAAAAAAAAAAAATCAGATGGACCCCACACAGATAGGGTCCAGGTTGGAATCAATACCATGACCCCAGAGCTGTGAGCCAGCACCACAATGCTGACCACAATGCACCACAATGCTGACGTTAACTAGTTTTGCAGAAATGGATATAGAAATAGATGGAAAGTTATGCTCTTATATCACACTACATAACCAACACCTATTATTATTATTAGCCTTCATTTATATGCCGCCACAGGGGATCGGCAGCACCCAATTACAGAGTACATAAACAAATAGGCAAAACAAGAAAACAGTGACTTACAGTTCAAGACAATATAGGACAAATACAGGGTAGTTAAACATGTCTGCATCAGCAGATGACACTAAAATAAGTATTAAGGTTACTGGCGTAACTACATCCCCCGCAGCCACTGAGGTACCAGACCTGGGGACGGGCACGGGTGGAGGCCACAGCAGATTCCCATGCAGGGTAGCAGAAAACCAAGGTATTTGGGGGCTAATAAAGACCTGATCTGTGCTGTGCGTGTTCGCACAGCAGCGAAAAGGCCTGAACGGTGCATGCGCCGGTGCCGACGGCTGTCTTAGCCCTGCGATCGACTCTGCCTGATTGACAGACAGAGGTGGTCCCTGGGCGGAAGGGGGCACCTCTGTGTTGCCCAGACCTTCGGGGAGGGAAGCATCGCCGCTAGTTTAAATAAAAGAAGGAAAGGCACATGAGGGAAGAGGGCCCTGCTCGTGAGAGCTTACATTCTATCATTAAATATAGCTGCACTGCCAGGAGGGTTCATATAAATCACAGATAAGCAGGTGAACCAGCCGCCAAGCAAATAGGCCCAGATTTATCAAGCCTTGAAGAGTGATAAATTGCACGGTGATAAAGTACCAACCAATTTGCTCCTGTCATTTTTCAAACGGATTCTGTAACATGACAGTTAGGAGCTGATTGGTTGGTTCTTTATGACCGTGCAATTTATTACTCTCCAAGGCTTGATAAGTTTGGGCCATAATCTGATGAGTTCTGCAGTGATGCAGCCTGTCAAGTGCTATCTAACTTTCATTCATTTCTGGTATCTAAATAAACAATTTGAGGGTAATCCTGAGAGTAAAGACTGTTTACACACTCCCGCCATGCAGATCATTCACCCTCCCCAGTTCATGGTCAGGCGGTCTCCCTAACCTGTTCTTGAAGTGATCTTAGTGACGTGCTCTTACTGCATGGTTGTTTTTAGTGATGTTGGGTACTGTTAAATAGAACCCTGCAATACAAAATCCATCCAACTGAAGTCAATGTTATTCGATTCTTGAAAGTGCAGAAAGTGAGACCTGCTGAAATGTATTATCAATTAAAGCAGGTATATGATGATGTGAGAAAATGGTATAGAAGTGCTATGTTCAATAATGGATGAAAAAACATGCATGACGAACTCCAACCGAGACACCAATAACAGTTTTTAGTGGGCGGTTCTTGATCATCACCCAATAGCAGAGGTTCTCAAATGTGGTCCTCAAGGCACCCCAACGGTCCAGGTTTTACATTTATCCATGCTTGACCACAGGTGACTTAAGTAGCACCTCAGTCAATTTGATTTAACTATCTGTGCTGAGCCATGGATATACCTAAAACCTGAACCGTTGGGGTGCCTTGAGGACCGCGTTTAAGAACCTCTGCCCTATAGTCTTGACCTTGCTCCAACTAATTTTCATCTTTTCACTAAGCTCTAAGGGGTAAATTTACTAAAACTTCTAAAAATGAACAGTTGTGATTAGTGATGAGCGGGTTCGGTTCCTCGGAAACCGAACCCCCCCGAACTTCACCCATTTTACATGGGTCCGAGGCAGACTCGGATTCTCCCGTATGGCTCGGTTAACCCGAGCGCACCCGAACGGCATCATCCCGCTGTCGGATTCTTGCGAGATTCGGATTCTATATAAGCAGCCGCGCGTCGCCGCCATTTTCACTCGTGCATTGGAAATGGCGTCCTCTCCGTTTATTCATTGTTGATGCAAATATTTGTGCTTGCTTATATCTTAATTGTGGGGACTGGGGAGCAGCTGTATATTAATAATATAGGAGGAGTACAGTGCAGAGTTTTGCTGATCAGTGACCACCAGTTTTATCCGTTCTCTGCCTGAAAAAAACGCTCCTTATCTGTGCTCAGTGTGCTGCATATATCTGTGCTCACACTGCTTAATTGTGGGGACTGGGGAGCAGCTGTATTATATAGCAGGAGTACAGTGCAGAGTTTTGCTGACAGTGACCACCAGTATACGTTGTTTGCCTGAAAAACACTCCATAGCTGTGCTCAGTGTGCTGCATATATCTGTGCTCACACTGCTTTATTGTGGGGACTGGGGACCACCAGTATAATATTATATAGGAGGAGTACAGTGCAGAGTTTTGCTGACCGGTGACCACCAGTATACGTTGTCTGCCTGAAAAACACTCCATATCTGTGCTGCATTGTGTAGTATATAGTAGGAGTACAGTGCATAATTTTGCTGACCACCGTATATAATATATAGGAGTACGGTACAGAAGGCCACTGCTGTACCTACCTCTGTGTCGTCAAGTATACTATCCATCCATACCTGTGGTGCATTTCAGTTTTGCACAGTTTGCTGACCACCAGTATATAATATATAGCATTACGGTACAGTAGGCCACTGCTGTACCTACCTCTGTGTCGTCAAGTATAATATCCATCCATACCTGTGGTGCATTTCAGTTTTGCACAGTTTGCTGACCACCAGTATATAATATATAGCATTACGGTACAGTAGGCCACTGCTGTACCTACCTCTGTGTCGTCAAGTATACTATCCATCTAGATTCTATACCTGTGGTGCATTTCAGTTGTGCAGTTTGCTGACACAGTGACCACCAGTATATATAGCAGTACGGTACGGAAGGCCACTGCTGTACCTACCTCTGTGTCGTCAAGTATACTATCCATCTACATTCTATACCTGTGGTGCATTTTAGTTTTGCAGTTTGCTGACACAGTGACCACCAGTATATATAGCAGTACGGTACGGAAGGCCACTGCTGTACCTACCTCTGTGTCGTCAAGTATACTATCCATCTACATTCTATACCTGTGGTGTATTTTAGTTTTGCAGTTTGCTGACAGTGACCACCAGTATATATAGCAGTACGGTACGGAAGGCCACTGCTGTACCTACCTCTGTGTCGTCAAGTATACTATCCATCTAGATTCTATACCTGTGGTGAATTTCAGTTGTGCAGTTTGCTGACAAAGTGACCACCAGTATATATAGCAGTACGGTACGGAAGGCCACTGCTGTACCTACCTCTGTGTCGTCAAGCATACTATCCATCTAGATTCTATACCTGTGGTGCATTTCAGTTGTGCAGTTTGCTGACACAGTGACCACCAGTATATATAGCAGTACGGTACGGAAGGCCACTGCTGTACCTACCTCTGTGTCGTCAAGTATACTATCCATCTACATTCTATACCTGTGGTGCATTTTAGTTTTGCAGTTTGCTGACACAGTGACCACCAGTATATATAGCAGTATGGTACGGAAGGCCACTGCTGTACCTACCTCTGTGTCGTCAAGTATACTATCCATCTACATTCTATACCTGTGGTGCATTTTAGTTTTGCAGTTTGCTGACAGTGACCACCAGTATATATAGCAGTACGATACGGAAGGCCACTGCTGTACCTACCTCTGTGTCGTCAAGTATACTATCCATCTAGATTCTATACCTGTGGTGCATTTCAGTTGTGCAGTTTGCTGACACAGTGACCACCAGTCTATATAGCAATACGGTACGGAAGGCCACTGCTGTACCTACCTCTGTGTCGTCAAGTATACTATCCATCTAGATTCTATACCTGTGGTGCATTTCAGTTGTGCAGTTTGCTGACACAGTGACCACCTGTATATATAGCAGTACGGTACGGAAGGCCACTGCTGTACCTACCTCTGTGTTGTCAAGTATACTATCCATCTACATTCTATACCTGTGGTGCATTTTAGTTTTGCAGTTTGCTGACACAGTGACCACCAGTATATATAGCAGTACGGTATGGAAGGCCACTGCTGTACCTACCTCTGTGTCGTAAAGTATACTATCCATCTACATTCTATACCTGTGGTGCATTTCAGTTGTGCAGTTTGCTGACACAGTGACCACCAGTATATATAGCAGTACGGTACGGAAGGCCACTGCTGTACCTTCCTCTGTGTCGTCAAGTATACTATCCATCTATATTCTATACCTGTGGTGCATTTTAGTTTTGCAGTTTGCTGACACAGTGACCACCAGTATTTACAGCAGTACGGTACGGAAGGCCACTGCTGTACCTACCTCTGTGTCGTTAAGTATACTATCCATCTACATTCTATACCTGTGGTGCATTTTAGTTTTGCAGTTTGCTGACAGTGACCACCAGTATATATAGCAGTACGGTATGGAAGGCCACTGCTTTACCTACCTCTGTGTCGTCAAGTATACTACAGGTTGAGTCTCCCTTATCCAAAATGCTTGGGACCAGAGGTATTTTGGATATGGGATTTTTCCGTACTTTGGAATAATTGCATACCATAATGAGATAACATGGTGATGGGACCTAAAGATAAGCACAGGATGCATTTATGTCACATATACACCTTATACACACAGCCTGAAGGTAATTTTAGCCAATATTTTTTATTTCTTTGTGCATTAAACAAAGTGTGTCTACATTCACACAATTCATTTATGTTTCATATACACTTCATACACACAGCCTGAAGGTCATTTAATACAATATTTTTAATAACTTTGTGTATTAAACAAAGTTTGTGTACATTGAGCCATCAGAAAACAAAGGTTTCACTATCTCACTCTCACTCAAAAAAGTCCGTATTTCGGAATATTCCGTATTTCGGAATATTTGGATATGGGATACTCAACCTGTATCCATCTAGATTCTATACCTGTGGTGCATTTCAGTTGTGCAGATTGCTGACACAGTGACCACCAGTATATATAGCAGTACGGTACGGAAGACCACTGCTGTACCTACCTCTGTGTCGTCAAGTATACTATCCATCTACATTCTATACCTGTGGTGCATTTCAGTTGTGCACAGTATATAGAGTAGTAGGCCATTGCTATTGATACTGGCATATAATTCCACACATTAAAAAATAGAGTACAAAATGTGGAGGGTAAAATAGGGAAAGATCAAGATCCACTTCCACTTCGTGCTGAAGCTGCTGCCACTAGTCATGGCCGAGACGATGAAATGCCATCAACGTCGTCTGCCAAGGCCGATGCCCAATGTCATAATAGAGAGCATGTAAAATCCAAAAAACAAAAGTTCAGTAAAATGACCCAAAAATCAAAATTTAAAGCGTCTGATGAGAAGCGTAAACTTGCCAATATGCCATTTACGACACGGAGTGGCAAGGAACGGCTGAGGCCCTGGCCTATGTTCATGGCTAGTGGTTCAGATTCACATGAGGATGGAAGCACTCATCCTCTCGCTAGAAAAATGAAAAGACTTAAGCTGGCAAAAGCACAGCAAAGTACTGTGCATTCTTCTAAATCACAAATCCCCAAGGAGAGTCCAATTGTGTCGGTTGCGATGCCTGACCTTCCCAACACTGGACGGGAAGAGCTTGCGCCTTCCACCATTTGCACGCCCCCTGCAAGTGCTGGAAGGAGCACCCGCAGTCCAGTTTCTGATAGTCAAATTGAAGATGTCAGTGTTGAAGTACACCAGGATGAGGATATGGGTGTTGCTGGCGCTGGGGAGGAAATTGACAAGGAGGATTCTGATGGTGAGGTGGTTTGTTTAAGTCAGGCACCCGGGGAGACACCTGTTTTCCGTGGGACGAATATGGCCATTGACATACCTGGTCAAAATACAAAAAAAAATCAGCTCTTCGGTGTGGAATTATTTCAACACAAATGCGGACAACAGGTGTCAAGCCGTGTGTTGCCTTTGTCAAGCTGTAATAAATAGGGGTAAGGGCGTTAACCACCTCGGAACATCCTCCCTTATACGTCACCTGCAGTGCATTCATCATAAGTCAGTGACAAGTTCAAAAACTTTGGATGACAGCGGAAGCAGTCCACTGACCACTAAATCCCTTCCTCTTGTAACCAAGCTCCTGCAAACCACACCACCAACTCCCTCAGTGTCAATTTCCTCCTTACACAGGAAAGCCAATAGTCCTGCAGGCCATGTCACTGGCAAGTCTGACGAGTCCTCTCCTGCCTGGGATTCCTCCGATGCATCCTTGAGTGTAACGCCTACTGCTGCTGGCGCTGCTGTTGTTGCTGCTGGGAGTCGATCGTCATCCCAGAGGGGAAGTCGGAAGACCACTTGTACTACTTCCAGTAAGCAATTGACTGTCCAACAGTCCTTTGAGATGAAATATCACAGCAGTCATCCTGCTGCAAAGCGGATAACTCAGGTCTTGTCAGCCTGGGTGGTGAGAAACGTGGTTCCGGTATCCATCGTTAATTCAGAGGCAACTAGAGACTTGATTGAGGTACTGTGTCCCCGGTACCAAATACCATCTAGGTTCCATTTCTCTAGGCAGGCGATACCGAAAATATACACAGATGTCAGAAAAAGAGTCACCAGTGTCCTAAAAAATGCAATTGTACCCAATGTCCACTTAACCACGGACATGTGGACAAGTGGAGCAGGGCAGACTCAGGACTATATGACTGTGACAGCCCACTGGGTAGATGTATTGCCTCCCGCCGCAAGAACAGCAGCGGCGGCACCAGTAGCAGCATCTCGCAAACGCCAACTCGTTCCTAGGCAGACTACGCTTTGTATCACCGCTTTCCATAAGAGGCACACAGCTGACAACCTCTTACGGAAACTGAGGAACATCATCGCGGAATGGCTTACCCCAATTGGACTCTCCTGGGGATTTGTGACATCGGACAATGCCAGCAATATTGTGCGTGCATTACATCTGGGCAAATTCCAGCACGTCCCATGTTTTGCACATACATTGAATTTGGTGGTGCAGAATTATTTAAAAAACGACAGGGGCGTGCAAGAGATGCTGTCGGTGGCCCGAAGAATTGCGGGCCACTTTCGGCATTCAGCCACCGCGTGCCGAAGACTGGAGCACCACCAAACATTCCTGAACCTGCCCTGCCATCATCTGAAGCAAGATGTGGTAACGAGGTGGAATTCAACCCTCTATATGCTTCAGAGGATGGAGGAGCAGCAAAAGGCCATTCAAGCCTATACATCTGCCCACGATATAGGCAAAGGAGGGGGAATGCACCTGACTCAAGCGCAGTGGAGAATGATTTCAACGTTGTGAAAGGTTCTGCAACCCTTTGAACTTGCCACACGTGAAGTCAGTTCAGACACTACCAGCCTGAGTCAGGTCATTCCCCTCATCAGGCTTTTGCAGAAGAAGCTGGAGACATTGAAGGAGGAGCTAAAACAGAGCGATTCCGCTAGGCATGTGGGACTTGTGGATGGAGCCCTTAATTCGCTTAACCAGGATTCACGGGTGGTCAATCTGTTGAAATCAGAGCACTACATTTTGGCCACCGTGCTCGATCCTAGATTTAAAACCTACGTTGTATCTCTCTTTCCGGCAGACACAAGTCTGCAGAGGTTCAAAGACCTGCTGGTGAGAAAATTGTCAAGTCAAGCGGAACGTGACCCGTCAACAGCTCCTCCTTCACATTCTCCTGCAACTGGGGGTGCGAGGAAAAGGCTAAGAATTCCGAGCCCACCCGCTGGCGGTGATGCAGGGCAGTCTGGAGCGAGTGCTGACATCAGGTCCGGACTGAAGGATCTGGCAACGATTACTGACATGTCGTCTACTGTCACTGCATATGATTCTGTCACCATTGAAAGAATGGTGGAGGATTATATGAGGGACCGCATCCAAGTAGGCATGTCAGACAGTCCATACGTATACTGGCAGGAAAAAGAAGCAATTTGGAGGCCCTTGCACAAACTGGCTTTATTCTACCTAAATTGCCCTCCCTCCAGAGTGTACTCCGAAAGAGTGTTTAGTGCAGCCGCTCACCTTGTCAGCAATCGGCGTACGAGGTTACTTCCAGAAAATGTGGAGAAGATGATGTTCATCAAAATTAATTATAATCAATTCCTCCGTGGAGACATTCACCAGCAATTGCCTCCAGAAAGTACACAGGGATCTGAGATGGTGGATTCCAGTGGGGACGAATTAATAATCTGTGAGGAGGGGAATGTACACAGTGAAAGGGGTGAGGAATCGGAGGATGATGATGAGGTGGACATCTTGCCTCTGTAGAGCCAGTTTGTGCAAGGAGAGATTGATTGCTTCTTTTTTGGTGGGGGCCCAAACCAACCAGTCATTTCAGTCACAGTCGTGTGGCAGACCCTGTCGCTGAAATGATGGGTTCGTTAAAGTGTGCATGTCCTGTTTATACAAGATAAGGGTGGGTGGGAGGGCCCAAGGACAATTCCATCTTGCACCTCTTTTTTCTTTCATTTTTCTTTGCATCATGTGCTGTTTGGGGACAATTTTTTTGAAGTGCCATCCTGTCTGACACTGCAGTGCCACTCCTAGATGGGCCAGGTGTTTGTGTCGGCCACTTGGGTCGCTTAGCTTAGTCACACAGCTACCTCATTGCGCCTCTTTTTTTCTTTGCATCATGTGCTGTTTGGGG